>NC_086446.1:28482653-29082653 GCF_028390025.1 Pseudophryne corroboree | reverse complement strand
ATGACTGGAATTTTTTATTTTTTTTAAGGAAAGCCAGTCTGCTGTCTCTTGCACCAATATAATCATATAAGGGTTAGTAATGCATCATAGCAACCATAGCATCCCTACTCTCATAGGCACTTTATCTAATACCGAGGTCCTGCTGGAGGTGGGAGGTGTATATAACATAGGGGACATCAGTTTATTATGTTACCTAGTGAGTGTCTGCTCCTAGTGCCCCACCTCTATACCCAGAGTAACCAGTGTCCCCCAGATAGGGTATGGTGAGTGTCTGCTCCTAGTGCCCCACCTCTATACCCAGAGTAACCAGTGTCCCCCAGATAGGGTATAGTGAGTGTCTGCTCCTAGTGCCCCGCCTCTATACCCAGAGTAACCAGTGTCCCCCAGATAGGGTATAGTGAGTGTCTGCTCCTAGTGCCCCGCCTCTATACCCAGAGTAACCAGTGTCCCCCAGATAGGGTATAGTGAGTGCCTACTCCTAGCGCCCCGCCTCTATACCCAGAGTAACCAGTGCCCCCCAGATAGGGTATAGTAAGTGTCTGCTCCTAGTGCCCCGCCTCTATACCCAGAGTAATCAGTGTCCCCCAGATAGGGTATAAGAGAAATGTTACTTTATCCTCACTACTAATCCTGTCTCATAACAGTATAAATCCTCCTGTCTATTAATAGCTACACATTAAATAATTCAGCGTGTGAATATTATATACAGATGTGTTGTCATACACAACACCTCTCACGGGCATGGATCTGGTGTTACACAAAAACCATGTTACAGAATACATATGTGTGATGCATGTGTGTACAGGACAGACATAGGCGTATGCAGCACATTTTATTAGAGAGTGCATCATCGGAGGGGCGTGTGTAACACTGACAATTGGCACTCAATACAATATACGCCTGTCACTACACCACCATCTCCTCCATGCGCCGTCTCTCATCCACACCACCAACTACTCCCTGCGACGTCTCTCAGCCACATCATCATCTCCTCCCTGCATTGTCTCTCAGCCACACCATCATCTCTTCCCTGCATCCTCTCTCAGCCACACCATCATCTCCTCCCTGCGACGTCTCTCAGCCATCTCCACCCTACATTGTCTCTCAGCCACACCACCATCTCCTCCATGCGCCGTCTCTCATCCACACCATCAACTACTCCCTGCGACGTCTCTCAGCCACACCATCATCTCCTCCTTGAGGCGTCTCTCAGCCACACCATCATCTCCTCCCTGCATCGTCTCTCAGCCACACCATCATCTCTTCCCTGCATCCTCTCTCAGCCACACCATCATCTCCTACCTGCGACGTCTCTCAGCCATCTCCACCCTACATTGTCTCTCAGCCACACCATCATCTCCACCGTGTGCCGTCTCTCATCCTCAACATCATCTACTCCTTGCGACGTCTCTCAGCCACACCATCATCTCCTCCTTGAGTCGTCTCTCAGCCGTACCATCATCTCCTCCCTGCATAGTCTCTCAGCTACACCATCATCTCCTCCCTGCGTCTCCCAGCCACACAATATGCATTTCTCACCACCCCTTCACTTTGTCCCTCAACATGCCCCCCTTCATTCTGTCTCTCTCAGCCTCATACCCTTCAGTGTCTCTCAGTCAGCCCCTCCTTCACCTCTATGTCTCTCGGTACCCCCCGTCCCACACTTCTGATTTCACGTGAATGTCAGTGTGAGACACGGACGGTGAAACCAAGTGTTGCAGACAGACAATAAGGGAGTGTGATGTAATGTCGGCACCGGGTGCCTCCCAGCACTCTGGCTAAAATGTGGTGGTGGTAAAGGCGGGACGGGTCACAGGTGCAAAGTGTGCGGCGGGTGGACCGACGTACCCACTGCCAAAGGGTTCGTTGTACCCAGTTACATAACATATAGGATACAGATGTGTGATGCGTGTGTGTACACGATACAAATTTATGATGTGTGTGTGTAAATGATACAGATGTAAGATGTGTGTGTAGGATACAGATGTATAATGTAGCACCATGTATGATTTATGTGTAAGTTTAATTACACACAGTGATGCTATACACACACACACACACACGACTGTGATTACACCTCCTCTTACCCAGTGACGTGGGGACCCCGTCATTCTCCATCATCGCTTCTGTCACCGGCCCTTCTGTCTCTGGATCAGGAAATTATACTATTATTGCAATATACAGATAGGTTTCATACAATTACAAGTAAGTCACATGGTAATGACCATTTCCTGATGCCTATTATTAATGACATCCTTTAAGTGGGGCTCTTTTTATACACAGCTGGTCTATCTGAGCTGTAGGGAAATAACACTTATGGGCTGGCAGAGGGCTGGGACAGAGATGTAACAGAGTCATCCTATATGGACACCTGAGAGCAGCCTGAGCACTTGGGGAAGGGTCAGTGGCCACGGTACTACAGGGGATCCTTATCGAACACCAGCCCCACAGCACTATGGGAACTGCACCAGGTCTAAGGGAGGGAGCACCGCATTCCCTATGTATCAGGATGACTGGGGGTTACGGCTGGGATACGGTCATTAGGTCGACCACTATTGGTCGACATGCAGTAGGTCGACAGGTTTTCTAGGTCAATGGTCCCTAGGTCGACGTGACAAAAAGTCGACATGAGTTTTTTTACAATTTTTTCAACTTTTTCACACTTTAAGATCCATGTGGACTACAATTGGGAACGGTAACCTGTGCCGAGCGACGCACCTTGCCCGAAGCACGGCAAGCGAAGCGAGCCATTGCAAGGGGACACGGTGCACTAATTGGGGTTCCTGGCCACTCTACGAAGAAAACGAAAAAGAAAACCATCATGTCGACCTTTGTCATGTCGACCTAGAACATGTCAACCTATGGACCATGCTGACCTAGAAACCCTGTCGACCTACTACATGTCGACCAATAGTGGTTGACCTAAGTGTGGTCGACCCAATGACCCATACCCGTTACGGCTCCTGATGCACTGGACACTACGGGATCTCTATGCCTCTGATGACTTCCCCGCCTTGTGCACAACCCAAAAGCAAGAGAACATTGGGCTTGGTCCTATAGGAGTAGAGGGTGGGATGTAATGGTGTCCAAGTTCACCGGAAGTGCGGGATGCTGGCCGAACTCGAACGTTTTTTTAAAGAGTCAGTCATTTACAAGGCAAACCAAGGTCTTGTAAATGAATGCCCCTTTAAAAAAAAAACTCCAAATTTATCCGCATCCCGTACGTCCCTGTGAATTCGGACTCTATTACATCTCGTCCATAGTGTGCGTTTTGGTGGCCGGTACAGTAATCCAGGGATTATAGCCCCTGTAAAATACCACTGTGTGTTCCCGTACGCCAGTGTCTCCATCTGACCATAGCCTCCTGAGCTGCCTGCAGTAACATGCCCGTGATACTTCCATAACACGAACGCCCCATGTTTGAGTGCACAAGCAGCCACCAGCCGTTACTACTCCGCCACATATCTAATACCGTCTGCCCCAATTGCAACAGCAGAAGTGTGCGTGTAAAAAAGACCTGGTAGCCTAAGTTCCTGGAACGATGGGTTAACACGTTCTCGGCACCTGAAAACTATAACACCATATATAACGGAGATCACTTTCCGAGCTCAGGCTAGAAAAAAAAAAATAGGATTTTGATAACCTACCGGTAAATCCTTTTCTCCTAGTCCATAGAGGATGCTGAGGACGACATCAAGACCATGGGGTATAGACGGGATCCGCAGGAGACATGGGCACTCTGAAGACTTTTCATTGGGTGTGAACTGGCTCCTCCCTCTATGCCCCTCCTCCAGACCTCAGTTGTAGGAACTGTGCCCAGGGAGACTGACATTTCGAGGAAAGGAATTACTTAACTAGTGGTGAGATATTTACCAACTCACACCCTCAACCATGCCGCACACATTGCATTCAACATAACACACGCCAACAGGCATGAACTAATTGCAGCAACATGCTGAAACCAAGATAACACAACTTGTGTAACTGTAATAACTAAACTGCAGGTAAAGTACACACTGGGACGGGCGCCCAGGATCCTCTACGGACTAGGAGAAAAATATTTACCGGTAGGTTATCAAAATCCTATTTTCTCATACGTCCTAGAGGATGCTGGGGATGACATCAAGACCATGGGGTCTATACCAAAGCTCCAGTATGGGTGGGAGAGTGCAGATGACCCTGCAGCACAGATTGACCAAACTTTAGGTACTCATCGGCCAAGGTGTCAAACTTGTAGAACTTAGCAAATGTGTTTGACCTTGACCAAGTAGCTGCTCGGCAAAGTTGTAATGCCGAGACCCCCCGGGCAGCCGCCCAGGATGAGCGCACCTTCCTAGTGGAGTGGGCCTTTACCGATGTCGGCAACGGCAATCCAGCCGTAGTATGAGCTTGCTGAATCGTATTTCTAATCCAACGTGCAATAGTCTGCTTGGAAGCAGGACAGCCAATCTTGTTGTGATCATACAGGACAAACAGAGCCTCCGTTTTCCGTAAACGAGCTGTTCTAGCAACATAGATTTTCAAAGCTCTAACCACATCTAGAGACTTTGAATCAGTGAATGTGTCAGTAACTACTGGCACCACAATAGGTTGGTTTATGTGAAAAGCAGAAACCACCTTTGGAAGAAAATGTTGGCGAGTTAGCAACTCTGCCCTATCTTCATGGAAAAATCAGGTAAGGGCTCTTGTGAGACAAGGCCCCCAATTTCGACACCCGCCTTGCGGATGCCAATGCCAAAAGCATCACCACTTTCCAAGTGAGAAACTTCAACTCTATCTTTTGTAGAGGCTCAAACCAATCCGAATGAAGGAACTGCAATACCACGTTAAGGTCCCATGGTGCCACTGGAGGCACGAATGGAGGCTGGATGTGCAGAACCCCTTTCACGAAGGTCTGAACCTCTGGAAGAGAGGCCAATTGTTTTTGGAAGAACACTGAAAAGGCCGAAATCTGGACCTTGATTGATCCCAATCGTAGACCCGTCTCCACACCATCCTGCAAAAAATGGAGAAAACGTCCTAAGTGAAACTCTTCCGCAGGAGCTTTCTTGGATTCACACCAAGACACATATTTTCTCCAAATACGGTGGTAATGTTTTGACGTTACTCCCTTTCTGGCCTGAATAAGGGTGGGGATGACCTCATTAGGAATACCCTTCCTGGCTAGGATACGGCGCTCAACAACCATGCCGTCAAACATAGCCGCGGTAAGTCTTGGTACACACACGGCCCTGCTGCAGCAGGTCCTCCTGAGGAGAAAGAGGCCGAGGATCTCCTATGAGTAACTGCTGAAGATCTGGGTACCAAGCCCTTCTTGGCCGGTATGGGGCAATGCAGATTGCTCGAACCCTTGTCTTTCTTATGATCCTGAGTACTTTTGGGATCAACGGAAAGTGGAGGGAAAACATACACTGACGGAAACACCCACTGGGTCACCAGTGCATCCACTGCTATTGCTTGAGGGTCTCTCGACTTGGAACAGTATCTCTGAAGCTTCTTATTGAGATGAGACGCCATCATGTCTATTTGAGGAACTCCCCAAAGATTTGTCACCTCTGCGAAGACTTCTTGGTGGAGGTCCCACTCTCCTGGATGGAGATCGTGTCTGCTGAGGAAGTCTGCTTCCCAGTTGTCTACTCCCAGAATGAATATTGCCGACAGAGCTTGTAGATGTTTTTCTGCCCAGTGGAGGATTTTTGTCGCCTCTGCCATTGCCGCTCTGCTTTTCGTTCCGCCCTGCCTGTTTATGTATGCGACTGCTGTTACATTGTCCGCCTGGATCTGCACGGGACGGTTTTGAAGAAGATGTACCGCTTGTTGAAGGCCGTTGTAAATGGCTCTTAGCTCCTATGAGTAACTGCTGAAGATCTGGGTACCAAGCCCTTCTTGGCCAGTATGGGGCAATGCAGATTGCTCGAACCCTTGTCTTTCTTATGGTCCTGAGTACTTTTGGGATCAGCGGAAGTGGAGGAAAAACATACACTGACGGTAACACCCACTGGGTCAACAGTGCATCCACTGCTATTGCTTGAGGGTCTCTCGACTTGGAACAGTATCTCTGAAGCTTCTTATTGAGATGAGACGCCATCATGTCTATTTGAGGAACTCCCCAAAGATTTGTCACCTCTGCGAAGACTTCTTGGTGGAGGTCCCACTCTCCTGGATGGAGATCGTGTCTGCTGAGGAAGTCTGCTTCCCAGTTGTCTACTCCCAGAATGAATATTGCCGACTGAGCTTGTAGATGTTTTTCTGCCCAGTGGAGGATTTTTGTCGCCTCTGCCATTGCCGCTCTGCTTTTCGTTCCGCCCTGCCTGTTTATGTATGCGACTGCTGTTACATTGTCCGCCTGGATCTGCACGGGACGGTCTTGAAGAAGATGTACCGCTTGTTGAAGGCCGTTGTAAATGGCTCTTAGCTCCAGAACGTTTATGTGAAGGCAGGCTTCCTGTTGTGACCAACGTCCTTGGAAGTTTTCTCCCTGAGAGACTGCTCCCCAGCCTTGGAGACTTGCATCCATGGTTACTAGGACCCAGTCCTGAATCCCGAACCTGCGTCCCTCTAGCAGGTGAGAGCTGTGCAACCACCACAGGAGAGAAATCCTGGTTTTTGATGACAGGATTATCTTTCTGTGCATGTGTAGGTGTGACCCCGGCCACTTGTCCAACAAGTCCCAATGGAATACTCTGGCATGGAACCTGCCAAACTGTATGGCCTCGTAGGCCGCCACCATTTTCCCCAACAGCCGAATGCACTGATGGATCGACACACTTGATGGTTTCAATATCTGTTTTACCATTTTCTGGATTTCCTTAGCCTTTTCTAGCGGAAGAAATACTCTCTGAACTTCTGTGTCCAGAATCATCCCGAGGAAAGACAACCTTGTCGTCGGTTCCAACTGTGACTTTGGGTAATTTATGATCCACCCGTGTTGTTGGACTATTGACAGGGAGAGGGAGATGTTTTGTAATAACTGCTCCCTGGATCTCGCCTTTATCAGGAGGTCGTCCAGATAAAGGATTATATTGACTCCTTTCTGCCGAAGGAGGACCATAATCTCCGCCATCACCTTGCTGAATACCCTCGTCGCCGTGGAGAGACCGAAAGGTAACGTCTGGAATTGGTAATGGCAATCCTGAATCGCGAATCTCAGATAAGCCTGGTGAGGAGGATAAATGGGAACATGCAGGTAAGCATCCTTTATGTCCACCGACACTAAGTAGTCCCCCTCCTCCAGACTGGCAATCCCTGCCCGAAGTGATTCCATCTTGAACTTGAACCTTTTCAGGAAGAAATTCAGATCTTTTAGATTTAGGATCGGTCTGACCGAGCCGTCCGGCTTCGGAACAACAAAGAGGCTTGAATAAAAACCCCGCCATTGTTGTGATAACGGTACCAGGACTATAACCTGGTCTTGACATCATTTTTGGATTGCCGCTGTTACTGCTTCTCTCTCTGGCGGAGAAGCTGGCAAGGTCGATTTGAAAAATCGGCATGGGGGAATGTCTTGAAACTCTAGTTTGTATCCCTGGGATACTATTTGTAACACCCAGGGATCCAGGCCAGACAGAATCCAATCCTGGCTGAAGAGTTTGAGACGTGCCCCCACCCGAGCGGCCTCTCGCAAGGGAGTTCCAGCATCATGCTGGAGATTTGGCAGAAGTAGGGGTAGACTTCTGCTCTTGGGAACCTGGAGCCGGTGTGGGCTTCTTTCCCCTTCCCCTACCTGCAAAGAAGGGGGAACCTCTCGCCTTTTTGTATTTATTGGGCCGAAAGGACTGCATTTGCGGGTGATAGGTCTTTTTTTCCGGTGCAGGCGCTGAGGGCAAAAATGTTGACTTACCTGCGGTAGCCGCTGAGACTAACGCATCCAGGCCATCGCCAAATAAGGCCTCACCTTTATATGGGAGAGCCTCCATGTTTCTTTTGGAATCTGCATCCGCGTTCCACTGGCGAATACATAACGCCCGCCTAGCCGATACTGCCATGGTAGCGGCTTGTGAACTCAAGAGTCCAATATCCTTCATTGCTTCCAGCATATAGGCGGCAGCGTCCTTGATATTCCCTAACTTAAGGAGTATCTCATCTTTATCAATCGTGTCAATTTCTGATGACACACTTTCTGACCATTTTTCAATAGCGCGACTCACCCATGCGCAGGCAATAGTGGGCCTGAGCAGTGTACCATTGGTAACATAAATGGATTTCAATGTTGTTTCCATTTTGCGGCCTGCCGGCTCTTTAAGAGAAGCCGTGCCAGGAGCAGGGATAATTACCTTCTTTGTTAACCTGGAAAGTGCACTGTCTAACACAGGGGGTGACTCCCATTTTTTCCTGTCTTCAACCGGGAAAGGATAAGCTATGTGAATCCATTTGGGAATACGACATTCTTTATCAGGATTCACCCACATCCCTTCAAACAGAGCATTTAGTTCGTGTGAAGGAGGGAACGTGACTTTGGATTTCTTTTCCTTACATAAATAAGCTTTCTCCTGAGGTACAGGAGTGCTTTCTGTAACCTCCAACACGTCCCTTATAGCCACAATCATATATTGTATACTTTTTGTCAATTTATGATCTCTCTCTCTGGATTCACTATTGTCGACACAAGAATCAGAATCCGTGTCGGTATCAGTGTTTACAACATTTGCAAATGGTCTCTTATGTGACCCAGAGGGGCCGCCCGCATAAGGAATAACAGCATCCTGAAAAATGACATCTTCCACAGATTTTCTCCAGCATGCAGCCTTAGATTCAGACTTATCTAATCTACGGTTAATCAGATGCATACTGTCACGTATCTCTTTCACCCATGCAGGCTCTTGGTGTGCCGGTAGCGCCACCACATTACAACTCTGTGTCCCTAAAATGGCTTCCTCCGGGGAGGAACTCCCTGCCTCAGACATGCCTCACACGTGTACACCACACTCTCAGACACACTGGGACTTATTTTGGGGACAGACCCACAGTAAAATCTGTCAGAGGGACACAGGATAGGAGCAGCCAGTTCACAAACCCAATGCCAGTATTGCCTGTGAACACAGTATGTCCACAGCCCAAAAGCGCTTTTAAATAGTAATATACACTATCAAATGCACCACAATCGCTTTGTGCCCACCCTTTATAGAACCCTGTACTTGTCAGAAGTGGAGGAGAGGACCAGCGTGTTCTCTGCAGCCTGAGGAGAGAGAGAAAATGGTGCTGAGTAGTGTGCTGGCTGCCTGAGGAAGAAGCCCCGCCCCTCAGTATCCACGACAATATTTATACTGGCGGGGGTAGGGCTGTGCCAGCAGCATCTTGTGCCCCCTTTTAGCCAGTTTGAGGTATTTTTCTTGCAGCCCAGGGCGCCCCCCGCGCCCTGCAGTGCCTGTGTGTGTGTGGGCAGCAATGGCGCGCTGCGCTCCCGCCAGCCATGCCGCACCTCAGCCGTCACTTACTTGATAGAAGATCATTCTTCTTATACTCACCTGTCTTCTGACTTCTGGCTCTGTGAGGGGGGTGACAGCGTGCTGTGGGAGTGAGCATCTAGACACGGCTAGCGTTCAGTTTCCTTCAGGAGCTAATGGTGTCCTGTCAGCCAGAAACAGAGCCATGAAACTCTGAGGAAGTTGGTTCTGCTTCTGCCCCCTCAGTCCCAAGAAGCAGGGAGTCTGATGCCAGCAGATCTCCCTGAAAATAAAAAACCTAACATAAGTCTTTTCAGAGAAACTCAGTAGAGCTCCTCAAAGTGCATCCAGTCGACCTGGGCACATTTCTAAAACTGAGGTCTGGAGGAGGGGCATAGAGGGAGGAGCCATTCACACCCAATGAAAAGTCTTTAGAGTGCCCATGTCTCCTGCGGATCCCGTCTATACCCCATGGTCTTGATGTCATCCCCAGCATCCTCTAGGATGTGTGAGAAATAGGAATTTAATACGTACCGGTAATTCCTTTTCTCCTAGTCTGTAGTGGATACTGGGGTCTTGTACTTTTGGACCATGGGGGTATAGATCGGGTCCACTGGAGCCTTGACACTTTAAAACTTTAGTGTGTGTATGTGTGTGCTGGCTCCTCCCCTCTATGCCCCTCCGCCCCTCCTACCAGACTCAGTCTAGGAAAACTGTTCCCGAGGAGACGGACATAATCTGAGAGAAGAATACAGCGGTGCGGCAACAAGCCAACACACAACCAGAAACGAAAGGAGGGCGCTAACCACAACAAAGGATAGCAACCCAACTAAACCTGGATAGCACAACTATCCCAACAACATAACAGGACCGCAACGCCGGTCCAACCCAATACTTACACAGGTAAGCAGGAACGAAGCACTGAGGCGGGCGCCCAGTATCCACTACGGACTAGGAGAAAAGGAATTACCGGTAGGTATTAAATTCCTATTTTCTCTTACGTCCTAGTGGATACTGGGGTCTTGTACTTTAGTACCATGGGGAAGTCCCAAAGCTCCCAAACGGGTTGGATAGTGCTGAGACCCCTGCAAAACCGCCTGACCAAACTGACGGTCATCCTTGGCCAAGGTATCGAACCTATAGAATTTGACAAACGTGTTTAAACCAGACCAAAGTAGCAGCTCGGCACAATTGTAAGGCCGAAACACCCCGGGCAGCTGCCAGGAAGAGCCCACAGACCTCGTCGAGTGGGCCTGAATAGACGTCTGCAAAAGGCAGAGCCGCGAAGTATAGGCTTGTTGAATGGTCAACCGAAGCCAACGAGCAATAAATTGGTCGGCCAGCTTCTAAGCAATCTTGGAGGCATCATAAAGGACAAAAAGCGAGTCAGATTTCCGAAGACGGTCACATCCGTTTGACATACATCCTCAGAGCCCTGACCACATCCAAGGACTCAGGACCAACGGAAGCATCAGACAACAATGGAACCACAATAGGCTAATTCACATGAAAATCTGACACCACCTTAAGCAAAAACTGAGGACGGGTCCTAAGTTCCGCTCTGTCTTCATGAAAAATCAAATAAGGACTCTAACAAGATAAGGCCCCTAATTCAGAGACACGCCTGGCAGACTCCAAGGCCAATAACATCACCATTTTCCAGGTGAGAAATTTTAACTCCACCCTATTTAAGGGTTCAAACCAATCCGACTGAAGGACAGAACCACACTGAGGTCCCACGGAGCCGTGGGAGGCACAAAAGGTGGTTGTATATGAAGAACACCCTTGAGGAAAGTCTGTACTTTAGGTAACACGGCAAGTTGTTTCTGGAAGAAAATAGAGGAGCGTCGAAATCTGGACTTAGATGGAGCCTAAACGTAGGCCATATCCACTCCCACTTGCAGGAAAAGTAGAAAACTACCAATTCTAAATTCCACGGGAGACACCTTTCTACTTTCACATAAGGAAACATACTTTTTCCAGATACGATGATAGTGTTTCGACGTAACCATCTTCCTGGCCTGGACCATGGTGGAAATTACCATGGAGGGAAGACCTTTTCTTGCTAGAATCTCCCTCTCAAGTTCCAAGCCATCAAACATAGCCGGATGTAAGTCTGGAAAGACGAACGGACCTTGCTGAAGAAGATCTTCTTAGACCGGCAGAGGCCAGGGATCCTCCAAAGACATGGTCAGGAGGTTCGAGTACCACCGCCGCCGAGGCCAATCCGGGGCAATTAGGATTGCTTGAATGCTTTCCCTTCTCAGTCTTTTGAGAACCTCTGGGATTAGCGGTAGCGGAGAGAACAGGTATACAAACTGGTACATCCACGGTGTCGTCAGCGCGTCCACTGCTACAGCCTGTGGTTTCCTTGTTCTGGAACAGTAATGGCACAGCTTTTTGTTGAGACAAGAAGCCATCAGATCTATCTGCGGACAGCCCCACCGGTGAATTAACTGTTGAAACACCTGAGGATGGAGGTTCCATTCCCCTGGATGGAGGTCGTGCCTGCTGAGGAAGTCTGCTTCCCAGTTGTCCACTCCTGGAATGAATATGGCTGCTGCTGAGATGGCCCTTAAGTTGGCCTCCGCCCAGAGGAGGATTTTTTTACACCTCTTGCATCGCCGCTCTGCTTCTTGTTCCCCCTTGTCGGTTTATGTACGCCACCGCCGTGGCATTGTTCGATTGAACCTGGATCGCCTGGCCCTTTAAAAGAGGGGAAGTTTGTAGAAGAGCACTGTAAACCGCCCTGAGTTCCAGGATGTTTATCGGTAAAGCCGATTCCTGGACTGACCATAACCCTTGAAACTGGGCCCCTTGGGTCACCGCTCCCCAACCTGACATCCGTTGCAGTAGAAACCACAAGTGGATATTGAAACTTCTGCCCTCTACCAGGTGAGGAATCTGAAGCCACCACGATAGAGAAATCCGGGCTTTTGGAGATAGGGTCACTTCCTGATGCATGTGCAGATGAGAACCCGACCATTTGTCCAGCAGATCCAGTTGAAACGACCGGGCATGAAACCTGCCATATTGGATTGCCGCGTAAGCAGCCACCATCTTGCCCAGTAATCTGATGCGAAGATGTATAGACACCTTGCGAGGACTGAGTACCGAGCGGACCATAGACCGGATAGTCAAGGCATGGTCCATCGGGAGAAACACCTTTTGAGATACAGTGTCCAGTATCATTCCCAGGAACTGAAGACGTTGGGTCGGTTCCAGGTGAGATTTCTTGAAATTGAGGATCCACCCATGATCCGTGAGTAGGCGGGTAGTTGGATCGATGCTGTGTAGCAAACGTTCCTGGACACAGCCTTTATTAGGAGATCGTCCAAGTAGAGGACTATGTTTACTCTCATCCTGCGCAGTTGTAGCATTATCTCCGCCATGACCTTCGTGAAGACCCTCGGAGCTGTGGATAATCCAAAGCGCAAGGCCTGAAACTGGAAATGGTTGTCCAATATGGCGAACCTGAGGTAAGCCCGATGAGGGTGCCACATAGGAATGTGAATGTAAGCATCCTGACATCCAGAGACACCAGGAACTCCCCCTCCTCCAGAGCGGACACCACCGCCCTCAGAGACTCCATCTTGAATTTGAACACCTGCAGATACGGGTTGAGAGACTTCAGATTCAAGATGGGGCGCACCAAACGGTCTGGTTTGGAAACGACAAAAAGACTGGAGTAAAAACCCCTGTTGCATAACAGAGGAGGTACAGGAATCACCACCCCTGTCTGCAAAAGTTTTTGAATAGCCTCTTGTAAGGTAACTTTTGCTGTGGGTAAAGCTGGTAAGCCCGAATTGAAAAACGAGATTTATGGTAAGAACTTAACTTTGTTAAATCTCTTTCTGCAAGGTACACTGGGCTCCACAAGGATAGACATTGGGGTGTAGAGTAGGATCTTGATTCGAGGTACCAACAGGCTCAAAGCTTTGACTGTTCCCAGAATGCCTAGCGCTGCCTCCTCTATAACCCCGCCTCCGTGCACAGAAGCTCAGTTTTTAGTTAACCATCCCAATGCAGTAGCAGGCCAAAGAGACGACAACAGTTAGTAGCATCATACACCACATTCTCAAGACAGGAGAAAGTGTCAGCGGCTAATGCCATACCAACCCAAAGAAGCTAAGTACGTCAGGGTGGGCGCCTTGTGGAGCTCAGTGTATCTCGCAGAAAGAGATTTAACAAAGGTAAGTTCTTACCATAAATCTCGTTTTCTGCTGCGGGGTACACTGGGCTCCACAGGGAATAATATCAGGGATGTTCTAAAGCAGTTCCTTATGGGAGGGGATGCACTGTAGCGGGCACAAGAACCCGGCGTCCAAAGGAAGCATCCTGGGAAGCGGCAGTATCGAAGGCATAGAACCTTATGAACGTGTTCACTGAGGACCACGTAGCCGCCTTGCACAATTGTTCAAGGGTCGCACCACGGCGGGCCGCCCAAGAAGGTCCAACAGACCGAGAAGAATGGGCCTTAATGTTAGAAGGAGCTGGAAGGCCAGCCCAAACATAAGCAGGTGCAATCACCATTCTAATCTATCTGGCCAGGGTCTGCTTGTGAGCAGGCCAGCCACGTTTGTGAAAACCAAACAGAACAAAGAGAGAATCAGACTTCCTGACGGAAGCAGTCCTCTTTACATAGATACGGAGAGCCCGTACCACATCCAAAGACTGCTCTTTGGAAGACAAGTCAGGAGAGGCAAAGGCTGGAACCACGATCTCCTGGTTAAGGTGGAACAAAGACACCACCTTAGGTAAATAACCAGGGCGCGTTCTGAGAACCGCCCTGTCACGGTGAAATATCAGATATGGTGCACTACAAGACAAGGCACCCAAATCCGACACTCGTCTCGCAGAGGCAATAGCCAGCAGAAACACAACCTTAAGAGAAAGCCACTTAAGGTCCGCAGATTCAAGAGGTTCAAACGGAGACTCTTGTAATGCCTCCAAAACCACCGACAAGTCCCAAGGAGCCACAGGCGGGACATAGGGAGGTTAAATCCGCAATACACCCTGAGTGAAGGTATGCACATCAGGTAAGGTCGCAATTTTTCGCTGGAAGCAAACCGACAAGGCAGAAATATGAACCTTGATGGAGGCCAGACGCAGGCCTAAGTCTAGGCCCTGCTGTAGAAAAGCCACAAGCTTGGCTGTACTAAACTTGGAAGCATCATGATTGTTAGATGCGCACCAAACGAAGTAAGAATTCCAGACCCTATGGTAAATCCGAGCAGAAGCCGGTTTCCGGGCCCGCAACATAGTTTGAATGACCACCTCAGAAAATCCTTTAGCCCTCAAGACCGAAGCTTCAAGAGCCACGCCGTAAAAGCCAGCCGGGCCAAGTCCTGGTAGACACAGGGGCCCTGAACGAGGAGGTCTGGTCGTTGTGGAAGTAGAAGGGGACGCTCTAGCGAGAGGCCCTGGAGGTCTGAGAACCAGTGCCGTCTGGGCCACGCTGGAGCTATGAGAAGCAGAATTCCTCCTTCCTACTTGAACTTCCGTATTACCCTGAGCAGGAGTGACACCGGTGGGAACACGTACGGCAACCGAAAGTTCCATGGAATTGCCAGTGCATCCACGAACGCTGCTTGAGGATCCCTTGTCCTTGCTCCGAAGACCGAAACCTTGTGATTGTGTCGAGACGCCATCAGATCAACGTCTGGAAGGCCCCACCTTTCCACTAGGAGTTGAAACACTTCTGGATGGAGGACCCACTCTCCAGCGTGTACGTCCTGACGACTGAGAAAGTCCGCTTCCCAGTTGATATGGCCGGTAGATGACGTTCCGCCCATTGAAGAATCCGTGATACTTCCCTCATTGCCATGTGGCTTCGAGTGCCGCCTTGATGATTGATGTATGCCACTGTGGTGGCGTTGTCCGACTGTACTTGAACAGGTTTGTTCTGTATTAAATGCTGGGCCAAGTTCAACGAGTTGAACACTGCCCGCAACTCCAGAATGTTTTTTTAAATTCAATAATTTTTATTGGTTTTTCACTTTGCAATTAAACAATAAAACAAAACTACTAAACATACAGTGTTCCAGATAAGGGAATACGCAGATTCCCATCCAAAAAGTTTCAATCACAGCATGTGAGATGTGCAGGCTCCACTCATGCATATACATTTATAAATCAGGAGAAGTGACAGATATGGAGACACCTTATTCAGCTATAATAATCATATATATCTCAAAAACTAATCAACCAACTATTTGTACAACACATAACCTCAAACCCGGGCAAGTGGGTGGCCGGCCGCGGCCCCATGGGCGATACACGAAAGGGAAAACAACGCCATCAGTACAGACCCACCTACACACCTCCACACAATCCCCATGGTACATGGCCCATCCCTCCATCCCGTCATCATATTGGTCACATTGTAGCAAGTAATCAGTCACTATGGTTCGTTGAATTAGGAGAGCTGAGCCATCTGCCCCATAGGTCGTGATACTTTATCCTTGCTTTTCTAGCCATGTATACATATTTTTCGTGAGCAGCCGTTTCATTGACAAGCGAAACCCATGACTGTACTGTGGGAGCATCCTTAGCCAACCATAGTCTAGCGACACACACCTTGGCTAAAGCACACAGATTAATCAGATATCGTCTGCTAGGAGCATCCAGGGCCTCTTCCTCCAAAGCCGACAACACACACACCACCGGAGTACACACATCCAATGGAATACCAGTCGACACCATAATACTAATAACACCAGACCAAAACACTGCCATCCTGGGGCAAAGCCAAATAATGTGCCAAAAATCAGCATCCAGACTGCCACATTTAGGACATCTGGTAGTATGCGTACCGCCCATGCGGGCCAATCTCACTGGTGTCATGTACACTCTGTGTATAATTGACAATTGGATTTGCTGATATCTAGTGGTGGTGGTAGATAACCGTGGGGAGCAAAGAGCATTCTCCCATACCTCGTCAGAAATTGTTCCCAGGTCCGATTCCCATTTATTTCTAAGAGAGGATAATGGGTCAGAGTAGTGAGAGCGGAGCATACTTGTATAAATACTGGATACCAAATGCCCGTTACCCAGATTCTGTAAGAGTAACTTGACTGGGGAGGCCAGAATCTTCGGAGGGGTATTAGAAAACTGTACAGTAATCGCATGTCTCAGTTGCAAATAACAATAAAAATAAGAGGAGGGTAAATTATAGTCCTGTTGGAGCTGCTGGAAAGATTTCAATATATCACCATTATACAATTGCCCCAGGGATGTTACCCCCCACCTACCCCCCACCGCCCTGGTATGCAGCGAGGCTAATTCTGGGAAACCAAGGACATTATCTAACGGAGTGTCTGGGTCTATACCCTGGCCCAGCAATATAGTATGTACCCGCTTCCACACAAGAGTGGCCTGCTTTATTATAGGGACCTCAGACAATTTAGTATTCCCACAGAGTAACAACTGCAACGGCGTGCCATCAGAATACTCCTGCAGAAACATTTGTGAGTGTAAGGTGAGTCTGTCGGAGTCAGACATCCACTCCCAGATATGCGCCAACTGCGCTGCATAATAGTAGAATTTAAAGACAGGGAGGGCCAGTCCTCCTGTCAGTCTTGGTCTAGACAGGGTGTCAATCTTCAACCGTGCTCTCCTGCTAGCCCAAATCAAGGAAGACAGTAGGCTGTCAATTTGCCTGAATACTTTTAAGCCAATATATATAGGTGACTGCTGAAGAACATAGAGGAGCTTAGGGAGGTACACCATTTTCACTAAGTTGACCCTACCAGTAATAGTCAGAGGCAAAGCCCCCCAAACCTTAATTTTCGAGCGCAGAAAAACAATCTGCGGCGTAATATTAAGAGAAACATAAGTACAAGGGTCATTCGATACCCAAATACCCAGATACTTAAAAGGAGTCTACCCACTTAAGCGGGATATGGATCAATGGGGCTACCGGGATTGGACCCTTAAGTGGAGTGATGTTGGATTTATCCCAATTAATTTTGAGCCCGGAGAATTGTCCATGGGTATTGATCATATCCAGAATTATTGGCATAGAGGAGACATAATCCTGAACAAATAGCAGGAGATCATCAGCATATAATGCTATTCTATCTTCTCTTGCGCCCACCTTAATACCCATAATATCGGGACTAGCTCTAATCAAACATGCCAATGGTTCAATAGCGATGGCGAACAATGTGGGGGAGAGCGGCCAGCCCTGTCTCGTTCCCCTGGACAAGGGGAAGGAATGTGATACGTATCCATTCACCGAGACCCTGGCCATGGGCAGAGAATAAAGCAATCTAACACATTTGATAAAATTGGGACCCATGCCAAATCTACTCATGGTTTCCAACAAGAAGGCCCACTCCACCGAATCAAAGGCCTTTGCGGCATCTAAGGACACTACAACAGAAGAGCAGGCCTCCCCATGAGAAACCTGAAAATGGGTGAACAAGCGCCTTAAATTAACAGCAGTGGACTTACCAGGCATAAAGCCTGTTTGGTCCGGGTGAATGATTTGGGTTATAACCCGACAGTCTAGAAGCCAGGACCTTGGCCAGGATTTTAATATCCGTGGGTAGCAGAGAGATAGGTCGATATGACTCAACCCTCTTGGGGTCCTTATCTGGCTTGGGAATCACTATAATCAATGCCTCCGCCATAGAAGGGGGAAGCCTATTTTGCTCAAATATAGTATTAAATAGAGTAAGCAACTGAGGGGCGAAAAATCTAGCGTGTTTCTTATACAACTCCGATGGGATACCATCAAGGCCAGAGGCCTTGCCATCTGGAGATGCGGTGATCGCAGCCTCTACCTCCTCCAACGACAGAGGAGCGTCAAGAAGAGCTCTAGCCTCACCGGAGATACAGGGGAAGTGGATTCGATCCAAGTAATTACACAATTCTATCGGGGAACATGTTAGTGTGGAGCTATATAACGCTTGATAATATGATACAAATTCCGTGACAATTTGGGGGGTGCGGTCTAATACCGTCCCGGCCGAGTTCACAACCTCTAGTACCGTATGAGAGGAACGGTCCCCCCTTGCAAGATTAGCCAAATAAGAGCCCGGTCTATCCCCTGTAGCGTAGTGAACATGCGAGGAGAATAGAAGCCTGTGCTGGGTTTTCCCCCATAGATACTCCTTCCATTCTTTCTGAGCATGGAGCCAGTCTAATTCAGAGTTGTCCAAGCCATCCCGTATGTATATCATCTCAGAAGCAATAACCCGAGCCTCCAGCTCAGCCTCATGTTTCTTAAAGGAGGATTTAAGACCACCCACTCTTTTGATCAAAGTCCCTCTCATGAAAGCTTTAAAAGTATCCCACAATAAGGAGATGTCGGTAGTGTCCGCATGTGAATTAAAAAATTCTAGCCAGCTAGCTTCCAATTCGGATCCCGCACCCATATGCATGAGCCAGAAGGGGTTAAATTTCCATACTGCTTGGCCCCTCTGAGAGCTTAAGTCAATATGTACCGATACAGGGGAGTGGTCCGAAATACCCCTAGTCTCATATTTAACACCATGTATCATAGGCAGGAGCTCCCGAGTGAGGAGAGCCAAGTCTATCCTAGAGAAGGAAGTGTGGGAGTGTGAGAAACATGAATATTGCCTCAGGTCAGGATATTTCAATCTCCAGGGATCGACCAAGCCCAGCTCAGAGACAGTGTCTGCAAATGGAGACCGCTTCGGCTGTGGGTTGGAGGATGCCATGGAGAACCTATCCAGTTCATGGTTTAAGACATTGTTAAAGTCACCCATACATACGGCAGCCACCCCTGGGGACGCAGCCATGAAGGTAGATACCTTTTTAAGAACGTCAGGCGAGTAAGGAGGGGGCACATACACAGCTAGCAACAGTAAAGGAACGGAGTTGATTTTACATTTTAGAAACACATACCTCCCCCACTGATCTGTTTGTACACCATCAAGCAAGAAAGGAACAGACTTTCTAATCAGAATCGACACTCCCCGGGATGCCGAGGTATGCGTGGAATGAAAAGCCCACCCCACCCACGGCTTTTTAAGGGACAGAAGTCTAGTGCCTACCAAGTGGGTCTCCATTAAACAGATTACATCCGATGCATATTGTTTGATCTGCCTAAGTACCAAGGAACGCTTGATTTTGTCATTGATCCCCCTCACATTCCAGGACAGTAACCTGACCAGAGCCATAACAGAGAATTTTTAACGATGAAGCAGATGACCCGCGACCAGCCACCTCCAGCACACGTCCACTCACCCATACCCGTGTGCAGCTGCAAGGGAAGCACATCTGAAACAAGCACACTGCACATCAGGGAATAAAAACAAAACAATACTTTCTTAACATAACCCCCACCCCCACCCCGTATACCACTGAAACTTGCAGCATACCTGATTCCCTAACAAACAACTCTCCCAAAAAGCGAACACTAACGACTAAGGCAAGAAATACCCTTACACATTTTACAAAGTCAAATAAAACAAAAGAAAGACCCAAAAAAAGGGGGGCCAAGAAATCAATGACCTTGCGGCAGGAGTAACCTCCAGCTAAATTCAAGTCCCCCCTACGGCCGTCAGAACAGCCCCATCTAAAGAACCACTTAGGACTATACATCGGTACAGGGATATACCCAGGCGGCCCTGAGAGTAACCTATAGAGCTGAACAGGATGCTAGTTCAGGGCAACATGAGGCAGATATAAGGACATAAGTAAGCACCGTAACATATTAGTGAAAGCAGAATAACAGTTCTAAAGATATCCCAGCATTTACCCCTACAACAATGAGCACACATCCCTCCCAGAAACCCAATGCTTGGGTTCAGTCAGCGGCCATCGCCCGCCGTGCCGGAAAGTGTCTGTCCAGCCACACCGAAGCCTCACGAGGAGTCAAGAAGAATTTAGTTTCTCCATCCGAAACCACCCGGTTTAGACGGAAAGAGCATGGCATAGGGGATGTTCAGGTCACGCAGCCTGCGTTTCACAGGGACAAACTGAGCTCTATCTTTTTGCACGTCAATTGCGAAATCCGGAAAAACTGAAATCGGAGCACCGTTCCACTTGAGGGGGCCCCTAGTGCGGGCCAATTTCAGAATCACATCCCTATCCCGGTAATGAAGCAGCTTGGCAATGAACGTACGGGGGGGTGCCCCTGGGAGGTAAAGGACGCATCGGAACTCTGTGAGCGCGTTCCACTGCAAAATGCGAGGTGAATTCCTCCGCTCCAAACGCGTCCAACAGCCACTTCTCAAGAAATTTTTCAGGGGAGGCACCCTCCTCTTTCTCAGGGAGGCCGACGAAGCGCACGTTGTTCCGCCTCAATCTCCCCTCCATATCGGTCATCTTTTTATTTACCTCCAACATCTGCGACTCCAGGGCAGAAGTACGTCTGCCGATTGGCGTAATCGTGTCCTCCAACGTGGATACGCGCGTCTCGACTTCACCGACTCTCTCTCGCACCCACTGAAGGTCCTGATGAATAATGGATAAGTCCGCCTGGACCTGACCGATCCTGTCGGCCAAGCGGACTTCGCTGGCTGTGACCGCATCCAGCACCTTTTGCAATGCCGCATCTGTAGCCTCCGCAGAAGAGGAGCCAGCCGACGGAGAAGGCGGTGATGAGGTCGACTGTAACTCCCCCCCCTGTTGGGACCGTGTCGGAGGGTTTCTAGCCGCGGCAGATTGATGTGGTTTAACCATTGCAGCCAAGCCGGTAATAGAGAGCCATAAATTATAGTATATCAGAACTGTCCAGGTGCTACGTGTGTAACTGTGAAGTATATCAAAACTGCCCAGCTGCCGCCTATGGACATATAGTATATCAAAACTGTCCAGTGGGTGTGTATGGAGAGGGCAGTATAGCAAATCTGTCCAGGGACAGCCTGTCTAGATGCTGCCCGGAAGCATCTGCTGAGGGCCAACAGGATAATGTATCAATTGTCTCACACTGTGTCCCAGTATATAGCAATAAACCACAGGGGCAGCCCAGCCAAGGAGCCACTATTAGTTTATAATAAGATTTTACTTACCGATAAATCTATTTCTCGGAGTCCGTAGTGGATGCTGGGGTTCCTGAAAGGACCATGGGGAATAGCGGCTCCGCAGGAGACAGGGCACAAAAAGTAAAGCTTTTTCAGATCAGGTGGTGTGCACTGGCTCCTCCCCCTATGACCCTCCTCCAGACTCCAGTTAGGTACTGTGCCCGGACGAGCGTACACAATAAGGGAGGATTTTGAATCCCGGGTAAGACTCATACCAGCCACACCAATCACACCGTACAACCTGTGATCTAAACCCAGTTAACAGTATGATAACAGCGGAGCCTCTGAAAGATGGCTTCCTTCAACAATAACCCGAATTAGTTAACAATAACTATGTACAATTTATGCAGATAATCCGCACTTGGGATGGGCGCCCAGCATCCACTACGGACTCCGAGAAATAGATTTATCGGTAAGTAAAATCTTATTTTCTCTATCGTCCTAGTGGATGCTGGGGTTCCTGAAAGGACCATGGGGATTATACCAAAGCTCCCAAACGGGCGGGAGAGTGCGGATGACTCTGCAGCACCGAATGAGAGAACTCCAGGTCCTCCTTAGCCAGAGTATCAAATTTGTAAAATTTTACAAACGTGTTCTCCCCTGACCACGTAGCTGCTCGGCAAAGTTGTAATGCCGAGACCCCTCGGGCAGCCGCCCAAGATGAGCCCACCTTCCTTGTGGAGTGGGCCTTTACAGATTTAGGCTGTGGCAGGCCTGCCACAGAATGTGCAAGTTGGATTGTGCTACAGATCCAACGAGCAATCGTCTGCTTAGACGCAGGAGCACCCATCTTGTTGGGTGCATACAATATAAACAACGAGTCAGATTTTCTGACTCCAGCTGTCCTTGCAATATATATTTTTAATGCTCTGACAACGTCCAGTAACTTGGAGTCCTCCAAGTCACTTGTAGCCGCAGGCACTACAATAGGCTGGTTCAGATGAAATGCTGACACCACCTTAGGGAGAAAATGCGGACGAGTCCGCAGTTCTGCCCTGTCCGAATGGAAAATCAGATATGGGCTTTTGTAAGACAAAGCTGCCAATTCTGATACTCTCCTGGCAGAAGCCAGGGCTAGAAGCATGGTCACTTTCCAAGTGAGATATTTCAAATCCACCTTATTTAGTGGTTCAAACCAATGAGATTTTAGAAAGTCCAAAACCACATTGAGATCCCACGGTGCCACTGGAGGCACCACAGGAGGCTGTATATGCAGCACTCCCTTAACAAAGGTCTGGACTTCAGGGACTGAAGCCAATTCTTTTTGAAAGAAAATCGACAGGGCCGAAATTTGAACCTTAATAGATCCCAATTTGAGACCCATAGACAATCCTGATTGCAGGAAATGTAGGAATCGACCCAGTTGAAATTCCTCCGTCGGAGCACTCCGATCTTCGCACCACGCAACATATTTTCGCCAAATTCGGTGATAATGTTGCACGGTTACTTCCTTCCTTGCTTTAATCAAAGTAGGAATGACTTCTTCCGGCATGCCTTTTTCCTTTAGGATCCGGCGTTCAACCGCCATGCCGTCAAACGCAGCCGCGGTAAGTCTTGAAACAGACAGGGACCCTGCTGAAGCAAGTCCCTCCTTAGAGGTAGAGGCCACGGATCTTCCGTGATCATCTCTTGAAGTTCCGGGTACCAAGTCCTTCTTGGCCAATCCGGAACCACTAGTATCGTTCTTACGCCTCTTTGCCGTATAATTCTCAATACTTTTGGTATGAGAGGCAGAGGAGGAAACACATACACCGACTGGTACACCCAAGGCGTTACCAGCGCGTCCACAGCTATTGCCTGCGGATCTCTTGACCTGGCGCAATACCTGTCCAGTTTTTTGTTGAGGCGAGACGCCATCATGTCCACCATTGGTCTTTCCCAACGGGTTACCAGCATGTGGAAGACTTCTGGATGAAGTCCCCACTCTCCCGGGTGAAGATCGTGTCTGCTGAGGAAGTCTGCTTCCCAGTTGTCCACTCCCGGGATGAACACTGCTGACAGTGCTATCACATGATTCTCTGCCCAGCGAAGAATCCTTGCAGCTTCTGCCATTGCACTCCTGCTTCTTGTGCCGCCCTGTCTGTTCACATGGGCGACTGCCGTGATGTTGTCCGACTGGATCAACACCGGTTTTCCCTGAAGCAGAGGTTCTGCCTGGCTTAGAGCATTGTATATTGCTCTTAGTTCCAGAATGTTTATGTGAAGAGACGTTTCCAGGCTCGTCCATACTCCCTGGAAGTTTCTTCCTTGTGTGACTGCTCCCCAGCCTCTCAGGCTGGCGTCCGTGGTCACCAGGATCCAATCCTGTATGCCGAATCTGCGGCCCTCCAATAGATGAGGACTCTGCAACCACCACAGAAGAGACACCCTTGTCCTTGGAGACAGGGTTATCCGTAGGTGCATCTGAAGATGCGACCCTGACCATTTGTCCAACAGATCCCTTTGGAAAATTCTTGCGTGGAATCTGCCGAATGGAATTGCTTCGTAAGAAGCCACCATTTTTCCCAGGACTCTTGTGCATTGATGTACAGACACCTTTCCTGGTTTTAGGAGGTTCCTGACAAGGTCGGATAACTCCTTGGCTTTTTCCTCCGGGAGAAAAACCTTTTTCTGAACCGTGTCCAGAATCATCCCTAGGAACAGCAGACGAGTTGTCGGCATTAACTGGGATTTTGGAATATTCAGAATCCACCCGTGCTGTTTTAGCACTTCTTGAGACAGTGCTAATCCCATCTCTAGCTGTTCTCTGGACCTCGCCCTTATTAGGAGATCGTCCAAGTATGGGATAATTAATATGCCTTTTCTTCGAAGAAGAATCATCATCTCGGCCATTACCTTTGTAAAGATCCGAGGTGCCGTGGACAATCCGAACGGCAGCGTCTGAAACTGATAGTGACAGTTTTGTACAACGAACCTGAGGTACCCCTGGTGTGAGGGGTAAATTGGAACGTGGAGATACGCATCCTTGATGTCCAAGGATACCATAAAGTCCCCCTCTTCCAGGTTCGCTATCACTGCTCTGAGTGACTCCATCTTGAACTTGAACTTCTTTATGTACAGGTTCAAGGACTTCAGATTTAGAATAGGCCTTACCGAGCCATCCGGCTTCGGTACCACAAAAAGAGTGGAATAATACCCCTTCCCTTGTTGTAGAAGAGGTACCTTGACTATCACCTGCTGAGAATACAGCTTGTGAATGGCTTCCAAAACCGTCTCCCTTTCGGAGGGGGACGTTGGTAAAGCAGACTTCAGGAAACGGCGAGGTGGATCTGTCTCTAATTCCAACCTGTACCCTTGAGATATTATCTGCAGGATCCAGGGATCTACCTGCGAGTGAGCCCACTGCGCGCTGTAATTTTTGAGACGACCGCCCACCGTCCCCGAGTCCGCTTGAGAAGCCCCAGCGTCATGCTGAGGCTTTTGTAGAAGCCGGGGAGGGCTTCTGTTCCTGGGAAGGAGCTGCGTGTTGCTGTCTCTTCCCTCGACCTCTGCCTCGTGGCAGATATGAATAGCCCTTTGCTCTCTTATTTTTAAAGGAACGAAAGGGCTGCGGTTGAAAAGTCGGTGCCTTTTTCTGTTGGGGAGTGACTTGAGGTAGAAAGGTGGATTTCCCGGCTGTAGCCGTGGCCACCAAATCTGATAGACCGACTCCAAATAACTCCTCCCCTTTATACGGCAAAACTTCCATATGCCGTTTTGAATCCGCATCGCCTGTCCACTGTCGCGTCCATAAAGCTCTTCTGGCCGAAATGGACATAGCACTTACCCGTGATGCCAGTGTGCAGATATCCCTCTGTGCATCACGCATATAAAGAAATGCATCCTTTATTTGTTCTAACGACAGTAAAATATTGTCCCTGTCCAGGGTATCAATATTTTCAATCAGGGACTCTGACCAAACTACCCCAGCACTGCCCATCCAGGCAGTCGCTACAGCTGGTCGTAGTATAACACCTGCATGTGTGTATATACTTTTTTGGATATTTTCCATCCTCCTATCTGATGGATCTTTAAGTGCGGCCGTCTCAGGAGAGGGTAACGCCACTTGTTTAGATAAGCGTAGTAGCGCCTTGTCCACCCTAGGAGGTGTTTCCCAGCGCTCCCTAACCTCTGGCGGGAAAGGGTATAATGCCAATAATTTCTTTGAAATTATCAGCTTTTTATCAGGGGCAACCCACGCTTCATTACACACGTCATTTAATTCTTCTGATTCAGGAAAAACTATAGGTAGTTTTTTCATACCCCACATTTATTTATTTATTTATTAGCAGTTTCTTATATAGCGCAGCATATTCCGTTGCGCTTTACAATTAGAACAACAATTATAGAACAAAACTGGGCAAAGACAGACAGACAGACAGACAGAGGTAGGAAGGCCCTGCTCGCAAGCTTACAATCTATAGGGAAATAGGCATTGATACACAAGGATAGATGCTACCTGTCACATAATGGTTCCCCAGGTTGCTAGGTTCTTATATGATATGATCACCCAGCAATGTTGGAAGACAAAATGTGAGTTTATGTGGACTGTACAGAGGGGATGTAACTTGATAGGGAAGCTGTGAAGGTTATGTGTGTGGGTCTGAAATTTGGTAGGCTTGTCTGAAGAGATGAGTTTTCAGAGAACGTTTAAAGGTTTGGAGACTAGAGGAGAGTCTTATTGTGCGTGGGAGTGCATTCCACAGAGTGGGTGAAGCCCGGGTAAAGTCCTGTAATTTTGAGAGGGAACAGGTAATGCATGTGGATGAGAGACGCAGATCTTGTGCAGAGCGGAGAGGTCTGGTAGGGAGATATTTTGAGATGAGTGAGGAGATGTATGATGGTGCAGTTTGGTTAATAGCCTTGTATGTAAGTAAAAGTATTTTATATTTGACACGGTAGAATACCGGTAACCAATGGAGGGACTGACAGAGCGGATCAGCAGATGAAGAACGTCTGGCGAGGAAGATTAGCCTCGCAGCTGCATTTAAAATGGATTGAAGTGGTGATAGCCTATGTTTGGGAAGACCAGTAAGGAGACTATTACAATAATCAATGCGGGAGATGATGAGTGCATGGATTAGAGTTTTTGCAGTGTCTTGTGTAAGATAAGGGCGTATTTTGGATATGTTTTTAAGGTGCATGTAACATGATTTAGAGACAGATTGAATGTGTGGAACAAAGGACAGTTCAGAGTCAAGGGTGACACCTAGGCAACGAGCTTGTGGGGTGGGGTGGATAGTTGCATTGTCAACAGTTATAGAGATATCAGGTTGGTAACTACTCTTAGCTGGTGGGAAAATAATTAATTCGGTTTTGGAAATGTTGAGTTTGAGGTGGCGAGATGACATCCAAGATGAAATGGCAGACAGGCATCCAGTGACACGAGCCAATACTGGTGGTGACAAATCTGGGGAGGATAGGTAGATTTGAGTATCATCAGCATACAAATGATACTGAAATCCAAAGGAGCTGATTAGTTTACCAAGAGAGGAGGTATAGATTGAGAAAAGCAGAGGACCTAAGACTGAGCCTTGCGGTACTCCAACTGATAGAGGTAGAGAAGAGGAGGTAGAATCAGAGAAGTGAACACTGAAAGAGCGATTAGATAGGTAGGATGAGAACCAAGAAAGGGCAGTGTCCTGAAGACCTAGGGATTGTAGTGTTTGTATGAGAAGAGAGTGGTCAACAGTGTCAACATAATACCCTGTTTAGTGGTACCTGTAGTATCAGCTAAATGTAACGCCTCCTTCATTGCCAAAATCATATAACGTGTGGCCCTACTGGAAAATACGGTTGAATCGTCACCGTCACCACTGGAGTCAGTGCCTGCGTCTGGGTCTGTGTCGACCGACTGAGGCAAAGGGCGTTTCACAGCCCCTGACGGTGTTTGAGTCGCCTGGACAGGCACTAATTGATTGTCCGGCCGCCTCATGTCGTCAAACGACTGCTTTAGCGTGTTGACACTATCCCGTAGTTCCATAAATAAAGGCATCCATTCTGGTGTCGACTCCCTAGGGGGTGACATCCTCATATTTGGCAATTGCTCCGCCTCCACACCAATATCGTCCTCATACATGTCGACACACACGTACCGACACACAGCAGACACACAGGGAATGCTCCTAACGAAGACAGGACCCACTAGCCCTTTGGGGAGACAGAGGGAGAGTTTGCCAGCACACACCAAAAGCGCTATATATATATCAGGGATAGCCTTATAATAAGTGCTCCCTTATAGCTGCTTTGTTATATCAAAATATTGCCATAAATTTGCCCCCCCCTCTCTGTTTTACCCTGTTTCTGTAGTGCAGTGCAGGGGAGAGACTTGGGAGCCGTCCTGACCAGCGGAGCTGTGAGAGGAAATGGCGCCGTGTGCTGAGGAGATAGGCCCCGCCCCTTTTCTGGCGGGCTCGTCTCCCGCTATTTAGAAAAATCAGGCAGGGGTTAAATATCTCCATATAGCCTCTAGGGGCTATATGTGAGGTATTTTTAGCCTTTATAGGTATTCATTTGCCTCCCAGGGCGCCCCCCTCCCAGCGCCCTGCACCCTCAGTGACTGCCGTGTGAAGTGTGCTGAGAGGAAAATGGCGCACAGCTGCAGTGCTGTGCGCTACCTTTAGAAGACTGCAGGAGTCTTCAGCCGCCGATTCTGGACCTCTTCTGACTTCAGCATCTGCAAGGGGGCCGGCGGCGCGGCTCCGGTGACCATCCAGGCTGTACCTGTGATCGTCCCTCTGGAGCTTGATGTCCAGTAGCCAAGAAGCCAATCCATCCTGCACGCAGGTGAGTTGACTCCTTCTCCCCTCAGTCCCTCGCAGCAGTGATCCTGTTGCCAGCAGGAATCACTGTAAAATAAAAAACCTAGCTAAACTTTTTCTAAGCAGCTCTTTAGGAGAGCCACCTAGATTGCACCCTTCTCGGCCGGGCACAAAAATCTAACTGGAGTCTGGAGGAGGGTCATAGGGGGAGGAGCCAGTGCACACCACCTGATCTGAAAAAGCTTTACTTTTTGTGCCCTGTCTCCTGCGGAGCCGCTATTCCCCATGGTCCTTTCAGGAACCCCAGCATCCACTAGGACGATAGAGAAATATAGTGTAGGGAGATCTGCAGACACAGATGCTCCCACACGTCTCCCTCCGAGGCCAGCTCCGTCCCCCCAGCAGTGTAAGTGCCACTCCGAGAGGCAGACAGGGGAGTAGAGCAGAAGCCGCAGTGGTGATCAGGGGATCGGCGGCGGGACCCGCGGCAGTGCCGTAGCAGAGGTCAGGCAGAGTCTCCTCGTCTCGGCTCCACACAGCGGCAGCAGGAGCGGAGACGGACAGCAGTCTCCAGCGCGGGGAAAGGAGAGCGGGTCACGTGGTGTAGCTGGCCCCGGCTCGCACAGACAGTCCGGCTGCAGCGGGAATCGAGGGTACAGCTCCCTGTCCGACACGGCGACCCCACCAAGAGTTCCCACAGGTATGGGGCTATTTTCGGGCCCAGGGGGGGACACAGGATCTAGTTATAGGATAATGAAGCTGGAGAGCCACAGAGCCTGTGTGCTACTCCATGTCCGCCTTGGCCACGCCCCAACTCCAGAATGTTTATCGGGAAGAGAGACTCCTCTTGGGTCCACCGACCCTGAAGGGAGTGTTGCTCCAACACCACGCGCCAACCTCTCAGACTGGCATCCGTCGTTAGAAGGACCCAGTTGGAGATCCAGAAGGGACGACCCCTGCTAAAACGTTGGTCTCGGAGCCACCAGCTCAGTGACAGACGGCCCTCCGGAGACAAGGAGATCATGTGAGACCTGATCCGGTGAGGCAGGCCGTCCCACTTGGCAAGAATCAGCTTCTGCAGAGGGCGAGAATGGAATTGAGCATACTCCACCATGTCCAAAGCCTGAGCCAGTATGTCCGCAGCGGGCACCACAGCTCCGGGCCCGTGACCTGCCGCCATTCCGCACTGGGGACCCACTAACCGGGACCCCGGTGTAACACTCACTGCACCAGTATCTTCGGCATCTGTTAAAGGGTGGAGGCTAGCTGCCGGTGTGTGCACACATACTAACGATGTGTGATCAGTACCTCAGGAGCTCAGTGTCCTGTCAGCTGGGATTACAAACCATTAACCATCAGGAGGTTGGTTTGGTCCCCCCTCTAAGTCCCACGAAGCAGGTAGCCTGCCTGCCAAACAGAGCTACCTGAAAATAATAAACTACATTTAAGTAAAGAAAAAAATCTCTGGAGCGCCAGAGAAGTGCACCCGGCTCCTTGGGCACATTTTTCTAAACTGAGTCTGGTAGGAGGGGCATAGAGGCGAGGGGCCAGCACACACATACACACACTAAAGTTTTAAAGTGCCAAGGCTCCAGTGGACCCGATCTATACCCCCATGGTAATAAAGTACAAGACCCCAGTATCCACTAGGACGTAAGAGAAAACCCCCAGTAACTGCAGCCTGTGAGCTGCCTTCAAGACAAACTGAATAGCCTAGATGCTTCAATTAGCTTTAGGTAAATAACCACAGCTAATTGAATTCCCCCGGTGAGTCTGAGTGTGAACATGCAGCACATACAGAAGTGTCCACTTACATCTTTTCTTTTTAACCAATTTGGCACAACATGCAAAACACGGCTAAGCTGTTTTTTACGAGTAGCGATTAGATGAATCTTGAAATTTTTGTTTGCCATAATAGAATATGTATAAAGTAACATATTAAAGAAGCAAATTAAGAAAAATCACAAGGCATGGTTAAATCTCTGAGTCTATGGCATGCAAATCCGTGCCATACATGGCGGGATATAGAAAGGTGTATGTGGACACATCTGTACTTCCGTATTACCAAAACAAGGGGCTCCTTATAGGAGAATGTGAGCCTGCACTATTACAGGTAGTGGAATCTCAATATACAGCTGTAACACTGGCAATGTATACTAACAGGTGCTTACCTCAAGATGGAACTTCTAGTTATTTTCTGTGTTACCAGTACGGTGTTTGCCAAACACTGGTGAGCTGCTGGAACTGTAATCTGATGCAAACACTTCCGTAATCTCTTGTCACTGTACAGCTCCCTCTCTCCTATATATAATAATAATAATAATAATAATAATACCACATATCAGTGGGTGCCGGGAGCTATGTTATTCCCCTCATATATCACTGTACGGTCCCCTCTCCCCTATATAATAATAATAATAATAATAATAATAATAATAATATCACATATCAGTGTGTGCCGGTGGCTGTTATTCCCCCTCATATATCACTGTACGGTCCCCTCTCCCCTATATAATAATAATAATACCACATATCAGTGTGTGCCGGGGGCTGTGTTATTCCCCCTCATATATCACTGTACGGTCCCCTCTCCCCTATATAATAATAATACCACATATCAGTGTGTGCCGGGAGCTATGTTATTCCCCTCATATATCACTGTACGGTCCCCTCTCCCCTATATAATAATAATAATAATAATAATAATATCATCACATATCAGTGTGTGCCAGTGGCTGTTATTCACCCTCATATATCACTGTACGGTCCCCTCTACCCTATATAATAATACCACATATCAGCGTGTGCCGGGGGCTGTGTTATTCACCCTCATATATCACTGTACGGTCCCCTCTACCCTATATAATAATACCACATATCAGCGTGTGCCGGGGGCTGTGTTATTCCCCCTCATAAATCACTGTACGGTCCCCTCTCCCCTATATAATAATAATACCACATATCAGCGTGTGCCGGGGGCTGTGTTATTCTCCTCATATATCACTGTACGGTCCCCTGTCTCCTATATAATAATAATACCACATATCAGTGTGTGCCGGGAGCTGTGTTATTCCCCCTCTTATATCACTGTACGGTCACCTCTCCCCTATATAATAATAATACCACATATCAGTGTGTGCCGGGAGCTGTGTTATTCCCCTCATATATCACTGTACGGTCCCCTCTCCCCTATATAATAATAATAATAATAATAATAATAATAATAATATCATCACATATCAGTGTGTGCCAGTGGCTGTTATTCACCCTCATATATCACTGTACGGTCCCCTCTACCCTATATAATAATACCACATATCAGCGTGTGCCGGGGGCTGTGTTATTCACCCTCATATATCACTGTACGGTCCCCTCTACCCTATATAATAATACCACATAGCGTGTGCCGGGGGCTGTGTTATTCCCCCTCATAAATCACTGTACGGTCCCCTCTCCCCTATATAATAATAATACCACATATCAGCGTGTGCCGGGGGCTGCATTCCCCGCTCTCCCCAATATAATAATATTAATTATATCACATATCATTGTGTGCCGGGAGCAGTGTTATTCCCCCTCATATATTACTATATGGTCCCCTCTCCCCTGTATAATAATACCACATATCAGTGTGTGCCGGGAGCTGTGTTATTCCCCCTCATATATCACTATATGGTCCCCACTCCCCTATATAATAATACCACATATCAGTGTGTGCCGGGAGCTGTGTTAGAACAAAATATTTAATAAGAATATTTCATTCATTCAGAACTAGGATGTGTTATTTAGGTGTTCCCTTTATTTTTTTGAGCAGTGTAACAATAATACCACATATCAGTGTGTGCCGGGAGCGGTGTTATTCCCCCTCATATATCACTGTACAGTCCCCTCTCCACTATATAATAATAATACCACATATCAGTGTGTGCCGGGGGCTGTGTTGTTCTCCTCATATATCACTGTACGGTCCCCTCTCCCCTATATAATAATAATACCACATATCAGTGTGTGCCGGGGGCTGTGTTATTCCCCCTCATATCACTGTACGGTCCCCTCTCCCCTATATAATAATAATACCACATATCAGTGTGTGCCGGGGGCTGTGTTGTTCTCCTCATATATCACTGTACGGTCCCCTCTCCACTATATAATAATAATACCACATATCAGTGTGCGCCGGGGGCTGTGTTATACCCCCTCATATATCACTGTACGGTCCCCTCTCCCCTATATAATAATAATACCACATGTCAGTGTGTGCCGGGGGCTGTGATATTTCCCCTCATATATCACTGTACAGTCCCCTCTCCGCTATATAATAATAATACCACATATCAGTGTGTGCCGGGAGATGTGTTATTCCCCTCATATATCACTGTACAGTCCCCTTTCCCCTATATAATAATAATAATAATAATACCACCACGTATCAGCGTGTGCCGGGAGCTGTGTTATTCCCCTCATATATCACTGTACAGTCCCCTTTCCCCTATATAATAATAATAATAATAATAATACCACCACGTATCAGCGTGTGCCGGGAGCTGTGTTATTCCCCCTCATATATCACTGTACGGTCCCCTCTCCACTATATAATAATAATACCACATATCAGCGTGTGCCGGGGGCTGTGATATTTCCCCTCATATATCACTGTACAGTCCCCTCTCCCCTATATAATAATAATACCACATATCAGCGTGTGCCGGGGCTGTGTTATTCCCCTGATATATCACTGTACAGTCCCCTCTCCCCTATATAATAATACCACATATCAGTGTGTGCCGGGGGCTGTGTTATTCCCCTGATATATCACTGTACAGTCCCCTCTCCCCTATATAATAATACCACATATCAGTGTGTGCCGGGTGCTGTGTTATTCCCCCTCATATATCACTGTACGGTCCCCTCTCCACTATATAATAATAATACCACATATTAGTGTGTGCCGGGAGCTGTGTTATTCCCCCTCATATATCACTGTACGGTCCCCTCTCCCCTATATAATAATAATACAGGTTGAGTCTCCCTTATCCAAAATGCTTGGGACCAGAGGTATTTTGGATATGGGATTTTTCCGTATTTTGGAATAATTGCATACCATAGTGAGATATCATGGTGATGGGACCTAAATCTAAGCACAGAATGCATTTATGTTTCATATACACCTTATACACACAGCCTGAAGGTCATTTTAGCCAATATTTTTTATAACTTTGTGCATTAAACAAAGTGTGTCTACATTCACACAATTCATTTATGTTTCATATACACCTTATACACACAACCTGAAGGTCATTTAATACAATATTTTTAATAACTTTGTGCATTAAACAAAGTTTGTCTACATTGAGACATCAAAAAACAAAGGTTTCACTATCTCACTCTCACTCAAAAAAGTCCGTATTTCGGAATATTCCGTATTTCGGAATATATGGATATGGGATACTCAACCTGTAATAATAATACTACTACCACATACCAGTGGGTGCCGGGAACTGTGTTCTTCCCCCTCATATATCACTGTACGGCCCTCTCTCCCCTATATAATAAGAATTTACTTACCGATAATTCTATTTCTCATAGTCCGTAGTGGATGCTGGGGACTCCGTAAGGACCATGGGGAATAGCGGCTCCGCAGGAGACTGGGCACATCTAAAGAAAGCTTTAGGACTAACTGGTGTGCACTGGCTCCTCCCCCTATGACCCTCCTCCAAGCCTCAGTTAGGATACTGTGCCCGGACGAGCGTACACAATAAGGAAGGATTTTGAATCCCGGGTAAGACTCATACCAGCCACACCAATCACACCGTATAACTTGTGATCTGAACCCAGTTAACAGTATGATAACAGAGGAGCCTCTGAAAAGATGGCTCCCAACAATAATAACCCGATTTTTGTAACAATAACTATGTACAAGTATTGCAGACAATCCGCACTTGGGATGGGCACCCAGCATCCACTACGGACTATGAGAAATAGAATTATCGGTAAGTAAATTCTTATTTTCTCTAACGTCCTAAGTGGATGCTGGGGACTCCGTAAGGACCATGGGGATTATACCAAAGCTCCCAAACGGGCGGGAGAGTGCGGATGACTCTGCAGCACCGAATGAGAGAACTCCAGGTCCTCCTCAGCCAGGGTATCAAATTTGTAGAATTTAGCAAACGTGTTTGCCCCTGACCAAGTAGCTGCTCGGCAAAGTTGTAAAGCCGAGACCCCTCGGGCAGCCGCCCAAGATGAGCCCACTTTCCTTGTGGAACGGGCTTTTACAGATTTTAGCTGTGGCAGGCCTGCCACAGAATGTGCAAGCTGAATTGTACTACAAATCCAACGAGCAATAGTCTGCTTAGAAGCAGGAGCACCCAGCTTGTTGAGTGCATACAGGATAAACAGCGAGTCAGATTTCCTGACTCCAGCCGTCCTGGAAATATTTTCAGGGCCCTGACAACATCCAGCAACTTGGATTCCTCCAAGTCCCTAGTAGCCGCAGGCACCACAATAGGTTGGTTCAGGTGAAAACGCTGGAACCACCTTAGGGAGAAACTGAGGATGAGTCCTCAATTCCGCCCTGTCCGAATGGAAAATCAGATAAGGGCTTTTACAGGATAAAGCCGCCAATTCTGACACGCGCCTGGCCCAGGCCAGGGCCAACAGCATGGCCACTTTCCATGTGAGATATTTTAACTCCACAGATTTAAGTGGTTCAAACCAATGTGACTTTTGGAACCCAAACTACATTGAGATCCCAAATTGCCACTGGAGGCACAAAAGGAGGCTGTATATGCAGTACCCCTTTTACAAACGTCTAAACTTCAGGGACTGAAGCTAGTTCTTTTTTGGAAGAAAATTGACAGGGCCGAAATCTGAACCTTAATGGACCCCAATTTCAGGCCCATAGACACTCCTGTTTGCAGGAAATGTAGGAATCGACCCAGTTGAATTTCCTCCGTCGGGCCTTACTGGCCTCGCACTACGCAACATATTTTCGCCAATTGCGGTGATAATGTTTTTGCGGTTACATCCTTCCTGGCTTTAGATCAGGATATGGATGACTTCATCCGGAATGCCTTTTTTCCTTCAGGATCCGGTGTTCAACCGGCATGCCGTCAAACGCAGCCGCGGTAAGTCTTGGAACAGACAGGGTCCTTGCTGGAGCAGGTCCCTTCTTAGAGGTAGAGGCCACGGATCCTCCGTGAGCATCTCTTGAAGTTCCGGTTACCAAGTCCTTCTTGGCCAATCCGGAGCCACGAATATAGTGCTTTCTCCTCTCCATCTTATCAATCTCAGTACCTTGGGTATGAGAGGCAGAGGAGGGAACACATACACTGACTGGTACACCCACGGTGTTACCAGAGCGTCTACAACTATTGCCTGAGGGTCTCTTGACCTGGCGCAATACCTGTCGAGTTTTTTAATCATGTGGACGACTTCTGGGTGAAGTCCCCACTCTCCCGGGTGGAGGTCGTGCTGAGGAAGTCTGCTTCCCAGTTGTCCACTCCCGGAATGAATACTGTTGACAGTGCTATCACATGATTTTCCGCCCAGCGAAGAATCCCCGCAGCTTCTGCCATTGCCCTCCTGCTTCTTGTGCTACCCTGTCTGTTTACGTGGGTGACTGCCATGATGTTGTCCGACTGGATCAACACCGGCTGACCTTGAAGCAGAGGTCTTGCTAAGCTTAGAGCATTGTAAATGGCCCTTAGCTTCAGGATATTTATGTGAAGTGATGTATCCAGGCTTGACCCTAAGCCCTGGATATTCCTTCCCTGTGTGACTGCTCCCCAGCCTCGCAGGCTGGCATCCGTGGTCACCAGGACCCAGTCCTGAATGCCGAATCTGCGGCCCTCTAGAAGATGAGCACTCTGCAACCACCACAGGATGGATACCCTTGTCCTTGGTGACAGGGTTATCCGCTGATGCATCTGAAAATGCGACCCGGACCATTTGTCCAGTAGGTTCCACTGGAAAGTTCTTGCGTGGAATCTAACGAATGGGATTACTTCGTAGGAAGCCACCATTTTTACCCAGAACCCTTGTGCATTGATGCACTGAGACTTGGTTCGGTTTCAGGAGGTTCCTGACTAGCTCGGATAACTCCCTGGCTTTCTCTTCCGGGAGAAACACCTTTTTTCTGGACTGTGTCCAGGAACATCCCTAGGAAACAGAAGACAAGTCGTCGGAACCAGCTGCGATTTTGGAATATTGAGAATCCAATCGTGCTGCCGCAACACTACCTGAGATAGTGCTACACCGACTTCCAACTGTTCCCTGGATCTTACCCTTATCAGGGAATCGTCCAAGTAAGGGATAACTAAAATTCCCTTCCTTCGAAGGGATATCATTTCGGCCATTACCTTGGTAAAGACCCGGGGTGCCGTGGACCATCCCTACGGCAGCGTCTGAACTGATAGTGACAGTTCTGTACCATAACCTGAGGTACCCTTGGTGAGAAGGGTACATTTTGACATGAAGGTAAGCATCCTTTATGTCCCGAGACATCATGTAGTCCCCTTCTTCCAGGTTCGCAATCACTGCTCTGAGTGACTCAATCTTGAATTTGAACCTCTGTATGTAAGTGTTCAAAGATTTTAGATTTAGAATCGGTCTCACCGAGCCGTCTGGCTTCGGTACCACAATAGTGTGGAATAATACCCCGTTCCCTGTTGCAGGAGGGGTACCTTGATTATCACCTGCTGGGAATACAGCTTGTGAATGGCTTCCAAAACTGCCTCCCTGTCAGAGGGAGACGTCGGTAAAGCCGACTTTTGGAAACGGCGAGGGGGAGACGTCTCGAATTCCAATATGTACCCTTGAGATATTACCTGAAGGATCCAGGGGTCTACTTGCGAGTGAGCCCACTGCGCACTGAAATTCATTGAGAACGGGCCCCCACCGTGCCTGAGCTTGTAAGGCCCTAGCGTCATACTGAGGGCTTGGCAGAGGCGGGAAAGGGTTTCTGTTCCTGGGAACTGGCTAATCTCTTCAGCCTTTTTCCTCTCCCTCTGTCACGAGCAGAAAAGAGGAACCTTTTTGTCCGCTTGCCAACAAAGGACTGCGCCTGATAATACGGCGTCTTATTTTGAGAGGCGACCTGGGGTACAAACGTGGATTTCCCAGTTGTTGCCGTGGCCACCAGGTCTAAAAGACCGACCCCAAATGTCCCTTTTCAAAGGCAATACTTCCAAATGCCGTTTGGAATCCGCATCACCTGACCATTTTACTGGTAGAATTGGACAACGCACTTATACTTGATGCCAGTCGGCAAATATTCCGCTGTGCATCATGCATATATAGAAATGCATCTTTTAAATGCTCTATAGGCAATAATATACTATCCTTATCTAGGATATCAATATTTCCAGTCAGGGAATCCGACCATGCCAACCCAGCACTGCACCTCCAGGTTGAGGCGATTGCTGGTCGCAGTATAACACCAGTATGTGTGTGAATACATTTTTGGATACCCTCCTGCTTTCTATCAGCAGGATCCTTAAGGGCGGCCATCTCATGAGAGGGTAGAGCCCTTGTTCTTACAAGCGTGTGAGCGCCTTATCCCCCCTAGGGGGTGTTTCCCAACGCACCCTAACCTCTGGCGGGAAAGGGTATACACCAATACTTTTTAAGAAATTATCAATTGTTATCGGGGGGAAACCCACGCATCATCACACACCTCATTTTATTTCTCAGATTCAGGAAAACTACAGGTAGTTTTTCCCTCACCGAACATAATACCCCTTTTTGGTGGTACTCGTATTATCAGAAATGTATAAAACATTTTCCATTGTCTCAATCATGTAACGTGTGGCCCTACTGGAAATCACGGTTGTCTCTTCACCGTCGACACAGGAGTCAGTATCCGTGTCGGCGTCTGTATCTGCCATCTGAGGTAACGGGCGCTTTAGAGCCCCTGACGGCCTATGAGACGTCTGGACAGGCACAAGCTGAGTAGCCGGCTGTCTCATGTCAACCACTGTTTTTTTATACAGAGCTGACACTGTCACGTAATTTTCAACAGTACATCCACTCAGGTGTCGACCCCCTAGGTGGTGACATCACTGTTACAGACACTCTGCTCCGTCTCCACATCATTTTTCTCCTCATACATGTCGACACAAACGTACCGACACACAGCACACACACAGGGAATGCTCTGATAGAGGACAGGACCCCACTAGCCCTTTGGGGAGACAGAGGGAGAGTATGCCAGCACACACCAGAGCGCTATATATATATATATACAGGGATAACCTTATATAAGTGTTTTTCCCCTTATAGCTGCTGTATGTTTTAATACTGCGCCTAATTAGTGCCCCCCTCTCTTTTTTTAACCCTTTCTGTAGTGTAGTGACTGCAGGGAAGAGCCAGGGAGCTTCCCTCCAACTGAGCTGTGAGGGAAAATGGCGCCAGTGTGCTGAGGAGATAGGCTCCGCCCCCTTTTCGGCGGCCTTATCTCCCGTTTTTCTGTATATTCTGGCAGGGGTTAAATGCATCCATATAGCCCAGGAGCTATATGTGATGTATTTTTTGCCATGTAAGGTATTTTTATCATGTTTTATTGCGTCTCAGGGCGCCCCCCCCAGCGCCCTGCACCCTCAGTGACCGGAGTATGAAGTGTGCTGAGAGCAATGGCGCACAGCTGCAGTGCTGTGCGCTACCTTATTGAAGACAGGAACGTCTTCTGCCGCCGATTTTTCCGGACCTCTTCGCTCTTCTGGCTCTGTAAGGGGGCCGGCGGCGCGGCTCCGGGACCCATCCAGGCTGGGCCTGTGATCGTCCCTCTGGAGCTAATGTCCAGTAGCCAAGAAGCCCAATCCACTCTGCACGCAGGTGAGTTCGCTTCTTCTCCCCTTAGTCCCTCGATGCAGTGAGCCTGTTGCCAGCAGGTCTCACTGAAAATAACAAACCTAAACTAAAACTTTCACTAAGAAGCTCAGGAGAGCCCCTAGTGTGCACCCTTCTCGTCGGGCACAGAAATCTAACTGAGGCTTGGAGGAGGGTCATAGGGGGAGGAGCCAGTGCACACCAGTTAGTCCTAAAGCTTTCTTTAGATGTGCCCAGTCTCCTGCGGAGCCGCTATTCCCCATGGTCCTTACGGAGTCCCCAGCATCCACTTAGGACGTTAGAGAAAATAATAATACCAGTGGGTGCCGGGAACTGTGTTATTCCCCCTCACATATCACAGCACCCCTCATATATCACTGTATCTACTCTCTCCCCTATATAATAATAATACCACTTAGTGTGTGCCGGGGGCTGTGTTATTCCCCCTCATAAATCACTGTACGGTCCCCTCTCCCCTATATAATAATAATACCACATATCAGCGTGTGCCGGGGGCTGCATTCCCCCCTCTCCCCAATATAATAATATTAATTATATCACATATCATTGTGTGCCGGGAGCAGTGTTATTCCCCCTCATATATCACTATATGGTCCCCACTCCCCTATATAATAATACCACATATCAGTGTGTGCCGGGAGCTGTGTTAGAACAAAATATTTAATAAGAATATTTCATTCATTCAGAACTAGGATGTGTTATTTAGGTGTTCCCTTTATTTTTTTGAGCAGTGTAACAATAATACCACATATCAGTGTGTGCCGGGAGCGGTGTTATTCCCCCTCATATATCACTGTACAGTCCCCTCTCCACTATATAATAATAATACCACATATCAGCGTGTGCCGGGGGCTGTGATATTTCCCCTCATATATCACTGTACAGTCCCCTCTCCACTATATAATAATAATAATACCACATATCAGTGTGTGTCAGGAGCTGTGTTATTCTCCCTCATATATCACTGTACGGTCCCCTCTCCACTATATAATAATAATACCACATATTAGTGTGTGCCGGGAGCTGTGTTATTCTCCCTCATATATCACTGTACGGTCCCCTCTCCCCTATATAATAATAATACCACGTAGTGTGTGCCGGGAGCTGTGTTATTCCCCCCATATATCACTGTACGGTCCCCTCTCCACTATATAATAATAATACCACATATCAGTGTGTGCCGGGGCTGTGTTATTCCCCCTCATATATCACTGTACCGTCCCCTCTCCACTATATAATAATAATACCACATATTAGTGTGTGCCGGGAGATGTGTTATTCCCCCTCATATATCACTGTATAGTCCCCTTTCCCCTATATAATAATAATAATACCACCACGTATCAGCGTGTGCCGGGGCTGTGTTATTCCCCCTCATATATCACTGTACCGTCCCCTCTCCACTATATAATAATAATAATAATAAGATTTTACTCACCGGTAAATCTATTTCTCGTAGTCCGTAGTGGATGCTGGGAACTCCGTAAGGACCATGGGGAATAGACGGGCTCCGCAGGAGACTGGGCACTCTAAAAGAAAGATTAGGTACTACCTGGTGTGCACTGGCTCCTCCCACTATGACCCTCCTCCAGACCTCAGTTAGGATACTGTGCCAGGAAGAGCTGACACAATAAGGAAGGATTTTGAATCCCGGGTAAGACTCATACCAGCCACACCAATCACACCGTATAACTCGTGATACTATACCCAGTTAACAGTATGAAATATAACTGAGCCTCTCAACAGATGGCTCAACAATAACCCTTAGTTAGGCAATAACTACATACAAGTATTGCAGACAATCCGCACTTGGGATGGGCGCCCAGCATCCACTACGGACTACGAGAAATAGATTTACCGGTGAGTAAAATCTTATTTTCTCTGACGTCCTAGTGGATGCTGGGAACTCCGTCAGGACCATGGGGATTATACCAAAGCTCCCAAACGGGCGGGAGAGTGCGGATGACTCTGCAGCACCGAATGAGAGAACTCAAGGTCCTCCTCAGCCAGGGTATCAATTTTGTAGAATGAAGCAAACGTGTTTGCCCCTGACCAAGTTGCAGCTCGGCAAAATTGTAAAGCCGAGACCCCTCGGCAGCCGCCCAAGATGAGCCCACTTTCCTCGTGGAATGGGCTTTTACTGATTTAGGATGCGGCAATCCAGCCGCAGAATGCTCCAGCTGAATTGTGCTACAAATTCAGCGAGCAATATTCTGCTTAGAAGCAGGAGCACCTATTTTGTTGGGTGCCTACAGGATAAAAAGCGAGTCAGTTTTCCTGACTCCAGCCGTCCTGGAAATATAAATTTTTAAGGCCCTGACTACGTCCAGTAACTTGGAATCTTCCAAGTCCCTAGTAGCCGCAGGCACCACAATAGGTTGGTTCAAGTGAAAAGCTGATACCACCTTAGGGAGAAACTGGGGACGAGTCCTCAATTCTGCCCTATCCATATGGAAAATCAGATAAGGGCTTTTACATGACAAAGCCGCCAATTCTGACACACGCCTGGCCGAAGCCAAGGCCAATAACATGACCACTTTCCACGTGAGATATTTCAAATCCACAGTTTTAAGTGGCTCAAACCAATGTGATTTTAAGAAACTCAACACCACGTTGAGATCCCAAGGTGCCACAGGAGGCACAAAAGGGGGCTGAATATGTAGCACTCCCTTTACAAATGTCTGAACTCCAGGCAGTGAAGCCAGTTCTTTCTGGAAGAAAATCGACAGAGCCGAAATCTGGACCTTAATGGAAACCAATTTTAGGCCCATAGTCACCCCTGACTGTAGGAAGTGCAGAAAACGACCCAGCTGAAATTCCTCTGTTGGGGCCTTCCTGGCCTCACACCACGCAACATATTTTCGCCAAATACGGTGATAATGGTTTGCGGTTACTTCTTTCCTGGCTTTTATCAGCGTAGGAATGACTTCTTCCGGAATGCCCTTTTCCTTTAGGATCCGGAATTCAACCGCCATGCCGTCAAACGCAGCCACGGTAAGTCTTGGAACAGACAGGGCCCCTGCTGTAGCAGATCCTGTCTGAGCGGTAGAGGCCATGGGTCCTCTGATATCATTTCTTGAAGTTCTGGGTACCAAGCTCTTCTTGGCCCATCCGGAACCACGAGTATCGTTCTTACTCCTCGTTTTCTTATTATTCTCAGTACCTTTGGTATGAGAGGCAGAGGAGGGAATACATAAACCGACTGGTACACCCACGGTGTCACTAGAGCGTCCACAGCTATTGCCTGAGGGTCCCTTGACCTGGCGCAATATCTAGTTTTTTGTTTAGGCGGGACGCCATCATGTCCACCTGTGGCCTTTCCCAACGGTTTACCAACAGTAGGAAGACTTCTGGATGAAGTCCCCACTCTCCCGGGTGTAGGTCGTGTCTGCTGAGGAAGTCTGCTTCCCAGTTGTCCACTCCCGGAATGAACACTGCTGACAGTGCTAAGACGTGATTTTCCGCCCATCGGAGAATCCTTGTGGCTTCTGCCATCGCCATCCTGCTTCTTGTGCCGCCCTGTCGGTTTACATGGGCGACTGCCGTGATGTTGTCTGATTGGATCAGTACCGGCTGGTTTTGAAGCAGAGGCCTTGCCAGACTTAGGGCATTGTAAATGGCCCTCAGTTCCAGAATATTTATGTGTAGGGACGACTCCTGACTTGACCAAAGTCCTTGGAAATTTCTTCCCTGTGTGACTGCCCCCCAGCCTCGAAGGCTGGCATCCGTGGTTACCAGGACCCAGTCCTGTATGCCGAATCTGCGGCCCTCTTGAAGATAAGCACTCTGCAGCCACCACAGTAGAGATACCCTGGTCCTTGGAGACAGGGTTATCAGCCGATGCATCTGAAGATGCGATCCCGACCACTTGTCCAAGAGGTCCCACTGAAAGGTTCTTGCATGGAACCTGCCGAATGGAATTTTGCTTCGTAAGAAGCTACCATTTTTCCCAGGACTCGTGTGCAGTGATGCACCGATACCTGTTTTGGTTTCAGGAGGTCTCTGACTAGAGATGACAGCTCCTTGGCTTTCTCCTGCGGGAGAAACACTTTTTTCTGTTCTGTGTCCAGAACCATCCCCAGGAACAGTAGGCGTGTGGTAGGAACCAGCTGTGACTTTGGAATGTATAGAATCCATCCGTGCTGTTGTAGCACTTCCCGAGATAGTGCTACTCCGACCAACAACTGCTCCTTGGACCTCGCCTTTATAAGGAGATCGTCCAAGTACGGGATAATTAAAATAAGAATTTACTTACCGATAATTCTATTTCTCATAGTCCGTAGTGGATGCTGGGGACTCCGAAAGGACCATGGGGAATAGCGGCTCCGCAGGAGACTGGGCACAAAAGTAAAAAGCTTTAGGACTACCTGGTGTGCACTGGCTCCTCCCCCAATGACCCTCCTCCAAGCCTCAGTTAGGATACTGTGCCCGGACGAGCGTACACAATAAGGAAGGATTTTGAATCCCGGGTAAGACTCTTACCAGCCACACCAATCACACCGTACAACTTGTGATCTGAACCCAGTTAACAGCATGATAACAGAAGGAGCCTCTGAAAAGATGGCTCACAACAACAATAACCCGATTTTTGTTACAATAACTATGTACAAGTAATGCAGACAATCCGCACTTGGGATGGGCGCCCAGCATCCACTACGGACTATGAGAAATAGAATTATCGGTAAGTAAATTCTTATTTTCTCTAACGTCCTAGTGGATGCTGGGGACTCCAAAAGGACCATGGGGATTATACCAAAGCTCCCAAACGGGCGGGAGAGTGCGGATGACTCTGCAGCACCGAATGAGAGAACTCCAGGTCCTCCTCAGCCAGGGTATCAAATTTGTAGAATTTAGCAAACGTGTTTGCCCCTGACCAAGTAGCTGCTCGGCAAAGTTGTAAAGCCGAGACCCCTCGGGCAGCCGCCCAAGATGAGCCCACTTTCCTTGTGGAATGGGCTTTTACAGATTTTGGCTGTGGCAGGCCTGCCACAGAATGTGCAAGCTGAATTGTACTACAAATCCAACGAGCAATAGTCTGCTTAGAAGCAGGAGCACCCAGCTTGTTGGGTGCATACAGGATAAACAGCGAGTCAGATTTTCTGACTCCAGCCGTCCTGGAAACATATATTTTCAGGGCCCTGACTACGTCCAGTAACTTGGAATCCTCCAAGTCCCTAGTAGCCGCAGGCACCACAATAGGCTGGTTTAAGTGAAATGCTGAAACCACCTTAGGGAGAAATTGAGGACGAGTCCTCAATTCTGCCCTGTCCGTATGAAAAAATAAGAATTTACTTACCGATAATTCTATTTCTCGTAGTCTGTAGTGGATGCTGGGGACTCCGTAAGGACCATGGGGAATAGCGGCTCCGCAGGAGACTGGGCACATCTAAAGAAAGCTTTAGGACTATCTGGTGTGCACTGGCTCCTCCCCCTATGACCCTCCTCCAAGCCTCAGTTAGGATACTGTGCCCGGACGAGCGTACACAATAAGGAAGGATTTTGAATCCCGGGTAAGACTCATACCAGCCACACCAATCACACCGTACAACTTGTGATCTGAACCCAGTTAACAGCATGATAACAGAGGAGCCTCTAGAAAAGATGGCTCACTACAGCAATAACCCGATTTTTTGGTAACAATAACTATGTACCAGTATTGCAGACAATCCGCACTTGGGATGGGCGCCCAGCATCCACTACGGACTACGAGAAATAGAATTATCGGTAAGTAAATTCTTATTTTCTCTAACGTCCTAAGTGGATGCTGGGGACTCCGTAAGGACCATGGGGATTATACCAAAGCTCCCAAACGGGCGGGAGAGTGCGGATGACTCTGCAGCACCAATTGAGAGAACTCCAGGTCCTCCTCAGCCAGGGTATCAATTTTGTAGAATTTTACAAACGTATTTGCTCCTGACCAAGTAGCTGCTCGGCAAAGTTGTAAAGCCGAGACCCCTCGGGCAGCCGCCCAAGATGAGCCCACCTTCCTTGTGGAGTGGGCATTTACAGATTTTTGGCTGTGGCAGGCCTGCCACAGAATGTGCAAGCTGAATTGTACTACAAATCCAACGAGCAATAGTCTGCTTAGAAGCAGGAGCACCCAGCTTGTTGGGTGCATACAGGATAAACAGCGAGTCAGATTTTCTGACTCCAGCCGTCCTGGAAACATATATTTTCAGGGCCCTGACAACGTCTAGCAACTTGGAGTCCTCCAAGTCCCTAGTAGCCGCAGGCACCACAATAGGTTGGTTCAGGTGAAACGCTGAAACCACCTTAGGGAGAAACTGAGGACGAGTCCTCAATTCCGCCCTGTCCGAATGGAAAATCAGATAAGGGCTTTTACAGGATAAAGCCGCCAATTCTGACACGCGCCTGGCCCAGGCCAGGGCCAACAGCATGACCACTTTCCATGTGAGATATTTTAACTCCACAGATTTAAGTGGTTCAAACCAATGTGACTTTTGGAACCCAAAAAACTACATTGAGATCCCAAAGTGCCACTGGAGGCACAAGAGGAGGCTGTATATGCAGTACCCCTTTTACAAACGTCTGAACTTCAGGGACTGAAGCTAGTTCTTTTTGGAAGAAAATTGACAGGGCCGAAATTTGAACCTTAATGGACCCCAATTTCAGGCCCATAGACACTCCTGTTTGCAGGAAATGTAGTAATCGACCCATTTGAATTTCCTCCGTCGGGCCTTACTGGCCTCGCACCACGCAACATATTTTCGCCAAATGCGGTGATAATGTTTTGCGGTTACATCCTTCCTGGCTTTGATCAGGATAGGGATGACTTCATCCGGAATGCCTTTTTTCCTTCAGGATCCGGCGTTCAACCGCCATGCCGTCAAACGCAGCCGCGGTAAGTCTTGGAACAGACAGGGTCCTTGTTGGAGCAGGTCCCTTCTTAGAGGTAGAGGCCACGGATCCTCCGTGAGCATCTCTTGAAGTTCCGGTTACCAAGTCCTTCTTGGCCAATCCGGAGCCACGAATATAGTGCTTACTCCTCTCCATCTTATCAATCTCAGTACCTTGGGTATGAGAGGCAGAGGAGGGAACACATACACTGACTGGTACACCCACGGTGTTACCAGAGCGTCTACAGCTATTGCCTGAGGGTCCCTTGACCTGGCGCAATACCTGTCGAGTTTTTCCCAACGGTTTATAATCATGTGGAAGACTTCTGGGTGAAGTCCCCACTCTCCCGGGTGGAGGTCGTGCTGAGGAAGTCTGCTTCCCAGTTGTCCACTCCCGGAATGAATACTGCTGACAGTGCTATCACATGATTTTCCGCCCAGCGAAGAATCCTTGCAGCTTCTGCCATTGCCCTCCTGCTTCTTGTGCCACCCTGTCTGTTTACGTGGGTGACTGCCGTGATGTTGTCCGACTGGATCAACACCGGCTGACCTTGAAGCAGAGGTCTTGCTAAGCTTAGAGCATTGTAAATGGCCCTTAGCTTCAGGATATTTATGTGAAGTGATGTCTCCAGGCTTGACCATAAGCCCTGGATATTCCTTCCCTGTGTGACTGCTCCCCAGCCTCGCAGGCTGGCATCCGTGGTCACCAGGACCCAGTCCTGAATGCTGAATCTGCGGCCCTCTAGAAGATGAGCACTCTGCAACCACCACAGGAGGGACACCCTTGTCCTTGGTGACAGGGTTATCCGCTGATGCATCTGAAGATGCGACCCGGACCATTTGTCCAGCAGGTCCCACTGGAAAGTTCTTGCGTGGAATCTGCCGAATGGGATTGCTTCGTAGGAAGCCACCATTTTACCCAGAACCCTTGTGCATTGATGCACTGAGACTTGGCTCGGTTTTAGGAGGTTCCTGACTAGCTCGGATAACTCCCTGGCTTTCCCCTCCGGGAGAAACACCTTTTTCTGGACTGTGTCCAGGATCATCCCTAGGAACAGAAGACAAGTCGTCGGAACCAGCTGCGATTTTGGAATATTGAGAATCCAATCGTGCTGCCGCAACACTACCTGAGATAGTGCTACACCGACCTCCAACTGTTCCCTGGATCTTACCCTTATCAGGGAATCGTCCAAGTAAGGGATAACTAAAATTCCCTTCCTTCGAAGGAATATCATCATTTCGGCCATTACCTTGGTAAAGACCCGGGGTGCCGTGGACCATCCATACGGCAGCGTCTGAACTGATAGTGACAGTTCTGTACCATAAACCTGAGGTACCCTTGGTGAGAAGGGTAAATTTTGACATGAAGGTAAGCATCCTTGATGTCCCGAGACATCATGTAGTCCCCTTCTTCCAGGTTCGCAATCACTGCTCTGAGTGACTCAATCTGGAATTTGAACCTCTGTATGTAAGTGTTCAAAGATTTTAGATTTAGAATCGGTCTCACCGAGCCGTCCGGCTTCGGTACCACAACAGTGTGGAATAATACCCCGTTCCCTGTTGCAGGAGGGGTACCTTGATTATCACCTGCTGGGAATACAGCTTGTGAATGGCTTCCAAAACTGTCTCCCTGTCAGAAGGAGACATCGGTAAAGCCGACTTTAGGAAAACGGCGAGGGGGAGACGTCTCGAATTCTAATTTGTACCCCTGAGATATCACCTGAAGGATCCAGGGGTCTACTTGCGAGTGAGCCCACTGCGCGCTGAAATTCATTGAGACGGGCCCCCCACCGTGCCTGATTCTGCTTGTAAAGCCCCAGCGTCATACTGAGGGCTTGGCAGAGGCGGGAGAGGATTTCTGTTCCTGGGAACTGGCTGATTTCTGCAGCCTTTTTCCTCTCCCTCTGTCACGGGGCAGAAATGAGGAACATTTTGCCCGCTTGTCCACGAAAAGACTGCGCCTGATAATACGGCGTCTTCTCATGTTGAGAGGCGACCTGGGGTACAAACGTGGATTTCCCAGCTGTTGCCGTGGCCACCAGGTCTGAAAGACCGACCCCAAATAACTCCTCCCCTTATTAAGGCAATACTTCCAAATGCCGTTTGGAATACGCATCACCTGACCACTGACGTGTCCATAACCCTCTACTGGTAGAAATGGACAACGCACTTAGACTTGATGCCAGTCGGCAAATATTCCGCTGTGCATCACGCATATATAGAAATGCATCTTTTAAATGCTCTATAGGCAAAAATATACTGTCCCTATCTAGGGTATCAATATTTTCAGTCAGGGAATCCGACCACGCCAACCCAGCACTGCACATCCAGGCTGAGGCGATTGCTGGTCGCAGTATAACACCAGTATGTGTGTAAATACATTTTAGGATACCCTCCTGCTTTCTATCAGCAGGATCCTTAAGGGCGGCCATCTCAGGAGAGGGTAGAGCCCTTACAAGCGTGTGAGCGCTTTATCCACCCTAGGGGGTGTTTCCCAACGCACCCTAACCTCTGGCGGGAAAGGATATAATGCCAATAACATTTGAGAAATTATCAGTTGTTATCGGGGGAAAACCACGCATCATCACACACCTCATTTAATTTCTCAGATTCAGGAAAACTACAGGTAGTTTTTCCTCACCGAACATAATACCCCTTTTTGGTGGTACTCGTATTATCAGAAATGTGTAAAACATTTTTCATTGCCTCAATCATGTAACGTGTGGCCCTACTGGAAGTCACATTTGTCTCTTCACCGTCGACACTGGAGTCAGTATCCGTGTCGGCGTCTATATCTGCCATCTGAGGTAACGGGCGCTTTAGAGCCCCTGACGGCCTATGAGACGTCTGGACAGGCACAAGCTGAGTAGCCGGCTGTCTCATGTCAACCACTGTCTTTTATACAGAGCTGACACTGTCACGTAATTCCTTCCAACAGTTCATCCACTCAGGTGTCGACCCCCTAGGGGGTGACATCACTATTACAGGCAATCTGCTCCGTCTCCACATCATTTTTCTCCTCATACATGTCGACACAAACGTACCGACATACAGCACACACACAGGGAATGCTCTGATAGAGGACAGGACCCCACTAGCCCTTTGGGGAGACAGAGGGAGAGTTTGCCAGCACACACCAAAGCGCTATATATATACAGGGATAACCTTATATAAGTGTTTTTCCCCTTATAGCTGCTGTATTGTTAATACTGCGCCTAATTAGTGCCCCCCTCTCTTTTTTAACCCTTTCTGTAGTGTAGTGACTGCAGGGGAGAGCCAGGGGAGCTTCCCTCCAACGGAGCTGTGAGGGAAAATGGCGCCAGTGTGCTGAGGAGATAGGCTCCGCCCCTTTTTCGCGGACTTTTCTCTTGCTTTTTTATGGATTCTGGCAGGGGTTAAAATTCATCCATATAGCCCTGGGGGCTATATGTGATGTATTTTCGCCAGCCAAGGTGTTTTTATTGCTGCTCAGGGCGCCCCCCCCCTAGCGCCCTGCACCCTCAGTGACCGAAGTGTGAAGTGTGCTGAGGAGCAATGGCGCACAGCTGCAGTGCTGTGCGCTACCTTGGTGAAGACAGGATGTCTTCTGCCGCCGATTTTCCGGACCTCTTCTGTCTTCTGGCTCTGTAAGGGGGCCGGCGGCGCGGCTCTGGGACCCATCCATGGCTGGGCCTGTGATCGTCCCTCTGGAGCTAATGTCCAGTAGCCTAAGAAGCCCAATCCACTCTGCACGCAGGTGAGTTCGCTTCTTCTCCCCTTAGTCCCTCGATGCAGTGAGCCTGTTGCCAGCAGGTCTCACTGAAAATAAAAAACCTAAACTAAAATTTTCACTAAGAAGCTCAGGAGAGCCCCTAGTGTGCACCCTTCTCGTTCGGGCACAAAGATCTAACTGAGGCTTGGAGGAGGGTCATAGGGGGAGGAGCCAGTGCACACCAGATAGTCCTAAAGCTTTCTTTAGATGTGCCCAGTCTCCTGCGGAGCCGCTATTCCCCATGGTCCTTACGGAGTCCCCAGCATCCACTTAGGACGTTAGAGAAATTAGGTAAGGGCTTTTATAGGATAAAGCCGCCAATTCTGAAACACGCCTGGCTGAAGCCAGGGCTAACAGCATTACCACTTTCCATGTGAGATATTTTTAAGTCCACAGTGGTGAGTGGTTCAAACCAATGTGATTTTAGGAACCCCAAAACTACATTGAGATCCCAAGGTGCCACTGGAGGCACAAAAGGAGGCTGTATATGCAGTACTCCCTTGACAAACGTCTGAACTTCAGGAACAGAAGCTAGTTCTTTTTGGAAGAATATTGACAGGGCCGAAATTTGAACCTTAATGGACCCTAATTTTAGGCCCATAGACAGTCCTGTTTGCAGGAAATGCAGGAATCGACCCAGTTGAAATTCCTCTGTAGGGGCCTTCCTGGCCTCGCACCACGCAACATATTTTCGCCAAATACGGTGATAATGTTGTACGGTCACATCCTTCCTGGCTTTGATCAGGGTAGGGATGACTTCATCCGGAATGCCTTTTTCCTTCAGGATCCGGCGTTCAACCGCCATGCCGTCAAACGCAGCCGCGGTAAGTCTTGGAACAGACATGGTCCCTGCTGGAGCAGGTCCTTTCTTAGAGGTAGAGGCCACGGGTCTTCCGTGAGCATCTCTTGAATTTCCGGGTACCAAGTCCTTCTTGGCCAATCCGGAGCCACGAGTATAGTCTTTACTCCTCTCCTTCTTATGATTCTCAGTACTTTTGGTATGAGAGGAAGAGGAGGGAACACATACACTGACTGGTACACCCACGGTGTTACCAGAGCGTCCACAGCTATTGCCTGAGGGTCCCTTGACCTGGCGCAATATCTGTCCAGTTTTTTGTTGAGGCGGGACGCCATCATGTCCACCTTTGGTTTTTCCCAACGGTTCACAATCATGTGGAAGACTTCTGGGTGAAGTCCCCACTCTCCCGGGTGTAGGTCGTGTCTGCTGAGGAAGTCTGCTTCCCAGTTGTCCACTCCCGGAATGAACACTGCTGACAGTGCTATCACATGATTTTCCGCCCAGCGAAGAATCCTTGCCACTTCCGTCATTGCCCTCCTGCTTCTTGTGCCGCCCTGTCTGTTTACGTGGGCGACTGCCGTGATGTTGTCCGACTGGATCAACACCGGCTGACCCTGAAGCAGAGGTCTTGCCTGACTTAGGGCATTGTAAATGGCCCTGAGTTCCAGGATATTTATGTGAAGTGACGTTTCCATGCTTGACCACAAGCCCTGGAAATTTCTTCCCTGTGTGACTGCTCCCCAGCCCCTCAGGCTGGCATCCGTGGTCACCAGGACCCAATCCTGAATGCCGAATCTGCGGCCCTCTAGGAGATGAGCACTCTGTAACCACCACAGGAGAGACACCCTTGTCCTTGAAGACAGGGTTATCCGCTGATGCATTTGAAGATGCGATCCGGACCATTTGTCCAGCAGATCCCACTGAAAAGTTCTTGCGTGGAATCTGACGAATGGAATCGCTTCGTAAGAAGCCACCATCTTTCCCAGGACCCTTGTGCATTGATGTACTGACACTTGGCCTGGTCTTAGGAGGTTCCTGACTAGGTCGGATAACTCCCTGGCTTTCTCTTCCGGGAGAAACACCTTTTTCTGTACTGTGTCCAGAATCATTCCTAGGAACAGCAGACGTGTCGTCGGAATCAGCTGCGATTTTGGAATATTTAGAATCCATCCGTGCTGTCGTAGTACTACTTGAGATAGTGCTACTCCGACCTCTAACTGTTCTCTGGACCTTGCCCTTATCAGGAGATCGTCCAAGTAAGGGATAATTAAGACGCCTTTTCTTCGAAGAAGAATCATCATTTCGGCCATTACCTTGGTAAAGACCCGGGGTGCCGTGGACAATCCAGACGGCAGCGTCTGAAACTGATAGTGACAGTTCTGTACCACAAACCTGAGGTACCCTTGGTGAGAAGGGCAAATTGGGACATGGAGGTAAGCATCCTTGATGTCCAGAGACACCATATAGTCCCCTTCTTCCAGGTTCGCTATCACTGCTCTGAGTGACTCCATCTTGAACTTGAACCTTTTTATGTAAGTGTTCAAGGATTTCAGATTTAAAATGGGTCTCACCGAGCCGTCCGGCTTCGGTACCACAAACAGCGTGGAATAATACCCCTTTCCCTGTTGTAGGAGGGGTACCTTGATTATCACTTGCTGGGAATACAGCTTGTGAATGGCTTCCAATACCGCCTCCCTGTCGGGGGGAGACGTTGGTAAAGCAGACTTCAGGAACCGGCGAGGGGGAGACGTCTCGAATTCCAATTTGTACCCCTGAGATACTACCTGCAGGATCCAGGGGTCCACTTGCGAGTGAGCCCACTGCGCGCTGAAATTCTTGAGACGGGCTCCCACCGTCTTGCCTGAGTCCGCTTGTAAGGCCCCAGCGTCATGCTGAGGACTTGGCAGAAGCGGGGGAGGGCTTCTGTTCGTGGGAAGAGGCTTTCTGCTGCAGTCTTTTTCCCCTTCCTCTGCCCCGGGGCAGATATGAGTGGCCTTTTGCCCGCTTGCCCTTATGGGGACGAAAGGACTGAGCCTGAAAAGACGGTATCTTTTTCTGCTGTGAGGTGACTTGGGGTAAAAAGGTGGATTTCCCAGCCGTTGCCGTGGCCACCAGGTCCGATAGACCGACCCCAAATAACTCCTCCCCTTTATACGGCAATACTTCCATATGCCGTTTGGAATCCGCATCACCTGACCACTGCGACAGACAGACCTTCTGGCAGAAATGGACATCGCACTTACTCTTGATGCCAGAGTGCAAATATCCCTCTGTGCATCACGCATATATAGAAATGCATCCTTTAAATGCTCTATAGTCAATAATATATTGTCCCTGTCCAGGGTATCAATATTTTCAGTCAGGGAATCCGACCAAGCCACCCCAGCACTGCACATCCAGGCTGAGGCGATTGCTGGTCGCAGTATAATACCAGTATGTGTGTATATACTTTTTAGGATATTTTCCAGCTTCCTATCAGCTGGTTCCTTGAGGCCGGCCGTATCAGGAGACGGTAACGCCACTTGTTTTGATAAGCGTGTGAGCGCCTTATCCACTCTAGGGGGTGTTTCCCAACGCGCCCTAACCTCTGGCGGGAAAGGGTATAATGCCAATAATTTTTTAGAAATTAGCAGTTTTTTATCGGGGGAAACCCACGCTTCATCACACACCTCATTTAATTCATCTGATTCAGGAAAAACTACGGGTAGTTTTTTCACACCCCACATAATACCCTTTTTTGTGGTACTTGTAGTATCAGAAATGTTCAAAACCTCCTTCATTGCCGTGATCATGTAACGTGTGGCCCTACTGGAAAATACGTTTGTTTCCTCACCGTCGACACTGGAGTCAGTGTCCGTGTCAGTGTCTGTATCGACCTGAGGTAACGGGCGTTTTATAGCCCCTGACGGTGTTTGAGACGCCTGTACAGGTATTAACTGATTTGCCGGCTGTCTCATGTCGTCAACAGTCTTTTGTAAAGTGCCGACACTATCACGTAATTCTTTCCATAAGACCATCCAGTCAGGTGTCGACTCCCTAGGGGGTGACATCACTAACACAGGCAATTGCTCCGCCTCCACACCATTTTCCTCCTCATACATGCCGACACACAGCACACACACAGGGAATGCTCTGATAGAGGACAGGACCCCACTAGCCCTTTGGGGAGACAGAGGGAGAGTTTGCCAGCACACACCAGAGCGCTATATATATATACAGGGATAACCTTATATAAGTGTTTTTCCCTAATATAGCTGCTGTATATATTAATATGCCAATTTAGTGCCCCCCCTCTCTTGTTTTACCCTGTTTCTGTAGTGCAGGACTGCAGGGGAGAGTCAGGGAGCCTTCCTCCAACGGAGCTGTGAGGAAAAAATGGCGCCAGTGTGCTGAGGAGATAGGCTCCGCCCCCTTCACGGCGGCCTTTCTCCCGCTTTTTAATGGAAAAATTGGCAGGGGTTAAATGCATCCATATAGCCCAGGAGCTATATGTGATGTGTTTTTTGCCAAAAAAAGGTTTTTTTATTGCGTCTCAGGGCGCCCCCCCCCAGCGCCCTGCACCCTCAGTGACCGGAGTGTGAAGTGTGCTGAGAGCAATGGCGCACAGCTGCGGTGCTGTGCGCTACCTTATTGAAGACAGGACGTCTTCTGCCGCCGATTTTCCGGACCTCTTCACTCTTCTGGCTCTGTAAGGGGGGCGGCGGCGCGGCTCCGGGACCCATCCATGGCTGGGCCTGTGATCGTCCCTCTGGAGCTAATGTCCAGTAGCCTTAGAAGCCCAATCCACTCTGCACGCAGGTGAGTTCGCTTCTTCTCCCCTTAGTCCCTCGGTGCAGTGAGCCTGTTGCCAGCAGGTCTCACTGAAAATAAAAAACCTACTTTAAACTTTTACACTAAGCAGATCAGGAGAGCCCCTTAGCCTGCACCCGTCTCGTTCGGGCACAAAAATCTAACTGAGGCTTGGAGGAGGGTCATAGGGGGAGGAGCCAGTGCACACCAGGTAGTCCTAAAGCTTTTTACTTTTGTGCCCAGTCTCCTGCGGAGCCGCTATTCCCCATGGTCCTTTCGGAGTCCCCAGCATCCACTAGGACGTTAGAGAAAACTCCCTTTTTTCGAAGGAGTATCATCATTTCTGCCATTACCTTGGTAAAGACCCTCGGTGCCGTGGACAGTCCAAACGGCAGTGTTTGGAATTGGTAATGGCAATCCTGTACCACAAATCTGAGGTACTCCTGGTGAGGATGGTAAATGGGGACATGTAGGTAAGCATCCTTGATGTCCAGGGATACCATGTAATCCCCCTCCTCCAAGCTTGCAATAACCGCCCTGAGCGATTCCATCTTGAACTTGAATTTTTTTATGTATGTGTTCAAGGATTTCAAATTTAAAATGGGTCTCACCGAACCGTTCGGTTTCGGTACCACAAACAGTGTGGAATAGTAACCCCTTCCTTGTTGAAGTAGGGGCACCTTGACTATCACCTGCTGGGAATACAGCTTGTGAATTGCCTCTAGCACAGCCTCCCTGCCTGAGGGAGTTGTCGGCAAGGCAGATTTGAGGAAACGGCGGGGGGGAGACGCCTCGAATTCCAGCTTGTACCCCTGAGATACTACTTGAAGGATCCAGGGATCCACCTGTGAGCGAGCCCACTGATCGCTGAAATTTTTGAGGCGGCCCCCCACCGTACCTGACTACGCCTGTGGAGCCCCCGCGTCATGCGGTGGACTCAGAGGAAGCGGGGGAAGAATTTTGATTCTGGGAACTGGCTGACTGGTGCAGCTTTTTCCCTCTTCCCTAGTCTCTGTGCAGAAATGAAGCGCCTTTGACCCGCTTGCTTTTCTGAAGCCGAAAGGACTGTACCTGATAATACAGTGCTTTCTTAGGCTGTGAGGAAACCTGAGGTAAAAAATTTTTTTCTCCAGCTGTTGCTGTGGATACGAGGTCCCAGAGACCATCCCCAAACAATTCCTCACCCTTATAAGGCTCTATGTGCCTTTTAAAGTCAGCATCACCTGTCCAGTGTCGGGTCTCTAATACCCTCCTGACAGAATGGACATTGCATTAATTCTGGATGCCAGCCGGCAAAATTTCCCTCTGTGCATCCCTCATATATAAGACGACGTCTTATGTTCGCACAATAGTATCCCTGTTTGACAGGGTTACAGACCACGCTGCAGCAGCACTATCTGCAGGTCTCAGTCTAGTACCTGAGTGTGTAAATACAGACTTCAGGATAGCCTCCTGCTTTTTATCAGCAGGTACCTTCAAAGTGGCCGTATCCTAAGACGGCAGTGCCACCTTTTTTGACAAACGTGTGAGCGCCTTATCCACCCTAGGGGATATCTCCCAGCGTAACTTATCCTCTGGCGGGAAAGGGTACGCCATCAGTAACCTTTTAGAAAATAAGATTTTACTTACCGATAAATCTATTTCTCGTAGTCCGTAGTGGATGCTGGGACTCCGTAAGGACCATGGGGAATAGCGGCTCCGCAGGAGACAGGGCACAAAATAAAAGCTTGAGATATCAGGTGGTGTGCACTGGCTCCTCCCCCTATGACCCTCCTCCAAGCCAGTTAGGATACTGTGCCCGGACGAGCGTACATAATAAGGAAGGATATTGAATCCCGGGTAAGACTCATACCAGCCACACCAATCACACCGTACAACTCGTGATCTGAACCCAGTTAACAGTATGATAAATTTAAAGGAGCCTCTGAAAGGATGGCTCAACAATAATAACCCGAATTTTTTGTAACAATAACTATATACAAGTATTGCAGACAATCCGCACTAGGGATGGGCGCCCAGCATCCACTACGGACTACGAGAAATAGATTTATCGGTAAGTAAAATCTTATTTTCTCTAACGTCCTAAGTGGATGCTGGGACTCCGTAAGGACCATGGGGATTATACCAAAGCTCCCAAACGGGCGGGAGAGTGCGGATGACTCTGCAGCACCGAATGAGAGAACTCCAGGTCCTCCTCAGCCAGGGTATCAAATTTGTAGAATTTAGCAAACGTGTTTGCCCCTGACCAAGTAGCTGCTCGGCAAAGTTGTAAAGCCGAGACCCCTCGGGCAGCCGCCCAAGATGAGCCCACTTTCCTTGTGGAATGGGCTTTTACTGATTTTGGCTGTGGCAATCCTGCCACGGAATGTGCAAGCTGAATTGTACTACAAATCCAACGAGCAATCGTCTGCTTTGAAGCAGGAGCACCCAGCTTGTTGGGTGCATACAGGATAAACAGCGAGTCAGTTTTCCTGACTCCAGCCGTCCTGGAAACATATATTTTCAAGGCCCTGACAACGTCCAGCAACTTAGAGTCCTCTAAGTCCCTAGTAGCCGCAGGTACCACAATAGGTTGGTTCATGTGAAATGCAGAAACCACCTTAGGTAGAAATTGAGGACGAGTCCTCAATTCCGCCCTGTCAGAATGAAAATTTAGGTAAGGGCTTTTACATGATAAAGCCGCCAATTCTGACACACGCCTAGCTGAAGCCAAGGCCAACAGCATCGACACCTTCCACGTGAGATATTTTAAATCTACCGTAGACAATGGTTCAAACCAGTGTGATTTTAGAAATCTCAACACAACATTGAGATCCCAAGGTGCCACTGGAGGCACAAAAGGAGGCTGTATGTGCAGCACCCCTTTCACAAATGTCTGAACTTCAGGTACTGAAGCCAGTTCTTTCTGGAAGAATATCGACAGGGCCGAAATTTGAACCTTAATGGACCCTAATTTTAGGCCCATAGACAGTCCTGTTTGCAGGAAATGCAAGAAACGACCCAGTTGAAATTCCTGTGTAGGGGCCTTCTTGGCCTCACACCACGCAACATATTTACGCCAAATGCGGTGATAATGTTTTGCGGTTACTTCCTTTCTGGCTTTTACCAGAGTAGGGATGACTTCTTCTGGAATGCCCTTGTCCTTCAGGATCCGGCGTTCAACCGCCATGCCGTCAAACGCAGCCGCGGTAAGTCTTGGAACAGACAAGGCCCCTGCAGTAGCAGGTCCTGTCTTAGAGGTAGAGGCCACGGTTCGTCCGTGAGCATCTCTTGAAGTTCCGGGTACCAAGACCTTCTTGGCCAATCCGGAACCACGAGTATAGTTCTTACTCCTCTCCTTCTTATGATTCTCAATACTTTCGGTATGAGGGGCAGAGGGAATACATACACTGACTGGTACACCCACGGCGTTACCAGAGCGTCCACTGCTATTGCCTGAGGGTCCCTTGACCTGGCGCAATATCTGTCCAGTTTTTTGTTTAGACGTGACGCCATCATGTCCACCTTTGGTCTTTCCCAACGGTTTACCATTTGGTGGAAGACTTCTGGGTGAAGTCCCCACTCTCCCGGGTGAAGGTCGTGTCTGCTGAGGAAGTCTGCTTCCCAGTTGTCCACTCCCGGAATGAACACTGCTGACAGTGCTATCACATGATTTTCCGCCCAGCGAAGAATCCTTGCAGTTTCTGCCATTGCCCTCCTGCTTCTCGTGCCGCCCTGTCTGTTTATGTGGGCGACTGACGTGATGTTGTCCGACTGGATCAACACCGTCTGACCCTGAAGCAGAGGTTTTGCTTGAATTAAGGCATTGTAAATGGCCCTTAGTTCTAGAATGTTTATATGAAGAGATGTTTCCATGCTTGACCACAAGCCCTGGAAATTCCTTCCCTGTGTGACTGCTCCCCAGCCTCTCAGGCTGGCATCCGTGGTTACCAGGATCCAATCCTGAATGCCAAATCTGCGGCCCTCTAGTAGATGAGCCCTCTGAAGCCACCACAGGAGAGACACCCTTGTCCTTGGCGACAGGGTTATCCGTTGATGCATCTGAAGATGCGATCCGGACCATTTTCCCAGTAGATCCCACTGAAAAGTTCTTGCATGGAATCTTCCGAATGGAATCGCTTCGTAAGAAGCCACCATTTTTCCCAGGACCCTTGTGCACTGATGCACTGAGACCTGTCCTGGTTTTAGGAGGTTCCTGACTAGCTCGGATAACTCCCTGGCCTTCTCCTCCGGGAGAAACACCTTCTTCTGGACTGTGTCCAGAATCATTCCTAAGAACAGTAGACGTGTCGTTGGAATCAGCTGCGATTTTGGAATATTTAGAATCCATCCGTGCTGACTTAGCACTACCTGAGATAGTGCCACTCCGACTTCTAACTGTTCCTTGGTTCTTGCCCTTATCAGGAGATCGTCCAAGTAAGGGATAATTAAGATGCCTTTTCTTCGTAGAAGAATCATCATTTCGGCCATTACCTTGGTAAAGACCCGAGGCGCCGTGGACAATCCAAACGGCAGCGTCTGAAACTGATAATGACAGTTTTGTACTACAAACCTGAGGTACCCTTGGTGAGAAGGATATATTGGGACGTGGAGATAAGCATCCTTGATGTCCAGCGACACCATATAGTCCCCCTCTTCCAGGTTCGCTATCACCGCTCTGAGTGACTCCATCTTGAATTTGAACCTTTTTCTGTAAGTGTTCAAAGATTTTAGATTTAATATTGGTCTCACCGAGCCGTCCGGCTTCGGTACCACAAATAGTGTGGAATAATACCCCTTCCCCTGTTGTAAGAGGGGTACCTTGATTATCACCTGCTGGGAGTACAGCTTGTGAATGGCTTCCAGAACTGCCTCCCTGTCGGAGGGAGACTTTGGTAAAGCAGACTTCAGGAACCGATGAGGAGGAAACGCCTCGAATTCCAGTTTGTACCCCTGTGATACTACCTGTAGAATCCAGGGATCCACTTGCGAGTGAGCCCACTGCGCGTTGAAATACTTGAGACGGGCCCCCACCGTGTCTGAGTCTGCTTGTAAAGCCCCAGCGTCATGATGAAGACTTGGCAGAAGCAGGGGAGGGCTTCTGCTCCTGGGAAGCGGCTGCATGGTGCTGCCTTTTTCCTCTTCCTCTGCCCTTGGGCAGAAAAGAGTGACCTTTTGCTCGCTTGTACTTATGGGAACGAAAGGACTGAGTTTGAAAAGACTGTGTCTTTTTCTGTTGATGTGAAGTAACCTGGGGTAAAAAGGTGGATTTTCCAGCCGTTGCCGTGGCCACCAGGTCTGTTAGACCAGCCCCAAATAACTCCTCCCCCTTATACGGCAATACTTCCATGTGCCGTTTGGAATCTGCGTCCCCTGACCACTGTCTGGTCCATAATGCTCTTCTGGCAGAGATGGACATTGCGCTTACTCTTGATGCCAGGGTACAAATATCCCTCTGCGCATCACGCATATATAGCAATGCATCCTTTAAATGTTCTATAGTTAACAGAATATTGTCCCTATCCAGGGTATCAATATTCTCAGTCAGGGAATCCGCCCATGCGACTCCAGCACTGCACATCCAGGCTGATGCGATTGCTGGTCGCAGTATAACACCAGTATGTGTGTATATACTCTTCAGGATATTTTTCAGCCTCCTATCAGCTGGTTCTTTGAGGGTGGCCGTATCAGGGGACGGTAACGCTACTTGTTTAGATAAACGTGTGAGCGCCTTATCTACCCTAGGGGGTGTTTCCCACCGTGCCCTAACCTCTGGCGGGAAAGGGTATAGTGCTAATAACTTATTAGAAATTAGCTGTTTTTTTATCGGGGGAAACCCACGCTTTATCACACACCTCATTTATTTCCTCAGACTCAGGAAAAACTATTGGCAGTTTTTTCACACCCCACATAATACCCGCCTTTGAGGTATTTGTAGTGTCAGAAAGGTTCAATGCCTCTTTCATTGCCGTGATCATGTAACGTGTGGCCCTACTGGACATTACGTTTGTCTCGTCACCGTCGACACTAGATTCAGTATCTGTATCTGGATCCGTGTCGACCCACTGAGGTAGCGGCCGTTTTAGGGCCCCTGAGGGTGTCTGAGACGCCTGAACAGGCACTAATTGATTTGCCGGCTTTCTCATGTCGTCAACAGTTTTTTGTAAATTGCTGACATTATCACTTAATTGCTTAAACACAATCATCCAGTCAGGTGTCGACTCCCTAGGGGGTGACATCACTAACACAGGCAACTGCTCCGCCTCCACCTCATTTTCCTCCTCATACATGTCGACACACGCGTACCGACACACAGCACACACACCGGGAATGCTCTGATAGAGGACAGGACCCCACTTAGCCCTTTGGAGAGACAGAGGGAGAGTCTGCCAGCACACACCCAGCGCTATATATATACAGGGATAACCTTATATAAGTGTTAATCCCTTATAGCTGCTGTTAATCTAGTTATTTGCTGCCAAAATGCCCCCCCTTCTCTTTTTTACCCTGAATCAGATGCAGTACTGCAGGGGAGAATCAGGGAGCCGTCCTTCCAGCGGAGCTGTGAGGGAATAATGGCGCCAGTGTGCTGAGGAGATAGGCCCCGCCCCTTCACGACGTCCTTAACTCCCGCTTTTTTGTGTAAAATGGCAGGGGAAAAAATACATCCATATAGCCCTGGAGCTATATGTGATGTATTCCTTTTGCCAGCTAAGGTATATGTGTGTTATATTGCGTCTCAGGGCGCTCCCCCCCAGCGCCCTGCACCCTCAGTGACCGGAGTGTGAAGTGTGCTGAGAGCAATGGCGCACAGCTGCGGTGCTGTGCGCTACCTTAGTCTTGAAGACAGGATGTCTTCTGCCGCCGCTTTCACCGGACCTTCGTCTCTTCTGGCTCTGTAAGGGGGACGGCGGCGCGGCTCCGGTGACCCATCCAGGCTGAACCTGTGATCGTCCCTCTGGAGCTAACGTCCAGTAGCCTAAGAAGCCCAATCCACTCTGCACTCAGGTGAGTTCGCTTCTTCTCCCCTTAGTCCCACGATGCAGTGAGCCTGTTGCCAGCAGGACTCACTGAAAATAAAAAAACCTAACTAAACTTTTATTCTAAGCAGCTCTGGAGAGCTACCTAGTTTGCACCCTTCTCGGCCGGGCACAAAAATCTAACTGGCTTGGAGGAGGGTCATAGGGGGAGGAGCCAGTGCACACCACCTGATATCTCAAGCTTTTATTTTGTGCCCTGTCTCCTGCGGAGCCGCTATTCCCCATGGTCCTTACGGAGTCCCAGCATCCACTTAGGACGTTAGAGAAATTACCAGTTTCTTATCGGGGGAACCCACGCTTTTTCACACTTCATTCACTCATTTGATGGGGGAACAAAACACTGCCTGCTTTTTCTCCCCAAACATAAAACCCTTTTTTAGTGGTACTTGGGTTAATGTCAGAAATGTGTAACACATTTTTTATTGCCGGGATCATGTAACAGATGTTCCTAGTGGATTGTGTATATGTCTCAACCTCGTCGACACTGGAGTCAGACTCCGTGTCGACATCTGTGTCTGCCATCTGAGGGAGCGGGCGTTTTTGAGCCCCTTATGGCCTTTGAGACGTCTGGGCAGGCGCGGGCTGAGAAGCCGGCTGTCCCATAGCTGTTACGTCATCCAGCCTTTTATGTAAGGAGTTGACACTGTCGGTTTATACCTTCCACCTATCCATCCACTCTGGTGTCGGCCCCACAGGGGGCGACATCACATTTATCGGCATCTGCTCTGCCATCACATAAGCCTCCTCATCAAACGTGTCGACACAGCCGTACCGACACACCGCACACACACACAGGGAATGCTCTGACTGAGGACAGGACCCCACACAGCCCTTTGGGGAGACAGAGAGAGAGTATGCCAGCACACACCAGAGCGCTATATAATTTTGGGATTAACACTATATTGAGTGAATTTTTCCCAATAGCTGCTTGTATATACAATATTGCGCCTAAATGTTGTGCCCCCCCCTCTCTTTTTAACCCTTTGAGCCTGAAAACTACAGGGGAGAGCCTGGGGAGCTGTCTTCCAGCTGCACTGTGAAGAGAAAATGGCGCCAGTGTGCTGAGGGAGAAGCCCCGCCCCTTTTTCAACTGACTTTCTCCCGCTTTTTCTGGAATACTGGCAGGGGTAATTTTACATCTATATAGCCTCTAGGACTATATATTATGTAGATTTGCCAGCCAAGGTGTCATATATTGCCCTCAGGGCGCCCCCCCCCAGCGCCCTGCACCCTCAGTGACCGGAGTGTGAAGTGTGCATGAGGAGCAATGGCGCACACAGCTGCAGTGCTGTGCGCTACCTTGGTGAAGACCGAAGTCTTCTGCCGCCGATTTTCCGGACCTCTTCTTGCTTCTGGCTCTGTAAGGGGGACGGCGGCGCGGCTCCGGGAACGAACACCAAGGCCAGTTCCATGCGGTCGATCCCTCTGGAGCTAATGGTGTCCAGTAGCCTAAGAAGCCCAAGCTAGCTGCAAGCAGGTAGGTTCGCTTCTTCTCCCCTTAGTCCCTCGATGCAGTGAGCCTGTTGCCAGCAGGTCTCACTGTAAAATAAAAAAACTAAAATAAACTCTCTTTCTAGGAGCTCAGGAGAGCCCCTAGTGTGCATCCAGCTCGGCCGGGCACAGAAATCTAACTGAGGTCTGGAGGAGGGTCATAGTGGGAGGAGCCAGTGCACACCAGATAGTACCTAATCTTTCTTTTAGAGTGCCCAGTCTCCTGCGGAGCCCGTCTATTCCCCATGGTCCTTACGGAGTTCCCAGCATCCACTAGGACGTCATAGAAAATAATAATAATAATACTACTACCACATACCAGTGGGTGCCGGGAACTGTGTTATTCCCCCTCATATATCATTGTACGGCCCTCTCTCCCCTATATAATAATAATACCACATATCAGTGTGTGCCGGGGGCTGTGTTATTCCCCCTCATATATCACTGTACGGTCCCCTCTCCCCTATATAATAATAATACCACATATCAGTGTGTGCCGGGAGCTGTGTTATTCCCCCTTATATATCACTGTACTGTCCCCTCTCCGCTATATAATAATAATACCACATATCAGTGTGTGCCGGGAGCTGTGTTATTCCCCTCATATATCACTGTACGGCCCTCTCTCCCCTATATAATAATAATACCAGTGGGTGCCGGGGGCTGTGGTGTTATTCCCCCTCACATATCACAGCACCTCTCATATATCACTGTATCTACTCTCTCCCCTATATAATAATAATACCACTTAGTGTGTGCCGGGGGCTGTGTTATTCCCCCTCATATCACTGTACGGTCCTCTTTCCCCTATGTAATAATAATAATAAGAATTTACTCACCGGTAATTCTATTTCTCGTAGTCCGTAGTGGATGCTGGGGACTCCGTAAGGACCATGGGGAATAGACGGGCTCCGCAGGAGACTGGGCACACTATAAGAAAGATTTGGTACTACCTGGTGTGCACTGGCTCCTCCCTCTATGCCCCTCCTCCAGACCTCAGTTAGGATACTGTGCCCGGAAGAGCTGACACAATAAGGAAGGATTTTGAATCCCGGGTAAGACTCATACCAGCCACACCAATCACACCGTATAACCCGTGATATTAAACCCAGTTAACAGTATGAAATACAACTGAGCCTATCAACAGATGGCTCAACAATAACCCTTTAGTTAGGCAATAACTATATACAAGTATTGCAGACAATCCGCACTTGGGATGGGCGCCCAGCATCCACTACGGACTACGAGAAATAGAATTACCGGTGAGTAAATTCTTATTTTCTCTGACGTCCTAGTGGATGCTGGGGACTCCGTAAGGACCATGGGGATTATACCAAAGCTCCCAAACGGGCGGGAGAGTGCGGATGACTCTGCAGCACCGAATGAGAGAACTCAAGGTCCTCCTCAGCCAGGGTATCAAATTTGTAGAATTTAGCAAACGTGTTTGCCCCTGACCAAGTTGTAGCTCGGCAAAGTTGTAAAGCCGAGACCCCTCGGGCAGCCGCCCAAGATGAGCCCACCTTCCTCGTGGAATGGGCTTTCACTGATTTAGGAAGCGGCAATCCAGCCGCAGAATGCGCCAGCTGAATTGTGCTACAAATCCAGCGAGCAATAGTCTGCTTAGAAGCAGGAGCACCTATTTTGTTGGGTGCATACAGGATAAAAAGCGAGTCAGTTTTCCTGACTCCAGCCGTCCTGGAAACATAAATTTTCAAGGCCCTGACTACGTCCAGTAACTTGGAATCCTCCAAGTCCCTAGTAGCCGCAGGCACCACAATAGGTTGGTTCAAGTGAAAAGCTGATACCACCTTAGGGAGAAACTGGGGACGAGTCCTCAATTCTGCCCTATCCATATGGAAAATCAGATAAGGGCTTTTACATGACAAAGCCGCCAATTCTGACACACGCCTGGCCGAAGCCAAGGCCAATAACATGACCACTTTCCACGTGAGATATTTCAGATCCACGGTTTTAAGTGGTTCAAACCAATGTGATTTTAGGAAACTCAACACCACATTGAGATCCCAAGGTGCCACAGGAGGCACAAAAGGGGGCTGAATATGAAGCACTCCCTTTACAAAAGTCTGAACTTCAGGCAGTGAAGCCAGTTCTTTCTGAAATAAAATCGACAGAGCCGAAATCTGGACCTTAATGGAACCCAATTTTAGGCCCATAGTCACTCCTGACTGTAGGAAGTGCAGAAAACGACCCAGCTGAAATTCCTCTGTAGGGGCCTTCCTGGCCTCACACCACGCAACATATTTTCGCCAAATGCGGTGATAATGGTTTGCGGTTACTTCTTTCCTGGCTTTTATCAGCGTAGGAATGACTTCCTCCGGAATGCCCTTTTCCTTTAGGATCCGGAATTCAACCGCCATGCCGTCAAACGCAGCCGCGGTAAGTCTTGGAACAGACAGGGCCCCTGCTGTAGCAGATCCTGTCTGAGCGGTAGAGGCCATGGGTCCTCTGACAACATTTCTTGAAGTTCCGGGTACCAAGCTCTTCTTGGCCAATCCGGAACCACGAGTATCGTTCTTACTCCTCGCCTTCTTATTATTCTCAGTACCTTTGGTATGAGGGGCAGAGGAGGGAACACATAAACCGACTGGTACACCCACGGTGTCACTAGAGCGTCCACAGCTATCGCCTGAGGGTCCCTTGACCTGGCGCAATATCTCTTTAGCTTCTTGTTGAGGCGGGACGCCATCATGTCCACCTGTGGCCTTTCCCAACGGTTTACCAACAGTAGGAAGACTTCTGGATGAAGTCCCCACTCTCCCGGGTGTAGGTCGTGTCTGCTGAGGAAGTCTGCTTCCCAGTTGTCCACTCCCGGAATGAACACTGCTGACAGTGCTAGTACATGATTTTCCGCCCATCGGAGAATCCTTGTGGCTTCTGCCATGGCCACCCTGCTTCTTGTGCCGCCCTGTTGGTTTACATGGGCGACTGCCGTGATGTTGTCTGATTGGATCAGAACCGGCTGGTTTTGAAGCAGGGGCCTTGCCTGACTTAGGGCATTGTAAATGGCCCTCAGTTCCAGAATGTTTATGTGTAGGGACGACTCCTGACTTGACCAAAGTCCCTGGAAATTTCTTCCGTGTGACTGCGCCCCAGCCCCGAAGGCTGGCATCCGTGGTCACCAGGACCCAGTCCTGTATGCCGAATCTGCGGCCCACTAGAAGATGAGCACTCTGCAGCCACCACAGTAGAGACACCCTGGTCCTTGGAGACAGGGTTATCAGTTGATGCATCTGAAGATGCGATCCCGACCACTTGTCCAAGAGGTCCCACTGGAAGGTCCTTGCATGGAACCTGCCGAATGGAATTGCTTCGTACGAAGCCACCATTTTTCCCAGGACTCGTGTGCAGTGATGCACCGATACCCGTTTTGGTTTTAGGAGGTCTCTGACTAGAGATGACAGCTCCTTGGCTTTCTCCTGCGGGAGAAACACTTTTTTCTGTTCTGTGTCCAGAATCATCCCCAGGAACAGTAAGCGTGTGGAAGGAACCAGTTGTGACTTTGGAATGTTTAGAATCCAGCCATGCTGTTGTAGCACTTCCCGAGATAGTGCTACTCCGACCAGTAACTGCTCCCTGGACCTCGCCTTTATTAGGAGATCGTCCAAGTACGGGATAATTAAAACTCCCTTTTTTCGAAGGAGTATCATCATTTCTGCCATTACCTTGGTAAACACCCTCGGTGCCGTGGACAGTCCAAACGGTAGTGTCTGGAATTGGTAATGGCAATCCTGTACCACAAATCTGAGGTACTCCTGGTGAGGAAGGTAAATTGGGACATGCAGGTAAGCATCCTTGATGTCCAGGGATACCATGTAATCCCCCTCGTCCAGGCTTGCAATAACCGCCCTGAGCGATTCCATCTTGAACTTGAATCTTTTTCTGTATGTGTTCAAGGATTTCAAATTTAAAATGGGTCTCACCGAACCGTCCGGTTTCGGTACCACAAACAGTGTGGAATAGTAACCCCGTCCTTGTTGAAGTAGGGGTACTTTGACTATCACCTGCTGGGAATACAGCTTGTGAATTGCCTCTAGTACAGCCTCCCTGCCCGAGGGAGTTGTCGGTAAGGCCGATTTGAGGAAACGGCGGGGGGGAGGCGCCTCGAATTCCAGCTTGTACCCCTGAGATACTACTTGAATCCACCCGTGAGCGAACCCACTGATCGCTGAAATTTTTGAGGCGGCCCCCCACCGTACCTGGCTCCGCCTGTGGAGCCCCACCGTCATGCGGCGGATTTGGAAGAAGCGGGGGAGGACTTTTGTTCCTGGGAACCTGCTGCGTGGTGCAGCTTTTTTCCCCTTCCTCTGCCTCTAGACAGAAAGGACCCGCCTTTTCCCCGCCTGTTTTTCTGGGGTCGAAAGGACTGTACCTGATAATACGGCGCTTTCTTAGGCTGTGAGGGGACATGGGGCAAAAATGCTGACTTCCCAGCTGTTGCTGTGGAAACAAGGTCTGAGAGACCATCCCCGAATAACTCCTCACCCTTATAAGGCAAAACTTCCATGTGCCTTTTAGAATCTGCATCCCCTGTCCACTGCCGAGTCCATAAGCCTCTCCTAGCAGAAATGGACAATGCACTTATTCTAGATGCCAGCCGGCAGATCTCCCTCTGTGCATCTCTCATGTACAAGACTGAGTCTTTTATATGCTCTACGGTTAGCAATATAGTGTCCCTGTCCAGGGTGTCAATATTTTCTGACAGGGAATCTGACCAAGCAGCAGCAGCACTGCACATCCACGCTGAAGCAATAGCTGGTCTCAGTATAACACCAGTGTGTGTATATATATAGACTTTAGGATAGCCTTCTGCTTTCTATCAGCAGGTTCCTTTAGGGCGGCCGTATCCGGAGACGGTAGTGCCACCTTTTTAGACAAACGTGTGAGCGCTTTATCCACCCTAGGGGGAGTTTCCCAACGTGACCTATCCTCTGGCGAGAAAGGGAACGCCATTAGTAATTTTTTTGAAATCACCAATTTTTTATCAGGGAAAGCCCACGCTTCTTCACACACTTCATTTAATTCTTCAGATGGGGGAAAAACTATTGGTAGTTTTTTCTCCCCAAACATAATACCCTTTTTTGAGGTACCTGGGTTTATATCAGAAAGGTGTAAAACCTCTTTCATTGCCTCAATCATGCAACGAATGGCCCTAGTGGACATTAAATTTGACTCATCGTCGTCGACACTGGTATCAGTATCCGTGTCGACATCTGTGTCTGCCATCTGAGGTAGTGGGCGTTTTAGAGCCCCTGATGGCCTTTGAATTGCCTGGGCAGGCACGAGCTGAGAAGCCGGCTGTCCCGCATTTGGCATGTCGTCAAATTTTTTATGTAAGGAGTCGACACTTGCACGTAATTCCTTCCATAAGTCCATCCACTCAGGTGTCTGCCCCGCAGGGGGTGACATCACATTTATAGGCATCTGCTCCGCCTCCACATAAGTCTCCTCATCAAACATGTCGACACAGCCGTACCGACACACCGCACACACACACAGGGAATGCTCTTAAAGGAGACAGGACCCCACAAAAGCCCTTTGGGGAGACAGAGAGAGAGTATGCCAGCACACACCAGAGCGCTATATAATGCAGGGACTAACTGAATTATGTCCCCTATAGCTGCTATAATATTTACTGCGCCTCAAATTTGTGCCCCCCCTCTCTTTTTTACCCTTTTCTGTAGTGTAGACTGCAGGGGAGAGTCAGGGAGCTTCCTTCCAGCGGAACTGTGAGGGAGAAATGGCGCCAGTGTGCTGAGGGAGATGGCTCCGCCCCTTTTTCGGCTGACTTTTCTCCCGCTTTTTTCTGTATTCTGGCAGGGGTAATTACCACATATATAGCCTCTGGGGCTATATATTATGGTTATTTTGCCAGCCAAGGTGATTTTATTGCTGCTCAGGGCCCCCCCCCCCCAGCGCCCTGCACCCTCAGTGACCGGAGTGTGAAGTGTGTATGAGGAGCAAAGGCGCACAGCTGCAGTGCTGTGCGCTACCTTGGTGAAGACTGAAGTCTTCTGCCGCCGATTTTCCGGACCATCTTCTTGATTCTGGCTCTGTAAGGGGGACGGCGGCGCGGCTCCGGGAACAAACACCAAGGACGGGTCCTGCGGTCGATCCCTCTGGAGCTAATGGTGTCCAGTAGCCTAAGAAGCCCAAGCTAGCTGCAAGCAGGTAGGTTCGCTTCTTCTCCCCTTAGTCCCTCGTTGCAGTGAGCCTGTTGCCAGCAGGTCTCACTGTAAAATAAAAAACCTAATATATACTTTCTTTCTAGGAGCTCAGGAGAGCCCCTAGTGTGCATCCAGCTCGGCCGGGCACAGAAATCTAACTGAGGTCTGGAGGACGGGCATAGAGGGAGGAGCCAGTGCACACCAGGTAGTACCAAATCTTTCTTATAGTGTGCCCAGTCTCCTGCGGAGCCCGTCTATTCCCCATGGTCCTTACGGAGTCCCCAGCATCCACTAGGACGTCAGAGAAAATACAGGTTGAGTATCCCTTATCCAAAATGCTTGGGACCAGAGGTATTTTGGATATCGGATTTTTCCGTATTTTGGAATAATTGCATACCATTATGAGATATCATGGTGATGGGACCTAAATCTAAGCACAGAATGCATTTATGTTTCATATACACCTTATACACACAGCCTGAAGGTAATTGTAGCCAATATTTTTTATAACTTTGTGCATTAAACAAAGCGTGTGTACATTCACACAATTCATTTATGTTTCACATACACCTTATACACACAGCCTGAAGGTCATTTAATACAATATTTTTAATAACTTTGTGTATTAAACAAAGTTTGTATACATTGAGCCACAGAAAACAAAGGTTTCACTATCTCACTCTCACTCAAAAAAGTCCGTATTTCGGAATATTCCGTAATTCTGAATATTTGGATATGGGATACTCAACCTGTACCACATATCAGTGTGTGCCGGGAGCTCTGCTATTCCCCTCTCCCCTATATAATAATAATACCACATATCAGTGTGTGGCGGGGGCTGTGTTCCCCCCTCTCCCCTATATAATATTAATATTACATATCCGCGTGTGCCGGGAGCTGTATTATTCCCCCTCATATATCACTGTATGGTCCCCTCTCCCCTATATAATAATACCACATACTGGCGTGCGCCGGGGGCGGTTCCGGTATGAATGGTCGACCATGTTATGGTCGACAGTCATTAGGTCGACCACTATTGGTCGACATTGACATGGTCGACATGGACACATGGTCGACACATGAAATGTCGACACATGAAAAGGTCGACATGAGTTTTTAAACTTTTTTTGGTGTCGTTTTTTGCGTAAAGTGACTGGGAACCCCAATTAGTGCACCGCGTCCGCTCGCCATGCTCCGGGCATGGTGCCTTCGCTCCGCTACCGCTTCGCTCGGCACAGATTACCGTTCCAATCGTAGTCCACGTGGATCGTAAAGTATGGAAAAGTTCCCCAAAAGAAAAAAAAGTTTAAAAACTCATGTCGACCTTTTCATGTGTCGACCTTTCATGTGTCGACCATGTGTCCATGTCAATGTCGACCAATAGTGGTCGACCTAATGACTGTCGACCATAACATGGTCTACCATGTGAACGGATACCGCCGGGGGCTGCATTCCCCCCTCTCCCCTATATAATAATATTATTTACATCACATATCTTTGTGTGCCGGGAGCAGTGTTATTCCCCCTCATATATCACTGTACCGTCCCCTCTCCCCTATATAATAATACCACATATCAGCGTGTGGTGGGAGCTGTGTTATTCCCCCTCATATATCACTGTGCGGTCCCCTCTCCCCTATATAATAATAATAATACCACCACTTATCAGTGTGTGCCAGGGGGTGCGTTCCCCCCTCTCCCCTATATAATAATATTAATAATATCACATATCAGTGTGTGCCGGGAGCAGTGTTATTCTCCCTCATATATCACTGTACGGTCCCCACTCCCCTATATAATAATACCACATTTCAGCGTGTGCCGGGAACTGTGTTATTCCCCCTCATATATCACTGTACGGTCCCCTCTCCCCTATATAATAATAATACCACATATCAGTGTGTCGGGAGCTGTGTTATTCCCCCTCATATATCACTGTACGGTCCCCTCTCCCCTATATAATAATAATAATAATAATACCACATATCAGTGTGTGCCAGGGTCTGCATTCCGCCCTCTCCCCTATATAATAATATCACATATCAGTGTGTGTCGGGAGCAGTGTTATTACCCCTCACATATCACTGCACCCCTCATATATCACTGTATCTCAGAGGTTCTCAAACTCGGTCCTCGGGGGCCCACACAGTGCATGTTTTGCAGGTCTCCTCACAGAATCACAAGTGAAATAATTAGCTCCACCTGTGGACCTTTTAAAATGTGTCAGTGAGTAATTAATACACCTGTGCACCTGCTGGGTTACCTGCAAAACATGCACTGTGTGGGCCCCCGAGGACCGAGTTTGAGAACCTCTGCTGTATCTACTCTCTCCCCTATATAATAATACCACTTAGTGTTTGCCGGGGGCTGTGTTATTCACCCTCGTATCACTGTACAGTCCCCTTTCCCCTATATAATAATAATACCACATAGTGTGTGCCGGGGGCTGTGTTATCCCCCCCATATATCACTGTACGGTCCCCTCTCCCCTATATAATAATAATACCACATATCAGTGTGTGTTGGGGGCTGTGTTATTCCCCCTCATATATCACTGTACGGTCCCCTCTCCCCTATATAATAATAATACCACATATCAGTGTGTGCCGGGGGCTGTGTTATTCTCCTCATATATCACTGTACGGTCCCCTCTCCCCTATATAATAATACCACATATCAGTGTGTGCCGGTTATTCCCCCTCATATATCACTGTATGGTCCCTTCTCCTCTATATAATAAAGAGAGATTGATTATGTTACTCTAGTGATGGGGGCGGGACAGATACAGGCGTCAGTTGTTCATAGAACGTCCTAAGTGTGCTCTACCGTCTGATTGGCTCCTCGGTGCGCCAATTACAGCTCTGAGTGGGATAAAAGGGGCGGTGACTGTGAAATGGGGGTGGGACAGACAGTAGGCAGGGCTACTCGGGATTGAAAGAGACAGGGCGTGGTTACATAGAGGGGCGTTTCCTCTTTCGCAATTTTCGGTTGCCAGCAATAGCAGGAGGAAGTAGAGAGCGGCCATTGCTGTGTCTGGCAACAAGTAATGATATGACCTAGCCCGCTTGGTTTTAGCATATGCCATAACGTATTGTACAGGGGGAGCAGCCTGTGGTGCTGTGTAATCATTATTCAGGTAGTGCAGGCTGTAGTGATATATTTAATACAGGTGGAGTAACCTGTGATTCTGCATCATCTGTGTACAGGTAGAGCAGTCTTTAGTGTTAAATATATAGGGCAGGAGGAGTAGCTTTTGGAACTTCATTATCCTTATATAGGTAGAGCATGGTATATTGTTATATAAAATACAGAAGGAAAAGCCTGTGGTGCTGCATTGTTGTCATGCAGGAGAAGCAGGCTTTAGTGTTAAATATACAGTACAGTGGGAGCAGCCTTTGGTACTGCATTTTCACTAAACAGCTAGAAGGCTATAGTGTTATATGTATAGTTCAGGGAGAGCAGACTGATGCTCCTTTATCATACAGTTAGAGCAGGATATATTGTTAATGATGCAGATGGAGCAGAGTCTGGTGCTGCATTATCATACAGTTAGGTCAGTTTCCAGTGTTGGTACAATACAGGTGGGTCAGACTTTATTGTTGCTATAATACAGATGGAGCAGTCTCTAGTGCGGTGTTACTATAATGCAGGTAGATCAGATGCCGTTGTTGGTATAATACAGGTGGAGCAGACTTTCTTGTTACTTTAATGTAATCCCCCCCCCCCCCCTTTAACCTTAGAGTGATAATACTCACTGAGTCTCCAGGCTATATGTATTCTTTAGACCTGCTTAGGTGACCTAGTTATTCCCAGTTTCTTCCACCTGCCGTTTCCTCCATAAATGACTTACACCGAAATACAGTCTTACTCTTTATTTCCTTGCGAAATACATCTCCGTCCCTTCCGCAATTATTCTCATACAAGATAACATTTTATGACATAGGTAAGTACAATGTGATGAACAAACTCTATATGGACAAATATTAACTGTACAGATATAACAATTTGCTAATTATTGACCAATGCCGCAATGGAAAACATATAACACATTTAACTGTGCTATCTATCTATATCTATCTATCTATCTATCTATCTATCTATCTATCTATCTATACCACATACATATACAGTGGTCGAAGTGGGCCAGTATGCAGCGGTATGGCATACCGGCACTTCTTCCACTGACCCGGAAGTTTTTTGTAATTAAAGTGTGTGCAGCAGGAGGCGAGGGAAGTGGCCAGCCTGCTGACCTAAGGATGCTGCTCCCGTCCCTGCCTAGCGGCAGCTGTGTAGAGCGCCGGACCTGTGAGACTCTAGGCTCACAGCCACCCGCTGCTAACCACAAATGGCAACGGTCAGAGGGACCTCACCGCCGCTGCACCAAAGGCCTCCTTACCACCGCCGCCAGCCACCGTCCCTTCCACACCTCCGCTGCTCATCTCAGGTAATGTTCCCCTGCTGTCACTCTCCCTGTCTCTGCTGTCACTGTCCCTGCTGTAACTCTCCCTGTCCCTGCTGTCATTGTTGTCACTCTCCCTGTCCCTGCTGTCACTCTCCCTGTCCCTGCTGTCACTCTCTCCCTGTCCCTGAATTGTGGCTCATACCATGTGGTATAACGTAAATTTCTCTAGCATCCATAAGGGATATTGGGGACAGAATTAGTACGATGGGGTATAGACAGGTACAAAGGAGCAAGTGCACTTTAAATTCTTCACTGGATGTGCTGGCTCCTCCCCTCTATGCCTCCTCCTACAGCTCAGTTTTATTTCTAAGTTTTCATTTTTTCGGTATGCTGTTTGAGCAACAGCATACCTGCGCCGTGGGAGTTAGGGGGGAGACGGTCACCGGCCTCTTGAGGTGCAGAGCCGCTTCTCCGCTGAAGGACCACCGTCCTGAGGGGCTGTTTGTTCAGCGGGGCATGGCGCCTTGGCTGTCGCAGCCGCAGCATGCCCAACACCCCTAACACTGCCTGAAGGTGATCGCCGGTGGTGAGTACCTTCCGGGTGCCCCGCTAGGGGGTCCCCCTGGTCAAATTTGCAGCGGCTGTAGCGCAGGTGAGGCGTATGGGTCCCTCCCGGGGAGGACCCGCTTTAGCTCCTGCATGAGACTGGCTAACTACTGTGAACCAAGCATTTATGTGAGGTTGTACATGCTAAAGGGAGACATGGCCAGTATAAATATACAGCAGTAGCTCCGGCACCATGGCGGGGGACGGAGCTACATCAGAGCGGGCTCAGCTGCATTTTGGCGCCTTCCTCTGCATGAGCTGCAGCTGCAGCAGCCTACACAGCTCTTCCAAAACTGTCCCTGTATACTGGTACCGGGTATAGGGGGAGGGGAGAGCCGCTATCATTGTGCACAATAATACCCTGGGGGATTTTATCATTAATCTCACTATGTTTACATAGATATATCAACTGCTGACAGCCTCACTGGGGCCGGTCAGCGTTGGGTGCCAGGTTCTCTCCTAACACATCAAGCTCAATATCATGTGGGCAGTGTAGTCAGACATCTCAACATGCTGATACTAATGCGGGGGAGAATATAGAACCTATAAAAATGATGATGTCTGATATGTCATCTCAACTCACTGCAAACGCAAATAAGACTCAAGAACTGTAACAAGCAGTGGCTAGCCTTACTGCAAAGCGTCCCTCCCTGCCTGCTTCAGGTGCACAAAAAACGTGCTCTACCTGCACTCCTATGAGATGATACAGATGATGATATACAGGATGCTGGGGATGATGTGGACCCCATATGTGGGGATCACACCCCGATTCAGGGTATTGAGCCCCTCATATTGGCTATTAGGGAGGTGTTAAAGCTCCCCCTGGGGGATGCAACTACTCAGCAGTCATTCTTCCTCCCTCAAGAAGAACCAAAAGTCACATTACCTGATTCCAAGGAATTGGATGATTTATTTAAACTAGTCTGGAAGAATCCAGATAAAAAATATCAGGTGACAAAAAGGTTTTTGAATACCTTCCCATTTACCCCTGAAGGCAGAAAGTTCTGGGAAGAGTCTTCAGCAGTAGACGTCTCAGTCTCTCGCCTTTCTAAAAAGGCGGTGCTCCCTGCTCCGGGCTCCCTTACGGTAAAGGACCCGGCAGATAGGAAAATAGAGACCACTCTAAAATCTATTTACATTGCGGCAGGCGTAGCACAAAGGCCGGTCATTGCAGGTTGCTGGATGACACATGCAATCCATTCCTGGGCTAGTCAAATAAAGGAAGGTCTCTCAGGTGATATGACCTTAGTCGATACTGTTGCCTTACTGACTCACATTCAGGACATGGCAAGAGTCTTCTGTGACTCCCTAAAGAGATTGGCACTGTTAATGCTAGAACCACGGCTATGGCTGTATCTGCGCGCAGAGCCATATGGTTTCGTCAGTGGATTGCTGATGCTGACTCGAAACGTAATGTGGAATCTCTTCCCTTCATAGGCGAATGGCTCTTTGGAAGTGACTTGGACGCCTGGATTTCTAAAGCTATGGCCGGAAAGCCCACGTTTCTCCCTTCGGGGGCCCCTCCCGCTAGACGTACCTATCCGGGACGTCTACTCAGTCCTTTCGGTCCTCCAGATTTCGATCCAGAGCCAGTAGAGCCTCCAACGCAGCGAGAGAAAACCAGCAGTTGCTGGGTCTCAGGACCAGAACGCCAGTTCTGCTTCCGCAAAAACTTCAGTATGACGGTGCCCGGCCACCCACCCCGGGGAGATCTCGAGGTGGGAGCTCGGTTACGTTACTTCACCCACATCTGGGATGGTTCTTGCCAAGATGCTTGGGTAAGGGACCTTATCTCTCAGGGCTACAAGCTGGAGTTCGACGGTACTCCTCCCCAACGATTTTTCAAATCAGGCTTACCAGCTTTGGGAAGTTTGCGTGGTACTCTACTGCTGGCCATAAAGAAGTTGGTACAGTCCCAGGTCATTGTTCCAGTACCCCTACTGCAACAAGAACAGGGTTACTACTCCAGTCTGTTTGTAGTACCGATGCCAGGTGGGTCTGTGACACCCATTCTGAATCTGAAGTCCTTGAATCCTTAACTGAAGGTTTTCAAATTCAAGATGGAATCTTTGAGGGCAGTGATCGTAGGCCTGGAACAACGGGAATTCCTTGTGTCCCTGGATATCAAGGACGCTTACCTACATATCCCAATTTGGCCTCCACATCAGGCCTATCTGAGGTTTGCCCTGCTGAACAATCACTACCAATTTCAGGCATTACCCTTCGGTGTTTTACGAAGGTGATGGTGGAAATTATGTTTCAGCTCAGGGTCCAGGGGGTCAATGTGATTCCATACCTGGACCATCTCCTGATAAAAGCGAGCTCCAGGGAGCTTCTTTTGCTCCATATAGATTGCACTATCCAACTTCTGTCTTACCACGGGGGGGGGGGGGATCCTCAATCTGCAGAAGTCCCACCTGGAACCGTCTCAGCGGCTCCTGTTTCTGGGCATGCTTCTGGATATGGTAGCACTGAAAGTGTTCCTCCCTGAGGACAAAGCGAGAACACTCCAAGAAATGGTACGCATGGTACTCCAGACCTGCTTGAGTCTCCGTCCATCTTTGCATAAAATTATTGAGAAAGATGGTGGCCTCCTACGAGGCGATACAATACCATGCCAGACCCTTCCAACTGGACATCCTGAACAAATGGTCCGGTTCCCATCTTCAGATGCACCGGATGATTCAGCTGTCACCCCGGGCCAGGATTTCACTCCTGTGGTGGCTACAGTCTTCCACCCTCCTGGAAGGCCGAACCTTTGGGATTCAGGAATGGATCCTCCTCACGACAGATGTGAGTCTACGAGGATGGGGAGCTGTCACCAAAGGGGTGCAGTTCCAGGGCAGGTGGTCTGCCCAGGAGGCCCTTCTTCCAATCAACATTGTGGAACTTCAGGCTATCCACAACACTTTGCTTCAGGCGTCTCCTCTACTAAGGGATCAGGTGATCCAGGTGCAGTCGGACAACGCCACGGCAGTGGCATACATCACTGGACAAGGAGGGACAAAACGCAGGGCCTGCATGCGAGGTGTCAAGAATACTCCTCTGGGCAGAGCGCTGTCCGCAATCTTCATTCCGGGAGTGGACAACTGGGAGGCGGACTTCCTAAGTCGCCACAACCTCCACCCGGGGGAGTGGGGACTACACCTTCAGGTATTCCAACTGATCATTGACCTGATGGCCTCTCGTCTCAACAAGAATCTTCGCTGCTACTGTTCACGAACTAGGGACCCTCAGGCGAGTGCAGTGGATGTGCTGACTTCGCCTTGGTCTTACCAGCTGGTCTACCTGTTTCCTCCGATTCCTCTGATCCCAAGGGTGCTCAAGCGGATCAGACATCTAAGGGCGTAAGCAATCTTGATTGCCCCGGATTGGCCCAGAAGAGTGTGGTACGCAGCTCTTCTGTACATGTCCGTACAGGACCCTTGGCCTCTGCCACTAAGAAGGGATCTTCTTCAACAAGGTCCATTCGTCTACCCGGACTTACGGCGGCTTCGTTTGACTGTATGGAAGTTGAGCGGAACATCCTAGCTCACAAAGGGCTTTCCAAAAAGGTCATTGCCACTATGGTACAAGCCAGAAAACCTGTGACGTCAAAACACTATCATCCTATCTGGCGGAGATATGTCTCTTGGTGCGAGGAACGCACATATCCCTCTGCGGATTTACACTTGGGAAGGTTCCTGCATTTCCTGCAGGCTGGAGTGGATAAGGGCTTATGTCTGGGAACCATTAAGGTCCAGATTTCAGCTCTTTCCATCTTCTTCCAGAAGAAGTTGGCTCTCTTGGCAGAAGTTCAGACCTTCTTGCAAGGGATACTTCATATACAACCTCCTTTCGTGCCGCCTACGGCACCTTGGGATCTGGATGTTATGTTACGCTTTCTACAGTCCTCCTGGATCGAACCTCTGACGACGGTAGAAGATAAGTACCACACCTGAAAAACGGTGATGTTACTGGCCCTGGCTTCTGCTAGATGTGTCTCAGAATTGGGGGCCTTGTCGTGCAAAAGTCCGTACTTGGTCTTTTACGAGAACAGAGCGGAGCTCAGGACTAGACAGCAGTTCCTGCCGAAGGTGGTCTCCGCGTTTCACTTGAATCAACCTATTGTGATTCCATCCAGTCCTGACACAGCTTCTATTCCGGAGGCATTGGATGTGGTGCGAGCCTTGAAAACCTACGTCAAGAGGACGGCTCGGGTCAGGAAGACGGATGCCTTGTTTGTGCTGTATGATGCGCGGAAAAAGGGTTACCCTGCTTCAAAGCAGTCTATTGCACGTTGGATTAGGCTTACTATCCAATGGATATACAGAAATGGGTTCTCTGCGCACTGAGGTGTTAATCTGAGGCGGGGTGTGCTGCTGGTAATGAGGGGTGTCCCACCCCCCCTTAAATGGTAAGTATACAGATGTGGATAAATCCACAGGGAACCAGCGCTCAAACCCTATTTGTAGTGGTGAATGTACGGTTATAAAGTGAAACTAAAATCAATAATGAAAAAGCAGGTAATATACTTAAGGTTGTTTATTCTAAGATGCTGAGATACTTTCTTTCCCAACAGGTATAAATTCGGTTTAAAAGTCAATCAGTGATTGGGGCACGCTCCTGGTTTGAGCTTAAATTCTGAAGTGCAAGGTTCAATTGAAAGAACAAATGCTGTAATCTTTGTAAAGTCGAAAAAAAAAGAAAAAGAAAAAGAAAAATGCCACAAAAAAATATTAATGATAATATGTACTAAAGTCCAAACGGTTTACAAGTCTATACAGACAGCGGCGTCCCAGAGGAAGACCCTAACAGGTCGAAACGCGTTGGAGCTACCCATCTATACTACATTGGACTGGGGACTCCGTAAGGACCATGGGGATAGACGGGCTCCGCAGGAGACATGGGCACTTTAAGAAAGAATTTAGTTCCTGGTGTGCACTGGCTCCTCCCTCTATGCCCCTCCTCCAGACCTCAGTTAGAGAAACTGTGCCCAGAGGAGACGGACAGTACGAGGAAAGGATTTTGTTAATCCAGGGCAAGATTCATACCAGCCACACCAATCACACCGTATAACTTGTGATAACAACCTAGTTAGGTCAGGCCCGATGCAACTACAACGTAACCCTTATTGAAGCAATAACTATATACAAGTATTGCAGAAGTAGTCCGCACTTGGGACGGACGCCCAGCATCCTCTACGGACTACGAGAAAAAGATTTACAGGTAGGTTTAAAATCTTATTTTCTCTAACGTCCTAGAGAATGCTGGGGACTCCGTAAGGACCATGGGGATTATACCAAAGCTCTCAAACGGGCGGGAGAGTGCGGATGACTCTGCAGCACCGATTGAGCAAACATGAGGTCCTCCTCAGCCAGGGTATCAAACTTACATAATTTTGCAAAGGTGTTTGAACCCGACCAAGTAGAAGCTCGACACAGCTGTAGTGCCGAGACCCCTCGGGCAGCCGCCCAAGAAGAGCCCACCTTCCCAGTGGAATGGGCCTTGACCGATTTTGGTAACGGCAATCCAGCTGTAGAATGCGTTTGCTGAATCGTGTTACAAATCCAGCGAGCAATAGTTTGCTTTGAAGCAGAGCCGCCAACCTTGTTGGCTGCATACAGGACAAACAGTGCTTCTGTTTTTCTGACTCTAGCCGTTCTGGCCACATCAAGTAACTTGGAATCCTCCAAGTCACGTGTAGCCACAGGCACCACAATAGGTTGGTTCATATGAAAAGATGATACCACTTTTGGCAGAAATTGAGGACAGGTCCGCACTTCCGCTCTATCCATATGGAAAACCAGATAGGGGCTTTTATGTGACAAAGCCGCCAATTCTGACACTCGCCTAGCCGAAGCCAAGGCTAATAACATGACCACCTTCCACGTAAGATATTTCAACTCCACCGTTTTAAGTGGTTCAAACCAGTGTGACTTTAGGAAACTTAACACCACGTTAAGGTCCCAAGGTGCCACCGGAGGCACAAAAGGAGGCTGAATATGCAGCACTCCCTTCACGAAAGTCTGAACTTCTGGAAGAGAAGCCAATTCTTTTTGAAAGAAAATGGATAGGGCCGAAATCTGGACCTCAATAGAGCCTAGTTTTAGGCCCAAATTCACTCCAGTTTGTAGTAAGTGATGGAAACGGCACAGATGGAATTCTTCCATAGGAGCATTCCTGGCCTCACACCAAAAAACATACTTTTGCCATATACGGTGATAATGTTTAGACGTCACGTCCTTCCTAGCCTTTATCAGCGTAGGAATGACCTCATCCGGAATGCCTTTCTCTGCTAGGATCCGGCGTTCAACCGCCATGCTGTCAAACGCAGCCGTGGTAAGTCTTAGAACAGACAAGGCCCCTGCTGCAACAGGTCCTGTCTTAGAGGAAGAGGCCACGGATCTTCTGTGAGCATTTCCTGCAGATTTGGATACCAGGTCCTTCTTGGCCAATCTGGAACAATGAAGATTTTTCTCACTCCTCTTCTTCTTCTTATCCTCAACACCTTGGGTAAGAGAGGAAGAGGAGGAAACACATAGACCGTCTGGAACACCCACGGTGTCACTAGGGCGTCTAGAGCTACTGCCTGAGGGTCTCTTGACCTGGCGCAATACCTCTGTAGCTTTTTGTTGAGGCGGGACGCCATCATGTCCACCTGTGGCAGTTCCCACCGACTTACAATCTGTGAGAAGACTTCCTGATGAAGTCCCCACTCTCCCGGGTGTAGGTCGTGTCTGCTGAGGAAGTCTGCTTCACAGTTGTCCACTCCCGGAATAAACACTGCTGACAGTGCGCTTACATGATTCTCCGCCCAGTGAAGAATTCTGGTGGCCTCCGCCATTGCCACTCTGCTCCTTGTGCCGCCTTGGCGGTTTACATGGGCCACTGCGGTGATGTTGTCTGACTGGATCAGAACCGGTTGGTCGCGAAGCAAGGTCTCCCCTTGACGCAGGGCGTTGTATATGGCCCTTAGCTCCAGGATGTTGATGTGAAGGCAAGTCTCTTGACTTGACCAAAGACCTTGGAAATTTCTTCCCTGTGTGACTGCTCCCCAACCTCGGAGGCTTGCGTCCGTGGTCACCAGGATCCAGTCCTGAATGCCGAATCTGCGGCCCTCGAGAAGGTGAGCACTCTGCAGCCACCACAGGAGGGACACCCTGGCCCTGGGGGATAGGGTGATCAGCCGATGCATCTGTAGATGTGACCCGGACCACTTGTCCAGTAGGTCCCATTGGAAGGTCCTCGCATCGAACCTGCCGAAGGGAATGGCCTTGTAGGATGCCACCATCTTTCCCAGGACTCGAGTGCAGTGATGCACTGATACCTGTCTTGGTTTCAATAGGTTCCTGACCAGAGTCATGAGTTCCTGGGCCTTTTCTATCGGGAGATAAACCCTCTTCTGGTCCCTGTCCAGAATCATGCCCAAGAAAGGCAGACGAGTCGTAGGAACCAACTGCGACTTTGGAATATTGAGAATCCAGCCGTGCTGCTGTAACACTTCCAGTGAAAGTGCTACGCTGTTCAGCAACGGCTCTCTTGATCTCGCTTTTATGAGGAGATCGTCCAAGTACGGGATAATTGTGACACCTTGCTTCCGCAGGAGCACCATCATTTCCGCCATTACCTTGGTAAAAATTCTCGGGGCCGTGGAAAGATCAAACGGCAACGTCTGAAATTGGTAATGACAATCGTGTACCGCAAATCTGAGGTACGCCTGATGAGGTGGATAAATGGGGACATGAAGGTATGCATCCTTTATGTCCAGAGACACCATAAAATCCCCCCCTTCTAGGCTTGCGATGACCGCTCTTAGCGATTCCATCTTGAACTTGATCCTTTTCAAGTATAGGTTCAGAGATTTTAAATTTAATATGGGTCTGACCGAACCGTCCGGTTTCGGGACTACAAACATTGTCGAGTTGAAGAAGGGGAACCCTGACCACCACCTGTTGAAGATACAATTTTTGTATTGCAATTAGAACAGTCTCCCTCTCTTGGGGAGAAGCTGGTAGGGCCGATTTGAAATATCGGCGAGGAGGCATCTCTTCGAATTCCAGCTTGTAACCCTGAGAAACAATTTCTATTGCCCAGGGATCCACCTGGGAGTGAACCCATATGTGGCTGAAATTCCGAAGACGTGCCCCCACTGGGTCGGACTCCGCCAGTGGAGCCCCAGCGTCTAGCGGTGGATTTTGTAGAGGCCGGGGAGGACATCTGTTCCTGGGAACTAGCTGTGTTGTGCAGCTTCTTTTCTCTGCCCCTACCTCTAGCAAGAAAGGACGCCCCTCGCACTTTCTTGTTTCTTTGTGGTCGAAAGGACTGCATTTGATAATGCGGTGCTCTCTTAGGCTGTGAGGGAACATAGGGCAAGAAATTTGATTTTCCCGCAGTAGCTGTGGAGACCAGGTCCGAGAGACCGTCTCCAAACAATTCCTCACCCCTGTAAGGTAAAACCTCCATATGCCTTTTTGAGTCGGCATCACCTGTCCACTGCCGTGTCCACAGGACTCTTCTGGCAGAAATCGACATAGCGTTTATTCTAGAACCCAGTAAACTAATGTCTCTTTGAGCATCCCTCATATATAGGACAGCATCTTTAATATGCCCCAGGGTCAATAATAAAATATCCTTATCTAGGGTATCAAGCTCCTCAGATAAGGTATCCGTCCGGGTGGTCTTCTGTTTGCCGGCGGTCGGGCTCCCGGCGCTCAGTATACCGGCGCCGGGAGCCCGACAGCCGGAATACCGACAATTATTTTCCCTCGTGGGGGTCCACGACCCCCATAGAGGGAGAATAAAATAGTGTGGCGCGCGTAGCGCGCCACCGTGCCCGTAGCGTGGTGAGCGCAGCGAGCCCGCAAGGGGCCCATTTGCGCTCGCCAAGCTGTCGGTAAGCCGGCGGTCGGGCTCCCGGCGCCGGGATGCTGGTCGCCGGGAGCCCGACCGCCGGCCAGCCGTAGTGAACCCATCCGTCCATGCTGCTACAGCACTACACACCCAGGACGACGCGATTGCCGGTCTTAGTAAGGTACCCGAATGTGTATAAATGGACTTTAGGGTAACCTACTGCTTGCGATCAGCAGCATCTTTGAGGGTAGCCGTATCCTGGGACGGCAGGGCTACCTTCTTGGATAAGCGTGTTAATGCTTTGTCCACCCTAGGGGATGATTCCCATCGTAACCTGTTCGTTGGCGGGAAAGGATACGCCATAAGAATCCGTTTGGAAATCTGCAGTCTTTTATCTGGAGATTCCCAAGCTTTTTCACATAACTCGTTCAGCTCGTGAGATGGGGGAAAGGTTACCTCAGGCTTCTTTCCCTTGTACATATGTACCCTTGTGTCAGGGACAGGGGTTTCCTCTGTGATGTGCAAAACATCCTTTATCGCTATAATCATATATCGAAGGGATTTAGCCAATTTTGGCTGTAACTTTGCATCATCGTAATCGACACTGGAGTCAGAATCCATGTCGGTATCTGTGTCAACAATTTTGGATAGTGGGCGCTTATGAGACCCTGACGGTCCCTGCGACATAGGATCAGACACGGGTTGAGACCCTGACTGTCCCAAGGCTTCAGCCTTGTCTAATCTTTTGTGCAAAGAGTTAACACTAGCATTTAAAACCTTCCACATATCCATCCAATCAGGTGTCGGCGTCGTCGGCGGAGACACCACATCCATTTCCTCCCGCTCCTCTCTAATATAGCCTTCCTCATCAGACATGTCGACACAAGCATACCGACACACCAAACACACACAGGGAATGTTCTTTCTGAAGACAGTTCCCACACCAGGCCCTTTGGAGAGACAGAGAGAGAGTATGCCAGCACACACCCCAGCGCTATAATATCCCAGGAATAACAAAGTAATTTAATGTTAACCCAGTAGCTGCTGTATGTAATATTTTTGCGCCTAATTATGTGCCCCCCCTCTCTTTTCAACCCTCTTCTACCGTGTATCAGCAGGGGAGAGCCCGGGGAGCTTCCTCTCAGCGGTGCTGTGGAGAAAAAATGGCGCTGGTGAGTGCTGAGGGAGAAGCCCCGCCCCCTCGGCGGCGGGCTTCTGTCCCGTTTAAACTGTAATTTTGGCGGGGGCTCATACATATATACAGTGCCCAGCTGTATATATGTTCTCTTTTTGCCAACCAGAGGTCCCAAATGCTGCCCAGGGCGCCCTCCCCTGCGCCCTGCACCCTTACAGTGACTGGAGTATGTGAGGTGTGTGGGAGCAATGGCGCACAGCTGCCGTGCTGTGCGTTACCTCAGTGAAGATCATGAAGTCTTCTGCCGCCTGTGAAGTCTTCTTTTCTTCTCATACTCACCCGGCTTCTGTCTTACGGCTCTGCGAGGGGGACGGCGGCGCGGCTCTGGGACGGACGGCGAGGGTGAGATCCTGCGTACCAATCCCTCTGGAGCTAATGGTGTCCAGTAGCCTAAGAAGCAGGACCTGCACTCAGAGAGTAGGGCTGCTTCTCTCCCCTCAGTCCCTCGATGCAGGGAGTCTGTTGCCAGCAGAGCTCCCTGAAAATAAAAAACCTAACAAAATACTTTCTATCAGAAAACTCAGGAGAGCTCACTGAAAAGCACCCAGCTCCTCTGGGCACAGTATCAAACTGAGGTCTGGAGGAGGGGCATAGAGGGAGGAGCCAGTGCACACCAGGAACTAAATTCTTTCTTAAAGTGCCCATGTCTCCTGCGGAGCCCGTCTATCCCCATGGACCTTACGGAATCCCCAGCATCCTCTAGGACATTAGAGAAAAGGATTTACCGTTAGGTATATTAAAATCCTATTTTTGGCTCATACTGTGTGCTATAATGTGAATTTAGGATAATACCGTGTGCTATAAGATGAAAGGAGTACCAGTACTAGATATTATAAGAGGTCCTACTACACTGAAGGACACGCCCCCTTTTGAATGTCCACGCCCCCTTTTCCGGAGCGCGAGCAGGGACACTTGCCTGCCGTAATGTGTAAAATGGGGACATTTGCCTGCCGTATTGTGTAAAATGGGGACACTTGCCTGCCGTTCTCTGTAAAATGGGGACACTTGCCTGCCGTAATGTGTAAAATGGGGACACTTGCCTGCCGTAATGTGTAAAATGGGGACACTTGCCTGCCGTAATGTGTAAAATGGGGACACTTGCTGCCGTACTGTGTAAAATGGGGACACTTGCCTGCCGTAATGTGTAAAATGGGGACTTGTGCCTGCCATTGTGTAAAATGGGGACACTTACCTGCCGTACTGTGTAAAATGGGGACACTTGCCTGCCGTAATGTGTAAAATGGGGACACTTGCCAGCCGTAATGTGTAAAATGGGGACTCTTGCCTGCCGTAATGTGTAAAATGGGGACACCTGCCGTATTGTGTAAAATGGGGACACTTGCCTGCCGTAATGTGTAAAATGGGGACACTTGCCTGCCGTAATGTGTAAAATGGGGACACCTGCCGTATTGTGTAAAATGGGGACTCTTGCCTGTCGTAATATGTAAAATGGGGACACTTGCCTGCCGTGTTGTGTAAAATGGGGACACTTGCCTGCCGTAATGTGTAAAATGGGGCACCTGCCGTATTGTGTAAAATGGGGACTCTTGCCTGCCGTAATGTGTAAAATGGGGACTCTTGCCTGCCGTAATTTGTAAAAATAAGATTTTAAACCTACCAGTAAATCTTTTTCTCCTAGTCCGTAGAGGATGCTGGGGACTTCGTAAGGACCATGGGGTATAGACGGGCTCCGCAGGAGACATGGGCACCTATAAAGAACTTTTAGTATGGGTGTGCACTGGCTCCTCCCTCTATGCCCCTCCTCCAGACCTCAGTTAGAGAACTGTGCCCAGAGGAGATGGACAATACGAGGAAAGGATTTTGTTAACCCAAGGGCAAGATTCATACCAGCCCACACCAATCATACCATATAACCTGGAGAACACGTAACCAGTTAACGGTATGAACAAAACAGTATCAGTCAAAGACCAATTCCAACTGTAACATAACCCTTATATACAAGTCTTGCCGAGGTATTCCGCACTGGGACGGGCGCCCAGCATCCTCTACGGACTAGGAGAAAAAGATTTACCGGTAGGTTTAAAATCTTATTTTCTCTTACGTCCTAGAGGATGCTGGGGACTCCGTAAGGACCATGGGGTTTCTACCAAAGCTCCAAACTGGGCGGGAGAGTGCGGATGACTCTGCAGCACCGATTGAGCAAACGCGAGGTCCTCATCAGCCAGGGTATCAAACTTGTAGAATTTTGCAAAAGTGTTTGAACCCGACCAAGTAGCTGCTTGGCAAAGCTGTAATGCCGAGACGCCTCGGGCAGCCGCCCAAGAAGAGCCCACCTTCCTTGTGGAATGGGCCTTTACCGAATTTGGTAATGGCAATCCAGCCGTAGAATGAGCCTGCTGAATCGTGTTACAGATCCAGCGAGCAATAGTCTGCTTAGAAGCAGGTACGCCAACCTTGTTGGCCGCATACAGGACAAACAGGGCCTCTGTTTCCCTCACTCTAGCTGTCCTAGCTACATAAATTTTTAAGGCCCTGACTACATCCAAGGACTTGGAGTCCTCCAAGTCACTCGTAGCCACAGGCACCGCGATAGGTTGGTTCATATGAAATGAAGACACCACCTTAGGCAGAAATTAAGGACGAGTCCTCAATTCCGCTCTATCCACATGAAAAATCAAGTAGGGGCTCTTGTGAGACAAGGCCGCCAATTCTGACACACGCCTTGCAGATGCCAAGTCCAATAACATGACCACCTTCCAGGTGAGAAATTTAAATTCAACCGTTTGAAGGGGCTCAAACCAGTGTGATTTAAGGAACTGTAACACCACGTTAAGGTCCCAGGGTGCCACTGGGGGCACAAAAGGAGGCTGGATGTGCAGCACTCCCTTTACAAAAGTCTGGACTTCTGGTAGAGAAGCCAATTCCTTCTGAAAGAATATAGATAGGGCCGAAATCTGTACCTTAGAGCCTAACTTCAGGCCCATATTGTCACAACTGAGGGCCTGAGCTGACGGGAGGCAGCCTCAGTTGTAGGGGCTGAGATGTACCGGAACCTGGGAGGTTGTATCAGACCCCTGGACATGTAAGTAACATGAATAATAACTGCCCGAAGGCGTGACCACGACAACTTGGATAAAAGTCAATGATGTTTATTATGACAACTCCGCAACACAGCAGCAGTAAAAGAAAACATAAAAGTCAGCAAAGAATAAATACAGTTCCTGGGTACTACAGGATGGCAGGAGCCACAGGGCACTGGTAGTGTGAGATAGTTCTTATGATCTTCTAGATGGAAAGTCCTTACCAGGCCCGACTGTAGCAATGGAGATAACCCAGGATTGTGCCAGCTGGTGTTCCAGGAAAAGCTGGGTTGCTGAAGATAAAACAGCTGCTGTGGATACTGGCTGGAACCAGACTGTTGTTAGCACGGAGTGGATACTGGCTGGAACCAGTTAAATAATAAATGAACTTGGGAGCGATGAAATATGAACTGAAATGTAGAACTTGAGAGCGGAGAAATAATAATACCGGTGGAGAGTGGTAAAGTGTAGAAAGGACACCGGCCCTTTAAGGGAAGCTGTACTCTGCTGGAAGCTGAGCTGGAAGCAGGTAATGTTGTAGCTGGAAACAGATGAATCCACAATGGGTTGGAGAGTCAGGCTACACCGCAGGTGGAATGCTGGTGCGGGTCTCTATGGTGGAAGTCTTGAGACAGGAGCTGGAACCTGGAAGACAATCACAGGAGAGAGACAAACAGGAACTAGGTTTGACAACCAAAGCACTGACGCCTTCCTTGCTCAGGCACAGTGTATTTATACCTGCAGCAAGGAAGGGATTGGCTAGGCAATTATGCAGATTATCAATACTGAGAACAGATTGGTGGAAATGATCAGCTGACAGAATCCAAGATGGCTGCGCCCATGCAGACACTTGGAGGGAAGTTTGGTTTGTAATCCATGTGGTAATGAAAACAGTAATGGCGGCGCCGACCACCGGAGACAGGAGGCGCCAGGCTGACAGATGCACATCCAACCACGCGGACACAGCGGAGGCCGCGGCTGACGTAATCGCCACTCAGACACTCTGCATGCAGAAGTTCAGGGACGGCGGCGGAGGCCGCGGGAGACGCCATGCCAGGTGTAATATGGCGTCCACTGTGACAGCGTCCCAGAGTGACAGGAGAGGATACAGGAATGTACACATCAGGATAACAGATGGAATCTGGTCCTGGAGCGCTGAGCCAGCCTTAGGAGGACACTGATGGGTAAGAAATGGCGTCCAGATACCCGGATCGTGACAGCACCCCCCCCCCCTTTAGGAGTGGCCCCAGGACACTTCTTTGGCTTTTGAGGAAACTTGGAATGGAATCTCCGGACCAAGGCAGGAGCATGGACATCAGAAGCATTGGTCCATGAACGTTCCTCAGGACCATAACCTTTCCAGTCAATAAGATATTGTAGTTGACCGTAACGGTGACGTGAGTCCAGGATCTTGGCCACTTCATACTCAACGCCTCGTTGAGTTTGGACTTTCGGAGTTGGAGGAAGTGAGGAATGAAACCGATTCAAGATCAGCGGTTTCAACAGGGAAACATGGAATGTCCTGGGTATTTTTAAGAAGGGAGGCAACTGGAGTCTGTAAGCAACAGGATTGATGACTTGTTCAATCTTGAAAGGACCGATATAGCGAGGTGCAAACTTCATACTGGGAACTCTTAACCTCAAATTCTTCGTGGATAACCATACCCGATCACCCACCTTGAGAGCAGGAACTGCTCGACGCTTCTTATCCGCAAACTTCTTGTACCTGAACGATGCCTTGAGCAGAGCTGATCGTACGCTCTTCCAGATATTGGCAAACTGATGCAAGGTGATATCCACTGCGGGAACAGAAGTTGCTGGAAGCGGTTGGAACTCAGGGACTTTAGGGTGGAATCCAAAGTTAGTGAAGAATGGTGTTGAAGCAGATGAAGAATGATACTGGTTGTTATGACAGAACTCGGCCCAGGGAAGTAATTGAACCCAGTCATCTTGAGAGGAGGACACATAGATGCGGAGGAAGGCCTCCAAGTCCTGATTCACCCTCTCGGTTTGACCATTGGTCTGAGGATGGTAAGCCGTGGAAAACTTTAGCTTGACTTGGAGGACTTGACATAAACTTCGCCAGAATTTGGCTGTGAATTGAACTCCTCGATCTGAGATAATTTCTTCAGGAAGACCGTGGAGTCGGAAGATCTCTTGTATGAATACTTGAGCCAACTTGGAAGCTGACGGAAGACCGGTGAGAGGAATGAAGTGTGCCATCTTGGTGAACCGGTCAACTACCACCCAGATGGTATTGAACTTGTTGCACATGGGTAAGTCTGTAATGAAATCCATCGACAAGTGGGTCCATGGTCGACGGGGAACGGATAGTGGAACCAGTTGCCCCGCAGGCGACTGGCGGGATACTTTATGTTGGGCACACTTTGGGCAAGATGCAATAAACTCCATGACGTCCTTTTTCAGAGTTGGCCACCAATAGGACCTAGAGATAAACTCCAGGGTTTTTTGGATACCTGTATGTCCGGCAAAACGGGAAGCATGGGCCCAATGCATGAGCTTCTTCCTTAGCATCGGCTTCACAAAACTTTTCCCTGATGGGGGCGTAGAGTCCATCCCTACCGTGGAGAATGCCAACGGATTTATAATAGGATGCTTGTCTGAAGACTCTGACTCATTTTCTTGCTCCCATGAGCGGGAAAGGGCATCGGCCTTGCGATTCTGAGAGCCCGGACAGAACTGGAGTTTAAAGTCGAACCTGGAAAAGAAAAGTGCCCATCTGGCCAGACGAGGGTTGAGACATTGTGCGCCCTTCAGGTATAAAAGGTTCTTGTGGTCTGTAAGTATGGTGATTGAATGAGAAGCTCCCTCCAACAGATACCTCCACTCTTCTAGAGCGAGCTTGATGGCTAGCAACTCCTGGTCGCCAATGGCATAGTTGCGCTCAGCTGGGGAGAACTTCCGGGAGAAGAAACTGCAAGGGTGTAAATGGCCATCTTTAGCCCTCTGAGATAACACCGCTCCTACTCCAACGGAGGAGGCATCCACCTCTAAGATGAAAGGAGAGTCGATGTCAGGCTGTTTCAGAACAGGCGCAGAGATGAACCTTTGTTTTAAAAGATGAAATGCTTGCATGGCTTCTTCAGACCACTTGGACGGGTTAGCACCCTTCTTAGTGAAAGCAGTAATAGGCGCCACAATGGTGGAAAAGTCTCGTATAAACTTTCGGTAATAGTTGGCGAACCCTAAGAACCTCTGGACCCCTTTGAGGGTTAAGGGTACCGGCCAATTTTGGATTGCTTGTAGTTTCTCAGGATCCATCTCTAGTCCGGAACCGGACACAATGTACCCTAGAAACGGAATGGACTTGACTTCAAAGACGCATTTTTCTAATTTGCAATAGAGATGATTGACACGGAGACGGGACAGAACCTCTTTAACCCAAAAACGATGTTCCTCTAAATCGTTGGCAAAAATGAGGATATCGTCTAGATAGACCACGACATGACGGTATAGAATGTCTCTGAAGATCTCATTGACAAAATGCTGGAAGACAGCTGGAGCATTGCTCAATCCGAAGGGCATGACGAGGTACTCATAATGTCCGTCACGGGTGTTAAAGGCGGTCTTCCACTCATCACCCTCACGGATCCGGATGAGATTGTATGCACCTCGCAAGTCCAGCTTTGTAAAGATGGTAGCTCCGCTAACTCTGTCAAAGAGCTCAGTAATCAGGGGTAAAGGATAACGGTTCTTGATGGTAATGTCGTTCAAACCTCTGTAGTCGATGCACGGCCGCAGACCACCATCTTTCTTTTTTACAAAAAAGAAGCCTGCGCCGGCTGGAGAAGAAGAAGGTCGAATGAACCCCTTTGCTAGGTTCTCTTTAATATATTCCTCCATAGAATGCGTCTCAGGCAGAGACAACGGATAAGTTCGGCCTCGAGGTGGAACCTTCCCTGGAACGAGATCAATCGGACAGTCCCATTCTCTATGAGGAGGAAGGATATCAGCAGAAGCTTTACTGAACACATCCGTGAAATCTTGATATGGAGGAGGTGGAACATCAGACGACCTGGGGGAGGAAGAACAGACAGGCAATACTTTAAACAAACATGTCTCAGCACAGGAGGAACCCCATGCCAGGATTTGCGTAGTCGTCCAATCAATTGTAGGATTGTGAAGACGGAGCCATGGAAGGCCCAGGACCACAGGATGTGTGGCTCTTGGAATCACTAAAAAAGAAATAAGTTCGGAATGAAGAACTCCCACTCTCAGATGAACTGGTAGAGTCCTTAAAGAAATAACTGCATCAAAAATTTTGCTGCCATCCACGGCAGTTAAAGAAATGGACGAAGGAAGTCTCTCGGTGGGTAGGGACCACCGTTTAGCATAGGCTTCGGTAATAAAGTTCCCAGCTGCTCCGGAATCAAGGAGGGCAATGACGTTCCGATAACGTTGAGCAACTTGAAGCGAGACTGGGAGATTACAATCTTGAGGAGATGGAGAGGAGATCATTACTCCTAGCCGGCCCTCTCCTTGGCGAGCTAGGATTTGGAGTTTCCCGGACGTTTGGGACAGGCATTAATGGTGTGAGACGGAGCTGCACAATAGAGACAGAGAAACTCGGAGAGACGTCTTCGGCGCTCAGCAGGAGTTAAAAGGGAACGGCCAAGTTGCATGGGCTCATCTTTAGATGGTGACAGTTGACGAGGAGGAGGAGCAGAAGATTTTGGAGCAGATGATCTTCCACGCTCAGTTGCTCTCTCTCTGAAACGTAAATCAACTTTCGTGCAGAGTGAGATTAGCTCATCTAACTTAGAAGGTAAGTCTCTGGTAGCTAACTCATCTTTAATACGCTCAGATAAGCCATGCCAGAATGCAGCATACAGGGCCTCGTCGTTCCATGCCAGTTCGGATGCCAGGATCTGGAACTGTATCAGATATTGTCCTACAGTACGTGACCCCTGGCGTAAACGGAGAATCTCGGATGAAGCTGAGGTTACCCGGCCTGGCTCGTCGAAGATGCGCCTGAATGTTGACACGAAGGCAGTGTAGGAAGATAGCAGGGTGTCGGACCTCTCCCATAACGGTGATGCCCAATCAAGGGCTGAGCCACTGAGAAGAGAAATAATGTAGGCAATTTTTGTACGGTCACTGGGAAAATTGCCAGGTTGTAGCTCAAACTGAATCTCACACTGGTTGAGAAATCCCCTGCAGAATCTTGGAGATCCGTCAAATTTTGCTGGCGTTGGAAGATGAAGACGTGGAGCAGAAATGGGTAAGGTGGGTGGGGTTATAGCTGGAGTCACTGTGGTTGACGCACCAGACGCGCCTGATCCACGGAGAGTTGTCTGAATCCCATCCAGCCGAGTAGAGAGATCCTGGAGACAGCGGATGATGTGGCCCTGTGCAGCCTCCTGATGTTCTAGTCGGGCTGCCAGTTCTTGCATCGGCCTGGCCGCTTGATCCTGGTCTCCGGCTGGATTCATTAGGTCAGTGCTTACTGTCACAACTGAGGGCCTGAGCTGACGGGAGGCAGCCTCAGTTGTAGGGGCTGAGATGTACCGGAACCTGGGAGGTTGTATCAGACCCCTGGACATGTAAGTAACATGAATAATAACTGCCCGAAGGCGTGACCACGACAACTTGGATAAAAGTCAATGATGTTTATTATGACAACTCCGCAACACAGCAGCAGTAAAAGAAAACGTAAAAGTCAGCAAAGAATAAATACAGTTCCTGGGTACTACAGGATGGCAGCAGCCACAGGGCACTGGTAGTGTGAGATAGTTCTTATGATCTTCTAGATGGAAAGTCCTTACCAGGCCCGACTGTAGCAATGGAGATAACCCAGGATTGTGCCAGCTGGTGTTCCAGGAAAAGCTGGGTTGCTGAAGATAAAACAGCTGCTGTGGATACTGGCTGGAACCAGACTGTTGTTAGCACGGAGTGGATACTGGCTGGAACCAGTTAAATAATAAATGAACTTGGGAGCGATGAAATATGAACTGAAATGTAGAACTTGAGAGCGGAGAAATAATAATACCGGTGGAGAGTGGTAAAGTGTAGAAAGGACACCGGCCCTTTAAGGGAAGCTGTACTCTGCTGGAAGCTGAGCTGGAAGCAGGTAATGTTGTAGCTGGAAACAGATGAATCCACAATGGGTTGGAGAGTCAGGCTACACCGCAGGTGGAATGCTGGTGCGGGTCTCTATGGTGGAAGTCTTGAGACAGGAGCTGGAACCTGGAAGACAATCACAGGAGAGAGACAAACAGGAACTAGGTTTGACAACCAAAGCACTGACGCCTTCCTTGCTCAGGCACAGTGTATTTATACCTGCAGCAAGGAAGGGATTGGCTAGGCAATTATGCAGATTATCAATACTGAGAACAGATTGGTGGAAATGATCAGCTGACAGAATCCAAGATGGCTGCGCCCATGCAGACACTTGGAGGGAAGTTTGGTTTGTAATCCATGTGGTAATGAAAACAGTAATGGCGGCGCCGACCACCGGAGACAGGAGGCGCCAGGCTGACAGATGCACATCCAACCACGCGGACACAGCGGAGGCCGCGGCTGACGTAATCGCCACTCAGACACTCTGCATGCAGAAGTTCAGGGACGGCGGCGGAGGCCGCGGGAGACGCCATGCCAGGTGTAATATGGCGTCCACTGTGACAGCGTCCCAGAGTGACAGGAGAGGATACAGGAATGTACACATCAGGATAACAGATGGAATCCGGTCCTGGAGCGCTGAGCCAGCCTTAGGAGGCATCTGATGGGTAAGAAATGGCGTCCAGATACCCGGATCGTGACACATATCCACTCCTGTCTGTAGGAAGTGGAGAAAACGTCCCAGATGGAAATTTTCTGTAGAAGCCTTCTTGGTTTCACACCAAGAGACATACTTTTGCCAGATACGGTGATAATGTTTCGCCGTCACCTCCTTCCTAGCCTTTATCAGAGTAGGTATGACCTCCTCCGGAATACCTTTCCCAGCTAGGATTCGGTGTTCAACTGCCATGCCGTCAAACATAACCGCGGTAAGTCTTGGGACACGCAGGGCCCCTGCTGCAACAGGTCCTCCCTGAGAGGAAGGGGCCAAGGATCTTCTGTGATCATTTCCTGAAGATCTGAGTACCAGGCCCTTCGAGGCCAGTCTGGAACAATGAGTATTGTCTGTACTCTTTTTTTTTTTGTCTTATGATCCTCAAAACTTTTGCGATGAGAGGAAGAGGAGGAAACACATAGACCGACTGAAACACCCACTGTGTCACCAAGGCGTCTACCGCTACTGCCTGATGGTCCCCTGGACCTGGCACAGTACCTCCGAAGCTTTTTATTGAGGCGTGACGCCATCATGTCTATTTGAGGAATTCCCCAGAGACCTGTTATCTCTGCAAAGACTTCTTGATGAAGTCCCCACTCTCCTGGATGGAGATCGTGTCTGCTGAGGAAGTCTGCTTTCCAGTTGTCCACTCCCAGAATAAAGACAGCTGACAGAGCGCTTACGTGATTTTCCACCCAGCGAAGAATCCTGGTGGCCTCCGCCATTGCGACTCTGCTCCTTGTCCCACCTTGGCGGTTCACATGAGCCACTGCTGTGACATTGTCTGATTAAATCAGAATTGGTAGGTTGTGAAGAAGAGCCTCCGCTTGTCGTAGGCCGTTGTATATGGCTCTTAATTCCAGTACGTTGATGTGCAGACAAGCCTCCTGGCTTGACCTCAGTCCCTGAAAGTTTCTTCCTTGTGTGACTGCTCCCCACAATCGGAGGCTCGCGTCCGTGGTCACCAGAACCCAGTCTTGAATGCCGAACCTGCGACCCTCTAGAAGGTGAGCACTGTGCAGCCACCACAGGAGAGATACTCTGGCCCTGGGGGACAGTGTTATCGTCTGATGTATTTGTAGATGGGACTCGGACCACTTGTCCAGAAGGTCCAACTGAAAAGTCCTTGCATGAAACCTGCCGAAGGGGATGGCCTCGTAGGCTGCCACCATTTTTCCCAGAACTCGAGTGCATTGATGAACTGACACTCTTTTTGGCTTTAGCAGGTCTCTGACCATGGTCTGGAGATCCTGGGCTTTCTCTGACAGGAGAAAAACCAGCTTTCGTTCCGTGTCCAGAATCATGCCTAGGAACAACAGTCGAGACTTTAGCAGATTGAGAATCCAACCGTGCTGTTGGAGCACTCTCAGGGAGAGCGCCACGTTCTTCAGCAACTGATCTCTTGATCTCGCCTTTATCAGGAGATCGTCCAAGTATGGGATAATTGTGACTCCTTGTTTGCGCAGGAGCACCATCATTTCCGCCATCACCTTGGTGAAAATCCTTGGGGCCGTGGAAAGCCCAAACGGCAACGTCTGAAACTGGTAATGACAGTCCGTCCTGTACAGCGAATCTCAGGTACTCCTGATGAGAGGGATGAAGGTAAGCATCCTTTATGTCTAGCGACACCATAAAATCCCCTCCTTCTAGGCTGGATATTACAGCTCGGATCGATTCCATCTTGAATTTGAAGTTTTTCATGTACAGGTTCAGGGATTTTAGATTTAAAATGGGTCTGACCGAACCATCCGGCTTCGGAACCACAAACAGGGTCGAATAATACCCTTTTCCCTGTTGGGCCAGGGGGACCTTGACAATCACTTGCTGTTGGTACAGCGTTTGAATTGCAGCTAACACTACTTCCCTCCCTTGGGGAGAAGCTGGTAAGGCTGACTTGAAAAATCGTCGAGGGGGCACCTCTTCGGAATCCAGCTTGTAGCCTTGGGAAACAATTTCCATCGCCCAAGGATCCACGTCTGACCGAACCCAGACCTGGCTGAATTATCGAAGGCGCGCCCCCACCGGTGCGGACTCCCTTAGGGGAGCCCCAGCGTCATGCGGTGGATTTTTTCAGAAGCCAGGGAGGACTTCTGCTCCTGGGAACTAGCCGAAGCAGGTGTTCTCTTTCCTCTGCCCTTACCTCTGGCAAGGAAGAAGGAGCCCCGACCTCTTCTAGGCTTATGCGACCGAAAGGACTGCATCTGATACTGTGGAGTTTTCTTTTGCTATTGGGGAACAAAAGGTAAAAAGGTAGATTTACCCGCGGTAGCTGTGGTAACCAGATCCGCGAGTCCCTCCCCAAACAACACGTCACCCTTGTAAGGTAAAACCTCCATATGCTTTTTCGAGTCCGCATCACCTGTCCATTGACGGGTCCATAAGGCTCGTCTTGCAGAAATAGCCATGGCATTGGCTCTGGAACCCAGCAGTCCAATGTCTCTCTGAGCATCTCTCATATATAAGATTGCGTCCTTAATATGGGCTAAAGTTAATAAAATGGTATCCCTATCTAGGGTATCAAGGTCAGCTGACAAGGTATCTGTCCAAGCAGCAACCGCGCTACATACCCATGCCGACGCAATTGCCGGCCTGAGCAAAGCACCAGTATGTGTATACATAGACTTTAAAGTAGTCTCCTGCCTGCGGTCCGCAGGATCTTTGAGAGCTGCCGTGTCTGGAGACGGCAGCGCCACCTTTTTGGACAGGCGTGTTAAAGCCTTGTCCACTGTGGGAGAGGATTCCCAACGTACCTTGTCTTGCGTAGGGAAAGGGTACGCCATAAGAATCCTTTTGGGAATCTGCAGTTTATTATCTGGAGTTTCCCAAGCTTTTTCAAATAACTCGTTAAGTTCATGAGATGGGGGAAAGGTTACTACTTGCTTCTTCCCCTTAAACATGTGTACCCTCGTGTCGGGAACAGAGGGTTCATCAGTGATATGCAAATCATCTTTTATTGCGATAATCATACACTGAATACTTTTTGCCACCCTAGCTTCATCGTAGTCGACACTTGAGTCAGACTCCGTGTCGGTATCTGCGTCTACTATTTGTGACAAGGGACGTTTCTGAGACCCTGAAGGGCCCCGTGACTCGGTCCAATCCGTGGACTGACCCCCTGTTGTCTCCCTGGACTCTGCTTTGTCCAGTCTCTTATGTAGTGATGCCACACTTGCATTTAACATATGCCACATATCCATCCACTCTTGAGTCGGCACCACCGACGGGGACTCACCACTCATCTGCTCCACCTCCTCCTTGGAAGAGCCTTCCGCTTCAAACATGCCGACACACACGTACCGACACCCCACACACACAGGGATATAGCTATAAGGGGACAATTCCCCAATAAGGCCCTTTGGAGAGACAGAGAGAGAGTATGCCAGCACACACCCAGCGCTCACTGACACTGGAGAGATACCAGACAGCGCTTTTAGATATAATATAACTCACTGCGCCAAGAATTGTGCCCCCCCTCCTCTTTTTAAGCCCTCTGTCCTGAATTCAGCAGGGGAGAGTCCAGGGAGCCAGCGTCTCTGCAGCTTCTGTGGAGAAAATGGCGCTGGTTAGTGCTGAGGAACAAGCTCCGCCCCCTCCAGCAGAGGGCTTCGATCCTGCTAGAAATTACAGAAAATGGTGGGGGTTCACATATTTACTGCCTCTGCAGCCTAATATCTCCCAATATACCAGTTCTGAGGTTTATTGCTGCCCAGGGCGTCCCCCTGCGCCCTGCACCCATCTGTGCCTGCTGTGTGTGTGTGTCCCGCTGTGCACTTACCTCAGTGAAGATCTGAAGTCTTCTGCCGCCTTTGAAGTCTTCTATCTTCTCATACTCACCCGGCTTCTATCTTACGGCTCTGCGAGGAGGACGGCGGCGCGGCTCTGGGACGAACGGCAGGGTGAGACCTGCGTTCCGACTCCTTCTGGAGCTAATGGTGTCCATGAGCCTAAGAAGCAGAGCCTGTCATTTAAGTAGGTCTGCTTCTCTCTCCTCAGTCCCACGATGCAGGGAGCCTGTTGCCAGCAGGGCTCCCTGAAAATAAAACACCTAACAAAAGTCTTTTTGAAACTCAGGAGAGCTCCCCTGTAGTGCACCCAGTCTCCTCTGGGCACAAGATCTAACTGAGGTCTGGAGGAGGGGCATAGAGGGAGGAGCCAGTGCACACCCATACTAAAAGTTCTTTATAGGTGCCAATGTCTCCTGCGGAGCCCGTCTATACCCCATGGTCCTTACGGAGTCCCCAGCATCCTCTAGGACGTAAGAGAAATGGGGACACTTGCTGCCGTAATGTGTAAAATGGATACACTTGCCTGCTGTAATGTGTAAAATGGGGATTTAACGTATCAAGGGCATTACAGTGTGTGGCATAATATGGTGCAGGGGGCATTACTGTGTGGGGCTTAATATGGTAGATTTTTTTTTCCTATGGTGGCCGTGATCTGTTGGCGCAAGGTCAAAAACTGGGGTGTACGGTAGTCTTTTCAGACGAGGCCACGCCCATTTTAATGAGGCCATGCCCCTTGTCGGGCGCACGCATGTTTTTTTTTTATATATCTATGGTGGGGGGGGGGGGGGGGGGGAAGCATTTTTATATCTTGCACTGGGAGCCAAATTGACTAGAAACAGCTCTGTGTGTCAGTTCCTAGTAGCGGTAGACGGTCCTAGGCTGCCTTGGTTATGTCACTCCCCATATTGGGGGTAATTCCAAGTTGATCGCAGCAGGACATTTTTTAGCAGTTGGGCAAAACCATGTGCACTGCAAGGGAGGCAGATGTAACATGTGCAGAGAGAGAGAGATTTGGGTGTGGTGTGTTCAATCTGCAATCTAATTTGCAGTGTAAAAATAAAGCAGCCAGTATTTACCCTGCACAGAAACAATATAACCCACCCATATCTAATTCTCTCCCTCCCCTTCCCCACCACATGTTTATTACTGTAAATTAAAAATGTAGTAGATAAACATTTCCTAGATCTGTAATCACCAATTACTTTTATTGCCGACGTTTCGGTCTGGTCACAGGCCTTTATCAAGACAGGTGATGCATCTTGTCACATATTCACAGTTTTGTAAGGCAGAAGATATAGGTATTATCAACTACCCGGAGTAGGTAGATAAACCCTTAACACAGGTGGTGGATAAATTCAGAGCTAGGGGCTATCCATACAACAAGCTCCAGCAACAGAAATTTGAAGTTTCAAAAAAGCCTCGGTCAACATTACTCCAGCCCAATAGCGGTGATACGCTACAGGTTGAGTATCTCTTATCCAACATGCTCGGGACAGGAGGTATTTTGGATATCGGATTTTTCCGTATTTTGGAATAATTGCATACCATAATGAGATATCATGGCGATGGGACCCAAGTCTAAGCACAGAATGCATTTATGTTACATATACACCTTGTACACACAGCCTGAAGGTTATTTTAGCCAATATTTTTAATAACTTTGTGCATTAAACATAGTGTGTCTACATTCACACAATTCATTTATGTTTCATATACACCTTATACACACAGCCTGAAGTTCATTTAATACAATATTTTTAATAACTTTGTGAATTAAACAAAGTTTGTGTACATTGAGCCATTAGAAAACAAAGGTTCTACTATCTCACTCTCACTCAAAAAAGTCCGTATTTCGGAATATTCCGTATTTCGGAATATTTGGATATGGGATACTCAACCTGTATTTGAGAAAATCCCGCTAGTCACAGAATTCACCATGGTCAGCTCCGTCATCCCCAGGGCCATTAGTGCGCTCTGGCTGATAGTGAAAAGCTATAACGCGTTGCCGTGTTTTCACAACAAAGCAGTTATGCCCAGTTACAGGCGTGGATGCAATCTACGCGATTTATTGGTACATACAGATGTTTCTCCGAAGTCTGCAATATCCACACGTAAAGTAGTGTTCATTCTAGCACCCTGCACCTTTCAAAATCCATGCAGTTCTTATTTCCTGCCTGGGGTGTTGCTCTCTGCTCTGGTGCTTCTCAGAACACTCTGGTCTGTATCTCAGCACAGAAATACAGACCAGAATGTGCTGAGAAGCACCAGAGCAGAGAGTGACACCCCAGGCAGGAAAGAGGAACTGCACATATTTTGAAAGGTGCAGGGTGCTAGAATGAACACTACGTAAAGGGTGTTACAAATGCCCTTCATGTACCACATGTAATTATCTGATTGCTGGTCAATTTTTTCAACATCCATCCACCGGAAAGAAGTACATGATACATCATTTTCTCACTTGTAGCTCTCAATATGTCATCTACGTTATCATCTGCCCTTGCAGACTATTATACGTTGGTCAAACCATCAGGATATTTAAAGAGCGCATGGCCCTCCATCGGTCGGCTATTAAAGCCGCCATAGAGGGTAAGGACAACGATCAGCCAGTCGCCCGCCATTTCAGACTTTGCGGACATCCACTTACAAGTTTGAAATATCAGATAGTGGACCATGTCCCTATTTCCAACAGAGGTGGTGATAGACAGAAATTATTGTCGCAACGAGAAATGCGATGGATGTCTTTGTTGAACTCTGTAGCACCACAGGGACTTAATGAAAAATGAACATGGAGTGTATTTCTTTAATGTCACCGAAGTGCTTGATTGACCAGTCTACTGTACTTTATGTAATTTCTAATATATGTTAATGACATATGTGAATGGTGTAATTCACATCAGTATTATGCTCCCGGGTCATTCATCACCATGTTCTATAGGTGAAAGTGCATTATCTTTATTTTTCTCTAACGTCCTAAGTGGATGCTGGGGACTCCGTAAGGACCATGGGGAATAGCGGCTCCGCAGGAGAATGGGCACATCTAAAGAAAGCTTTAGGACTATCTGGTGTGCACTGGCTCCTCCCCCTATGACCCTCCTCCAAGCCTCAGTTAGATCTCTGTGCCCGAACGAGAAGGGTGCACACTAGGGGCTCTCCTGAGCTTCTTAGTGAAAGTTTTAGTTTAGGTTTTTTATTTTCCGTGAGACCTGCTGGCAACAGGCTCACTGCATCGAGGGACTAAGGGGAGAAGAAGCGAACTCACCTGCGTGCAGAGTGGATTGGGCTTCTTAGGCTACTGGACATTAGCTCCAGAGGGACGATCACAGGCCCAGCTTGGATGGGTCCCAGAGCCGCGCCGCCGGCCCCCTTACAGAGCCAGAAGGCAGAAGAGGTCCGGAAAATCGGCGGCAGAAGACGTCCTGTCTTCAACAAGGTAGCGCACAGCACTGCAGCTGTGCGCCATTGCTCTCAGCACACTTCACACTCCGGTCACTGAGGGTGCAGGGCGCTGGGGGGGGCGCCCTGAGACGCAATAATAAACACCTTGGATGGCAAAAAATGCATCACATATAGCTCCTGGGCTATATGGATGCATTTAACCCCTGCCAAAATACATAAAAAAACGGAAGATAAGGCCGCCGATAAGGGGGCGGAGCCTATCTCCTCAGCACACTGGCGCCATTTTCCCTCACAGCTCCGTTGGAGGGAAGCTCCCTGGCTCTCCCCTGCAGTCACTACACTACAGAAAGGGTTAAAAAAGAGAGGGGGGCACAAATTAGGCGCAGTATTAACTATACAGCAGCTATAAGGGAAAAACACTTATATAAGGTTATCCCTGTATATATATATAGCGCTCTGGTGTGTGCTGGCAAACTCTCCCTCTGTCTCCCCAAAGGGCTAGTGGGGTCCTGTCCTCTATCAGAGCATTCCCTGTGTGTGTGCTGTATGTCGGTACTTTTGTGTCGACATGTATGAGGAGAAAAATGATGTGGAGACGGAGCAGATTGCCTGTAATAGTGATGTCACCCCCTAGGGGGTCGACACCTGAGTGGATGAACTGTTGGAAGAAATTACGTGACAGTGTCAGCTCTGTATAAAAGACAGTGGTTGACATGAGACAGCCGGCTACTCAGCTTGTGCCTGTCCAGACATCTCATAGGCCGTCAGGGGCTCTAAAGCGCCCGTTACCTCAGATGGCAGATATAGACGCCGACACGGATACTGACTCCAGTGTCGACGGTGAAGAGACAAATGTGACTTCCAGTAGGGCCTCACGTTACATGATTGAGGCAATGAAAAATGTTTTACACATTTCTGATAATACGAGTACCACCAAAAAGGGGTATTATGTTCGGTGAGGAAAAACTACCTGTAGTTTTCCTGAATCTGAGAAATTAAATGAGGTGTGTGATGATGCGTGGGTTTCCCCCGATAACAACTGATAATTTCTAAAATGTTATTGGCATTATATCCTTTCCCGCCAGAGGTTAGGGTGCGTTGGGAAACACCCCCTAGGGTGGATAAAGCGCTCACACGCTTGTAAGGGCTCTATCCTCTCCTGAGATGGCCGCCCTTAAGGATCCTGCTGATAGAAAGCAGGAGGGTATCCTAAAATGTATTTACACACATACTGGTGTTATACTGCGACCAGCAATCGCCTCAGCCTGGATGTGCAGTGCTGGGTTGGCGTGGTCGGATTCCCTGACTGAAAATATTGATACCCTAGATAGGGACAGTATATTTTTGCCTATAGAGCATTTGAAAGATGCATTGCTATATATGCGTGATGCACAGCGGAATATTTGCCGACTGGCATCAAGTCTAAGTGCGTTGTCCATTTCTACCAGTAGAGGGTTATGGACACGTCAGTGGTCAGGTGATGCGTATTCCAAACGGCATTTGGAAGTATTGCCTTATTAAGGGGAGGAGTTATTTGGGGTCGGTCTTTCAGACCTGGTGGCCACGGCAACAGCTGGGAAATCCACGTTTGTACCCCAGGTCGCCTCTCAACAGGAGAAGACGCCGTATTATCAGGCGCAGTCTTTTCGTGGATAAGCGGGCAAAAGGTTCCTCATTTCTGCCCCGTGACAGAGGGAGAGGAAAAAGGCTGCAGAAATCAGCCAGTTCCCAGGAACAGAAACCCTCTCCCGCCTCTGCCAAGCCCTCAGTATACGCTGGGGCTTTACAAGCAGAATCAGGCACGGTGGGGGGCCCGTCTCAATGAATTTCAGCGCGCAGTGGGCTCACTCGCAAGTAGACCCCTGGATCCTTCAGGTGATATCTCAGGGGTACAAATTAGAATTCGAGACGTCTCCCCCTCGCCGTTTCCTAAAGTCGGCTTTACCGATGTCTCCTTCTGACAGGGAGACAGTTTTGGAAGCCATTCACAAGCTGTATTCCCAGCAGGTGATAATCAAGATACCCCTCCTGCAACAGGGAACGGGGTATTATTCCACACTGTTGTGGTACCGAAGCCGGACGGCTCGGTGAGACCGATTCTAAATCTAAAATCTTTGAACACTTACATACAGAGGTTCAAATTCAAGATTGAGTCACTCAGAGCAGTGATTGCGAACCTGGAAGAAGGGGACTACATGATGTCTCGGGACATCAAGGATGCTTACCTTCATGTCAAAATTTACCCTTCTCACCAAGGGTACCTCAGGTTTATGGTACAGAACTGTCACTATCAGTTCAGACGCTGCCGTATGGATGGTCCACGGCACCCCGGGTCTTTACCAAGGTAATGGCCGAAATGATGATATTCCTTCAAAGGAAGGGAATTTTAGTTATCCCTTACTTGGACGATTCCCTGATAAGGGTAAGATCCAGGGAACAGTTGGAGGTCGGTGTAGCACTATCTCAGGTAGTGTTGCTGCAGCACGGTTGGATTCTCAATATTCCAAAATCGCAGCTGGTTCCGACGACTTGTCTTCTGTTCCTAGGGATGATCCTGGACACAGTCCAGAAAAAGGTGTTTCTCCCGGAGGAGAAAGCCAGGGAGTTATCCGAGCTAGTCAGGAACCTCCTAAAACCGAGCCAAGTCTCAGTGCATCAATGCACAAGGGTTCTGGGTAAAATGGTGGCTTCCTACGAAGCAATCCCATTCGGCAGATTCCACGCAAGAACTTTCCAGTGGGACCTGCTGGACAAATGGTCCGGGTCGCATCTTCAGATGCATCAGCGGATAACCCTGTCACCAAGGACAAGGGTGTCCCTCCTGTGGTGGTTGCAGAGTGCTCATCTTCTAGAGGGCCGCAGATTCGGCATTCAGGACTGGGTCCTGGTAACCACGGATGCCAGCCTGCGAGGCTGGGGAGCAGTCACACAGGGAAGGAATATCCAGGACTTATGGTCAAGCCTGGAGACATCACTTCACATAAATATCCTGAAGCTAAGGGACATTTACAATGCTCTAAGCTTAGCAAGACCTCTGCTTCAAGGTCAGCCAGTGTTGATCCAGTCGGACAACATCACGGCAGTCACCCACGTAAACAGACAGGGTGGCACAAGAAGCAGGAGGGCAATGGCAGAAGCTGCAAGGATTCTTCGCTGGGCGGAAAATCATGTGATAGCACTGTCAGCAGTATTCATTCCGGGAGTGGACAACTGAGAAGCAGACTTCCTCAGCACGACCTCCACCCGGGAGAGTGGGGACTTCACCCAGAAGTCTTCCACATGATTATAAACCGTTGGGAAAAACTCGACAGGTATTGCGCCAGGTCCAGGGACCCTCAGGCAATAGCTGTAGACGCTCTGGTAACACCGTGGGTGTACCAGTCAGGGTATGTGTTCCCTCCTCTGCCTCTCATACCCAAGGTACTGAGATTGATAAGATGGAGAGGAGTAAGCACTATATTCGTGGCTCCGGATTGGCCAAGAAGGATTTGGTAACCGGAACTTCAAGAGATGCTCACGGAGGATCCGTGGCCTCTACCTCTAAGAAGGGACCTGCTCCAGCAAGGACCCTGTCTGTTCCAAGACTTACCGCGGCTGCGTTTGACGGCATGGCGGTTGAACGCCGGATCCTGAAGGAAAAAAGGCATTCCGGATGAAGTCATCCCTATCCTGATCAAAGCCAGGAAGGATGTAACCGCAAAAACATTATCACCGCAATTGGCGAAAATATGTTGCGTGGTGCGAGGCCAGTAAGGCCCGACGGTGGAAATTCAACTGGGTCGATTCCTACATTTCCTGCAAACAGGAGTGTCTATGGGCCTGAAATTGGGGTCCATTAAGGTTCAAATTTCGGCCCTGTCAATTTTCTTCCAAAAAGAACTAGCTTCAGTAGCTGAAGTTCAGACGTTTGTAAAAGGGGTACTGCATATACAGCCTCCTTTTGTGCCTCCAGTGGCACTTTGGGATCTCAATGTAGTTTTGGGTTCCAAAAGTCACATTGGTTTGAACCACTTAAATCTGTGGAGTTAAAATATCTCACATGGAAAGTGGTCATGCTGTTGGCCCTGGCCTGGGCCAGGCGTGTGTCAAAATTGGCGGCTTTATCCTGAAAAAGCCCTTATCTGATGTTCCATTCGGACAGGGCGGAATTGAGGACTCGTCCTCAGTTTCTCCCTAAGGTGGTTTCAGCGTTTCACCTGAACCAACCTATCTGTGGTGCCTGTGGCTACTAAGGACTTGGAGGACTCCAAGTTGCTAGACGTTGTCAGGGCCCTGAAAATATATGTTTCCAGGAGGGCTGGAGTCAGGAAATCTGACTCGCTGTTTATCCTGTATGCACCCAACAAGCTGGGTGCTCCTGCTTCTAAGCAGACTATTGCTCGTTGGATTTGTAGTACAATTCAGCTTGCACATTCTGTGGCAGGCCTGCCACAGCCAAAAATCTGTAAATGCCCACTCCACAAGGAAGGTGGGCTCATCTTGGGCGGCTGCCCGAGGGGTCTCGGCTTTACAACTTTGCCGAGCAGCTACTTGGTCAGGAGCAAATACGTTTGTAAAATTATACAAAATTGATATCCTGGCTGAGGAGGACCTGGAGTTCTCTCATTTGGTGCTGCAGAGTCATCCGCACTCTCCCGCCCGTTTGGGAGCTTTGGTATAATCCCCATGGTCCTTACGGAGTCCCCAGCATCCACTTAGGACGTTAGAGAAAATAAGAATTTACTTATCGATAATTCTATTTCTCATAGTCCGTAGTGGATGCTGGGCGCCCATCCCAAGTGCGGATTGTCTGCAATACTTGTACATAGTTATTGTTTCAAAAATCGGGTTATTATTGTTGTGAGCCATCTTTCAGAGGCTCCTCTGTTATCATGCTGTTAACTGGGTTCAGATCACAGGTTATACGGTGTGATTGGTGTGGCTGGTATGAGTCTTACCCGGGATTCAAAATCCTTCCTTATTGTGTACGCTCGTCCGGGCACAGTATCCTAACTGAGGCTTGGACGAGGGTCATAGGGGGAGGAGCCAGTGCACACCAGATAGTCCTAAAGCTTTCTTTAGATGTGCCCAGTCTCCTGCGGAGCCGCTATTCCCCATGGTCCTTACGGAGCCCCCAGCATCCACTACGGACTATGAGAAATAGAATTATCGGTAAGTAAATTCTTATTATATGCATGCTAATATTTACTAGAATATGCTAATATCTACTTTATTATATTTATATTGTTTCCCGGTCACATAGTGTCACAGCCATTTTTAATCTATCACTTACACTGCATTGGAAACTTTATTTTGTTTCCTCTTATTGATTTTGTTTCACTTTTGTTTCATGTTTATTCCTTTGCATTCCAGTGCAGCAGCGGTATGCGCCGGGTGGTGATGTGTCCCGGTAGCCTAGCAACGGTGACGTCATTCTGAGCTGCCGGAGCCGCCGGAGATTCTCCCGCCCCCCGCACGGGTCTGACTGTGCTGATGTGTGCAAGGTATTTAAGGTAAGAACGATGCTCACTCTGTTTGCTTCACCATGTGTCCTTGACAAAAACACCCGCCGCGGTGTTGAAACGTTGGACTCTCATGCTGTCTGTCACATAAAGTTTCACTTGTTATACAAAAATCCGTGGAGTGCCGTCTGCTTCTGTGGTAATGGGGACAGTGGACAGTGTTTCCCGACACCACAGACACCCATATTGTGTATTCCTTCAAGGAGGGCACCCCGGTCATTACAAATTTATTTGAGTGCCAACAGTACCTATTGGATATATATATATATATATATATATACACACACACCACAAAAAGTTCCAAAAGATTGGAGGGTGCACTCTCACAAGAAAACACTCGTAGCAACTTCTCATTGAATCACCAATTACTTTTATTGCCGACGTTTCGGTCTGGTCACAGGCCTTTATCAAGACAGGTGATGCATCTTGTCACATATTCACAGTTTTGTAAGGCAGGTCCTAAGGTCAAAGATATAGGTCCTAAGGTTGAAGGTAAGGCAGAAGATATAGGAGACATATGTGACTGATAGAAGGCAGAAGATATAGAGGGAGAAGAGGAGATGTATGTGACTGATATGAAGGCAGAAGATATAGAGGGAGAAGAGGAGACATATGTGACTGATATGAAGGCAGTAGGTACAGAGGGAGAAGAAGACATATGTGACTGATATGAAGGCAGAAGATATAGAGGGAGAAGAAGAGACGTATGTGACTGATATGAAGGCAGAAGATACAGAGGGAGAAGAAGGGACGTACGTAACTGATATGAAGGCAGAAGATATAGGTCCTCATTCCGAGTTGTTCGCTCGCTAGCTTCTTTTAGCAGAAATGCAAACACAAAGCCGCCGCCCTCTGGGAGTGTATCTTAGCATAGCAGAATTGCTAACGAAAGATTAGCAATTCTGCTCTAAGTATTTCCTTGCAGTTTCTGAGTAGCTCCAGACCTACTCCTAGATTGCGATCACCTCAGTCCATTTAGTTCCTGGTTTGACGTCACAAACACGCCCAGCGTCCAACCAGCCACTCCTCCATTTCTCCAGCCACTCCTGCGTTTTTACCTGGCACGCCTGCGTTTTTTTTTTTAGCACACTCCCTGAAAACGGCCAGTTTCCGCCCAGAAACACCCACTTCCTGTCAATCACACTACGATCAGCAGAGCGATTGAAAAGCTTTGTTCGCCCGTGAGTAAAATAGCATAGTTTTGTGTAAAATTGCTTAGCGCGTGCACCCTGCTGTGAATACGCATGCGCAGAACTGCCGGATTTTAGCCTATAAGCAATTTTGCTAAAAACAGAAGCGAGCGAACAACTCGGAATGAGGGAGAAGAAGAGACGTATGTAACTGATATAAAGGCAGAAGATACAGATGGAGAAGAAGACGTATGTGACCGATATGAAGGCAGAAGATATAGAGGGAGAAGAAGAGACGTATGTGACTGATATGAAGGCAGAAGATACAGAGAGAGAAGAAGAGACGTATGTGACTGATATAAAGGCAGAAGATATAGAGGGAGAAGAAGAGACGTATGTGACTGATATAAAGGCAGAAGATATAGAAGGAGAAGAAGAGATGTATGTGACTGATATGAAGGCAGAAGATACAGAGAGAGAAGAAGAGACGTATGTGACTGATATAAAGGCAGAAGATATAGAGGGAGAAGAAGAGACGTATGTGACTGATATAAAGGCAGAAGATATAGAAGGAGAAGAAGAGATGTATGTGACTGATATGAAGGCAGAAGATATAGAGGGAGAAGAAGAGATGTATGTGACTGATATGAAGGCAGAAGATATAGAGGGAGAAGAAGAGACGTATGTGACTGATATAAAGGCAGAAGATATAGAGGGAGAAGAAGAGACGTATGTGACTGATATGAAGGCAGAAGATATAGAGGGAGAAGAAGAGACGTATGTGACCGATATGAAGGCAGAAGGTACAGAGGGAGAAGCAGAGACGTATGTGACTGATATGAAGATGGAAGATACAGAGGGAGAAGAAGAGACGTATGTGACCGATATGAAGGCAGAAGGTACAGAGGGAGAAGAGACTTATGTGACCGATATGAAGGCAGAAGGTACAGAGGGAGAAGAGACTTATGTGACCGATATGAAGGCAGAAGGTACAGAGGGAGAAGCAGAGACGTATGTGACTGATATGAAGACGGAAGATACAGAGGGAGAAGAAGAGACGTATGTGACCGATATGAAGGCAGAAGATATAGAGGGAGAAGCAGAGACGTATGTGACTGATATGAGGGCAGAAGATACAAAGGGAGAAGAAGAGACGTATGTGACTGATATGAAGGCAGAAGATACAGAGGGAGAAGGAGAGACGTATGTGACTGATATGAAGGCAGAAGAGATAGAGGGAGAGGAAGAGACGTATGTGACTGATATGAAGGCAGAAGATACAGAGGGAGAAGGAGAGACGTATGTGACTGATATGAAGGCAGAAGATACAGAGGGAGAAGAAGAGACGTATGTGACTGATATGAAGGCAGAAGATATTGGCCCTCATTCCGAGTTGTTCGCTCGCAAGCTGCTTTTAGCAGCATTGCACACGCTAAGCCGCCGCCTACGGGGAGTGAATCTTAGCTTAGCAAAATTGCGAACGAAAGATTCTCAAAATTGCGAATAGAAATTTCTTTGCAGTTTCTGAGTAGCTCGACACTTACTCTGCCACTGCGATCAGTTCAGTCAGTTTCGTTCCTGGTTTGACGTCACAAAAACACCCAGCGTTCGCCCAGACACTCCCCTGTTTCTCCAGCCACTCCCGCGTTTTTCCCAGAAACGGCAGCGTTTTTTAACACACTCCCATAAAATGGCCAGTTTCCGCCCAGAAACACCCACTTCCTGTCAATCATATTACGATCACCAGAATGAAGAAAAAACCTAGTAATGCCGTGAGTAAAATACCAAATTCTTAGCAAATTTACTTGGCGCAGTCGCAGTGCGAACATTGCGCAATTAGAGGAAAATCGCTGCGATGCGAAGAAAATTACCAAGCGAACAACACGAAATGAGGGCCATAGAGGGAAAAGAAGAGACGTATGTGACTGATATGAAGGCAGAAGATATAGAGGGAGAAGAAGAGACGTATGTGACTGATATGAAGGTAGAAGATACAGAGGGAGAAGAAGAGGGAGAAGAAGAGACGTATGTGACTGATATGAAGGCAGAAGATACAGAGGGAGAAGAAGAGGGAGAAGAAGAGACGTATGTGACTGATATGAAAGCAGAAGGTGCAGAGGGAGAACAAGACGTATGTGACTTATATGAAGGCAAAAGATACAAATGGAGAAGACGTATGTGACTGATATGGAAGCAGAAGGTACAGAGGGAGAACAAGACGTACGTGACTGATATGAAAGCAGAAGGTACAGAGGGAGTAGAGAAGTATGTGACTGATATGAAGGCAGAAGGTACAGAGGGAGAAGAGGAGACGTATTTGACTGATATGAAGGCAGAAGATATACTGTAGAGGGAGAAGAAGAGACGTATGTGACTGATATGAAGGCAGAAGATAGAGAGGGAGAAGAAGAGACGTATGTGACTGATATGAAGGCAGTAGATAAAGATGGAGAAGAAGACGTATGTGACTGATATGAAGGAAGAAGATATAGAGGGAGAAGAAGAGACGTATGTGACTGATATGAAGGCAGAAGATAGGGAGGGAGAAGAAGAGACGTATGTGACTGATATGAAGGCAGAAGATAAAGATGGAAAAGAAGACGTATGTGACTGATATGAAGGAAGAAGGTACAGAGGGAGAAGCAGAGACATATGTGACTGATATGAAGGAAGAAGACACAGAGGGAGAAGAAGAGACGTATGTGACTGATATGAAGGAAGAAGACAGAGGGAGAAGAAAAGACGTATGTGACTGATATGAAGGCAGAAGACACAGAGTGAGAAGAAGAGACGTATGTGACTGATATGAAGGCAGAATACAGAGGGAGTAGAAGAGACGTATGTGATTGATATGAAGGCAGAAGATATAGAGGGAGAAGAAGAGACGTATGTGACTGATATGAAGGCAAAAGATGCAGAGGGAGAAGAAGACGTATGTGACTGATATGAAGGCAGAAGGTACAGAGGGAGAAGAGACATATGTGACTGATATGAAGGCAGAAGGTACAGAGGGAGAAGAAGAGATGTATGTGACTGATATGAAGGCAGAAGATGAAGAGGGAGAAGAAGATGTATGTGACTGATATGAAGGCAGAAAGTACAGAGGGAGAAGAGACGTATGTGACTGATATGAAGGTAGAAGGTACAGAGGGAGAAGAAGAGACGTATGTGACTGATATGAAGGTAGAAGGTACAGAGGGAGAAGAAGAGACGTATGTGACTGATATGAAGGCAGAAGATATAGAGGGAGAAGAAGAGACGTATGTGACTGATATAAAGGCAGAAGATATAGAGGGAGAAGAAGAGATGTATGTGACTGATATGAAGGCAGAAGATATAGAGGGAGAAGAAGAGATGTATGTGACTGATATGAAGGCAGAAGATATAGAGGGAGAAGAAGAGACGTATGTGACTGATATAAAGGCAGAAGATATAGAGGGAGAAGAAGAGATGTATGTGACTGATATGAAGGCAGAAGATACAGAGGGAGAAGAAGAGACGTATGTGACTGATATGAAGGCAGAAGATACAGAGGGAGAAGAAGAGGGAGAAGAAGAGACGTATGTGACTGATATAAAGGCAGAAGATATAGAGGGAGAAGAAGAGATGTATGTGACTGATATGAAGGCAGAAGATATAGAGGGAGAAGAAGAGACGTATGTGACTGATATAAAGGCAGAAGATATAGAGGGAGAAGAAGAGACGTATGTGACCGATATGAAGGCAGAAGGTACAGAGGGAGAAGCAGAGACGTATGTGACTGATATGAAGACGGACAATACAGAGGGAGAAGAAGAGACGTATGTGACCGATATGAAGGCAGAAGGTACAGAGGGAGAAGAGACTTATGTGACCGATATGAAGGCAGAAGGTACAGAGGGAGAAGCAGAGACGTATGTGACTGATATGAAGACGGAAGATACAGAGGGAGAAGAAGAGACGTATGTGACTGATATGAAAGCAGAAGGTGCAGAGGGAGAACAAGACGTATGTGACTTATATGAAGGCAAAAGATACAAATGGAGAAGACGTATGTGACTGATATGGAAGCAGAAGGTACAGAGGGAGAACAAGACGTACGTGACTGATATGAAGGCAGAAGGTACAGAGGGAGAAGAGGAGACGTATGTGACTGATATGAAGGCAGAAGATATAGAGGGAGAAGAAGAGACGTATGTGACTGATATGAAGGCAGAAGATAGAGAGGGAGAAGCAGAGACGTATGTGACTGATATGAAGACGGACAATACAGAGGGAGAAGAAGAGACGTATGTGACCGATATGAAGGCAGAAGGTACAGAGGGAGAAGCAGAGACGTATGTGACTGATATGAAGATGGAAGATACAGAGGGAGAAGAAGAGACGTATGTGACCGATATGAAGGCAGAAGGTACAGAGGGAGAAGAGACTTATGTGACCGATATGAAGGCAGAAGGTACAGAGGGAGAAGCAGAGACGTATGTGACTGATATGAAGACGGAAGATACAGAGGGAGAAGAAGAGACGTATGTGACCGATATGAAGGCAGAAGATATAGAGGGAGAAGCAGAGACGTATGTGACTGATATGAGGGCAGAAGATACAGAGGGAGAAGGAGAGACGTATGTGACTGATATGAAGGCAGAAGATATAGAGGGAGAGGAAGAGACGTATGTGACTGATATGAAGGCAGAAGATACAGAGGGAGAAGGAGAGACGTATGTGACTGATATGAAGGCAGAAGATACAGAGGGAGAAGAAGAGACGTATGTGACTGATATGAAGGCAGAAGATATTGGCCCTCATTCCGAGTTGTTCGTTCGCAAGCTGCTTTTAGCAGCATTGCACACGCTAAGCCGCCGCCTACGGGGAGTGAATCTTAGCTTAGCAAAATTGCGAACGAAAGATTCTCAAAATTGCGAATAGAAATTTCTTTGCAGTTTCTGAGTAGCTCGACACTTACTCTGCCACTGCGATCAGTTCAGTCAGTTTCGTTCCTGGTTTGACGTCACAAAAACACCCAGCGTTCGCCCAGACACTCCCCTGTTTCTCCAGCCACTCCCGCGTTTTTCCCAGAAACGGCAGCGTTTTTTCACACACTCCCATAAAATGGCCAGTTTCCGCCCAGAAACACCCACTTCCTGTCAATCATATTACGATCACCAGAATGAAGAAAAAACCTAGTAATGCCGTGAGTAAAATACCAAATTCTTAGCAAATTTACTTGGCGCAGTCGCAGTGCGAACATTGCGCAATTAGCGGAAAATCGCTGCGATGCGAAGAAAATTACCAAGCGAACAACACGAAATGAGGGCCATAGAGGGAAAAGAAGAGACGTATGTGACTGATATGAAGGCAGAAGATATAGAGGGAGAAGAAAAGACATATGTGACTGATATGAAGGCAGAAGATACAGAGGGAGAAGAAGAGACGTATGTGACTGATATGAAGGCAGAAGATATAGAGGGAGAAGAAGAGACGTATGTGACTGATATGAAGGCAAAAGATGCAGAGGGAGAAGAAGACGTATGTGACTGATATGAAGGCAGAAGGTACAGAGGGAGAAGAGACATATGTGACTGATATGAAGGCAGAAGGTACAGAGGGAGAAGAAGAGATGTATGTGACTGATATGAAGGCAGAAGATGAAGAGGGAGAAGAAGATGTATGTGACTGATATGAAGGCAGAAAGTACAGAGGGAGAAGAGACGTATGTGACTGATATGAAGGTAGAAGGTACAGAGGGAGAAGAAGAGACGTATGTGACTGATATGAAGGTAGAAGGTACAGAGGGAGAAGAAGAGACGTATGTGACTGATATGAAGGCAGAAGATATAGAGGGAGAAGAAGAGACGTATGTGACTGATATAAAGGCAGAAGATATAGAGGGAGAAGAAGAGATGTATGTGACTGATATAAAGGCAGAAGATATAGAGGGAGAAGAAGAGATGTATGTGACTGATATGAAGGCAGAAGATATAGAGGGAGAAGAAGAGATGTATGTGACTGATATGAAGGCAGAAGATATAGAGGGAGAAGAAGAGACGTATGTGACTTATATAAAGGCAGAAGATATAGAGGGAGAAGAAGAGACGTATGTGACTGATATAAAGGCAGAAGATATAGAGGGAGAAGAAGAGACGTATGTGACCGATATGAAGGCAGAAGGTACAGAGGGAGAAGCAGAGACGTATGTGACTGATATGAAGACGGAAGATACAGAGGGAGAAGAAGAGACGTATGTGACCGATATGAAGGCAGAAGGTACAGAGGGAGAAGAGACTTATGTGACCAAAATGAAGGCAGAAGGTACAGAGGGAGAAGCAGAGACGTATGTGACTGATATGAAGACGGAAGATACAGAGGGAGAAGAAGAGACGTATGTGACCGATATGAAGGCAGAAGATATAGAGGGAGAAGCAGAGACGTATGTGACTGATATGAGGGCAGAAGATACAAAGGGAGAAGAAGAGACGTATGTGACTGATATGAAGGAAGAAGGTACAGAGGGAGAAGCAGAGACATATGTGACTGATATGAAGGAAGAAGACACAGAGGGAGAAGAAGAGACGTATGTGACTGATATGAAGGCAGAAACACCCACTTCCTGTCAATCATATTACGATCACCAGAATGAAGAAAAAACCTAGTAATGCCGTGAGTAAAATACCAAATTCTTAGCAAATTTACTTGGCGCAGTCGCAGTGCGAACATTGCGCAATTAGCGGAAAATCGCTGCGATGCGAAGAAAATTACCAAGCGAACAACACGAAATGAGGGCCATAGAGGGAAAAGAAGAGACGTATGTGACTGATATGAAGGCAGAAGATATAGAGGGAGAAGAAAAGACATATGTGACTGATATGAAGGCAGAAGATACAGAGGGAGAAGAAGAGACGTATGTGACTGATATGAAGGCAGAAGATACAGAGGGAGTAGAAGAGACGTATGTGACTGATATGAAGGCCGAAGATACAGAGGGAGAAGAAGATACGTATGTGACTGATATGAAAGCAGAAGGTGCAGAGGGAGAACAAGACGTATGTGACATATGAAGGCAAAAGATACAAATGGAGAAGACATATGTGACTGATATGGAAGCAGAAGGTACAGAGGGAGAAGAAGAGATGTGTGTGACTGATATGAAGGCAGAAGATGAAGAGGGAGAAGATGTATGTGACTGATATGAAGGCAGAAAGTACAGAGGGAGAAGAGACGTATGTGACTGATATGAAGGTAGAAGGTACAGAGGGAGAAGAAGAGACGTATGTGACTGATATGAAGGTAGAAGGTACAGAGGGAGAAGAAGAGACGTATGTGACTGATATGAAGGCAGAAGATACAGGGGGAGAAGAGACATATGTGACTGATATGAAGGCAGAAGATACAGGGGGAGAAGAAGAGATGTATGTGACTGATATGAAGGCAGAAGATATAGAGGGAGAAGCAGAGATGTATGTGACTGATATGAAGGCAAGGTATATAGAGGGAGATGTATGTGACTGATATGAAGGCAGAAGGTACAGAGGGAGAAGAAGAGACGTATGTGACTGATATAAAGGCAGAAGACACAGAGGGAGAAGAAGAGACGTATGTGACTGATATGAAGGAAGAAGACACAGAGGGAGAAGAAGAGACGTATGTGACTGATATGAAGGCAGAAGACACAGAGGGAGAAGAGACGTATGTGACTGATATGAAGGCAGAAGATATAGAGGGAGAAGAAGAGACGTATGTGACTGATATGAAGGCAGAAGATACAGAGGGAGAAGAAGAGACGTATCTGACTGATATGAAGGCAGAAGACAGAGGGAGAAGAAGAGACGTATGTGATTGATATGAAGGCAGAAGATATAGAGGGAGAAGAAGAGACGTACGTGACTGATATGAAGGCAGAAGATACAGAGGGAGAAGAGACGTATGTGACTGATATGAAGGCAGAAGGTACAGAGGGAGTAGAAGAGACGCATGTGACTGATATAAAGGCAGAAGATACAGAGGGAGAAGAGACATATGTGACTGATATGAAGGTAGAAGGTACAGAGGGAGAAGAAGAGACGTATGTGACTGATATGAAGGCAGAAGATACAGGGGGAGAAGAGACATGTGACTGATATGAAGGCAGAAGATACAGGGGGAGAAGAAGAGACGTATGTGACTGATATGAAAGCAGAAGGTACAGAGGGAGAACAAGACGTACGTGACTGATATGAAAGCAGAAGGTACAGAGGGAGAAGAGAAGTATGTGACTGATATGAAGGCAGAAGGTACAGAGGGAGAAGCAGAGATGTATGTGACTGATATGAAGGCAAGGTATATAGAGGGAGATGTATGTGACTGATATGAAGGCAGAAGATACAGAGGGAGAAGAAGAGACGTATGTGACTGATATAAAGGCAGAAGACACAGAGGGAGAAGAAGAGACGTATGTGACTGATATGAAGGCAGAAGACACAGAGGGAGAAGAGATGTATGTGACTGATATGAAGGCAGATGATATAGAGGGAGAAGAAGAGATGTATGTGACTGATATGAAGGCAGCAGATATAGAGGGGGAAGAAGAGACTTAGTGACTGATATGAAGGCAGAAGACAGAGGGAGAAAAAGAGACGTATGTGATTGATATGAAGGCAGAAGATATAGAGGGAGAAGAAGAGACGTATGTGACTGATATGAAGGCAAAAGATGGGATGGGAGAAGAAGACGTATGTGACTGATATGAAGGCAGAAGGTACAGAGGGAGAAGAGACGTATGTGATTGATATGAAGGCAGAAGATATAGAGGGAGAAGAAGACGTATGTGACTGATATGAAGGCAGAAGGTACAGAGGGAGAAGAGACGTATGTGACTGATATGAAGGCAGAAGGTACAGAGGCAGAAGAAGAGATGTATGTGACTGATATGAAGGCAGAAGATGCAGAGGGAGAAGAAGACGTATGTGACTGATATGAAGGCAGAAGGTACAGAGGGAGAAGAGACGTTTGTGACTGATATGAAGGCAGAAGACACAGAGGGAGAAGAAGAGACGTATGTGACTGATATGAAGGAAGAAGACACAGAGGGAGAAGAAGAGACGTATGTGACTGATATGAAGGCAGAAGATATAGAGGGAGAAGAAGAGACGTATGTGACTGATATGAAGGCAGAAGACACAGAGGGAGAAGTAGAGACGTATGTGACTGATATGAAGGCAGAAGATACAGAGGGAGAAGAAGAGACGTATGTGATTGATATAAAGGCAGAAGATATAGAGGGAGAAGAATAGATGTATGTGACTTATATGAAGGCAGAAGATATAGAGGGGGAAGAAGAGACGTATGTGTCTGATATGAAGGCAGAAGATACAGAGGGAGAAGAAGAGACGTATGTGACTGATATGAAGGCAGAAGATACAGGGGGAGAAGAAGAGACGTATGTAACTGATATGAAGGCAGAGTATATAGAGGGAGAAGCAGAGACGTATGTGACTGATATGAAGGCAGAGTATATAGAGGGAGAAGCAGAGATGTATGTGACGGATATGAAGGTAGAAGATACAGAGTGAGAAGAAGAGACATATGTGACTGATATGAAGGCAGAGGATACAGAGGGAGAAGAAGAGACGTATGTGACTGATGTGAAGGTAGAAGGTACAGAGGGAGAAGAGACGTATGTGACTGATATCAAGGCAGAAGGTACAGAGGGAGAAGAAGAGACGTATGTGACTGATATGAAGGGAGAAGAAGAGACGTATGTGACTGATATGAAGGCAGAAGATATAGAGGGAGAATAGACATATGTGACTGACATGAATGTAGAAGGTACAGAGGGAGAAGAAGAGACGTATGTGACTGAGATGAAGGCAGAAGATATAGAGGGAGACGAAGAGACGTATGTGACTGATATGAAGGCAGAAGATACAGAGGGAGAAGAAGAGACGTATGTGACTGATATGAAGGCAGAAGATATAAAGGGAGAAGAAGAGACGTATGTGACTGATATGAAGGCAGAAGATATAGAGGGAGAAGAGGCGTATGTGACTGATATGAAGGCAGAAGATATAGAGGGAGAAGAGACGTATGTGACTCAGGTGAAGGCAGTAGATACAGAGGGAGAAAAAGAGACGTATGTGACTGAGATGAAAGAAGAAAATACAGAGGAAGAATTAGAGACCTATGTGACTGAGATGAAGGCAGAAACTAATGAGGGAGAAGACGAGACATATGTGACTGATATGAAGGCAGAAGATATAGATGGAGAAGAAGAGATGTATGTGACTGAGATGACGGCAGAAGATATAGAGGGAGAAGAAGAGACGTATGTGACTGATATGAAGGCAGAAGATACAGAGGGAGAAGAGACGTATGCGAATGAGATGAAGGCAGAAGATACAAAGGGAGAAGAAGAGATATGTGACTGATATGAAGGCAGAAAATACAGAGGGAGAAGAAGAGACATATGTGACTGAGATGAAGGCAGAAAATACAGAGGGAGAAGAAGAGACGTATGTGACTGAGATGAAGGCAGAAGATACAGAGGGAGAAGAAGAGACGTATGTGACTGATATGAAGACAGAAGAGACGTATGTGACTTATATGAAGGCAGAAGATACAGAAGGAGAAGAAGAGACGTATGTGACTTACTGTTATTTACCAAAGTGCGGGTTTTTAGAAGTGGAGATGTTGCCAATAGCAACTAATGAGTGTTTACTTAATTATCTAGCACCTTCTAGAAGATAATTGGTTGCTATGGATCTCCACATCTAAAAACCTACACTTTGGTAAATATACCCCTATATATCTGCCTGTCTCAGCAATTACATGTTACTTCACCGTACTCTCTCCGTCTCTCGGTGTGGAGTGCTGACTTATAGCTACTCTATTAAGCTTCTGTACTCTCTACGTCATGCTTCCCCAACCTCTGCCCTCATGGCATACTAACCATCCAAGTTTCAGTGATATCGATGCTTAAGCACAGGTGAGTTAATCAGTAGCTCAGTCTTTTATTTAACCATCTGTGCTGAAGCCTGGATATCACTAAAACCTGCACTGTTGATGTGCCTTGGGGACCGAGGTTGAGAATGCCTGCTGTACATCTTCCTATTGTGCAGTGACATAGTAGCTGAACGTATTGTGTCTGTCCTCTCCCAAATCATTATGGTGACTTTCTTTTTTTTTCTTCAACCCTTCATCATTCCTTATGGTGTTTATATGGCTCAGCCCCTTTATTGTGCGGCTTTTAACCGTCTCTTTACTTAAAGCCATGCTGACCATCTGGCTGGCAGCAGTGTGCTTACTGACTTTGCGCACCTGGAGCAACCGTCCCAGTGTGAATACATCTGGGTGAGGTGTGTGCGAACAGTTGCCCTGGAAGCGCAGGTAACTGATCTAGAGCAGAACGTTACAAGGGGTGTGGATTATAGGGTCGACCATACTTAGGTAGACAGTCATTAGGTTGACCACTATTGGTCGACAGTGACTAGGTCGGCACCTGAAATAGGTCGACACAGTCAATAGGTCAACATGGAAAGAGGTCGACATGAGTTTTATTTATTTTTGTGTCGTTTTCTTTGTGAAGTGACCAGGAACCCCAATTAGTGCATTGTGTCCCCTCGCATTGCAACCGAACTTCAGTTACCGTTCCCAATTGTAGTCCACGTGGATCGTAAAGTATGAAAAAGTTTAAAAAATGAAAACAAAAATGTGAAAAACTCTTGTCGACCTTTTTCTATGTCGACCTAAAGACCGGATACCGTTACAAGACTGAGGGATATTCACAATCTCGAGCAAAGCTCAGATAGAACGGTGGAGGTGGTGATAGATGAGGATGAACGGGTAGCCAGCTGGGTTACAGTTAGAAGGAAGAAGAATAAGAGGAGGACTCAGGACATCTCTGAACTACCAAAACCCAATAAATTTGCCCGATTGGACGAAGATTCTGTGGATGGCAGCGAAGAAATGGCGGACCTAGAGGAGACTGTTCACTCTTGCAACCGGAAGAATGGTCCCTCCGGCACAGATGGGATAAAAGCAAGCGAGGTACCTAGTCAGATTGTGATGGTAGGGGAGTCTATCCCCAGGAAGACAGACAGGGCAATCTGCTACCGGAACCGTAATTGCCGTACAGTCTGTTGTCTCCCAGGTGCTCGGGTACGTCACATTGCGGACCGGGTAGAAAGATTGTTGGGAGGGGCTGGGAACGACCTGGCGGTCTTGGAGCACGTTGGCACCAATGACAAAGTGGTAGGTGGGATTGCCTTAAGAAAGATTACAGGGAATTAGGCCAGAAACCAAAGATAAGAACATTTAGGGTAATAGTCTCCGAAATATTACCTGTGCAATGCACTAACTCAGGGTGGCAGATTAGGGAGGTCAATGTGTGGCTTAAAGACTGGTGTAGGAAAAAGGGGTTTGTGTTCCTGGAACACTGGGTGGATTTCTCAGTCAGGCGCCATCTTTTTTTGTCGTGATGGATTGCACCTGAATGAGGAGGAGGCAGCAGTGCTGGGGGGGGAGGGGGGGGGAAGAATGGTTAGAAGGCTGGAGAAGATTTTAAACTAGGGGCCCAAGGGGAGGGTTTATATAGGGTTTAGATAGAAACTATGGGTCAAGCAGTGAGAATAGTAAGGATGGAGGTAGTGAGCTGAATGGGAGTGGAGAAGGGGGAAGGGAAAGAGCAGCCAGCAAGGGTATTACCAAAACATGAATTAACGAGGATTACTCGATCACCAGTAACGCATATAAAAAATGATGTTCCGAGCATAAGTAGGAATACTTAATATCTTAATTGTATGTATGTAAACGCTGGAAGCCTTACAGGGAAAAAGGGGGAACTAGAAGTCCTTGCAGCAAACCTGATGATATAGGTATTACTGAAAATTGGTGGGACGAAACTCATGATTGGACGGTTTATCTGGAGGGTTATACACTGTTCATGTCTTTATGTAAAGCCTTTTTAAAAACCTGATATAAAGGAAGACATTCGCAATGGGACTGTAAATACTGTGGAGACTATATGGGTAGAAATTGCATGCAGGGAAAAGGGAACAAAAAAGCTACTTATAGTGATATGCTACAAGCTGCCTGTTATTAATGTGTCGGATGAGGAATTGTTACTGTAACAAATTGAAAAAGCGTCAGGGTTAGGAGACGTAATAATGATGGGAGATTTTAACTATCCAGAGATAAATTGGACAAACTATTCATGTGATACTGCTAGGGGTGATAGGTTTTTAAACACACTAAATGATCACTACTTACTTCAACTAATTGAGGAACCAACTATAGTCCTCCTAAATGATGTCCATTTATTATATTATATTTGTTAGAATCGACACCTGGATTATCATTGGATGGCAAAGACGTCTAATTACACTGCTCAAAAAAATAAAGGGAACACTAAAATAACACACCCTAGATCTGAATGAATGAAATATTCTTATTAAATACTTTGTTCTTTACATAGTTGAATGTGCCGACAACAAAATCACACAAAAATGATCAATGGAAATCAAATGTATTAACTCATGGAGGTCTGGATTTGGAGTCACACTCAAAATTAAAGTGGAAAAACACACTACAGGCTGATCCAACTGATGTAATGTCCTTAAAACAAGTCAAAATGAGGCTCAGTAGTGTGTGTGACCTCCACGTGCCTGTATGACATCCCTACAACGCCTGGGCATGCTCCTGATGAGGTGCGGATGGTCTTCTGAGGGATCTCCTCCCAGACCTGGACTAAAGCATCCGCCAACTCCTGGACAGTCTGTGGTACAACGTGGCGTTGGTGGATGGCGCAAGACATGATGTCCCAGATGTGCTCAATTGGATTCAGGTCTGGGGAACGGGCGGGCCAGTCCATAGCATCAATGCCTTCGTCTTGCAGGAACTACTGACACACTCCAGCCACATGAGGTCTAGCATTGTCTTGCATTAGGAGGAACCCAGGGCCAACCGCACCAGCATATGGTCTCACAAGGGGTCTGAGGATCTCATCTCGGTACCTAATGGCAGTCAGGCTACCTCTGGCGAGCACATGGAGGGCTGTGCGGCCCCCCAAAGAAATGCCACCCCACACCATTACTGACCCACTGCCAAACCGGTCATGCTGGAGGATGTTGCAGGCAGCAGAACGTTCTCCTTGGCGTCTCCAGACTCTGTCACGTCTGTCACATGTGCTCAGTGAGAACCTGCTTTCATCTGTGAAGAGCACAGGGCGCCAGTGGCAAATTTGCCAATCTTGCTGTTCTCTGGCAAATGCCAAACGTCCAGCACGGTGTTGGGCTGTAAGCACAGTCCCCACCTGTGGACGTCGGGCCCTCATATCACCCTCATGGAGTCTGTTTCTGATCGTTTGAGTAGACACATGCACATTTGTGGCTTGCTGGCGGTCATTTTGCAGGGCTCTGGCAGTGCTTCTCCCGTTCCTCCTTGCACAAAGGCGGAGGTAGCGGTCCTGCTGCTGGGTTGTTGCCCTCCTACACGTCTCCTGATGTACTGGCCTGTCTCCTGGTAGCGCCTCCATGCTCTGGACACTACGCTGACAGACACAGAAAACCTTCTTGCCACTGCTCGCATTGATGTGCCATCCTGGATGAGCTACACTATCTGAGCCACTTGTGTGGGTTGTAGACTCCGTCTCATGCTACCACTAGAGTGAAAGCACCGCCAGCTTTCAAAAGTGACCAAAACATCAGCCAGAAAGCATAGGAGCTGAGAAGTGGTCTGTGGTCACCACCTGCAGAACAACTCCTTTACTGGTGGTGTCTTGCTAATTGCCTATAATTCCCACCTGTTGTCTATTCCATTTGCACAACAGCATGTGAAATTGATTGTCAATCAGTGTTGCTTCCTAAGTGGACAGTTTGATTTCACAGAAGCAGTGTATATTGTGTACACTGTTTGCTTAGTGATACCATGCAGTGCTCTCTTTGAAGAAAGGGAGAGAGAAAATGCTGTGATGTTCTATTATATACACAGTGGAGTGACGGTGGGACTTTAAGTATTGATGCCATGGTAACCTAGCAAAATGTGGAGATAATATGGGAATGCCATTCCAGTTCATATGGATGTGGAAGTGACGTTGCTCCCTGTATCCCCCAAGGAGTGGTAAAGATTGTGGTTACCTAGTAACCGGGAGTGCGCGGAAGTGCTGTCATGACGAGCTCACAGGCAACGACGTGAGCATACCGGAAGTTCTGAAAGCTCTATTTGGAAAGAACTATATATGGACTTCACGCCCTTCAATAGCGATCTACATGTGTGAATAGGGATTGGACTTGTAAATGTATGGGAATATGATCTTTGGTTTGAATCTCGTGGTATAGATGTATCATGTGATCGGTAAGGTTACTATAGCAACTAGGATAAACACATGGGGGCAGCCATCTTTACATAGGTGTTGGAACGTAGTTTGATAGAGAATTTGATTGGATGCATTGAGAATAAAAGGGAGTAGGAAGAAATTGGAAGCACAATTGCCTTGAAAAAGGGCCTAGAAAGGCCTGAAACGCATCTGCGCTGCCCACGAGGGGGTCTCTACTGTATCCAGAACGCTATTACCTGGGAGGCGATCTGGAGATATTGATACAAACCTGTTTGAGGACTGGCTCAGTTCTCAGCCATTCTGGTAATTACCACCTCTTGTCTCAGTATTGGGATTTTGCCTGTGCTTTTTAGATGTGGTCTGCATGAACTTTGTATCTAAATATAAAAAATGTATTGCACGAGATTTTCCTATTTTTGTTTTTTATGATAATCCTGAGCGACACCATGATGAGAGATGGGTTCCAGACAAGAAACATTTGAATGTGACATGCTGCAGAATAAGCCTATTACAGGAACGTATATAAATCTCTGCATTATATGTACTTCCACCAATTGTATTGAACTGATTGCAAACATTGATGTTTAGCTGTAATGTTGTATAGAAGGGAGCGCCTGGTACAACTGACACAAAGATTGCGTTTTCAGTGATGTCACTGGTTCCCTGTGAAGCGATAGGCTGTGTTCTCAGTGATGTCACTGGTTCCCTGTGAAGTGATAGGCTGTGTTCTCAGTGATGACACTGGTTCCCTGTGAAGTGATAGGCTGTGTTCTCAGTGATGTCACTGGTTCCTTGTGAATTGATAGGCTGTGTTCTCAGTGATGTCACTGGTTCCCAGTGAATTGATAGGCTGTGTTCTCAGTGATGTCACTGGTTCTCAGTGAATTGATAGGCTGTGTTCTCAGTGATGTCACTGGTTCCTTGTGAAGTGATAGGTTGCAATCTCACTGATGTCACTGGTTCTTAGTGAAGTGATAGGCTGCATGATCAGTTATGTTATCGGTTCTTAGTAGTGATAAAATTCGTTCTCTGTGATGTCACACTGGTTCCTAGTAAAGTGATAGGCTCCATTCTCAGTGATGTCACTGGTTCCCAGTGAAGTGATAGGCTGCATGATCAGTGATGTTATTGGTTCGGGTGTAGTAGGGTATGCCGGCGGCCAGGCTCCCGGCAACCAGCATACTGGCGCTGGAATCCTGACTGCCGACATACCGACAGCTGGGCGAGCGCAAATGAGCCCTTTGCTGGCACGGTGGCGCGCTATTCTCCCTCCAGGGGGGCCGTGGACTCCCAAGAGGGAGAAGAGGTGTTGGTATGCCGGCTGAGGGGATTCCGGCGCCGGTATACTGTGCGCCGGGATCCGGTCAGTCGGCAAACTGAAGACCACACACTGGTTCCTAGTGAACTGATAGGCTGTATTATCATGGATGTTCTTTCAGCCCAGAGAGCTGCATCCATTGTTGGTAAGCTGTAAATTCCACACGAGTGATCTGTTCCAGTCTTATGTTGATGACACATCTCACTTATCTGTCGATAATAATTATATACCATGACAATAAACTGTGTGACTGGAGCTTTGAAGTGCCCTTCAGTACTCTGTAATGGAAATACCCATCAGTGGCATAGCCAGGATTTGAAATGAGGGGGAGCAAAGGGTAAAGATAGGAGCCACAATGGCTACATCATAGTGGTGTACACACAATCTGTGCAGACCCGGAGGATTAGAGCCTAAACTCGGAGTGTTCCCCAGGACTTCTGGGTCAGATCACGCAGACAGGAAACAAAGATACAATCTCTTTATTACAGATTTACTTAACACAAAATCTCTAAAATCAGCAAAAAGATGAACATATTTGAAATGAAAAGCAGATCAACAGGTCCCAACAACCGGCAGCAGCAGCCATCTGTCAGACTCTGCAGAACTCTCCCGCACGGTCTGTGATTAATGACTGGATGCAGGATAAGTGTGTAGGACCATGGGAGTTTCTGTTCAGCAGAGCCGACAAGACTGCAAGTCCACAATTGTAGAATAGACCAGGCAGAGCCAACAAGTCTGCAATCCCAGGAAAAGCCAGTAATCCAGTAGCCACAATGATCCCAGGCACAGTCCTCACCACACTGGCAGAGGCCTAGGCTCCAGGACCAGTCGCTTCCAGAGGCAAATACACACCTGCACCTCTTACATCCTCTTATTATAAAGGTTCCAATCCCCACCACTATAGTCCCTCTTGCAAAGGGTGGTCCAAGGAAATGGTGTCTCCTGATTAGTGCAGATCAATGAGGGTCTGTAGAAGAGATGAGTCCTGATGAGACCCCCCCTGCTGTTTTCTTGCCCCAATTTTGGAATCAGCGCTAGGGGAAAACAATGGGATCTTGGTGATAGCCGGTCACTCTAGTTTAGCCCCTTGTAGTAATTTGTGACATCAGAGGGTCTCCAGCTTCCTGTTCTTAGTGTCTCTCACACACAGAGTCACACTCATGGCAGGAACTAGCACATGCATAGAGTCACACAGCATGCACTGAGATCCTGTGCCCTATTTGTGTGGAGTTTGTGTGCTCTCTTCAAGCTTATTCTGGTTCCTCCAACAAAGTTTAAAAACAAACTGGTAGATTAAGTGGCTTTTGACAAAAATGAAGTTTGTTGTGTGTGATATGGAATTTAGATTGTAAGCTCCAATGGTGCATGGACCAGAGTGACTACTTACAGTATCAAGATGTCTGTCTCACCTTATACAAATTGCTTTGAATCTTATTAGGAAAAAGGTGCTAAATAAATGTTAATGGTTTTCTTATATGTAAAATTTTAATGCAACATTTTTTCTATATCTATCAATCGAAGGAAATTCAACTGTGACTTTCTGGTGTATTAAAATAGCTGGTTCTTATCTGTGTGAAGTCTCTTATGTCTAACGAGAACTGATTTCAGTGTAAAACATTTCCCACACTCAGAGCATGGAAATGGCTTCTCATCTGTGTGACATTTCATATGTCCAGAAAGCGCAGATTTAGATATAAAACAATTTCCACACTCAGGACATGTAAATGGCTTCTCACCCGTGTGAATCCTCTGATGTATAACAAGATCTGATTTATGTGTAAAACATTTCCCACACACAGAACAAGCAAATGGTTTCTCACCTGTGTGACTTCTCTGATGTGTAACAAGATATGATTTAGTTTTAAAACATTTCCCACACACAGAACAAGCAAATGGTTTCTCACCTGTGTGACTTTTCTGATGTGTAACAAGATATGATTTAGATGTAAAACATTTCCCACACTCAGAACAAGCAAATGGTTTCTCACCTGTGTGACTTCTCTGATGTGTAACAAGATATGATTTAGTTTTAAAACATTTCCCACACAGAACAAGCAAATGGTTTCTCACCTGTGTGACTTCTCTGATGTGTAACAAGATATGATTTAGATGTAAAACATTTCCCACACTCAGAACAAGCAAATGGTTTCTCACCTGTGTGACTTCTCTGATGTGTAACAAGATGTGATTTATATGTAAAACATTTCCCACACTCAGAGCATGGAAATGGTTTCTCACCTGTGTGAGTTCTCTGATGTGTAACAATATTTGGTTTATGTATAAAACATATAAAGCATTTCCCATTTTCAGAACATGCAAGTGGATTTTCATCTGTGTGACATTGCTGACGTCTAAGAGCTGCTTCGTGTGTAAAACATTTCCCATACTCAGAAGAGGAAATTACTGCATCACCGCTATGATCTGTACTATGTGCAGCAATATGTGAGTTACCAGGAGAACATTCTTCAAGAATAGAGCGATCAGATGACATAGCTGCACTGTGAAGTGCTGAATATATATTCAGGGAAAGGTGGTTTTCTTCTGGAAACCATTGTGTTTTATCTTCTAGTTTAAAATCTGGAACCCAAGCGAGATGTCCCTCAGAAGTGTTCTTTGTGTAGCGTCCATCTGGTAAAAATAGAACAGTTAACCAAGTATTTTACAGCATAAGCATCATTAATCAATATTTGATTTTACCCCTATTTCCACAAGCCTGTGCTTAGTACAACCTCATGTGGAATACTTTGGGTGTGCTGCCTTTCACAGTAAAACATAATACTGGAGAAGAAAAAGGAAAAAAGAGTTCTTTGAGAGTGTGACTGGGTCCCCATCAGAGTGCCAGGGTAGCCCAACATGTGATATGGTTAATCTCCAACTCATCCATCCTGTGGCTGTTGGATCTGAAGAGAACATCATTGTATGAGGCATCAAGTTGTGTCCTTCGTGGTGCAATGGTAAGTTTGAAACCATAGGGATTCAAGCTCAGCTAGTCAGTGTGTCCTATAACATGGCATCCCCAGTGTAAAATAGGAGGCACTGCGAGTCGACAGCTAATCTGGAGCAGCCATGGTGAGATGTGATTGGAGAGATGGAGAGAGCTTGTTTCAGCAACGGTGCTTAAAGAAAGGAGACCTCCTGGGAGGAAGAAAAGTTCTGATGTCCATGTAAGAGGCCAGAAGATGGTGAGATCAAGCAAGAAGATTGTGTGAGCAACTGGGGAAACCTCTGAGGTGGCAGCTAAGCATTGAGGACAGCGGCTGTTGGTGAGAGTCAAGAAAGAAGATACAAGGGCCAGGAGTCTACTGCACAAGCACCAATCTCTGGGTTAAAGTCACCTGCAGCATGTCTCCAGTGATATCCGGAACTGCCAGACCGGGCCGCGAATAGCAGAGTGCTGGCTTCCTGTAGGAAGCCCGCTTCCAGCCTCGTCAGCCCTAGGCGGCTTCTACAAACTGCAGCTGATGCAGTCCATAGAAAAAGGGGTTTGCGCATGCGCCGGTCCCGGTGTCTGTAAATCACATTATACAGATGCCGGGACCCGGCCTGCGGCGGGCATGAGGGAGCAGGGACCTGCAGCAGGGAGGAGGGGGATGGGACCCAGCAGCACGACCAGCGGCAGCCCCCCTCTTCCTCCGACGTAAGAGCCGTCGCTGATCAGCCCTACGGCAGATGGTTTCCTATGTAAGCGGATGTGTGTCTCTGAACGCATCCAGTGACGCTCCCATATGCTCCCATTACACACATATGCAGTCTCTGCATGCAGCGTATAAGCCACTCCCAGTCATACCCCATACATTAGATTACAGTATCTACTGCAGTCAGCTGTATAGCCAGTATATACAGGTACATCGTAGCCCCTCCCTGGGTCCTTGCACTGCAGCAATAGGCTGATCAGACCACGCCTCCCTCTGATGGATCCTCCTCCTCATCCTCACAGACTTTGCAAGGACCGGATCTGCCTTGCAGCTTCTTGCAAACTTGAGAACTGAGAGTATAGACAGAAAATCAATTTAGTACACTGGTCCTCACACTCTGTCCTCAGGACCTCAAACACTGCATGGAATCACAAGGGAAGCAATAAGCTCCAGCAAATGTGTCAGTAAGTAATGAATACAACCATGCACCTACCAGGTAGCCTGTAAAAACGTGAGCCGTTTGGGATCCTGAGCACCGAGTTTGAGAACCGATGCTTTAATAGATTGTACTATTGTCTTGGCAAATTAGCATATAAACTATAACTTGTACAGTCACACCCGCGATTGAGCTGCTGGAAGATTGTATTTGCAGGCACACTGGCAGCGACGACCTTTCTGTGATACACTCACATCGCATGTTAGCTGACCGTGGACACAACTGTAGGTTATAATGGTAGATTACATTATATGGGATGTTTTTATTAACATTGATTAATATTCCAGATGCTATAATAGCTGATATGCCAAATGTAATAATGTGTTGTCAATGTTACAGAGCGGTATCGCAGTCCTCTTATTCCCTCAGTTACAGAGCAGTATCACAGTCCTCTTATTCCCTCAGTTACAGAGCGGTATCGCAGTCCTCTTATTCCCTCAGTTACAGAGCGGTATCGCAGTCCTCTTATTCCCTCAGTTACAGAGCGGTATCGCAGTCCTCTTGTTCCCTCAGTTACAGAGCGGTATCGCAGACCTCTTGTTCCCTCAGTTACAGAGCGGTATCACAGTCCTCTTGTTCCCTCAGTTACTACAGAGCGGTATCACAGTTATCTTATTCCCTCAGTTACAGAGCGGTATCACAGTCCTCTTATTCCCTCAGTTACAGAGCGGTATTACAGTCCTCTTATTCCCTCAGTTACTACAGAGCGGTATCGCAGTCCTCTTATTCCCTCAGTTACAGAGCGGTATTACAGTCCTCTTATTCCCTCAGTTACAGAGCGGTATTACAGTCCTCTTATTCCCTCAGTTACAGAGCGGTATCGCAGTCCTCTTGTTCCCTCAGTTACTACAGAGCGGTATCACAGTCATCCTATTCCCTCAGTTACAGAGCGGTATCACAGTCCTCTTATTCCCTCAGTTACTACAGAGCGGTATCACAGTCCTCTTATTCCCTCAGTTACAGAGCGGTATCACAGTCCTCTTATTCCCTCAGTTACAGAGCGGTATTGCAGTCCTCTTATTCCCTCAGTTACAGAGCGGTATCGCAGACCTCTTATTCCCTCAGTTACAGAGCGGTATCGCAGACCTCTTATTCCCTCAGTTACAGAGCGGTTTCACAGTCCTCTTATTCACTAAGTTACAGAGCGGTATCACAGTCCTCTTATTCCCTCAGTTACAGAGAGGTATCGCAGACCTCTTATTCCCTCAGTTACAGAGCGGTATCGCAGACCTCTTATTCCCTCAGTTACAGAGCGGTATCGCAGACCTCTTATTCCCTCAGTTACAGAGCGGTATTACAGTCCTCTTATTCCCTCAGTTACTACAGAGCGGTATCACAGTCCTCTTATTCCCTCAGTTACTACAGAGCGGTATCACAGTCCTCTTATTCCTTCAGTTACAGAGCGGTATCACAGTCCTCTTATTCCCTCAGTTACAGAGCGGTATCACAGTCCTCTTATTTCCTCAGTTACTACAGAGCGGTATCACAGTTATCTTATTCCCTCAGTTACAGAGCGGTATTACAGTACCCTTATTCCCTCAGTTACAGAGCGGTATTACAGTCCTCTTATTCCCTCAGTTACAGAGCGGTATCACAGTCCTCTTATTCCCTCAGTTACAGAGCGGTATCACAGTCCTCTTATTCCCTCAGTTACTACAGAGCGGTATCGCAGTCCTCTTATTCCCTCAGTTACAGAGCGGTATCGCAGTCCTCTTATTCCCTCAGTTACAGAGCGGTATCGTAGACCTCTTATTCCCTCAGTTACAGAGCGGTATCACAGTCCTCTTATTCCCTCAGTTACTACAGAGCGGTATCGCAGTCCTCTTATTCCCTCAGTTACAGAGCGGTATCGCAGACCTCTTATTCCCTCAGTTACAGAGCGGTATTACAGTCCTCTTATTCCCTCAGTTACTACAAAGCGGTATTACAGTCCTCTTATTCCCTCAGTTACAGAGCAGTATCACAGTCCTCTTATTCCCTCAGTTACAGAGCGGTATCACAGTCCTCTTATTCCCTCAGTTACAGAGCGGTATTACAGTCCTCTTATTCCCTCAGTTACAGAGCGGTATCACAGTCCTCTTATTCCCTCAGTTACAGAGCGGTATTACAGTCCTCTTATTCCCTCAGTTACTACAGAGCTGTATCACAGTCCTCTTATTCCCTCAGTTACAGAGCGGTATCACAGTCCTCTTATTCCCTCAGTTACAGAGCGGTATCACAGTCCTCTTATTCCCTCAGTTACAGAGCGGTATCGCAGTCCTCTTATTCCCTCAGTTACAGAGCGGTATCGCAGACCTCTTATTCCCTCAGTTACAGAGCGGTATCGCAGACCTCTTATTCCCTCAGTTACAGAGCGGTTTCACAGTCCTCTTATTCACTCAGTTACAGAGCGGTATCACAGTCCTCTTATTCCCTCAGTTACAGAGCGGTATTACAGTCCTCTTATTCCCTCAGTTACTACAGAGCGGTATTACAGTCCTCTTATTCCCTCAGTTACAGAGCGGTATTACAGTCCTCTTATTCCCTCAGTTACAGAGCAGTATTACAGTCCTCTTATTCCCTCAGTTGCTACAGAGCGGTATCGCAGACCTCTTGTTCCCTCAGTTACAGAGCGGTATCGCAGTCCTCTTGTTCCCTCAGTTACAGAGCGGTATCGCAGACCTCTTATTCCCTCAGTTACAGAGCGGTATCGCAGTCCTCTTATTCCCTCAGTTACAGAGCGGTATCGCAGACTTCTTATTCCCTCAGTTACAGAGCGGTATCACAGTCCTCTTATTCCCTCAGTTACTACAGAGCGGTATCACAGTTATCTTATTCCCTCAGTTACAGAGCGGTATCACAGTCCTCTTATTCCCTCAGTTACAGAGCGGTATTACAGTCCTCTTATTCCCTCAGTTACAGAGCAGTATCACAGTCCTCTTATTCCCTCAGGTACTACAGAGCGGTATCACAGTTATCTTACTCCCTCAGTTACAGAGCGGTATCACAGTCCTCTTATTCCCTCAGTTACAGAGCGGTATCGCAGACCTCTTATTCCCTCAGTTACAGAGCGGTATCGCAGACCTCTTATTCCCTCAGTTACAGAGCGGTTTCACAGTCCTCTTATTCACTCAGTTACAGAGCGGTATCACAGTCCTCTTATTCCCTCAGTTACAGAGCGGTATTACAGTCCTCTTATTCCCTCAGTTACTACAGAGCGGTATTACAGTCCTCTTATTCCCTCAGTTACAGAGCGGTATTACAGTCCTCTTATTCCCTCAGTTACAGAGCAGTATTACAGTCCTCTTATTCCCTCAGTTGCTACAGAGCGGTATCGCAGACCTCTTGTTCCCTCAGTTACAGAGCGGTATCGCAGTCCTCTTGTTCCCTCAGTTACAGAGCGGTATCGCAGACCTCTTATTCCCTCAGTTACAGAGCGGTATCGCAGTCCTCTTATTCCCTCAGTTACAGAGCGGTATCGCAGACTTCTTATTCCCTCAGTTACAGAGCGGTATCACAGTCCTCTTATTCCCTCAGTTACTACAGAGCGGTATCACAGTTATCTTATTCCCTCAGTTACAGAGCGGTATCACAGTCCTCTTATTCCCTCAGTTACAGAGCGGTATTACAGTCCTCTTATTCCCTCAGTTACAGAGCGGTATCACAGTCCTCTTATTCCCTCAGGTACTACAGAGCGGTATCACAGTTATCTTACTCCCTCAGTTACAGAGCGGTATCACAGTCCTCTTATTCCCTCAGTTACTACAGAGCGGTATCGCAGTCCTCTTATTCCCTCAGTTACAGAGCGGTATCACAGTCCTCTTATTCCCTCAGTTACAGAGCGGTATCACAGTCCTCTTATTCCCTCAGTTACAGAGCGGTATCGCAGACCTCTTATTCCCTCAGTTACAGAGCGGTATCGCAGACCTCTTATTCCCTCAGTTACAGAGCGGTATCGCAGACCTCTTGTTCCCTCAGTTACAGAGCGGTATCACAGTCCTCTTGTTCCCTCAGTTACTACAGAGCGGTATTACAGTCCTCTTATTCCCTCAGTTACTACAGAGTGGTATCACAGTCCTCTTATTCCCTCAGTTACAGAGCGGTATCACAGTCCTCTTATTCCCTCAGTTACAGAGATGTATCACAGTCCTCTTATTCCCTCAGTTACTACAGAGCGGTATTACAGTCCTCTTATTCCCTCAGTTACAGAGCGGTATCGCAGACCTCTTATTCCCTCAGTTACAGAGCGGTATCGCAGACCTCTTATTCCCTCAGTTACAGAGCGGTATCGCAGACCTCTTATTCCCTCAGCTATAGAGCGGTATCGCAGACCTCTTATTCCCTCAGTTACAGAGCGGTTTCACAGTCCTCTTATTCACTCAGTTACAGAGCGGTATCACAGTCCTCTTATTCACTCAGTTACAGAGCGGTATCGCAGACCTCTTATTCCCTCAGTTACAGAGCGGTATCGCAGACCTCTTATTCCCTCAGTTACAGAGCGGTATCGCAGACCTCTTATTCCCTCAGCTATAGAGCGGTATCGCAGACCTCTTATTCCCTCAGTTATAGAGCGGTTTCACAGTCCTCTTATTCCCTCAGTTACAGAGCGGTTTCACAGTCCTCTTATTCACTCAGTTACAGAGCGGTATCGCAGACCTCTTATTCCCTCAGTTACAGAGCGGTATTACAGTCCTCTTATTCCCTCAGTTACTACAGAGCGGTATCACAGTCCTCTTATTCCCTCAGTTACTACAGAGCGGTATCACAGTCCTCTTATTCCTTCAGTTACAGAGCGGTATCACAGTCCTCTTATTCCCTCAGTTACAGAGCGGTATCACAGTCCTCTTATTTCCTCAGTTACTACAGAGCGGTATCACAGTTATCTTATTCCCTCAGTTACAGAGCGGTATTACAGTACCCTTATTCCCTCAGTTACAGAGCGGTATTACAGTCCTCTTATTCCCTCAGTTACAGAGCGGTATCACAGTCCTCTTATTCCCTCAGTTACAGAGCGGTATCACAGTCCTCTTATTCCCTCAGTTACTACAGAGCGGTATCGCAGTCCTCTTATTCCCTCAGTTACAGAGCGGTATCGCAGTCCTCTTATTCCCTCAGTTACAGAGCGGTATCGTAGACCTCTTATTCCCTCAGTTACAGAGCGGTATCACAGTCCTCTTATTCCCTCAGTTACTACAGAGCGGTATCGCAGTCCTCTTATTCCCTCAGTTACAGAGCGGTATCGCAGACCTCTTATTCCCTCAGTTACAGAGCGGTATTACAGTCCTCTTATTCCCTCAGTTACTACAAAGCGGTATTACAGTCCTCTTATTCCCTCAGTTACAGAGCAGTATCACAGTCCTCTTATTCCCTCAGTTACAGAGCGGTATCACAGTCCTCTTATTCCCTCAGTTACAGAGCGGTATTACAGTCCTCTTATTCCCTCAGTTACAGAGCGGTATCACAGTCCTCTTATTCCCTCAGTTACAGAGCGGTATTACAGTCCTCTTATTCCCTCAGTTACTACAGAGCTGTATCACAGTCCTCTTATTCCCTCAGTTACAGAGCGGTATCACAGTCCTCTTATTCCCTCAGTTACAGAGCGGTATCACAGTCCTCTTATTCCCTCAGTTACAGAGCGGTATCGCAGTCCTCTTATTCCCTCAGTTACAGAGCGGTATCGCAGACCTCTTATTCCCTCAGTTACAGAGCGGTATCGCAGACCTCTTATTCCCTCAGTTACAGAGCGGTTTCACAGTCCTCTTATTCACTCAGTTACAGAGCGGTATCACAGTCCTCTTATTCCCTCAGTTACAGAGCGGTATTACAGTCCTCTTATTCCCTCAGTTACTACAGAGCGGTATTACAGTCCTCTTATTCCCTCAGTTACAGAGCGGTATTACAGTCCTCTTATTCCCTCAGTTACAGAGCAGTATTACAGTCCTCTTATTCCCTCAGTTGCTACAGAGCGGTATCGCAGACCTCTTGTTCCCTCAGTTACAGAGCGGTATCGCAGTCCTCTTGTTCCCTCAGTTACAGAGCGGTATCGCAGACCTCTTATTCCCTCAGTTACAGAGCGGTATCGCAGTCCTCTTATTCCCTCAGTTACAGAGCGGTATCGCAGACTTCTTATTCCCTCAGTTACAGAGCGGTATCACAGTCCTCTTATTCCCTCAGTTACTACAGAGCGGTATCACAGTTATCTTATTCCCTCAGTTACAGAGCGGTATCACAGTCCTCTTATTCCCTCAGTTACAGAGCGGTATTACAGTCCTCTTATTCCCTCAGTTACAGAGCGGTATCACAGTCCTCTTATTCCCTCAGGTACTACAGAGCGGTATCACAGTTATCTTACTCCCTCAGTTACAGAGCGGTATCACAGTCCTCTTATTCCCTCAGTTACAGAGCGGTATCGCAGACCTCTTATTCCCTCAGTTACAGAGCGGTATCGCAGACCTCTTATTCCCTCAGTTACAGAGCGGTTTCACAGTCCTCTTATTCACTCAGTTACAGAGCGGTATCACAGTCCTCTTATTCCCTCAGTTACAGAGCGGTATTACAGTCCTCTTATTCCCTCAGTTACTACAGAGCGGTATTACAGTCCTCTTATTCCCTCAGTTACAGAGCGGTATTACAGTCCTCTTATTCCCTCAGTTACAGAGCAGTATTACAGTCCTCTTATTCCCTCAGTTGCTACAGAGCGGTATCGCAGACCTCTTGTTCCCTCAGTTACAGAGCGGTATCGCAGTCCTCTTGTTCCCTCAGTTACAGAGCGGTATCGCAGACCTCTTATTCCCTCAGTTACAGAGCGGTATCGCAGTCCTCTTATTCCCTCAGTTACAGAGCGGTATCGCAGACTTCTTATTCCCTCAGTTACAGAGCGGTATCACAGTCCTCTTATTCCCTCAGTTACTACAGAGCGGTATCACAGTTATCTTATTCCCTCAGTTACAGAGCGGTATCACAGTCCTCTTATTCCCTCAGTTACAGAGCGGTATTACAGTCCTCTTATTCCCTCAGTTACAGAGCGGTATCACAGTCCTCTTATTCCCTCAGGTACTACAGAGCGGTATCACAGTTATCTTACTCCCTCAGTTACAGAGCGGTATCACAGTCCTCTTATTCCCTCAGTTACTACAGAGCGGTATCGCAGTCCTCTTATTCCCTCAGTTACAGAGCGGTATCACAGTCCTCTTATTCCCTCAGTTACAGAGCGGTATCACAGTCCTCTTATTCCCTCAGTTACAGAGCGGTATCGCAGACCTCTTATTCCCTCAGTTACAGAGCGGTATCGCAGACCTCTTATTCCCTCAGTTACAGAGCGGTATCGCAGACCTCTTGTTCCCTCAGTTACAGAGCGGTATCACAGTCCTCTTGTTCCCTCAGTTACTACAGAGCGGTATTACAGTCCTCTTATTCCCTCAGTTACTACAGAGTGGTATCACAGTCCTCTTATTCCCTCAGTTACAGAGCGGTATCACAGTCCTCTTATTCCCTCAGTTACAGAGCGGTATTACAGTCCTCTTATTCCCTCAGTTACAGAGATGTATCACAGTCCTCTTATTCCCTCAGTTACTACAGAGCGGTATTACAGTCCTCTTATTCCCTCAGTTACAGAGCGGTATCGCAGACCTCTTATTCCCTCAGTTACAGAGCGGTATCGCAGACCTCTTATTCCCTCAGTTACAGAGCGGTATCGCAGACCTCTTATTCCCTCAGCTATAGAGCGGTATCGCAGACCTCTTATTCCCTCAGTTACAGAGCGGTTTCACAGTCCTCTTATTCACTCAGTTACAGAGCGGTATCACAGTCCTCTTATTCCCTCAGTTACAGAGCAGTATTACAGTCCTCTTATTCCCTCAGTTACTACAGAGCGGTATTACAGTCCTCTTATTCCCTCAGTTACTACAGAGCGGTATTACAGTCCTCTTATTCCCTCAGTTACTACAGAGCGGTATCACAGTCCTCTTATTCCCTCAGTTACAGAGCGGTATCACAGTCCTCTTATTCCCTCAGTTACTACAGAGCGGTATCACAGTCCTCTTATTCCCTCAGTTACTGCAGAGCGGTATCACAGTTATCTTATTCCCTCAGTTACAGAGCGGTATCACAGTCCTCTTATTCCCTCAGTTACAGAGCGGTATTACAGTCCTCTTATTCCCTCAGTTACAGAGCGGTATCACAGTCCTCTTATTCCCTCAGTTACTACAGAGCGGTATCACAGTCCTCTTAGTCCCTCAGTTACAGAGCTGTATCACAGTCCTCTTATTCCCTCAGTTACAGAGCGGTATCACAGTCCTCTTATTCCCTCAGTTACTACAGAGCGGTATCACAGTCATCTTATTCCCTCAGTTACAGAGCGGTATTGCAGACCTCTTATTCCCTCAGTTACAGAGCGGTATACAGAGCGGTATCACAGACCTCTTATTCCCTCAGTTACAGAGCGGTATCACAGTCCTCTTATTCCCTCAGTTACAGAGCGGTATCACAGTCCTCTTATTCCCTCAGTTACTACAGAGCGGTATCGCAGTTATCTTATTCCCTCAGTTACAGAGCGGTATCACAGTCCTCTTATTCCCTCAGTTACAGAGCGGTATTACAGTCCTCTTATTCCCTCAGTTACAGAGCGGTATCACAGTCCTCTTATTCCCTCAGGTACTACAGAGCGGTATCACAGGTATCTTACTCCCTCAGTTACAGAGCGGTATCACAGTCCTCTTATTCCCTCAGTTACTACAGAGCGGTATCGCAGTCCTCTTATTCCCTCAGTTACAGAGCGGTATCGCAGACCTCTTATTCCCTCAGTTACAGAGCGGTATCGCAGACCTCTTATTCCCTCAGTTACAGAGCGGTATCGCAGACCTCTTATTCCCTCAGTTACAGAGCGGTATCGCAGACCTCTTATTCCCTCAGCTACAGAGCGGTATCGCAGACCTCTTATTCCCTCAGTTACAGAGCGGTTTCACAGTCCTCTTATTCCCTCAGTTACAGAGCAGTATTACAGTTCTCTTATTCCCTCAGTTACTACAGAGCGGTATTACAGTCCTCTTATTCCCTCAGTTACTACAGAGCGGTATTACAGTCCTCTTATTCCCTCAGTTACTACAGAGCGGTATCACAGTCCTCTTATTCCCTCAGTTACAGAGCGGTATCACAGTCCTCTTATTCCCTCAGTTACTACAGAGCGGTATCACAGTCCTCTTATTCCCTCAGTTACTACAGAGCGGTATTACAGTCCTCTTATTCCCTCAGTTACAGAGCGGTATCACAGTCCTCTTATTCCCTCAGTTACAGAGCGGTATCACAGTCCTCTTATTCCCTCAGTTACAGAGCGGTATCGCAGACCTCTTATTCCCTCAGTTACAGAGCGGTATCGCAGACCTCTTATTCCCTCAGTTACAGAGCGGTATCGCAGACCTCTTATTCCCTCAGTTACAGAACGGTTTCACAGTCCTCTTATTCACTTAGTTACAGAGCGGTATCACAGTCCTCTTATTCCCTCAGTTACAGAGCGGTATCGCAGACCTCTTATTCCCTCAGTTACAGAGCGGTATCGCAGACCTCTTATTCCCTCAGTTACAGAGCGGTATCGCAGACCTCTTATTCCCTCAGTTACAGAGCGGTATCGCAGACCTCTTATTCCCTCAGTTACAGAGCGGTATCGCAGACCTCTTATTCCCTCAGTTACAGAGCGGTATTAGTCCTCTTATTCCCTCAGTTACAGAGCGGTATTACAGTCCTCTTATTCCCTCAGTTACTACAGAGCGGTATTACAGTCCTCTTATTCCCTCAGTTACTACAGAGCGGTATCACAGTCCACTTATTCCCTCAGTTACAGAGCGGTATCACAGTCCTCTTATTCCCTCAGTTACAGAGCGGTATCACAGTCCTCTTATTCCCTCAGTTACTACAGAGCGGTATCACAGTTATCTTATTCCCTCAGTTACAGAGCGGTATCACAGTCCTCTTATTCCCTCAGTTACAGAGCGGTATCACAGTCCTCTTATTCCCTCAGTTACTACAGAGCGGTATCACAGTTATCTTATTCCCTCAGTTACAGAGCGGTATTACAGTCCTCTTATTCCCTCAGTTACAGAGCGGTATCACAGTCCTCTTATTCCCTCAGTTACTACAGAGCGGTATCACTGTCCTCTTATTCCCTCAGTTACTACAGAGCGGTATCGCAGTCCTCTTATTCCCTCAGTTACAGAGCGGTATCGCAGTCCTCTTATTCCCTCATTTACAGAGCGGTATCGTAGACCTCTTATTCCCTCAGTTACAGAGCGGTATCACAGTCCTCTTATTCCTTCAGTTACTACAGAGCGGTATCGCAGTCCTCTTATTCCCTCAGTTACAGAGCGGTATTGCAGACCTCTTATTCCCTCAGTTACAGAGCGGTATCGCAGTCCTCTTATTCCCTCAGTTACAGAGCGGTATCGCAGACTTCTTATTCCCTCAGTTACAGAGCGGTATCACAGTCCTCTTATTCCCTCAGTTACTACAGAGCGGTATCACAGTTATCTTATTCCCTCAGTTACAGAGCGGTATCACAGACCTCTTATTCCCTCAGTTACAGAGCGGTATTACAGTCCTCTTATTCCCTCAGTTACAGAGCGGTATCACAGTCCTCTTATTCCCTCAGGTACTACAGAGCGGTATCACAGTTATCTTACTCCCTCAGTTACAGAGCGGTATCACAGTCCTCTTATTCCCTCAGTTACTACAGAGCGGTATCGCAGTCCTCTTATTCCCTCGGTTACAGAGCGGTATCGCAGACCTCTTATTTCCTCAGTTACAGAGCGGTATCGCAGACCTCTTATTCCCTCAGTTACAGAGCGGTATCGCAGACCTCTTATTCCCTCAGTTACAGAGCGGTATCGCAGACCTCTTATTCCCTCAGTTACAGAGCGGTATCGCAGACCTCTTATTCCCTCAGTTACAGAGCGGTATCGCAGACCTCTTATTCCCTCAGCTACAGAGCGGTATCGCAGACCTCTTATTCACTCAGTTACAGAGCGGTATCACAGTCCTCTTATTCCCTCAGTTACAGAGCGGTATCACAGTCCTCTTATTCCCTCAGTTACAGAGCGGTATTACAGTCCTCTTATTCCCTCAGTTACAGAGATGTATCACAGTCCTCTTATTCCCTCAGTTACTACAGAGCGGTATTACAGTCCTCTTATTCCCTCAGTTACAGAGCGGTATCGCAGACCTCTTATTCCCTCAGTTACAGAGCGGTATCGCAGACCTCTTATTCCCTCAGTTACAGAGCGGTATCGCAGACCTCTTATTCCCTCAGCTATAGAGCGGTATCGCAGACCTCTTATTCCCTCAGTTACAGAGCGGTTTCACAGTCCTCTTATTCACTCAGTTACAGAGCGGTATCACAGTCCTCTTATTCCCTCAGTTACAGAGCAGTATTACAGTCCTCTTATTCCCTCAGTTACTACAGAGCGGTATTACAGTCCTCTTATTCCCTCAGTTACTACAGAGCGGTATTACAGTCCTCTTATTCCCTCAGTTACTACAGAGCGGTATCACAGTCCTCTTATTCCCTCAGTTACAGAGCGGTATCACAGTCCTCTTATTCCCTCAGTTACTACAGAGCGGTATCACAGTCCTCTTATTCCCTCAGTTACTGCAGAGCGGTATCACAGTTATCTTATTCCCTCAGTTACAGAGCGGTATCACAGTCCTCTTATTCCCTCAGTTACAGAGCGGTATTACAGTCCTCTTATTCCCTCAGTTACAGAGCGGTATCACAGTCCTCTTATTCCCTCAGTTACTACAGAGCGGTATCACAGTCCTCTTAGTCCCTCAGTTACAGAGCTGTATCACAGTCCTCTTATTCCCTCAGTTACAGAGCGGTATCACAGTCCTCTTATTCCCTCAGTTACTACAGAGCGGTATCACAGTCATCTTATTCCCTCAGTTACAGAGCGGTATTGCAGACCTCTTATTCCCTCAGTTACAGAGCGGTATACAGAGCGGTATCACAGACCTCTTATTCCCTCAGTTACAGAGCGGTATCACAGTCCTCTTATTCCCTCAGTTACAGAGCGGTATCACAGTCCTCTTATTCCCTCAGTTACTACAGAGCGGTATCGCAGTTATCTTATTCCCTCAGTTACAGAGCGGTATCACAGTCCTCTTATTCCCTCAGTTACAGAGCGGTATTACAGTCCTCTTATTCCCTCAGTTACAGAGCGGTATCACAGTCCTCTTATTCCCTCAGGTACTACAGAGCGGTATCACAGGTATCTTACTCCCTCAGTTACAGAGCGGTATCACAGTCCTCTTATTCCCTCAGTTACTACAGAGCGGTATCGCAGTCCTCTTATTCCCTCAGTTACAGAGCGGTATCGCAGACCTCTTATTCCCTCAGTTACAGAGCGGTATCGCAGACCTCTTATTCCCTCAGTTACAGAGCGGTATCGCAGACCTCTTATTCCCTCAGTTACAGAGCGGTATCGCAGACCTCTTATTCCCTCAGCTACAGAGCGGTATCGCAGACCTCTTATTCCCTCAGTTACAGAGCGGTTTCACAGTCCTCTTATTCCCTCAGTTACAGAGCAGTATTACAGTTCTCTTATTCCCTCAGTTACTACAGAGCGGTATTACAGTCCTCTTATTCCCTCAGTTACTACAGAGCGGTATTACAGTCCTCTTATTCCCTCAGTTACTACAGAGCGGTATCACAGTCCTCTTATTCCCTCAGTTACAGAGCGGTATCACAGTCCTCTTATTCCCTCAGTTACTACAGAGCGGTATCACAGTCCTCTTATTCCCTCAGTTACTACAGAGCGGTATTACAGTCCTCTTATTCCCTCAGTTACAGAGCGGTATCACAGTCCTCTTATTCCCTCAGTTACAGAGCGGTATCACAGTCCTCTTATTCCCTCAGTTACAGAGCGGTATCGCAGACCTCTTATTCCCTCAGTTACAGAGCGGTATCGCAGACCTCTTATTCCCTCAGTTACAGAGCGGTATCGCAGACCTCTTATTCCCTCAGTTACAGAACGGTTTCACAGTCCTCTTATTCACTTAGTTACAGAGCGGTATCACAGTCCTCTTATTCCCTCAGTTACAGAGCGGTATCGCAGACCTCTTATTCCCTCAGTTACAGAGCGGTATCGCAGACCTCTTATTCCCTCAGTTACAGAGCGGTATCGCAGACCTCTTATTCCCTCAGTTACAGAGCGGTATCGCAGACCTCTTATTCCCTCAGTTACAGAGCGGTATCGCAGACCTCTTATTCCCTCAGTTACAGAGCGGTATTACAGTCCTCTTATTCCCTCAGTTACAGAGCGGTATTACAGTCCTCTTATTCCCTCAGTTACTACAGAGCGGTATTACAGTCCTCTTATTCCCTCAGTTACTACAGAGCGGTATCACAGTCCTCTTATTCCCTCAGTTACAGAGCGGTATCACAGTCCTCTTATTCCCTCAGTTACAGAGCGGTATCACAGTCCTCTTATTCCCTCAGTTACTACAGAGCGGTATCACAGTTATCTTATTCCCTCAGTTACAGAGCGGTATCACAGTCCTCTTATTCCCTCAGTTACAGAGCGGTATCACAGTCCTCTTATTCCCTCAGTTACTACAGAGCGGTATCACAGTTATCTTATTCCCTCAGTTACAGAGCGGTATTACAGTCCTCTTATTCCCTCAGTTACAGAGCGGTATCACAGTCCTCTTATTCCCTCAGTTACTACAGAGCGGTATCACTGTCCTCTTATTCCCTCAGTTACTACAGAGCGGTATCGCAGTCCTCTTATTCCCTCAGTTACAGAGCGGTATCGCAGTCCTCTTATTCCCTCATTTACAGAGCGGTATCGTAGACCTCTTATTCCCTCAGTTACAGAGCGGTATCACAGTCCTCTTATTCCTTCAGTTACTACAGAGCGGTATCGCAGTCCTCTTATTCCCTCAGTTACAGAGCGGTATTGCAGACCTCTTATTCCCTCAGTTACAGAGCGGTATCGCAGTCCTCTTATTCCCTCAGTTACAGAGCGGTATCGCAGACTTCTTATTCCCTCAGTTACAGAGCGGTATCACAGTCCTCTTATTCCCTCAGTTACTACAGAGCGGTATCACAGTTATCTTATTCCCTCAGTTACAGAGCGGTATCACAGACCTCTTATTCCCTCAGTTACAGAGCGGTATTACAGTCCTCTTATTCCCTCAGTTACAGAGCGGTATCACAGTCCTCTTATTCCCTCAGGTACTACAGAGCGGTATCACAGTTATCTTACTCCCTCAGTTACAGAGCGGTATCACAGTCCTCTTATTCCCTCAGTTACTACAGAGCGGTATCGCAGTCCTCTTATTCCCTCGGTTACAGAGCGGTATCGCAGACCTCTTATTTCCTCAGTTACAGAGCGGTATCGCAGACCTCTTATTCCCTCAGTTACAGAGCGGTATCGCAGACCTCTTATTCCCTCAGTTACAGAGCGGTATCGCAGACCTCTTATTCCCTCAGTTACAGAGCGGTATCGCAGACCTCTTATTCCCTCAGTTACAGAGCGGTATCGCAGACCTCTTATTCCCTCAGCTACAGAGCGGTATCGCAGACCTCTTATTCACTCAGTTACAGAGCGGTATCACAGTCCTCTTATTCCCTCAGTTACAGAGCAGTATTACAGTCCTCTTATTCCCTCAGTTACTACAGAGCGGTATTACAGTCCTCTTATTCCCTCATTTACTACAGAGCGGTATTACAGTCCTCTTATTCCCTCAGTTACTACAGAGCGGTATCACAGTCCTCTTATTCCCTCAGTTACAGAGCGGTATCACAGTCCTCTTATTCCCTCAGTTACTACAGAGCGGTATCACAGTCCTCTTATTCCCTCAGTTACTACAGAGCGGTATCAGTTATCTTATTCCCTCAGTTACAGAGCGGTATCACAGTCCTCTTATTCCCTCAGTTACAGAGCGGTATTACAGTCCTCTTATTCCCTCAGTTACAGAGCGGTATCACAGTCCTCTTATTCCCTCAGTTACTACAGAGCGGTATCACAGTTATCTTATTCCCTCAGTTACAGAGCGGTATCACAGTCCTCTTATTCCCTCAGTTACAGAGCGGTATCACAGTCCTCTTATTCCCTCAGTTACAGAGCGGTATCACAGTCCTCTTATTCCCTCAGTTACTACAGAGCGGTATCACAGTCATCTTATTCCCTCAGTTACAGAGCGGTATTGCAGACCTCTTATTCCCTCAGTTACAGAGCGGTATCGCAGACCTCTTATTCCCTCAGTTACAGAGCGGTATCACAGTCCTCTTATTCCCTCAGTTACAGAGCGGTATCACAGTCCTCTTATTCCCTCAGTTACTACAGAGCGGTATCGCAGTTATCTTATTCCCTCAGTTACAGAGCGGTATCACAGTCCTCTTATTCCCTCAGTTACAGAGCGGTATTACAGTCCTCTTATTCCCTCAGTTACAGAGCGGTATCACAGTCCTCTTATTCCCTCAGGTACTACAGAGCGGTATCACAGTTATCTTACTCCCTCAGTTACAGAGCGGTATCACAGTCCTCTTATTCCCTCAGTTACTACAGAGCGGTATCGCAGTCCTCTTATTCCCTCAGTTACAGAGCGGTATCGCAGACCTCTTATTCCCTCAGTTACAGAGCGGTATCGCAGACCTCTTATTTCCTCAGTTACAGAGCGGTATCGCAGACCTCTTATTCCCTCAGTTACAGAGCGGTATCGCAGACCTCTTATTCCCTCAGCTACAGAGCGGTATCGCAGACCTCTTATTCCCTCAGTTACAGAGCGGTTTCACAGTCCTCTTATTCACTCAGTTACAGAGCGGTATCACAGTCCTCTTATTCCCTCAGTTACAGAGCAGTATTACAGTCCTCTTATTCCCTCAGTTACTACAGAGCGGTATTACAGTCCTCTTATTCCCTCAGTTACTACAGAGCGGTATTACAGTCCTCTTATTCCCTCAGTTACTACAGAGCGGTATCACAGTCCTCTTATTCCCTCAGTTACAGAGCAGTATCACAGTCCTCTTATTCCCTCAGTTACTACAGAGCGGTATCACAGTCCTCTTATTCCCTCAGTTACTACAGAGCGGTATCACAGTTATCTTATTCCCTCAGTTACAGAGCGGTATCACAGTCCTCTTATTCCCTCAGTTACAGAGCGGTATTACAGTCCTCTTATTCCCTCAGTTACAGAGCGGTATCACAGTCCTCTTATTCCCTCAGTTACTACAGAGCGGTATCACAGTCATCTTATTCCCTCAGTTACAGAGCGGTATCACAGTCCTCTTATTCCGTCAGTTACAGAGCGGTATCACAGTCCTCTTATTCCCTCAGTTACTACAGAGCGGTATCACAGTTATCTTATTCCCTCAGTTACAGAGCGGTATCACAGTCCTCTTATTCCCTCAGTTACAGAGCGGTATCACAGTCCTCTTATTCCCTCAGTTACAGAGCGGTATCACAGTCCTCTTATTCCCTCAGTTACTACAGAGCGGTATCACAGTCATCTTATTCCCTCAGTTACAGAGCGGTATTGCAGACCTCTTATTCCCTCAGTTACAGAGCGGTATCGCAGACCTCTTATTCCCTCAGTTACAGAGCGGTATCACAGTCCTCTTATTCCCTCAGTTACTACAGAGCGGTATCACAGTCCTCTTATTCCCTCAGTTACTACAGAGCGGTATTACAGTCCTCTTATTCCCTCAGTTACAGAGCGGTATCACAGTCCTCTTATTCCCTCAGTTACAGAGCGGTATCACAGTCCTCTTATTCCCTCAGTTACAGAGCGGTATCGCAGACCTCTTATTCCCTCAGTTACAGAGCGGTATCGCAGACCTCTTATTCCCTCAGTTACAGAGCGGTATCGCAGACCTCTTATTCCCTCAGTTACAGAGCGGTTTCACAGTCCTCTTATTCCCTCAGTTACAGAGCGGTATCGCAGACCTCTTATTCCCTCAGTTACAGAGCGGTATTACAGTCCTCTTATTCCCTCAGTTACAGAGCGGTATTACAGTCCTCTTATTCCCTCAGTTACTACAGAGCGGTATTACAGTCCTCTTATTCCCTCAGTTACTACAGAGCGGTATCACAGTCCTCTTATTCCCTCAGTTACAGAGCGGTATCACAGTCCTCTTATTCCCTCAGTTACAGAGCGGTATCACAGTCCTCTTATTCCCTCAGTTACTACAGAGCGGTATCACAGTCATCTTATTCCCTCAGTTACAGAGCGGTATCACAGTCCTCTTATTCCCTCAGTTACAGAGCGGTATCACAGTCCTCTTATTCCCTCAGTTACTACAGAGCGGTATTACAGTCCTCTTATTCCCTCAGTTACAGAGCGGTATTACAGTCCTCTTATTCCCTCAGTTACTACAGAGCGGTATTACAGTCCTCTTATTCCCTCAGTTACTACAGAGCGGTATCACAGTCCTCTTATTCCCTCAGTTACAGAGCGGTATCACAGTCCTCTTATTCCCTCAGTTACAGAGCGGTATCACAGTCCTCTTATTCCCTCAGTTACTACAGAGCGGTATCACAGTCATCTTATTCCCTCAGTTACAGAGCGGTATCACAGTCCTCTTATTCCCTCAGTTACAGAGCGGTATCACAGTCCTCTTATTCCCTCAGTTACTACAGAGCGGTATCACAGTCCTCTTATTCCCTCAGTTACAGAGCGGTATCACAGTCCTCTTATTCCCTCAGTTACTACAGAGCGGTATCACAGTCCTCTTATTCCCTCAGTTACTACAGAGCGGTATCACAGTTATCTTATTCCCTCAGTTACAGAGCGGTATCACAGTCCTCTTATTCCCTCAGTTACAGAGCGGTATCACAGTCCTCTTATTCCCTCAGTTACAGAGCGGTATCACAGTCCTCTTATTCCCTCAGTTACTACAGAGCGGTATCACAGTCATCTTATTCCCTCAGTTACAGAGCGGTATTGCAGACCTCTTATTCCCTCAGTTACAGAGCGGTATCGCAGACCTCTTATTCCCTCAGTTACAGAGCGGTATCACAGTCCTCTTATTCCCTCAGTTACAGAGCGGTATCACAGTCCTCTTATTCCCTCAGTTACTACAGAGCGGTATCGCAGTTATCTTATTCCCTCAGTTACAGAGCGGTATCACAGTCCTCTTATTCCCTCAGTTACAGAGCGGTATTACAGTCCTCTTATTCCCTCAGTTACAGAGCGGTATCACAGTCCTCTTATTCCCTCAGGTACTACAGAGCGGTATCACAGTTATCTTACTCCCTCAGTTACAGAGCGGTATCACAGTCCTCTTATTCCCTCAGTTACTACAGAGCGGTATCGCAGTCCTCTTATTCCCTCAGTTACAGAGCGGTATCGCAGACCTCTTATTCCCTCAGTTACAGAGCGGTATCGCAGACCTCTTATTTCCTCAGTTACAGAGCGGTATCGCAGACCTCTTATTCCCTCAGTTACTACAGAGCGGTATCACAGTCCTCTTATTCCCTCAGTTACTACAGAGCGGTATCACAGTCCTCTTATTCCCTCAGTTACTACAGAGCGGTATTACAGTCCTCTTATTCCCTCAGTTACAGAGCGGTATCACAGTCCTCTTATTCCCTCAGTTACAGAGCGGTATCACAGTCCTCTTATTCCCTCAGTTACAGAGCGGTATCGCAGACCTCTTATTCCCTCAGTTACAGAGCGGTATCGCAGACCTCTTATTCCCTCAGTTACAGAGCGGTATCGCAGACCTCTTATTCCCTCAGTTACAGAGCGGTTTCACAGTCCTCTTATTCACTCAGTTACAGAGCGGTATCACAGTCCTCTTATTCCCTCAGTTACAGAGCGGTATCGCAGACCTCTTATTCCCTCAGTTACAGAGCGGTATCGCAGACCTCTTATTCCCTCAGTTACAGAGCGGTATCGCAGACCTCTTATTCCCTCAGTTACAGAGCGGTATCGCAGACCTCTTATTCCCTCAGTTACAGAGCGGTATCGCAGACCTCTTATTCCCTCAGTTACAGAGCGGTATTACAGTCCTCTTATTCCCTCAGTTACAGAGCGGTATTACAGTCCTCTTATTCCCTCAGTTACTACAGAGCGGTATTACAGTCCTCTTATTCCCTCAGTTACTACAGAGCGGTATCACAGTCCTCTTATTCCCTCAGTTACAGAGCGGTATCACAGTCCTCTTATTCCCTCAGTTACAGAGCGGTATCACAGTCCTCTTATTCCCTCAGTTACTACAGAGCGGTATCACAGTTATCTTATTCCCTCAGTTACAGAGCGGTATCACAGTCCTCTTATTCCCTCAGTTACAGAGCGGTATCACAGTCCTCTTATTCCCTCAGTTACTACAGAGCGGTATCACAGTTATCTTATTCCCTCAGTTACAGAGCGGTATTACAGTCCTCTTATTCCCTCAGTTACAGAGCGGTATCACAGTCCTCTTATTCCCTCAGTTACTACAGAGCGGTATCACTGTCCTCTTATTCCCTCAGTTACAGAGCGGTATCGCAGTCCTCTTATTCCCTCATTTACAGAGCGGTATCGTAGACCTCTTATTCCCTCAGTTACAGAGCGGTATCACAGTCCTCTTATTCCCTCAGTTACTACAGAGCGGTATCGCAGACCTCTTATTCCCTCAGTTACAGAGCGGTATCGCAGACCTCTTATTCCCTCAGTTACAGAGCGGTTTCACAGTCCTCTTATTCACTCAGTTACAGAGCGGTATCACAGTCCTCTTATTCCCTCAGTTACAGAGCAGTATTACAGTCCTCTTATTCCCTCAGTTACTACAGAGCGGTATTACAGTCCTCTTATTCCCTCAGTTACTACAGAGCGGTATTACAGTCCTCTTATTCCCTCAGTTACTACAGAGCGGTATCACAGTCCTCTTATTCCCTCAGTTACAGAGCAGTATCACAGTCCTCTTATTCCCTCAGTTACTACAGAGCGGTATCACAGTCCTCTTATTCCCTCAGTTACTACAGAGCGGTATCACAGTTATCTTATTCCCTCAGTTACAGAGCGGTATCACAGTCCTCTTATTCCCTCAGTTACAGAGCGGTATTACAGTCCTCTTATTCCCTCAGTTACAGAGCGGTATCACAGTCCTCTTATTCCCTCAGTTACTACAGAGCGGTATCACAGTCATCTTATTCCCTCAGTTACAGAGCGGTATCACAGTCCTCTTATTCCCTCAGTTACTACAGAGCGGTATCACAGTTATCTTATTCCCTCAGTTACAGAGCGGTATCACAGTCCTCTTATTCCCTCAGTTACAGAGCGGTATTGCAGACCTCTTATTCCCTCAGTTACAGAGCGGTATCGCAGACCTCTTATTCCCTCAGTTACAGAGCGGTATCACAGTCCTCTTATTCCCTCAGTTACTACAGAGCGGTATCACAGTCCTCTTATTCCCTCAGTTACTACAGAGCGGTATTACAGTCCTCTTATTCCCTCAGTTACAGAGCGGTATCACAGTCCTCTTATTCCCTCAGTTACAGAGCGGTATCACAGTCCTCTTATTCCCTCAGTTACAGAGCGGTATCGCAGACCTCTTATTCCCTCAGTTACAGAGCGGTATCGCAGACCTCTTATTCCCTCAGTTACAGAGCGGTATCGCAGACCTCTTATTCCCTCAGTTACAGAGCGGTATCGCAGACCTCTTATTCCCTCAGTTACAGAGCGGTATCGCAGACCTCTTATTCCCTCAGTTACAGAGCGGTATTACAGTCCTCTTATTCCCTCAGTTACAGAGCGGTATTACAGTCCTCTTATTCCCTCAGTTACTACAGAGCGGTATTACAGTCCTCTTATTCCCTCAGTTACTACAGAGCGGTATCACAGTCCTCTTATTCCCTCAGTTACAGAGCGGTATCACAGTCCTCTTATTCCCTCAGTTACAGAGCGGTATCACAGTCCTCTTATTCCCTCAGTTACTACAGAGCGGTATCACAGTTATCTTATTCCCTCAGTTACAGAGCGGTATCACAGTCCTCTTATTCCCTCAGTTACAGAGCGGTATCACAGTCCTCTTATTCCCTCAGTTACTACAGAGCGGTATCACAGTTATCTTATTCCCTCAGTTACAGAGCGGTATTACAGTCCTCTTATTCCCTCAGTTACAGAGCGGTATCACAGTCCTCTTATTCCCTCAGTTACTACAGAGCGGTATCACTGTCCTCTTATTCCCTCAGTTACAGAGCGGTATCGCAGTCCTCTTATTCCCTCATTTACAGAGCGGTATCGTAGACCTCTTATTCCCTCAGTTACAGAGCGGTATCACAGTCCTCTTATTCCCTCAGTTACTACAGAGCGGTATCGCAGTCCTCTTATTCCCTCAGTTACAGAGCGGTATCACAGACCTCTTATTCCCTCAGTTACAGAGCGGTATCGCAGTCCTCTTATTCCCTCAGTTACAGAGCGGTATCGCAGACTTCTTATTCCCTCAGTTACAGAGCGGTATCGCAGTCCTCTTATTCCCTCAGTTACTACAGAGCGGTATCACAGTTATCTTATTCCCTCAGTTACAGAGCGGTATCACAGACCTCTTATTCCCTCAGTTACAGAGCGGTATTACAGTCCTCTTATTCCCTCAGTTACAGAGCGGTATTACAGTCCTCTTATTCCCTCAGTTACAGAGCGGTATCACAGTCCTCTTATTCCCTCAGGTACTACAGAGCGGTATCACAGTTATCTTACTCCCTCAGTTACAGAGCGGTATCACAGTCCTCTTATTCCCTCAGTTACTACAGAGCGGTATCGCAGTCCTCTTATTCCCTCGGTTACAGAGCGGTATCGCAGACCTCTTATTCCCTCAGTTGCAGAGCGGTATCGCAGACCTCTTATTCCCTCAGTTACAGAGCGGTATCGCAGACCTCTTATTCCCTCAGTTACAGAGCGGTATCGCAGACCTCTTATTCCCTCAGCTACAGAGCGGTATCGCAGACCTCTTATTCCCTCAGTTACAGAGCGGTTTCACAGTCCTCTTATTCACTCAGTTACAGAGCGGTATCACAGTCCTCTTATTCCCTCGGTTACAGAGCAGTATTACAGTCCTCTTATTCCCTCAGTTACTACAGAGCGGTATTACAGTCCTCTTATTCCCTCATTTACTACAGAGCGGTATTACAGTCCTCTTATTCCCTCAGTTACTACAGAGCGGTATCACAGTCCTCTTATTCCCTCAGTTACAGAGCGGTATCACAGTCCTCTTATTCCCTCAGTTACTACAGAGCGGTATCACAGTCCTCTTATTCCCTCAGTTACTACAGAGCGGTATCACAGTTATCTTATTCCCTCAGTTACAGAGCGGTATCACAGTCCTCTTATTCCCTCAGTTACAGAGCGGTATTACAGTCCTCTTATTCCCTCAGTTACAGAGCGGTATCACAGTCCTCTTATTCCCTCAGTTACTACAGAGCGGTATCACAGTCATCTTATTCCCTCAGTTACACAGCGGTATCAGTCCTCTTATTCCCTCAGTTACAGAGCGGTATCACAGTCCTCTTATTCCCTCAGTTACTACAGAGCGGTATCATAGTTATCTTATTCCCTCAGTTACAGAGCGGTATCACAGTCCTCTTATTCCCTCAGTTACAGAGCGGTATCACAGTCCTCTTATTCCCTCAGTTACTACAGAGCGGTATCACAGTCATCTTATTCCCTCAGTTACAGAGCGGTATTGCAGACCTCTTATTCCCTCAGTTACAGAGCGGTATCGCAGACCTCTTATTCCCTCAGTTACAGAGCGGTATCACAGTCCTCTTATTCCCTCAGTTACAGAGCGGTATCACAGTCCTCTTATTCCCTCAGTTACTACAGAGCGGTATCGCAGTTATCTTATTCCCTCAGTTACAGAGCGGTATCACAGTCCTCTTATTCCCTCAGTTACAGAGCGGTATTACAGTCCTCTTATTCCCTCAGTTACAGAGCGGTATCACAGTCCTCTTATTCCCTCAGGTACTACAGAGCGGTATCACAGTTATCTTACTCCCTCAGTTACAGAGCGGTATCACAGTCCTCTTATTCCCTCAGTTACTACAGAGCGGTATCGCAGTCCTCTTATTCCCTCAGTTACAGAGCGGTATCGCAGACCTCTTATTTCCTCAGTTACAGAGCGGTATCGCAGACCTCTTATTCCCTCAGTTACAGAGCGGTATCGCAGACCTCTTATTCCCTCAGTTACAGAACGGTATCACAGTCCTCTTATTCCCTCAGTTACAGAGCGGTATCACAGTCCTCTTATTCCCTCAGTTACAGAGCGGTATCACAGTCCTCTTATTCCCTCAGTTACTACAGAGCGGTATCGCAGTTATCTTATTCCCTCAGTTACAGAGCGGTATCACAGTCCTCTTATTCCCTCAGTTACAGAGCGGTATTACAGTCCTCTTATTCCCTCAGTTACAGAGCGGTATCACAGTCCTCTTATTCCCTCAGGTACTACAGAGCGGTATCACAGTTATCTTACTCCCTCAGTTACAGAGCGGTATCACAGTCCTCTTATTCCCTCAGTTACTACAGAGCGGTATCGCAGTCCTCTTATTCCCTCAGTTACAGAGCGGTATCGCAGACCTCTTATTCCCTCAGTTACAGAGCGGTATCGCAGACCTCTTATTCCCTCAGTTACAGAGCGGTATCGCAGACCTCTTATTCCCTCAGTTACAGAGCGGTATCGCAGACCTCTTATTCCCTCAGTTACAGAGCGGTATCGCAGACCTCTTATTCCCTCAGTTACAGAGCGGTATCGCAGACCTCTTATTCCCTCAGTTACAGAGCGGTATTACAGTCCTTTTATTCCCTCAGTTACAGAGCGGTATTACAGTCCTCTTATTCCCTCAGTTACTACAGAGCGGTATTACAGTCCTCTTATTCCCTCAGTTACTACAGAGCGGTATCACAGTCCTCTTATTCCCTCAGTTACAGAGCGGTATCACAGTCCTCTTATTCCCTCAGTTACAGAGCGGTATCACAGTCCTCTTATTCCCTCAGTTACTACAGAGCGGTATCACAGTTATCTTATTCCCTCAGTTACAGAGCGGTATCACAGTCCTCTTATTCCCTCAGTTACAGAGCGGTATCACAGTCCTCTTATTCCCTCAGTTACTACAGAGCGGTATCACAGTTATCTTATTCCCTCAGTTACAGAGCGGTATTACAGTCCTCTTATTCCCTCAGTTACAGAGCGGTATCACAGTCCTCTTATTCCCTCAGTTACTACAGAGCGGTATCACTGTCCTCTTATTCCCTCAGTTACAGAGCGGTATCGCAGTCCTCTTATTCCCTCATTTACAGAGCGGTATCGTAGACCTCTTATTCCCTCAGTTACAGAGCGGTATCACAGTCCTCTTATTCCCTCAGTTACTACAGAGCGGTATCGCAGTCCTCTTATTCCCTCAGTTACAGAGCGGTATCACAGACCTCTTATTCCCTCAGTTACAGAGCGGTATCGCAGTCCTCTTATTCCCTCAGTTACAGAGCGGTATCGCAGACTTCTTATTCCCTCAGTTACAGAGCGGTATCGCAGTCCTCTTATTCCCTCAGTTACTACAGAGCGGTATCACAGTTATCTTATTCCCTCAGTTACAGAGCGGTATCACAGACCTCTTATTCCCTCAGTTACAGAGCGGTATTACAGTCCTCTTATTCCCTCAGTTACAGAGCGGTATTACAGTCCTCTTATTCCCTCAGTTACAGAGCGGTATCACAGTCCTCTTATTCCCTCAGGTACTACAGAGCGGTATCACAGTTATCTTACTCCCTCAGTTACAGAGCGGTATCACAGTCCTCTTATTCCCTCAGTTACTACAGAGCGGTATCGCAGTCCTCTTATTCCCTCGGTTACAGAGCGGTATCGCAGACCTCTTATTCCCTCAGTTACAGAGCGGTATCGCAGACCTCTTATTCCCTCAGTTACAGAGCGGTATCGCAGACCTCTTATTCCCTCAGCTACAGAGCGGTATCGCAGACCTCTTATTCCCTCAGTTACAGAGCGGTTTCACAGTCCTCTTATTCACTCAGTTACAGAGCGGTATCACAGTCCTCTTATTCCCTCGGTTACAGAGCAGTATTACAGTCCTCTTATTCCCTCAGTTACTACAGAGCGGTATTACAGTCCTCTTATTCCCTCATTTACTACAGAGCGGTATTACAGTCCTCTTATTCCCTCAGTTACTACAGAGCGGTATCACAGTCCTCTTATTCCCTCAGTTACAGAGCGGTATCACAGTCCTCTTATTCCCTCAGTTACTACAGAGCGGTATCACAGTCCTCTTATTCCCTCAGTTACTACAGAGCGGTATCACAGTTATCGTATTCCCTCAGTTACAGAGCGGTATCACAGTCCTCTTATTCCCTCAGTTACAGAGCGGTATTACAGTCCTCTTATTCCCTCAGTTACAGAGCGGTATCACAGTCCTCTTATTCCCTCAGTTACTACAGAGCGGTATCACAGTCATCTTATTCCCTCAGTTACAGAGCGGTATCACAGTCCTCTTATTCCCTCAGTTACAGAGCGGTATCACAGTCCTCTTATTCCCTCAGTTACTACAGAGCGGTATCATAGTTATCTTATTCCCTCAGTTACAGAGCGGTATCACAGTCCTCTTATTCCCTCAGTTACAGAGCGGTATCACAGTCCTCTTATTCCCTCAGTTACTACAGAGCGGTATCACAGTCATCTTATTCCCTCAGTTACAGAGCGGTATTGCAGACCTCTTATTCCCTCAGTTACAGAGCGGTATCGCAGACCTCTTATTCCCTCAGTTACAGAGCGGTATCACAGTCCTCTTATTCCCTCAGTTACAGAGCGGTATCACAGTCCTCTTATTCCCTCAGTTACTACAGAGCGGTATCGCAGTTAACTTATTCCCTCAGTTACAGAGCGGTATCACAGTCCTCTTATTCCCTCAGTTACAGAGCGGTATTACAGTCCTCTTATTCCCTCAGTTACAGAGCGGTATCACAGTCCTCTTATTCCCTCAGGTACTACAGAGCGGTATCACAGTTATCTTACTCCCTCAGTTACAGAGCGGTATCACAGTCCTCTTATTCCCTCAGTTACTACAGAGCGGTATCGCAGTCCTCTTATTCCCTCAGTTACAGAGCGGTATCGCAGACCTCTTATTTCCTCAGTTACAGAGCGGTATCGCAGACCTCTTATTCCCTCAGTTACAGAGCGGTATCGCAGACCTCTTATTCCCTCAGTTACAGAGCGGTATCACAGTCCTCTTATTCCCTCAGTTACAGAGCGGTATCACAGTCCTCTTATTCCCTCAGTTACAGAGCGGTATCACAGTCCTCTTATTCCCTCAGTTACTACAGAGCGGTATCGCAGTTATCTTATTCCCTCAGTTACAGAGCGGTATCACAGTCCTCTTATTCCCTCAGTTACAGAGCGGTATTACAGTCCTCTTATTCCCTCAGTTACAGAGCGGTATCACAGTCCTCTTATTCCCTCAGGTACTACAGAGCGGTATCACAGTTATCTTACTCCCTCAGTTACAGAGCGGTATCACAGTCCTCTTATTCCCTCAGTTACTACAGAGCGGTATCGCAGTCCTCTTATTCCCTCAGTTACAGAGCGGTATCGCAGACCTCTTATTCCCTCAGTTACAGAGCGGTATCGCAGACCTCTTATTTCCTCAGTTACAGAGCGGTATCGCAGACCTCTTATTCCCTCAGTTACAGAGCGGTATCGCAGACCTCTTATTCCCTCAGCTACAGAGCGGTATCGCAGACCTCTTATTCCCTCAGTTACAGAGCGGTTTCACAGTCCTCTTATTCACTCAGTTACAGAGCGGTATCACAGTCCTCTTATTCCCTCAGTTACAGAGCAGTATTACAGTCCTCTTATTCCCTCAGTTACTACAGAGCGGTATTACAGTCCTCTTATTCCCTCAGTTACTACAGAGCGGTATTACAGTCCTCTTATTCCCTCAGTTACTACAGAGCGGTATCACAGTCCTCTTATTCCCTCAGTTACAGAGCAGTATCACAGTCCTCTTATTCCCTCAGTTACTACAGAGCGGTATCACAGTCCTCTTATTCCCTCAGTTACTACAGAGCGGTATCACAGTTATCTTATTCCCTCAGTTACAGAGCGGTATCACAGTCCTCTTATTCCCTCAGTTACAGAGCGGTATTACAGTCCTCTTATTCCCTCAGTTACAGAGCGGTATCACAGTCCTCTTATTCCCTCAGTTACTACAGAGCGGTATCACAGTCATCTTATTCCCTCAGTTACAGAGCGGTATCACAGTCCTCTTATTCCGTCAGTTACAGAGCGGTATCACAGTCCTCTTATTCCCTCAGTTACTACAGAGCGGTATCACAGTTATCTTATTCCCTCAGTTACAGAGCGGTATCACAGTCCTCTTATTCCCTCAGTTACAGAGCGGTATCACAGTCCTCTTATTCCCTCAGTTACAGAGCGGTATCACAGTCCTCTTATTCCCTCAGTTACTACAGAGCGGTATCACAGTCATCTTATTCCCTCAGTTACAGAGCGGTATCACAGTCCTCTTATTCCCTCAGTTACAGAGCGGTATCACAGTCCTCTTATTCCCTCAGTTACTACAGAGCGGTATCACAGTCCTCTTATTCCCTCAGTTACAGAGCAGTATCACAGTCCTCTTATTCCCTCAGTTACTACAGAGCGGTATCACAGTCCTCTTATTCCCTCAGTTACTACAGAGCGGTATCACAGTTATCTTATTCCCTCAGTTACAGAGCGGTATCACAGTCCTCTTATTCCCTCAGTTACAGAGCGGTATCACAGTCCTCTTATTCCCTCAGTTACAGAGCGGTATCACAGTCCTCTTATTCCCTCAGTTACAGAGCGGTATCACAGTCCTCTTATTCCCTCAGTTACTACAGAGCGGTATCACAGTCATCTTATTCCCTCAGTTACAGAGCGGTATTGCAGACCTCTTATTCCCTCAGTTACAGAGCGGTATCGCAGACCTCTTATTCCCTCAGTTACAGAGCGGTATCACAGTCCTCTTATTCCCTCAGTTACAGAGCGGTATCACAGTCCTCTTATTCCCTCAGTTACTACAGAGCGGTATCGCAGTTATCTTATTCCCTCAGTTACAGAGCGGTATCACAGTCCTCTTATTCCCTCAGTTACAGAGCGGTATTACAGTCCTCTTATTCCCTCAGTTACAGAGCGGTATCACAGTCCTCTTATTCCCTCAGGTACTACAGAGCGGTATCACAGTTATCTTACTCCCTCAGTTACAGAGCGGTATCACAGTCCTCTTATTCCCTCAGTTACTACAGAGCGGTATCGCAGTCCTCTTATTCCCTCAGTTACAGAGCGGTATCGCAGACCTCTTATTCCCTCAGTTACAGAGCGGTATCGCAGACCTCTTATTTCCTCAGTTACAGAGCGGTATCGCAGACCTCTTATTCCCTCAGTTACAGAGCGGTATCGCAGACCTCTTATTCCCTCAGCTACAGAGCGGTATCGCAGACCTCTTATTCCCTCAGTTACAGAGCGGTTTCACAGTCCTCTTATTCACTCAGTTACAGAGCGGTATCACAGTCCTCTTATTCCCTCAGTTACAGAGCAGTATTACAGTCCTCTTATTCCCTCAGTTACTACAGAGCGGTATTACAGTCCTCTTATTCCCTCAGTTACTACAGAGCGGTATTACAGTCCTCTTATTCCCTCAGTTACTACAGAGCGGTATCACAGTCCTCTTATTCCCTCAGTTACAGAGCAGAATCACAGTCCTCTTATTCCCTCAGTTACTACAGAGCGGTATCACAGTCCTCTTATTCCCTCAGTTACTACAGAGCGGTATCACAGTTATCTTATTCCCTCAGTTACAGAGCGGTATCACAGTCCTCTTATTCCCTCAGTTACAGAGCGGTATTACAGTCCTCTTATTCCCTCAGTTACAGAGCGGTATCACAGTCCTCTTATTCCCTCAGTTACTACAGAGCGGTATCACAGTCATCTTATTCCCTCAGTTACAGAGCGGTATCACAGTCCTCTTATTCCCTCAGTTACTACAGAGCGGTTTCACAGTTATCTTATTCCCTCAGTTACAGAGCGGTATCACAGTCCTCTTATTCCCTCAGTTACAGAGCGGTATCACAGTCCTCTTATTCCCTCAGTTACAGAGCGGTATCACAGTCCTCTTATTCCCTCAGTTACTACAGAGCGGTATCACAGTCATCTTATTCCCTCAGTTACAGAGCGGTATTGCAGACCTCTTATTCCCTCAGTTACAGAGCGGTATCGCAGACTTCTTATTCCCTCAGTTACAGAGCGGTATCACAGTCCTCTTATTCCCTCAGTTACTACAGAGCGGTATCACAGTCCTCTTATTCCCTCAGTTACTACAGAGCGGTATTACAGTCCTCTTATTCCCTCAGTTACAGAGCGGTATCACAGTCCTCTTATTCCCTCAGTTACAGAGCGGTATCACAGTCCTCTTATTCCCTCAGTTACAGAGCGGTATCGCAGACCTCTTATTCCCTCAGTTACAGAGCGGTATCGCAGACCTCTTATTCCCTCAGTTACAGAGCGGTATCGCAGACCTCTTATTCCCTCAGTTACAGAGCGGTTTCACAGTCCTCTTATTCACTCAGTTACAGAGCGGTATCACAGTCCTCTTATTCCCTCAGTTACAGAGCGGTATCGCAGACCTCTTATTCCCTCAGTTACAGAGCGGTATCGCAGACCTCTTATTCCCTCAGTTACAGAGCGGTATCGCAGACCTCTTATTCCCTCAGTTACAGAGCGGTATCGCAGACCTCTTATTCCCTCAGTTACAGAGCGGTATCGCAGACCTCTTATTCCCTCAGTTACAGAGCGGTATTACAGTCCTCTTATTCCCTCAGTTACAGAGCGGTATTACAGTCCTCTTATTCCCTCAGTTACTATAGAGCGGTATTACAGTCCTCTTATTCCCTCAGTTACTACAGAGCGGTATCACAGTCCTCTTATTCCCTCAGTTACAGAGCGGTATCACAGTCCTCTTATTCCCTCAGTTACAGAGCGGTATCACAGTCCTCTTATTCCCTCAGTTACTACAGAGCGGTATCACAGTTATCTTATTCCCTCAGTTACAGAGCGGTATCACAGTCCTCTTATTCCCTCAGTTACAGAGCGGTATCACAGTCCTCTTATTCCCTCAGTTACTACAGAGCGGTATCACTGTCCTCTTATTCCCTCAGTTACAGAGCGGTATCGCAGTCCTCTTATTCCCTCATTTACAGAGCGGTATCGTAGACCTCTTATTCCCTCAGTTACAGAGCGGTATCACAGTCCTCTTATTCCCTCAGTTACTACAGAGCGGTATCGCAGTCCTCTTATTCCCTCAGTTACAGAGCGGTATCACAGACCTCTTATTCCCTCAGTTACAGAGCGGTATTACAGTCCTCTTATTCCCTCAGTTACTATAGAGCGGTATTACAGTCCTCTTATTCCCTCAGTTACTACAGAGCGGTATCACAGTCCTCTTATTCCCTCAGTTACAGAGCGGTATCACAGTCCTCTTATTCCCTCAGTTACAGAGCGGTATCACAGTCCTCTTATTCCCTCAGTTACTACAGAGCGGTATCACAGTTATCTTATTCCCTCAGTTACAGAGCGGTATCACAGTCCTCTTATTCCCTCAGTTACAGAGCGGTATCACAGTCCTCTTATTCCCTCAGTTACTACAGAGCGGTATCACTGTCCTCTTATTCCCTCAGTTACAGAGCGGTATCGCAGTCCTCTTATTCCCTCATTTACAGAGCGGTATCGTAGACCTCTTATTCCCTCAGTTACAGAGCGGTATCACAGTCCTCTTATTCCCTCAGTTACTACAGAGCGGTATCGCAGTCCTCTTATTCCCTCAGTTACAGAGCGGTATCACAGACCTCTTATTCCCTCAGTTACAGAGCGGTATCGCAGTCCTCTTATTCCCTCAGTTACAGAGCGGTATCGCAGACTTCTTATTCCCTCAGTTACAGAGCGGTATCGCAGTCCTCTTATTCCCTCAGTTACTACAGAGCGGTATCACAGTTATCTTATTCCCTCAGTTACAGAGCGGTATCACAGACCTCTTATTCCCTCAGTTACAGAGCGGTATTACAGTCCTCTTATTCCCTCAGTTACAGAGCGGTATTACAGTCCTCTTATTCCCTCAGTTACAGAGCGGTATCACAGTCCTCTTATTCCCTCAGGTACTACAGAGCGGTATCACAGTTATCTTACTCCCTCAGTTACAGAGCGGTATCACAGTCCTCTTATTCCCTCAGTTACTACAGAGCGGTATCGCAGTCCTCTTATTCCCTCGGTTACAGAGCGGTATCGCAGACCTCTTATTCCCTCAGTTACAGAGCGGTATCGCAGACCTCTTATTCCCTCAGTTACAGAGCGGTATCGCAGACCTCTTATTCCCTCAGTTACAGAGCGGTATCGCAGACCTCTTATTCCCTCAGCTACAGAGCGGTATCGCAGACCTCTTATTCCCTCAGTTACAGAGCGGTTTCACAGTCCTCTTATTCACTCAGTTACAGAGCGGTATCACAGTCCTCTTATTCCCTCGGTTACAGAGCAGTATTACAGTCCTCTTATTCCCTCAGTTACTACAGAGCGGTATTACAGTCCTCTTATTCCCTCAGTTACTACAGAGCGGTATTACAGTCCTCTTATTCCCTCAGTTACTACAGAGCGGTATCACAGTCCTCTTATTCCCTCAGTTACAGAGCAGTATCACAGTCCTCTTATTCCCTCAGTTACTACAGAGCGGTATCACAGTCCTCTTATTCCCTCAGGTACTACAGAGCGGTATCACAGTTATCTTACTCCCTCAGTTACAGAGCGGTATCACAGTCCTCTTATTCCCTCAGTTACTACAGAGCGGTATCACAGTCATCTTATTCCCTCAGTTACAGAGCGGTATTGCAGACCTCTTATTCCCTCAGTTACTACAGAGCGGTATCACAGTCCTCTTATTCCCTCAGTTACAGAGCAGTATCACAGTCATCTTATTCCCTCAGTTACAGAGCGGTATCACAGTCCTCTTATTCCCTCAGTTACTACAGAGCGGTATCACAGTTATCTTATTCCCTCAGTTACAGAGCGGTATCACAGTCCTCTTATTCCCTCAGTTACAGAGCGGTATCACAGTCCTCTTATTCCCTCAGTTACAGAGCGGTATCACAGTCCTCTTATTCCCTCAGTTACTACAGAGCGGTATCACAGTCATCTTATTCCCTCAGTTACAGAGCGGTATTGCAGACCTCTTATTCCCTCAGTTACAGAGCGGTATCGCAGACCTCTTATTCCCTCAGTTACAGAGCGGTATCACAGTCCTCTTATTCCCTCAGTTACTACAGAGCGGTATCACAGTCCTCTTATTCCCTCAGTTACTACAGAGCGGTATTACAGTCCTCTTATTCCCTCAGTTACAGAGCGGTATCACAGTCCTCTTATTCCCTCAGTTACAGAGCGGTATCACAGTCCTCTTATTCCCTCAGTTACAGAGCGGTATCGCAGACCTCTTATTCCCTCAGTTACAGAGCGGTATCGCAGACCTCTTATTCCCTCAGTTACAGAGCGGTATCGCAGACCTCTTATTCCCTCAGTTACAGAGCGGTTTCACAGTCCTCTTATTCACTCAGTTACAGAGCGGTATCACAGTCCTCTTATTCCCTCAGTTACAGAGCGGTATCGCAGACCTCTTATTCCCTCAGTTACAGAGCGGTATCGCAGACCTCTTATTCCCTCAGTTACAGAGCGGTATCGCAGACCTCTTATTCCCTCAGTTACAGAGCGGTATCGCAGACCTCTTATTCCCTCAGTTACAGAGCGGTATCGCAGACCTCTTATTCCCTCAGTTACAGAGCGGTATTACAGTCCTCTTATTCCCTCAGTTACAGAGCGGTATTACAGTCCTCTTATTCCCTCAGTTACTACAGAGCGGTATTACAGTCCTCTTATTCCCTCAGTTACTACAGAGCGGTATCACAGTCCTCTTATTCCCTCAGTTACAGAGCGGTATCACAGTCCTCTTATTCCCTCAGTTACAGAGCGGTATCACAGTCCTCTTATTCCCTCAGTTACTACAGAGCGGTATCACAGTTATCTTATTCCCTCAGTTACAGAGCGGTATCACAGTCCTCTTATTCCCTCAGTTACAGAGCGGTATCACAGTCCTCTTATTCCCTCAGTTACTACAGAGCGGTATCACAGTTATCTTATTCCCTCAGTTACAGAGCGGTATTACAGTCCTCTTATTCCCTCAGTTACAGAGCGGTATCACAGTCCTCTTATTCCCTCAGTTACTACAGAGCGGTATCACTGTCCTCTTATTCCCTCAGTTACAGAGCGGTATCGCAGTCCTCTTATTCCCTCATTTACAGAGCGGTATCGTAGACCTCTTATTCCCTCAGTTACAGAGCGGTATCACAGTCCTCTTATTCCCTCAGTTACTACAGAGCGGTATCGCAGTCCTCTTATTCCCTCAGTTACAGAGCGGTATCACAGACCTCTTATTCCCTCAGTTACAGAGCGGTATCGCAGTCCTCTTATTCCCTCAGTTACAGAGCGGTATCGCAGACATCTTATTCCCTCAGTTACAGAGCGGTATCGCAGTCCTCTTATTCCCTCAGTTACTACAGAGCGGTATCACAGTTATCTTATTCCCTCAGTTACAGAGCGGTATCACAGACCTCTTATTCCCTCAGTTACAGAGCGGTATTACAGTCCTCTTATTCCCTCAGTTACAGAGCGGTATTACAGTCCTCTTATTCCCTCAGTTACAGAGCGGTATCACAGTCCTCTTATTCCCTCAGGTACTACAGAGCGGTATCACAGTTATCTTACTCCCTCAGTTACAGAGCGGTATCACAGTCCTCTTATTCCCTCAGTTACTACAGAGCGGTATCGCAGTCCTCTTATTCCCTCGGTTACAGAGCGGTATCGCAGACCTCTTATTCCCTCAGTTACAGAGCGGTATCGCAGACCTCTTATTCCCTCAGTTACAGAGCGGTATCGCAGACCTCTTATTCCCTCAGTTACAGAGCGGTATCGCAGACCTCTTATTCCCTCAGCTACAGAGCGGTATCGCAGACCTCTTATTCCCTCAGTTACAGAGCGGTTTCACAGTCCTCTTATTCACTCAGTTACAGAGCGGTATCACAGTCCTCTTATTCCCTCGGTTACAGAGCAGTATTACAGTCCTCTTATTCCCTCAGTTACTACAGAGCGGTATTACAGTCCTCTTATTCCCTCAGTTACTACAGAGCGGTATTACAGTCCTCTTATTCCCTCAGTTACTACAGAGCGGTATCACAGTCCTCTTATTCCCTCAGTTACAGAGCAGTATCACAGTCCTCTTATTCCCTCAGTTACTACAGAGCGGTATCACAGTCCTCTTATTCCCTCAGGTACTACAGAGCGGTATCACAGTTATCTTACTCCCTCAGTTACAGAGCGGTATCACAGTCCTCTTATTCCCTCAGTTACTACAGAGCGGTATCACAGTCATCTTATTCCCTCAGTTACAGAGCGGTATTGCAGACCTCTTAATCCCTCAGTTACAGAGCGGTATCGCAGACCTCTTATTCCCTCAGTTACAGAGCGGTATCACAGTCCTCTTATTCCCTCAGTTACAGAGCGGTATCACAGTCCTCTTATTCCCTCAGTTACTACAGAGCGGTATCGCAGTTATCTTATTCCCTCAGTTACAGAGCGGTATCACAGTCCTCTTATTCCCTCAGTTACAGAGCGGTATTACAGTCCTCTTATTCCCTCAGTTACAGAGCGGTATCACAGTCCTCTTATTCCCTCAGGTACTACAGAGCGGTATCACAGTTATCTTACTCCCTCAGTTACAGAGCGGTATCACAGTCCTCTTATTCCCTCAGTTACTACAGAGCGGTATCGCAGTCCTCTTATTCCCTCAGTTACAGAGCGGTATCGCAGACCTCTTATTTCCTCAGTTACAGAGCGGTATCGCAGACCTCTTATTCCCTCAGTTACAGAGCGGTATCGCAGACCTCTTATTCCCTCAGCTACAGAGCGGTATCGCAGACCTCTTATTCCCTCAGTTACAGAGCGGTTTCACAGTCCTCTTATTCACTCAGTTACAGAGCGGTATCACAGTCCTCTTATTCCCTCAGTTACAGAGCAGTATTACAGTCCTCTTATTCCCTCAGTTACTACAGAGCGGTATTACAGTCCTCTTATTCCCTCAGTTACTACAGAGCGGTATTACAGTCCTCTTATTCCCTCAGTTACTACAGAGCGGTATCACAGTCCTCTTATTCCCTCAGTTACAGAGCAGTATCACAGTCCTCTTATTCCCTCAGTTACTACAGAGCGGTATCACAGTCCTCTTATTCCCTCAGTTACTACAGAGCGGTATCACAGTTATCTTATTCCCTCAGTTACAGAGCGGTATCACAGTCCTCTTATTCCCTCAGTTACAGAGCGGTATTACAGTCCTCTTATTCCCTCAGTTACAGAGCGGTATCACAGTCCTCTTATTCCCTCAGTTACTACAGAGCGGTATCACAGTCATCTTATTCCCTCAGTTACAGAGCGGTATCACAGTCCTCTTATTCCGTCAGTTACAGAGCGGTATCACAGTCCTCTTATTCCCTCAGTTACTACAGAGCGGTATCACAGTTATCTTATTCCCTCAGTTACAGAGCGGTATCACAGTCCTCTTATTCCCTCAGTTACAGAGCGGTATCACAGTCCTCTTATTCCCTCAGTTACAGAGCGGTATCACAGTCCTCTTATTCCCTCAGTTACTACAGAGCGGTATCACAGTCATCTTATTCCCTCAGTTACAGAGCGGTATCGCAGACCTCTTATTCCCTCAGTTACAGAGCGGTATCGCAGACCTCTTATTCCCTCAGTTACAGAGCGGTATCACAGTCCTCTTATTCCCTCAGTTACAGAGCGGTATCACAGTCCTCTTATTCCCTCAGTTACTACAGAGCGGTATCGCAGTCCTCTTATTCCCTCAGTTACAGAGCGGTATCGCAGTCCTCTTATTCCCTCAGTTACAGAGCGGTATCGTAGACCTCTTATTCCATCAGTTACAGAGCGGTATCACAGTCCTCTTATTCCCTCAGTTACTACAGAGCGGTATCGCAGTCCTCTTATTCCCTCAGTTACAGAGCGGTATCGCAGACCTCTTATTCCCTCAGTTACAGAGCGGTATCGCAGTCCTCTTATTCCCTCAGTTACAGAGCGGTATCACAGTCCTCTTATTCCCTCAGTTACTACAGAGCGGTATCACAGTTATCTTATTCCCTCAGTTACAGAGCGGTATCACAGTCCTCTTATTCCCTCAGTTACAGAGCGGTATTACAGTCCTCTTATTCCCTCAGTTACAGAGCGGTATCACAGTCCTCTTATTCCCTCAGGTACTACAGAGCGGTATCATAGTTATCTTATTCCCTCAGTTACAGAGCGGTATCACAGTCCTCTTATTCCCTCAGTTACTACAGAGCGGTATCGTAGTCCTCTTATTCCCTCAGTTACAGAGCGGTATCGCAGACCTCTTATTCCCTCAGTTACAGAGCGGTATCGCAGACCTCTTATTCCCTCAGTTACAGAGCGGTATCGCAGACCTCTTTTTCCCTCAGCTACAGAGCGGTATCACAGCCCTCTTATTCCCTCAGTTACTACAGAGCGGTATCACAGTTATCTTATTCCCTCAGTTACAGAGCGGTATCACAGTCCTCTTATTCCCTCAGTTACAGAGCGGTATTACAGTCCTCTTATTCCCTCAGTTACAGAGCGGTATCACAGTCCTCTTATTCCCTCAGTTACTACAGAGCGGTATCACAGTCATCTTATTCCCTCAGTTACAGAGCGGTATCACAGTCCTCTTATTCCGTCAGTTACAGAGCGGTATCACAGTCCTCTTATTCCCTCAGTTACTACAGAGCGGTATCACAGTTATCTTATTCCCTCAGTTACAGAGCGGTATCACAGTCCTCTTATTCCCTCAGTTACAGAGCGGTATCACAGTCCTCTTATTCCCTCAGTTACAGAGCGGTATCACAGTCCTCTTATTCCCTCAGTTACTACAGAGCGGTATCACAGTCATCTTATTCCCTCAGTTACAGAGCGGTATCGCAGACCTCTTATTCCCTCAGTTACAGAGCGGTATCGCAGACCTCTTATTCCTTCAGTTACAGAGCGGTATCACAGTCCTCTTATTCCCTCAGTTACAGAGCGGTATCACAGTCCTCTTATTCCCTCAGTTACTACAGAGCGGTATCGCAGTCCTCTTATTCCCTCAGTTACAGAGCGGTATCGCAGTCCTCTTATTCCCTCAGTTACAGAGCGGTATCGTAGACCTCTTATTCCATCAGTTACAGAGCGGTATCACAGTCCTCTTATTCCCTCAGTTACTACAGAGCGGTATCGCAGTCCTCTTATTCCCTAAGTTACAGAGCGGTATCGCAGACCTCTTATTCCCTCAGTTACAGAGCGGTATCGCAGTCCTCTTATTCCCTCAGTTACAGAGCGGTATCGCAGACCTCTTATTCCCTCAGTTACAGAGCGGTATCACAGTCCTCTTATTCCCTCAGTTACTACAGAGCGGTATCACAGTTATCTTATTCCCTCAGTTACAGAGCGGTATCACAGTCCTCTTATTCCCTCAGTTACAGAGCGGTATTACAGTCCTCTTATTCCCTCAGTTACAGAGCGGTATCACAGTCCTCTTATTCCCTCAGGTACTACAGAGCGGTATCATAGTTATCTTATTCCCTCAGTTACAGAGCGGTATCACAGTCCTCTTATTCCCTCAGTTACTACAGAGCGGTATCGTAGTCCTCTTATTCCCTCAGTTACAGAGCGGTATCGCAGACCTCTTATTCCCTCAGTTACAGAGCGGTATCGCAGACCTCTTATTCCCTCAGTTACAGAGCGGTATCGCAGACCTCTTATTCCCTCAGCTACAGAGCGGTATCGCAGACCTCTTATTCCCTCAGTTGCAGAGCGGTTTCACAGTCCTCTTATTCCCTCAATTACTACAGAGCGGTATCACAGTCCTCTTATTCCCTCAGTTACTACAGAGCGGTATTACAGTCCTCTTATTCCCTCAGTTACTACAGAGCGGTATCACAGTCCTCTTATTCCCTCAGTTACTACAGAGCGGTATTACAGTCCTCTTATTCCCTCAGTTACTACAGAGCGGTATCACAGTCCTCTTATTCCCTCAGTTACAGAGCGGTATCACAGTCCTCTTATTCCCTCAGTTACAGAGCGGTATCACAGTCCTCTTATTCCCTCAGTTACAGAGCGGTATTACAGTCCTCTTATTCCCTCAGTTGCTACAGAGCGGTATCCCAGACCTCTTGTTCCCTCAGTTACAGAGCGGTATCACAGTCCTCTTATTCCCTCAGTTACTACAGAGCGGTATCGCAGTCCTCTTATTCCCTCAGTTACAGAGCGGTATCGCAGACCTCTTATTCCCTCAGTTACAGAGCGGTATTACAGTCCTCTTATTCCCTCAGTTACTACAAAGCGGTATTACAGTCCTCTTATTCCCTCAGTTACAGAGCAGTATCACAGCCCTCTTATTCCCTCAGTTACAGAGCGGTATCACAGTCCTCTTATTCCCTCAGTTACAGAGCGGTATTACAGTCCTCTTATTCCCTCAGTTACAGAGCGGTATCACAGTCCTCTTATTCCCTCAGTTACAGAGCGGTATTACAGTCCTCTTATTCCCTCAGTTACTACAGAGCTGTATCACAGTCCTCTTATTCCCTCAGTTACAGAGCGGTATCACAGTCCTCTTATTCCCTCAGTTACAGAGCGGTATCACAGTCCTCTTATTCCCTCAGTTACAGAGCGGTATCGCAGTCCTCTTATTCCCTCAGTTACAGAGCGGTATCGCAGACCTCTTATTCCCTCAGTTACAGAGCGGTATCGCAGACCTCTTATTCCCTCAGTTACAGAGCGGTTTCACAGTCCTCTTATTCACTCAGTTACAGAGCGGTATCACAGTCCTCTTATTCCCTCAGTTACAGAGCGGTATTACAGTCCTCTTATTCCCTCAGTTACTACAGAGCGGTATTACAGTCCTCTTATTCCCTCAGTTACTACAGAGCGGTATCGCAGTCCTCTTATTCCCTCAGTTACAGAGCGGTATTACAGTCCTCTTATTCCCTCAGTTACAGAGCAGTATTACAGTCCTCTTATTCCCTCAGTTGCTACAGAGCGGTATCGCAGACCTCTTGTTCCCTCAGTTACAGAGCGGTATCGCAGTCCTCTTGTTCCCTCAGTTACAGAGCGGTATCGCAGACCTCTTGTTCCCTCAGTTACAGAGCGGTATTGCAGACCTCTTATTCCCTCAGTTACAGAGCGGTATCGCAGACCTCTTATTCCCTCAGTTACAGAGCGGTATCACAGTCCTCTTATTCCCTCAGTTGCTACAGAGCGGTATCGCAGACCTCTTGTTCCCTCAGTTACAGAGCGGTATCACAGTCCTCTTATTCCCTCAGTTACAGAGCGGTATCACAGTCCTCTTATTCCCTCAGTTACAGAGCGGTATCGCAGACCTCTTACTCCCTCAGTTACAGAGCGGTATCGCAGACCTTATTCCCTCAGTTACAGAGCGGTATCGCAGACCTCTTGTTCCCTCAGTTACAGAGCGGTATCACAGTCCTCTTGTTCCCTCAGTTACTACAGAGCGGTATTACAGTCCTCTTATTCCCTCAGTTACTACAGAGTGGTATCACAGTCCTCTTATTCCCTCAGTTACAGAGCGGTATCACAGTCCTCTTATTCCCTCAGTTACAGAGCGGTATTACAGTCCTCTTATTCCCTCAGTTACAGAGCGGTATCACAGTCCTCTTATTCCCTCAGTTACAGAGCGGTATCGCAGACCTCTTATTCCCTCAGTTACAGAGCGGTATCGCAGACCTCTTATTCCCTCAGTTACAGAGCGGTATCGCAGACCTCTTATTCCCTCAGTTACAGAGCGGTTTCACAGTCCTCTTATTCACTCAGTTACAGAGCGGTATCACAGTCCTCTTATTCCCTCAGTTACAGAGTGGTATCACAGTCCTCTTATTCCCTCAGTTACAGAGCGGTATCGCAGACCTCTTATTCCCTCAGTTACAGAGCGGTATCGCAGACCTCTTATTCCCTCAGTTACAGAGCGGTATCGCAGACCTCTTATTCCCTCTGTTACAGAGCGGTATCGCAGACCTCTTATTCCCTCAGTTACAGAGCGGTATCGCAGACCTCTTATTCCCTCAGTTACAGAGCGGTATTACAGTCCTCTTATTCCCTCAGTTACAGAGCGGTATTACAGTCCTCTTATTCCCTCAGTTACTACAGAGCGGTATTACAGTCCTCTTATTCCCTCAGTTACTACAGAGCGGTATCACAGTCCTCTTATTCCCTCAGTTACAGAGCGGTATCACAGTCCTCTTATTCCCTCAGTTACAGAGCGGTATCACAGTCCTCTTATTCCCTCAGTTACTACAGAGCGGTATCACAGTTATCTTATTCCCTCAGTTACAGAGCGGTATTACAGTCCTCTTATTCCCTCAGTTACAGAGCGGTATCACAGTCCTCTTATTCCCTCAGTTACAGAGCGGTATCACAGTCCTCTTATTCCCTCAGTTACTACAGAGCGGTATCGCAGTCCTCTTATTCCCTCAGTTACAGAGCGGTATCGCAGTCCTCTTATTCCCTCAGTTACAGAGCGGTATCGTAGACCTCTTATTCCCTCAGTTACAGAGCGGTATCACAGTCCTCTTATTCCCTCAGTTACTACAGAGCGGTATCGCAGTCCTCTTATTCCCTCAGTTACAGAGCGGTATCGCAGACCTCTTATTCCCTCAGTTACAGAGCGGTATCGCAGTCCTCTTATTCCCTCAGTTACAGAGCGGTATCGCAGACTTCTTATTCCCTCAGTTACAGAGCGGTATCACAGTCCTCTTATTCCCTCAGTTACTACAGAGCGGTATCACAGTTATCTTATTCCCTCAGTTACAGAGCGGTATCACAGTCCTCTTATTCCCTCAGTTACAGAGCGGTATTACAGTCCTCTTATTCCCTCAGTTACAGAGCGGTATCACAGTCCTCTTATTCCCTCAGGTACTACAGAGCGGTATCACAGTTATCTTACTCCCTCAGTTACAGAGCGGTATCACAGTCCTCTTATTCCCTCAGTTACTACAGAGCGGTATCGCAGTCCTCTTATTCCCTCAGTTACAGAGCGGTATTGCAGACCTCTTATTCCCTCAGTTACAGAGCGGTATCGCAGACCTCTTATTCCCTCAGTTACAGAGCGGTATCGCAGACCTCTTATTCCCTCAGTTACAGAGCGGTATCGCAGACCTCTTATTCCCTCAGCTACAGAGCGGTATCGCAGACCTCTTATTCCCTCAGTTACAGAGCGGTTTCACAGTCCTCTTATTCCCTCAGTTACTACAGAGCGGTATCACAGTCCTCTTATTCCCTCAGTTACTACAGAGCGGTATTACAGTCCTCTTATTCCCTCAGTTACTACAGAGCGGTATCACAGTCCTCTTATTCCCTCAGTTACAGAGCGGTATCACAGTCCTCTTATTCCCTCAGTTACTACAGAGCGGTATCGCAGTCCTCTTATTCCCTCAGTTACAGAGCGGTATCACAGTCCTCTTATTCCCTCAGTTACAGAGCGGTATCACAGTCCTCTTATTCCCTCAGTTACAGAGCGGTATCGCAGACCTCTTATTCCCTCAGTTACAGAGCGGTATCGCAGACCTCTTATTCCCTCAGTTACAGAGCGGTATCGCAGACCTCTTGTTCCCTCAGTTACAGAGCGGTATCACAGTCCTCTTGTTCCCTCAGTTACTACAGAGCGGTATTACAGTCCTCTTATTCCCTCAGTTACTACAGAGTGGTATCACAGTCCTCTTATTCCCTCAGTTACAGAGCGGTATCACAGTCCTCTTATTCCCTCAGTTACAGAGCGGTATTACAGTCCTCTTATTCCCTCAGTTACAGAGATGTATCACAGTCCTCTTATTCCCTCAGTTACTACAGAGCGGTATTACAGTCCTCTTATTCCCTCAGTTACAGAGCGGTATCGCAGACCTCTTATTCCCTCAGTTACAGAGCGGTATCGCAGACCTCTTATTCCCTCAGTTACAGAGCGGTATCGCAGACCTCTTATTCCCTCAGCTATAGAGCGGTATCGCAGACCTCTTATTCCCTCAGTTACAGAGCGGTTTCACAGTCCTCTTATTCACTCAGTTACAGAGCGGTATCACAGTCCTCTTATTCCCTCAGTTACAGAGCAGTATTACAGTCCTCTTATTCCCTCAGTTACTACAGAGCGGTATTACAGTCCTCTTATTCCCTCAGTTACTACAGAGCGGTATTACAGTCCTCTTATTCCCTCAGTTACTACAGAGCGGTATCACAGTCCTCTTATTCCCTCAGTTACAGAGCGGTATCACAGTCCTCTTATTCCCTCAGTTACTACAGAGCGGTATCACAGTCCTCTTATTCCCTCAGTTACTACAGAGCGGTATCACAGTTATCTTATTCCCTCAGTTACAGAGCGGTATCGTAGTCCTCTTATTCCCTCAGTTACAGAGCGGTATTACAGTCCTCTTATTCCCTCAGTTACAAAGCGGTATCACAGTCCTCTTATTCCCTCAGTTACTACAGAGCGGTATCACAGTCATCTTATTCCCTCAGTTACAGAGCGGTATCACAGTCCTCTTATTCCCTCAGTTACAGAGCGGTATCACAGTCCTCTTATTCCCTCAGTTACTACAGAGCGGTATCACAGTTATCTTATTCCCTCAGTTACAGAGCGGTATCACAGTCCTCTTATTCCCTCAGTTACAGAGCGGTATCACAGTCCTCTTATTCCCTCAGTTACAGAGCGGTATCACAGTCCTCTTATTCCCTCAGTTACTACAGAGCGGTATCACAGTCATCTTATTCCCTCAGTTACAGAGCGGTATTGCAGACCTCTTATTCCCTCAGTTACAGAGCGGTATACAGAGCGGTATCACAGACCTCTTATTCCCTCAGTTACAGAGCGGTATCACAGTCCTCTTATTCCCTCAGTTACAGAGCGGTATCACAGTCCTCTTATTCCCTCAGTTACTACAGAGCGGTATCGCAGTTATCTTATTCCCTCAGTTACAGAGCGGTATCACAGTCCTCTTATTCCCTCAGTTACAGAGCGGTATTACAGTCCTCTTATTCCCTCAGTTACAGAGCGGTATCACAGTCCTCTTATTCCCTCAGGTACTACAGAGCGGTATCACAGTTATCTTACTCCCTCAGTTACAGAGCGGTATCACAGTCCTCTTATTCCCTCAGTTACTACAGAGCGGTATCGCAGTCCTCTTATTCCCTCAGTTACAGAGCGGTATCGCAGACCTCTTATTCCCTCAGTTACAGAGCGGTATCGCAGACCTCTTATTCCCTCAGTTACAGAGCGGTATCGCAGACCTCTTATTCCCTCAGTTACAGAGCGGTATCGCAGACCTCTTATTCCCTCAGTTACAGAGCGGTTTCACAGTCCTCTTATTCCCTCAGTTACAGAGCAGTATTACAGTCCTCTTATTCCCTCAGTTACTACAGAGCGGTATTACAGTCCTCTTATTCCCTCAGTTACTACAGAGCGGTATCACAGTCCTCTTATTCCCTCAGTTACAGAGCGGTATCACAGTCCTCTTATTCCCTCAGTTACTACAGAGCGGTATCACAGTCCTCTTATTCCCTCAGTTACTACAGGGCGGTATTACAGTCCTCTTATTCCCTCAGTTACAGAGCGGTATCACAGTCCTCTTATTCCCTCAGTTACAGAGCGGTATCACAGTCCTCTTATTCCCTCAGTTACAGAGCGGTATCGCAGACCTCTTATTCCCTCAGTTACAGAGCGGTATCGCAGACCTCTTATTCCCTCAGTTACAGAGCGGTATCGCAGACCTCTTATTCCCTCAGTTACAGAGCGGTTTCACAGTCCTCTTATTCACTCAGTTACAGAGCGGTATCACAGTCCTCTTATTCCCTCAGTTACAGAGCGGTATCGCAGACCTCTTATTCCCTCAGTTACAGAGCGGTATCGCAGACCTCTTATTCCCTCAGTTACAGAGCGGTATCGCAGACCTCTTATTCCCTCAGTTACAGAGCGGTATCGCAGACCTCTTATTCCCTCAGTTACAGAGCGGTATCGCAGACCTCTTATTCCCTCAGTTACAGAGCGGTATTACAGTCCTCTTATTCCCTCAGTTACAGAGCGGTATTACAGTCCTCTTATTCCCTCAGTTACTACAGAGCGGTATTACAGTCCTCTTATTCCCTCAGTTACTACAGAGCGGTATCACAGTCCTCTTATTCCCTCAGTTACAGAGCGGTATCACAGTCCTCTTATTCCCTCAGTTACAGAGCGGTATCACAGTCCTCTTATTCCCTCAGTTACTTCAGAGCGGTATCACAGTTATCTTATTCCCTCAGTTACAGAGCGGTATCACAGTCCTCTTATTCCCTCAGTTACAGAGCGGTATCACAGTCCTCTTATTCCCTCAGTTACTACAGAGCGGTATCACAGTTATCTTATTCCCTCAGTTACAGAGCGGTATTACAGTCCTCTTATTCCCTCAGTTACAGAGCGGTATCACAGTCCTCTTATTCCCTCAGTTACTACAGAGCGGTATCACTGTCCTCTTATTCCCTCAGTTACTACAGAGCGGTATCGCAGTCCTCTTATTCCCTCAGTTACAGAGCGGTATCGCAGTCCTCTTATTCCCTCATTTACAGAGCGGTATCGTAGACCTCTTATTCCCTCAGTTACAGAGCGGTTTCACAGTCCTCTTATTCACTCAGTTACAGAGCGGTATCACAGTCCTCTTATTCCCTCAGTTACAGAGCAGTATTACAGTCCTCTTATTCCCTCAGTTACTACAGAGCGGTATTACAGTCCTCTTATTCCCTCAGTTACTACAGAGCGGTATTACAGTCCTCTTATTCCCTCAGTTACTACAGAGCGGTATCACAGTCCTCTTATTCCCTCAGTTACAGAGCGGTATCACAGTCCTCTTATTCCCTCAGTTACTACAGAGCGGTATCACAGTCCTCTTATTCCCTCAGTTACTACAGAGCGGTATCACAGTTATCTTATTCCCTCAGTTACAGAGCGGTATCACAGTCCTCTTATTCCCTCAGTTACAGAGCGGTATTACAGTCCTCTTATTCCCTCAGTTACAAAGCGGTATCACAGTCCTCTTATTCCCTCAGTTACTACAGAGCGGTATCACAGTCATCTTATTCCCTCAGTTACAGAGCGGTATCACAGTCCTCTTATTCCCTCAGTTACAGAGCGGTATCACAGTCCTCTTATTCCCTCAGTTACTACAGAGCGGTATCACAGTTATCTTATTCCCTCAGTTACAGAGCGGTATCACAGTCCTCTTATTCCCTCAGTTACAGAGCGGTATCACAGTCCTCTTATTCCCTCAGTTACAGAGCGGTATCACAGTCCTCTTATTCCCTCAGTTACTACAGAGCGGTATCACAGTCATCTTATTCCCTCAGTTACAGAGCGGTATTGCAGACCTCTTATTCCCTCAGTTACAGAGCGGTATACAGAGCGGTATCACAGACCTCTTATTCCCTCAGTTACAGAGCGGTATCACAGTCCTCTTATTCCCTCAGTTACAGAGCGGTATCACAGTCCTCTTATTCCCTCAGTTACTACAGAGCGGTATCGCAGTTATCTTATTCCCTCAGTTACAGAGCGGTATCACAGTCCTCTTATTCCCTCAGTTACAGAGCGGTATTACAGTCCTCTTATTCCCTCAGTTACAGAGCGGTATCACAGTCCTCTTATTCCCTCAGGTACTACAGAGCGGTATCACAGTTATCTTACTCCCTCAGTTACAGAGCGGTATCACAGTCCTCTTATTCCCTCAGTTACTACAGAGCGGTATCGCAGTCCTCTTATTCCCTCAGTTACAGAGCGGTATCGCAGACCTCTTATTCCCTCAGTTACAGAGCGGTATCGCAGACCTCTTATTCCCTCAGTTACAGAGCGGTATCGCAGACCTCTTATTCCCTCAGTTACAGAGCGGTATCGCAGACCTCTTATTCCCTCAGTTACAGAGCGGTTTCACAGTCCTCTTATTCCCTCAGTTACAGAGCAGTATTACAGTCCTCTTATTCCCTCAGTTACTACAGAGCGGTATTACAGTCCTCTTATTCCCTCAGTTACTACAGAGCGGTATCACAGTCCTCTTATTCCCTCAGTTACAGAGCGGTATCACAGTCCTCTTATTCCCTCAGTTACTACAGAGCGGTATCACAGTCCTCTTATTCCCTCAGTTACTACAGAGCGGTATTACAGTCCTCTTATTCCCTCAGTTACAGAGCGGTATCACAGTCCTCTTATTCCCTCAGTTACAGAGCGGTATCACAGTCCTCTTATTCCCTCAGTTACAGAGCGGTATCGCAGACCTCTTATTCCCTCAGTTACAGAGCGGTATCGCAGACCTCTTATTCCCTCAGTTACAGAGCGGTATCGCAGACCTCTTATTCCCTCAGTTACAGAGCGGTTTCACAGTCCTCTTATTCACTCAGTTACAGAGCGGTATCACAGTCCTCTTATTCCCTCAGTTACAGAGCGGTATCGCAGACCTCTTATTCCCTCAGTTACAGAGCGGTATCGCAGACCTCTTATTCCCTCAGTTACAGAGCGGTATCGCAGACCTCTTATTCCCTCAGTTACAGAGCGGTATCGCAGACCTCTTATTCCCTCAGTTACAGAGCGGTATTACAGTCCTCTTATTCCCTCAGTTACAGAGCGGTATTACAGTCCTCTTATTCCCTCAGTTACTACAGAGCGGTATTACAGTCCTCTTATTCCCTCAGTTACTACAGAGCGGTATCACAGTCCTCTTATTCCCTCAGTTACAGAGCGGTATCACAGTCCTCTTATTCCCTCAGTTACAGAGCGGTATCACAGTCCTCTTATTCCCTCAGTTACTTCAGAGCGGTATCACAGTTATCTTATTCCCTCAGTTACAGAGCGGTATCACAGTCCTCTTATTCCCTCAGTTACAGAGCGGTATCACAGTCCTCTTATTCCCTCAGTTACTACAGAGCGGTATCACAGTTATCTTATTCCCTCAGTTACAGAGCGGTATTACAGTCCTCTTATTCCCTCAGTTACAGAGCGGTATCACAGTCCTCTTATTCCCTCAGTTACTACAGAGCGGTATCACTGTCCTCTTATTCCCTCAGTTACTACAGAGCGGTATCGCAGTCCTCTTATTCCCTCAGTTACAGAGCGGTATCGCAGTCCTCTTATTCCCTCATTTACAGAGCGGTATCGTAGACCTCTTATTCCCTCAGTTAAAGAGCGGTATCACAGTCCTCTTATTCCCTCAGTTACTACAGAGCGGTATCGCAGTCCTCTTATTCCCTCAGTTACAGAGCGGTATCGCAGACCTCTTATTCCCTCAGTTACAGAGCGGTATCGCAGTCCTCTTATTCCCTCAGTTACAGAGCGGTATCGCAGACTTCTTATTCCCTCAGTTACAGAGCGGTATCACAGTCCTCTTATTCCCTCAGTTACTACAGAGCGGTATCACAGTTATCTTATTCCCTCAGTTACAGAGCGGTATCACAGACCTCTTATTCCCTCAGTTACAGAGCGGTATTACAGTCCTCTTATTCCCTCAGTTACAGAGCGGTATCACAGTCCTCTTATTCCCTCAGGTACTACAGAGCGGTATCACAGTTATCTTACTCCCTCAGTTACAGAGCGGTATCACAGTCCTCTTATTCCCTCAGTTACTACAGAGCGGTATCGCAGTCCTCTTATTCCCTCGGTTACAGAGCGGTATCGCAGACCTCTTATTCCCTCAGTTACAGAGCGGTATCGCAGACCTCTTATTCCCTCAGTTACAGAGCGGTATCGCAGACCTCTTATTCCCTCAGTTACAGAGCGGTATCGCAGACCTCTTATTCCCTCAGCTACAGAGCGGTATCGCAGACCTCTTATTCCCTCAGTTACAGAGCGGTTTCACAGTCCTCTTATTCACTCAGTTACAGAGCGGTATCACAGTCCTCTTATTCCCTCAGTTACAGAGCAGTATTACAGTCCTCTTATTCCCTCAGTTACTACAGAGCGGTATTACAGTCCTCTTATTCCCTCATTTACTACAGAGCGGTATTACAGTCCTCTTATTCCCTCAGTTACTACAGAGCGGTATCACAGTCCTCTTATTCCCTCAGTTACAGAGCGGTATCACAGTCCTCTTATTCCCTCAGTTACTAAAGAGCGGTATCACAGTCCTCTTATTCCCTCAGTTACTACAGAGCGGTATCACAGTTATCTTATTCCCTCAGTTACAGAGCGGTATCACAGTCCTCTTATTCCCTCAGTTACAGAGCGGTTTCACAGTCCTCTTATTCACTCAGTTACAGAGCGGTATCACAGTCCTCTTATTCCCTCAGTTACAGAGCAGTATTACAGTCCTCTTATTCCCTCAGTTACTACAGAGCGGTATTACAGTCCTCTTATTCCCTCATTTACTACAGAGCGGTATTACAGTCCTCTTATTCCCTCAGTTACTACAGAGCGGTATCACAGTCCTCTTATTCCCTCAGTTACAGAGCGGTATCACAGTCCTCTTATTCCCTCAGTTACTAAAGAGCGGTATCACAGTCCTCTTATTCCCTCAGTTACTACAGAGCGGTATCACAGTTATCTTATTCCCTCAGTTACAGAGCGGTATCACAGTCCTCTTATTCCCTCAGTTACAGAGCGGTTTCACAGTCCTCTTATTCACTCAGTTACAGAGCGGTATCACAGTCCTCTTATTCCCTCAGTTACAGAGCGGTATCACAGTCCTCTTATTCCCTCAGTTACTACAGAGCGGTATCACAGTCATCTTATTCCCTCAGTTACAGAGCGGTATCACAGTCCTCTTATTCCCTCAGTTACAGAGCGGTATCACAGTCCTCTTATTCCCTCAGTTACTACAGAGCGGTATCACAGTTATCTTATTCCCTCAGTTACAGAGCGGTATCACAGTCCTCTTATTCCCTCAGTTACAGAGCGGTATCACAGTCCTCTTATTCCCTCAGTTACAGAGCGGTATCACAGTCCTCTTATTCCCTCAGTTACTACAGAGCGGTATCACAGTCATCTTATTCCCTCAGTTACAGAGCGGTATTGCAGACCTCTTATTCCCTCAGTTACAGAGCGGTATCACAGTCCTCTTATTCCCTCAGTTACAGAGCGGTATCACAGTCCTCTTATTCCCTCAGTTACTACAGAGCGGTATCACAGTTATCTTATTCCCTCAGTTACAGAGCGGTATCACAGTCCTCTTATTCCCTCAGTTACAGAGCGGTATTACAGTCCTCTTATTCCCTCAGTTACAGAGCGGTATCACAGTCCTCTTATTCCCTCAGGTACTACAGAGCGGTATCACAGTTATCTTACTCCCTCAGTTACAGAGCGGTATCACAGTCCTCTTATTCCCTCAGTTACTACAGAGCGGTATCGCAGTCCTCTTATTCCCTCAGTTACAGAGCGGTATCGCAGACCTCTTATTCCCTCAGTTACAGAGCGGTATCGCAGACCTCTTATTTCCTCAGTTACAGAGCGGTATCGCAGACCTCTTATTCCCTCAGTTACAGAGCGGTATCGCAGACCTCTTATTCCCTCAGCTACAGAGCGGTATCGCAGACCTCTTATTCCCTCAGTTACAGAGCGGTTTCACAGTCCTCTTATTCACTCAGTTACAGAGCGGTATCACAGTCCTCTTATTCCCTCAGTTACAGAGCAGTATTACAGTCCTCTTATTCCCTCAGTTACTACAGAGCGGTATTACAGTCCTCTTATTCCCTCAGTTACTACAGAGCGGTATTACAGTCCTCTTATTCCCTCAGTTACTACAGAGCGGTATCACAGTCCTCTTATTCCCTCAGTTACAGAGCAGTATCACAGTCCTCTTATTCCCTCAGTTACTACAGAGCGGTATCACAGTCCTCTTATTCCCTCAGTTACTACAGAGCGGTATCACAGTTATCTTATTCCCTCAGTTACAGAGCGGTATCACAGTCCTCTTATTCCCTCAGTTACAGAGCGGTATTACAGTCCTCTTATTCCCTCAGTTACAGAGCGGTATCACAGTCCTCTTATTCCCTCAGTTACTACAGAGCGGTATCACAGTCCTCTTATTCCCTCAGTTACTACAGAGCGGTATCACAGTCATCTTATTCCCTCAGTTACAGAGCGGTATCACAGTCCTCTTATTCCGTCAGTTACAGAGCGGTATCACAGTCCTCTTATTCCCTCAGTTACTACAGAGCGGTATCACAGTTATCTTATTCCCTCAGTTACAGAGTGGTATCACAGTCCTCTTATTCCCTCAGTTACAGAGCGGTATCACAGTCCTCTTATTCCCTCAGTTACAGAGCGGTATCACAGTCCTCTTATTCCCTCAGTTACTACAGAGCGGTATCACAGTCATCTTATTCCCTCAGTTACAGAGCGGTATTGCAGACCTCTTATTCCCTCAGTTACAGAGCGGTATCGCAGACCTCTTATTCCCTCAGTTACAGAGCGGTATCACAGTCCTCTTATTCCCTCAGTTACTACAGAGCGGTATCACAGTCCTCTTATTCCCTCAGTTACAGAGCGGTATCGCAGACCTCTTATTCCCTCAGTTACAGAGTGGTATCGCAGACCTCTTATTCCCTCAGCTACAGAGCGGTATCGCAGACCTCTTATTCCCTCAGTTACAGAGCGGTATCACAGTCCTCTTATTCCCTCAGTTACAGAGCAGTATTACAGTCCTCTTATTCCCTCAGTTACTACAGAGCGGTATTACAGTCCTCTTATTCCCTCAGTTACTACAGAGCGGTATCACAGTTATCTTATTCCCTCAGTTACAGAGCGGTATCACAGTCCTCTTATTCCCTCAGTTACAGAGCGGTATTACAGTCCTCTTATTCCCTCAGTTACAGAGCGGTATCACAGTCCTCTTATTCCCTCAGTTACTACAGAGCGGTATCACAGTCATCTTATTCCCTCAGTTACAGAGCGGTATCACAGTCCTCTTATTCCCTCAGTTACAGAGCGGTATCACAGTCCTCTTATTCCCTCAGTTACTACAGAGCGGTATCACAGTTATCTTATTCCCTCAGTTACAGAGCGGTATCACAGTCCTCTTATTCCCTCAGTTACAGAGCGGTATCACAGTCCTCTTATTCCCTCAGTTACAGAGCGGTATCACAGTCCTCTTATTCCCTCAGTTACTACAGAGCGGTATCACAGTCATCTTATTCCCTCAGTTACAGAGCGGTATTGCAGACCTCTTATTCCCTCAGTTACAGAGCGGTATCGCAGACCTCTTATTCCCTCAGTTACAGAGCGGTATCACAGTCCTCTTATTCCCTCAGTTACAGAGCGGTATCACAGTCCTCTTATTCCCTCAGTTACTACAGAGCGGTATCGCAGTTATCTTATTCCCTCAGTTACAGAGCGGTATCACAGTCCTCTTATTCCCTCAGTTACAGAGCGGTATTACAGTCCTCTTATTCCCTCAGTTACAGAGCGGTATCACAGTCCTCTTATTCCCTCAGGTACTACAGAGCGGTATCACAGTTATCTTACTCCCTCAGTTACAGAGCGGTATCACAGTCCTCTTATTCCCTCAGTTACTACAGAGCGGTATCGCAGTCCTCTTATTCCCTCAGTTACAGAGCGGTATCGCAGACCTCTTATTCCCTCAGTTACAGAGCGGTATCGCAGACCTCTTATTTCCTCAGTTACAGAGCGGTATCGCAGACCTCTTATTCCCTCAGTTACAGAGCGGTATCGCAGACCTCTTATTCCCTCAGCTACAGAGCGGTATCGCAGACCTCTTATTCCCTCAGTTACAGAGCGGTTTCACAGTCCTCTTATTCACTCAGTTACAGAGCGGTATCACAGTCCTCTTATTCCCTCAGTTACAGAGCAGTATTACAGTCCTCTTATTCCCTCAGTTACTACAGAGCGGTATTACAGTCCTCTTATTCCCTCAGTTACTACAGAGCGGTATTACAGTCCTCTTATTCCCTCAGTTACTACAGAGCGGTATCACAGTCCTCTTATTCCCTCAGTTACAGAGCAGTATCACAGTCCTCTTATTCCCTCAGTTACTACAGAGCGGTATCACAGTCCTCTTATTCCCTCAGTTACTACAGAGCGGTATCACAGTTATCTTATTCCCTCAGTTACAGAGCGGTATCACAGTCCTCTTATTCCCTCAGTTACAGAGCGGTATTACAGTCCTCTTATTCCCTCAGTTACAGAGCGGTATCACAGTCCTCTTATTCCCTCAGTTACTACAGAGCGGTATCACAGTCATCTTATTCCCTCAGTTACAGAGCGGTATCACAGTCCTCTTATTCCGTCAGTTACAGAGCGGTATCACAGTCCTCTTATTCCCTCAGTTACTACAGAGCGGTATCACAGTTATCTTATTCCCTCAGTTACAGAGCGGTATCACAGTCCTCTTATTCCCTCAGTTACAGAGCGGTATCACAGTCCTCTTATTCCCTCAGTTACAGAGCGGTATCACAGTCCTCTTATTCCCTCAGTTACTACAGAGCGGTATCGCAGTCCTCTTATTCCCTCAGTTACAGAGCGGTATCGTAGACCTCTTATTCCATCAGTTACAGAGCGGTATCACAGTCCTCTTATTCCCTCAGTTACTACAGAGCGGTATCGCAGTCCTCTTATTCCCTCAGTTACAGAGCGGTATCGCAGACCTCTTATTCCCTCAGTTACAGAGCGGTATCGCAGTCCTCTTATTCCCTCAGTTACAGAGCGGTATCGCAGACCTCTTATTCCCTCAGTTACAGAGCGGTATCACAGTCCTCTTATTCCCTCAGTTACTACAGAGCGGTATCACAGTTATCTTATTCCCTCAGTTACAGAGCGGTATCACAGTCCTCTTATTCCCTGTTACAGAGCGGTATTACAGTCCTCTTATTCCCTCAGTTACAGAGCGGTATCACAGTCCTCTTATTCCCTCAGGTACTACAGAGCGGTATCATAGTTATCTTATTCCCTCAGTTACAGAGCGGTATCACAGTCCTCTTATTCCCTCAGTTACTACAGAGCGGTATCGTAGTCCTCTTATTCCCTCAGTTACAGAGCGGTATCGCAGACCTCTTATTCCCTCAGTTACAGAGCGGTATCGCAGACCTCTTATTCCCTCAGTTACAGAGCGGTATCGCAGACCTCTTATTCCCTCAGCTACAGAGCGGTATCGCAGACCTCTTATTCCCTCAGTTACAGAGCGGTTTCACAGTCCTCTTATTCCCTCAATTACTACAGAGCGGTATCACAGTCCTCTTATTCCCTCAGTTACTACAGAGCGGTATTACAGTCCTCTTATTCCCTCAGTTACTACAGAGCGGTATCACAGTCCTCTTATTCCCTCAGTTACTACAGAGCGGTATTACAGTCCTCTTATTCCCTCAGTTACTACAGAGCGGTATCACAGTCCTCTTATTCCCTCAGTTACAGAGCGGTATCACAGTCCTCTTATTCCCTCAGTTACAGAGCGGTATCACAGTCCTCTTATTCCCTCAGTTACAGAGCGGTATTACAGTCCTCTTATTCCCTCAGTTGCTACAGAGCGGTATCCCAGACCTCTTGTTCCCTCAGTTACAGAGCGGTATCGCAGTCCTCTTGTTCCCTCAGTTACAGAGCGGTATCGCAGACCTCTTGTTCCCTCAGTTACAGAGCGGTATCACAGTCCTCTTGTTCCCTCAGTTACTACAGAGCGGTATTACAGTCCTCTTATTCCCTCAGTTACTACAGAGTGGTATCACAGTCCTCTTATTCCCTCAGTTACAGAGCGGTATCACAGTCCTCTTATTCCCTCAGTTACAGAGCGGTATTACAGTCCTCTTATTCCCTCAGTTACAGAGATGTATCACAGTCCTCTTATTCCCTCAGTTACAGAGCGGTATTACAGTCCTCTTATTCCCTCGGTTACTACAGAGCGGTATCACAGTCCTCTTATTCCCTCAGTTACAGAGCGGTATCACAGTCCTCTTATTCCCTCAGTTACAGAGCGGTATTACAGTCCTCTTATTCCCTCAGTTACAGAGCGGTATCACAGTCCTCTTATTCCCTCAGGTACTACAGAGCGGTATCACAGTTATCTTACTCCCTCAGTTACAGAGCGGTATTACAGTCCTCTTATTCCCTCAGTTACAGAGCGGTATCGCAGACCTCTTATTCCCTCAGTTACAGAGCGGTTTCACAGTCCTCTTATTCACTCAGTTACAGAGCGGTATCACAGTCCTCTTATTCCCTCAGTTACAGAGCGGTATCGCAGACCTCTTATTCCCTCAGTTACATAGCGGTATCGCACACCTCTTATTCCCTCAGTTACAGAGCGGTATCGCAGACCTCTTATTCCCTCAGTTACAGAGCGGTATCGCAGACCTCTTATTCCCTCAGTTACAGAGCGGTATCGCAGACCTCTTATTCCCTCAGTTACAGAGCGGTATTACAGTCCTCTTATTCCCTCAGTTACAGAGCGGTATTACAGTCCTCTTATTCCCTCAGTTACTACAGAGCGGTATTACAGTCCTCTTATTCCCTCAGTTACTACAGAGCGGTATCACAGTCCTCTTATTCCCTCAGTTACAGAGCGGTATCACAGTCATCTTATTCCCTCAGTTACTACAGAGCGGTATCACAGTCCTCTTATTCCCTCAGTTACAGAGCGGTATCACAGTCCTCTTATTCCCTCAGTTACAGAGCGGTATCACAGTCCTCTTATTCCCTCAGTTACAGAGCGGTATTACAGTCCTCTTATTCCCTCAGTTGCTACAGAGCGGTATCCCAGACCTCTTGTTCCCTCAGTTACAGAGCGGTATCGCAGTCCTCTTGTTCCCTCAGTTACAGAGCGGTATCGCAGACCTCTTATTCCCTCAGTTACAGAGCGGTATCGCAGACCTCTTATTCCCTCAGTTACAGAGCGGTATCGCAGACCTCTTATTCCCTCAGTTACAGAGCGGTATCGCAGACCTCTTATTCCCTCAGTTACAGAGCGGTATCGCAGACCTCTTATTCCCTCAGTTACAGAGCGGTATTACAGTCCTCTTATTCCCTCAGTTACAGAGCGGTATTACAGTCCTCTTATTCCCTCAGTTACTACAGAGCGGTATTACAGTCCTCTTATTCCCTCAGTTACTACAGAGCGGTATCACAGTCCTCTTATTCCCTCAGTTACAGAGCGGTATCACAGTCCTCTTATTCCCTCAGTTACTACAGAGCGGTATCACAGTTATCTTATTCCCTCAGTTACAGAGCGGTATTACAGTCCTCTTATTCCCTCAGTTACAGAGCGGTATTACAGTCCTCTTATTCCCTCAGTTACAGAGCGGTATCACAGTCCTCTTATTCCCTCAGTTACTACAGAGCGGTATCGCAGTCCTCTTATTCCCTCAGTTACAGAGCGGAATCGCAGTCCTCTTATTCCCTCAGTTACAGAGCGGTATCGTAGACCTCTTATTCCCTCAGTTACAGAGCGGTATCACAGTCCTCTTATTCCCTCAGTTACTACAGAGCGGTATCGCAGTCCTCTTATTCCCTCAGTTACAGAGCGGTATCGCAGACCTCTTATTCCCTCAGTTACTACAGAGCGGTATCACAGTTATCTTATTCCCTCAGTTACAGAGCGGTATCACAGTCCTCTTATTCCCTCAGTTACAGAGCGGTATCACAGTCCTCTTATTCCCTCAGTTACAGAGCGGTATCACAGTCCTCTTATTCCCTCAGTTACTACAGAGCGGTATCACAGTCATCTTATTCCCTCAGTTACAGAGCGGTATTGCAGACCTCTTATTCCCTCAGTTACAGAGCGGTATACAGAGCGGTATCGCAGACCTCTTATTCCCTCAGTTACAGAGCGGTATCACAGTCCTCTTATTCCCTCAGTTACAGAGCGGTATCACAGTCCTCTTATTCCCTCAGTTACTACAGAGCGGTATCGCAGTTATCTTATTCCCTCAGTTACAGAGCGGTATCACAGTCCTCTTATTCCCTCAGTTACAGAGCGGTATTACAGTCCTCTTATTCCCTCAGTTACAGAGCGGTATCACAGTCCTCTTATTCCCTCAGGTACTACAGAGCGGTATCACAGTTATCTTACTCCCTCAGTTACAGAGCGGTATCACAGTCCTCTTATTCCCTCAGTTACTACAGAGCGGTATCGCAGTCCTCTTATTCCCTCAGTTACAGAGCGGTATCGCAGACCTCTTATTCCCTCAGTTACAGAGCGGTATCGCAGACCTCTTATTTCCTCAGTTACAGAGCGGTATCGCAGACCTCTTATTCCCTCAGTTACAGAGCGGTATCGCAGACCTCTTATTCCCTCAGCTACAGAGCGGTATCGCAGACCTCTTATTCCCTCAGTTACAGAGCGGTTTCACAGTCCTCTTATTCACTCAGTTACAGAGCGGTATCACAGTCCTCTTATTCCCTCAGTTACAGAGCAGTATTACAGTCCTCTTATTCCCTCAGTTACTACAGAGCGGTATTACAGTCCTCTTATTCCCTCAGTTACTACAGAGCGGTATTACAGTCCTCTTATTCCCTCAGTTACTACAGAGCGGTATCACAGTCCTCTTATTCCCTCAGTTACAGAGCAGTATCACAGTCCTCTTATTCCCTCAGTTACTACAGAGCGGTATCACAGTCCTCTTATTCCCTCAGTTACTACAGAGCGGTATCACAGTTATCTTATTCCCTCAGTTACAGAGCGGTATCACAGTCCTCTTATTCCCTCAGTTACAGAGCGGTATTACAGTCCTCTTATTCCCTCAGTTACAGAGCGGTATCACAGTCCTCTTATTCCCTCAGTTACTACAGAGCGGTATCACAGTCATCTTATTCCCTCAGTTACAGAGCGGTATCACAGTCCTCTTATTCCGTCAGTTACAGAGCGGTATCACAGTCCTCTTATTCCCTCAGTTACTACAGAGCGGTATCACAGTTATCTTATTCCCTCAGTTACAGAGCGGTATCACAGTCCTCTTATTCCCTCAGTTACAGAGCGGTATCACAGTCCTCTTATTCCCTCAGTTACAGAGCGGTATCACAGTCCTCTTATTCCCTCAGTTACTACAGAGCGGTATCGCAGTCCTCTTATTCCCTCAGTTACAGAGCGGTATCGTAGACCTCTTATTCCATCAGTTACAGAGCGGTATCACAGTCCTCTTATTCCCTCAGTTACTACAGAGCGGTATCGCAGTCCTCTTATTCCCTCAGTTACAGAGCGGTATCGCAGACCTCTTATTCCCTCAGTTACAGAGCGGTATCGCAGTCCTCTTATTCCCTCAGTTACAGAGCGGTATCGCAGACCTCTTATTCCCTCAGTTACAGAGCGGTATCACAGTCCTCTTATTCCCTCAGTTACTACAGAGCGGTATCACAGTTATCTTATTCCCTCAGTTACAGAGCGGTATCACAGTCCTCTTATTCCCTGTTACAGAGCGGTATTACAGTCCTCTTATTCCCTCAGTTACAGAGCGGTATCACAGTCCTCTTATTCCCTCAGGTACTACAGAGCGGTATCATAGTTATCTTATTCCCTCAGTTACAGAGCGGTATCACAGTCCTCTTATTCCCTCAGTTACTACAGAGCGGTATCGTAGTCCTCTTATTCCCTCAGTTACAGAGCGGTATCGCAGACCTCTTATTCCCTCAGTTACAGAGCGGTATCGCAGACCTCTTATTCCCTCAGTTACAGAGCGGTATCGCAGACCTCTTATTCCCTCAGCTACAGAGCGGTATCGCAGACCTCTTATTCCCTCAGTTACAGAGCGGTTTCACAGTCCTCTTATTCCCTCAATTACTACAGAGCGGTATCACAGTCCTCTTATTCCCTCAGTTACTACAGAGCGGTATTACAGTCCTCTTATTCCCTCAGTTACTACAGAGCGGTATCATAGTCCTCTTATTCCCTCAGTTACTACAGAGCGGTATTACAGTCCTCTTATTCCCTCAGTTACTACAGAGCGGTATCACAGTCCTCTTATTCCCTCAGTTACAGAGCGGTATCACAGTCCTCTTATTCCCTCAGTTACAGAGCGGTATCACAGTCCTCTTATTCCCTCAGTTACAGAGCGGTATTACAGTCCTCTTATTCCCTCAGTTGCTACAGAGCGGTATCCCAGACCTCTTGTTCCCTCAGTTACAGAGCGGTATCGCAGTCCTCTTGTTCCCTCAGTTACAGAGCGGTATCGCAGACCTCTTGTTCCCTCAGTTACAGAGCGGTATCACAGTCCTCTTGTTCCCTCAGTTACTACAGAGCGGTATTACAGTCCTCTTATTCCCTCAGTTACTACAGAGTGGTATCACAGTCCTCTTATTCCCTCAGTTACAGAGCGGTATCACAGTCCTCTTATTCCCTCAGTTACAGAGCGGTATTACAGTCCTCTTATTCCCTCAGTTACAGAGATGTATCACAGTCCTCTTATTCCCTCAGTTACAGAGCGGTATTACAGTCCTCTTATTCCCTCAGTTACTACAGAGCGGTATCACAGTCCTCTTATTCCCTCAGTTACAGAGCGGTATCACAGTCCTCTTATTCCCTCAGTTACAGAGCGGTATTACAGTCCTCTTATTCCCTCAGTTACAGAGCGGTATCGCAGACCTCTTATTCCCTCAGTTACAGAGCGGTTTCACAGTCCTCTTATTCACTCAGTTACAGAGCGGTATCACAGTCCTCTTATTCCCTCAGTTACAGAGCGGTATCGCAGACCTCTTATTCCCTCAGTTACATAGCGGTATCGCACACCTCTTATTCCCTCAGTTACAGAGCGGTATCGCAGACCTCTTATTCCCTCAGTTACAGAGCGGTATCGCAGACCTCTTATTCCCTCAGTTACAGAGCGGTATCGCAGACCTCTTATTCCCTCAGTTACAGAGCGGTATTACAGTCCTCTTATTCCCTCAGTTGCAGAGCGGTATTACAGTCCTCTTATTCCCTCAGTTACTACAGAGCGGTATTACAGTCCTCTTATTCCCTCAGTTACTACAGAGCGGTATCACAGTCCTCTTATTCCCTCAGTTACAGAGCGGTATCACAGTCCTCTTATTCCCTCAGTTACTACAGAGCGGTATCACAGTCCTCTTATTCCCTCAGTTACAGAGCGGTATCACAGTCCTCTTATTCCCTCAGTTACAGAGCGGTATCACAGTCCTCTTATTCCCTCAGTTACAGAGCGGTATTACAGTCCTCTTATTCCCTCAGTTGCTACAGAGCGGTATCCCAGACCTCTTGTTCCCTCAGTTACAGAGCGGTATCGCAGTCCTCTTGTTCCCTCAGTTACAGAGCGGTATCGCAGACCTCTTATTCCCTCAGTTACAGAGCGGTATCGCAGACCTCTTATTCCCTCAGTTACAGAGCGGTATCGCAGACCTCTTATTCCCTCAGTTACAGAGCGGTATCGCAGACCTCTTATTCCCTCAGTTACAGAGCGGTATCGCAGACCTCTTATTCCCTCAGTTACAGAGCGGTATTACAGTCCTCTTATTCCCTCAGTTACAGAGCGGTATTACAGTCCTCTTATTCCCTCAGTTACTACAGAGCGGTATTACAGTCCTCTTATTCCCTCAGTTACTACAGAGCGGTATCACAGTCCTCTTATTCCCTCAGTTACAGAGCGGTATCACAGTCCTCTTATTCCCTCAGTTACTACAGAGCGGTATCACAGTTATCTTATTCCCTCAGTTACAGAGCGGTATTACAGTCCTCTTATTCCCTCAGTTACAGAGCGGTATTACAGTCCTCTTATTCCCTCAGTTACAGAGCGGTATCACAGTCCTCTTATTCCCTCAGTTACTACAGAGCGGTATCGCAGTCCTCTTATTCCCTCAGTTACAGAGCGGAATCGCAGTCCTCTTATTCCCTCAGTTACAGAGCGGTATCGTAGACCTCTTATTCCCTCAGTTACAGAGCGGTATCACAGTCCTCTTATTCCCTCAGTTACTACAGAGCGGTATCGCAGTCCTCTTATTCCCTCAGTTACAGAGCGGTATCGCAGACCTCTTATTCCCTCAGTTACAGAGCGGTATCGCAGTCCTCTTATTCCCTCAGTTACAGAGCGGTATCGCAGACTTCTTATTCCCTCAGTTACAGAGCGGTATCACAGTCCTCTTATTCCCTCAGTTACTACAGAGCGGTATCACAGTTATCTTATTCCCTCAGTTACAGAGCGGTATCACAGTCCTCTTATTTCCCTTGTTACAGAGCGGTATTACAGTCCTCTTATTCCCTCAGTTACAGAGCGGTATCACAGTCCTCTTATTCCCTCAGGTACTACAGAGCGGTATCGCAGTCCTCTTATTCCCTCAGTTACAGAGCGGTATCGCAGACCTCTTATTCCCTCAGTTAGAGAGCGGTATCGCAGACCTCTTATTCCCTCAGTTACAGAGCGGTATCGCAGACCTCTTATTCCCTCAGTTACAGAGCGGTATCGCAGACCTCTTATTCCCTCAGCTACAGAGCGGTATCGCAGACCTCTTATTCCCTCAGTTACAGAGCGGTTTCACAGTCCTCTTATTCACTCAGTTACAGAGCGGTATCACAGTCCTCTTATTCCCTCAGTTACAGAGCAGTATTACAGTCCTCTTATTCCCTCAGTTACTACAGAGCGGTATTACAGTCCTCTTATTCCCTCAGTTACAACAGAGCGGTATCACAGTCCTCTTATTCCCTCAGTTACAGAGCGGTATCACAGTCCTCTTATTCCCTCAGTTACTACAGAGCGGTATCACAGTCCTCTTATTCCCTCAGTTACTACAGAGCGGTATCACAGTTATCTTATTCCCTCAGTTACAGAGCGGTATCACAGTCCTCTTATTCCCTCAGTTACAGAGCGGTATTACAGTCCTCTTATTCCCTCAGTTACAGAGCGGTATCACAGTCCTCTTATTCCCTCAGTTACTACAGAGCGGTATCACAGTCCTCTTATTCCCTCAGTTACAGAGCGGTATCACAGTCCTCTTATTCCCTCAGTTACTACAGAGCGGTATCACAGTTATCTTATTCCCTCAGTTACAGAGCGGTATCACAGTCCTCTTATTCCCTCAGTTACAGAGCGGTATCACAGTCCTCTTATTCCCTCAGTTACAGAGCGGTATCACAGTCCTCTTATTCCCTCAGTTACTACAGAGCGGTATCACAGTCATCTTATTCCCTCAGTTACAGAGCGGTATTGCAGACCTCTTATTCCCTCAGTTACAGAGCGGTATCGCAGACCTCTTATTCCCTCAGTTACAGAGCGGTATCACAGTCCTCTTATTCCCTCAGTTACAGAGCGGTATCACAGTCCTCTTATTCCCTCAGTTACTACAGAGCGGTATCGCAGTCCTCTTATTCCCTCAGGTACAGAGCGGTATCGCAGTCCTCTTATTCCCTCAGTTACAGAGCGGTATCGTAGACCTCTTATTCCCTCAGTTACAGAGCGGTATCACAGTCCTCTTATTCCCTCAGTTACTACAGAGCGGTATCGCAGTCCTCTTATTCCCTCAGTTACAGAGCGGTATCGCAGACCTCTTATTCCCTCAGTTACAGAGCGGTATCGCAGACCTCTTATTCCCTCAGTTACAGAGCGGTATCACAGTCCTCTTATTCCCTCAGTTACTACAGAGCGGTATCACAGTTATCTTATTCCCTCAGTTACAGAGCGGTATCACAGTCCTCTTATTCCCTCAGTTACAGAGCGGTATTACAGTCCTCTTATTCCCTCAGTTACAGAGCGGTATCACAGTCCTCTTATTCCCTCAGGTACTACAGAGCGGTATCACAGTTATCTTATTCCCTCAGTTACAGAGCGGTATCACAGTCCTCTTATTCCCTCAGTTACTACAGAGCGGTATCGCAGTCCTCTTATTCCCTCAGTTACAGAGCGGTATTGCAGACCTCTTATTCCCTCAGTTACAGAGCGGTATCGCAGACCTCTTATTCCCCCAGTTACAGAGCGGTATCGCAGACCTCTTATTCCCTCAGTTACAGAGCGGTATCGCAGACCTCTTATTCCCTCAGCTACAGAGCGGTATCGCAGACCTCTTATTCCCTCAGTTACAGAGCGGTTTCACAGTCCTCTTATTCCCTCAGTTACTACAGAGCGGTATCACAGTCCTCTTATTCCCTCAGTTACTACAGAGCGGTATTACAGTCCTCTTATTCCCTCAGTTACTACAGAGCGGTATTACAGTCCTCTTATTCCCTCAGTTGCTACAGAGCAGTATTACAGTCCTCTTATTCCCTCAGTTACTACAGAGCGGTATCACAGTCCTCTTATTCCCTCAGTTACAGAGCGGTATCACAGTCCTCTTATTCCCTCAGTTACAGAGCGGTATCACAGTCCTCCTATTCCCTCAGTTACTACAGAGCGGTATCACAGTTATCTTATTCCCTCAGTTACAGAGCGGTATTACAGTCCTCTTATTCCCTCAGTTACTACAGAGCGGTATCACAGTCCTCTTATTCCCTCAGTTACTACAGAGCGGTATCACAGTCATCTTATTCCCTCAGTTACAGAGCGGTATCGCAGACCTCTTATTCCCTCAGTTACAGAGCGGTATCACAGTCCTCTTATTCCCTCAGTTACAGAGCGGTATTACAGTCCTCTTATTCCCTCAGTTACTACAGAGCGGTATTACAGTCCTCTTATTCCCTCAGTTACTACAGAGCGGTATCACAGTCCTCTTATTCCCTCAGTTACAGAGCGGTATCACAGTCCTCTTATTCCCTCAGTTACAGAGCGGTATCACAGTCCTCTTATTCCCTCAGTTACTACAGAGCGGTATCACAGTTATCTTATTCCCTCAGTTACAGAGCGGTATTACAGTCCTCTTATTCCCTCAGTTACAGAGCGGTATTACAGTCCTCTTATTCCCTCAGTTACAGAGCGGTATCGCAGACCTCTTATTCCCTCAGTTACAGAGCGGTTTCACAGTCCTCTTATTCACTCAGTTACAGAGCGGTATCACAGTCCTCTTATTCCCTCAGTTACAGAGCGGTATCGCAGACCTCTTATTCCCTCAGTTACAGAGCGGTATCGCAGACCTCTTATTCCCTCAGTTACAGAGCGGTATCGCAGACCTCTTATTCCCTCAGTTACAGAGCGGTATCGCAGACCTCTTATTCCCTCAGTTACAGAGCGGTATCGCAGACCTCTTATTCCCTCAGTTACAGAGCGGTATTACAGTCCTCTTATTCCCTCAGTTACAGAGCGGTATTACAGTCCTCTTATTCCCTCAGTTACTACAGAGCGGTATTACAGTCCTCTTATTCCCTCAGTTACTACAGAGCGGTATCACAGTCCTCTTATTCCCTCAGTTACAGAGCGGTATCACAGTCCTCTTATTCCCTCAGTTACTACAGAGCGGTATCACAGTTATCTTATTCCCTCAGTTACAGAGCGGTATTACAGTCCTCTTATTCCCTCAGTTACAGAGCGGTATTACAGTCCTCTTATTCCCTCAGTTACAGAGCGGTATCACAGTCCTCTTATTCCCTCAGTTACTACAGAGCGGTATCGCAGTCCTCTTATTCCCTCAGTTACAGAGCGGTATCGCAGTCCTCTTATTCCCTCAGTTACAGAGCGGTATCGTAGACCTCTTATTCCCTCAGTTACAGAGCGGTATCACAGTCCTCTTATTCCCTCAGTTACTACAGAGCGGTATCGCAGTCCTCTTATTCCCTCAGTTACAGAGCGGTATCGCAGACCTCTTATTCCCTCAGTTACAGAGCGGTATCGCAGTCCTCTTATTCCCTCAGTTACAGAGCGGTATCGCAGACTTCTTATTCCCTCAGTTACAGAGCGGTATCACAGTCCTCTTATTCCCTCAGTTACTACAGAGCGGTATCACAGTTATCTTATTCCCTCAGTTACAGAGCGGTATCACAGTCCTCTTATTTCCCTTGTTACAGAGCGGTATTACAGTCCTCTTATTCCCTCAGTTACAGAGCGGTATCACAGTCCTCTTATTCCCTCAGGTACTACAGAGCGGTATCACAGTTATCTTACTCCCTCAGTTACAGAGCGGTATCACAGTCCTCTTATTCCCTCAGTTACTACAGAGCGGTATCGCAGTCCTCTTATTCCCTTAGTTACAGAGCGGTATCGCAGACCTCTTATTCCCTCAGTTACAGAGCGGTATCGCAGACCTCTTATTCCCTCAGTTACAGAGCGGTATCGCAGACCTCTTATTCCCTCAGTTACAGAGCGGTATCGCAGACCTCTTATTCCCTCAGCTACAGAGCGGTATCGCAGACCTCTTATTCCCTCAGTTACAGAGCGGTTTCACAGTCCTCTTATTCACTCAGTTACAGAGCGGTATCACAGTCCTCTTATTCCCTCAGTTACAGAGCAGTATTACAGTCCTCTTATTCCCTCAGTTACTACAGAGCGGTATTACAGTCCTCTTATTCCCTCAGTTACTACAGAGCGGTATTACAGTCCTCTTATTCCCTCAGTTACTACAGAGCGGTATCACAGTCCTCTTATTCCCTCAGTTACAGAGCGGTATCACAGTCCTCTTATTCCCTCAGTTACTACAGAGCGGTATCACAGTCCTCTTATTCCCTCAGTTACTACAGAGCGGTATCACAGTTATCTTATTCCCTCAGTTACAGAGCGGTATCACAGTCCTCTTATTCCCTCAGTTACAGAGCGGTATTACAGTCCTCTTATTCCCTCAGTTACAGAGCGGTATCACAGTCCTCTTATTCCCTCAGTTACTACAGAGCGGTATCACAGTCATCTTATTCCCTCAGTTACAGAGCGGTATCACAGTCCTCTTATTCCCTCAGTTACAGAGCGGAATCACAGTCCTCTTATTCCCTCAGTTACTACAGAGCGGTATCACAGTTATCTTATTCCCTCAGTTACAGAGCGGTATCACAGTCCTCTTATTCCCTCAGTTACAGAGCGGTATCACAGTCCTCTTATTCCCTCAGTTACAGAGCGGTATCACAGTCCTCTTATTCCCTCAGTTACTACAGAGCGGTATCACAGTCATCTTATTCCCTCAGTTACAGAGCGGTATTGCAGACCTCTTATTCCCTCAGTTACAGAGCGGTATCGCAGACCTCTTATTCCCTCAGTTACAGAGCGGTATCACAGTCCTCTTATTCCCTCAGTTACAGAGCGGTATCACAGTCCTCTTATTCCCTCAGTTACTACAGAGCGGTATCGCAGTCCTCTTATTCCCTCAGTTACAGAGCGGTATCGCAGTCCTCTTATTCCCTCAGTTACAGAGCGGTATCGTAGACCTCTTATTCCCTCCGTTACAGAGCGGTATCACAGTCCTCTTATTCCCTCAGTTACTACAGAGCGGTATCGCAGTCCTCTTATTCCCTCAGTTACAGAGCGGTATCGCAGACCTCTTATTCCCTCAGTTACAGAGCGGTATCGCAGACCTCTTATTTCCTCAGTTACAGAGCGGTATCACAGTCCTCTTATTCCCTCAGTTACTACAGAGCGGTATCACAGTTATCTTATTCCCTCAGTTACAGAGCGGTATCACAGTCCTCTTATTCCCTCAGTTACAGAGCGGTATTACAGTCCTCTTATTCCCTCAGTTACAGAGCGGTATCACAGTCCTCTTATTCCCTCAGGTACTACAGAGCGGTATCACAGTTATCTTATTCCCTCAGTTACAGAGCGGTATCACAGTCCTCTTATTCCCTCAGTTACTACAGAGCGGTATCGCAGTCCTCTTATTCCCTCAGTTACAGAGCGGTATTGCAGACCTCTTATTCCCTCAGTTACAGAGCGGTATCGCAGACCTCTTATTCCCTCAGTTACAGAGCGGTATCGCAGACCTCTTATTCCCTCAGTTACAGAGCGGTATCGCAGACCTCTTATTCCCTCAGCTACAGAGCGGTATCGCAGACCTCTTATTCCCTCAGTTACAGAGCGGTTTCACAGTCCTCTTATTCCCTCAGTTACTACAGAGCGGTATCACAGTCCTCTTATTCCCTCAGTTACTACAGAGCGGTATTACAGTCCTCTTATTCCCTCAGTTACTACAGAGCGGTATTACAGTCCTCTTATTCCCTCAGTTACTACAGAGCAGTATTACAGTCCTCTTATTCCCTCAGTTACTACAGAGCGGTATCACAGTCCTCTTATTCCCTCAGTTACAGAGCGGTATCACAGTCCTCTTATTCCCTCAGTTACAGAGCGGTATCACAGTCCTCTTATTCCCTCAGTTACTACAGAGCGGTATCACAGTTATCTTATTCCCTCAGTTACAGAGCGGTATTACAGTCCTCTTATTCCCTCAGTTACTACAGAGCGGTATCACAGTCCTCTTATTCCCTCAGTTACTACAGAGCGGTATCACAGTCATCTTATTCCCTCAGTTACAGAGCGGTATCGCAGACCTCTTATTCCCTCAGTTACAGAGCGGTATCACAGTCCTCTTATTCCCTCAGTTACAGAGCGGTATCACAGTCCTCTTATTCCCTCAGTTACAGAGCGGTATCACAGTCCTCTTATTCCCTCAGTTACAGAGCGGTATCACAGTCCTCTTATTCCCTCAGTTACAGAGCGGTATCGCAGACCTCTTATTCCCTCAGTTACAGAGCGGTATCACAGTCCTCTTATTCCCTCAGTTACTACAGAGCGGTATCACAGTCATCTTATTCCCTCAGTTACAGAGCGGTATTGCAGACCTCTTATTCCCTCAGTTACAGAGCGGTATCGCAGACATCTTATTCCCTCAGTTACAGAGCGGTATCACAGTCCTCTTATTCCTTCCATTACAGAGCGGTATCACAGTCCTCTTATTCCCTCAGTTACTACAGAGCGGTATCGCAGTCCTCTTATTCCCTCAGTTACAGAGCGGTATCGCAGTCCTCTTATTCCCTCAGTTACAGAGCGGTATCGTAGACCTCTTATTCCCTCAGTTACAGAGCGGTATCACAGTCCTCTTATTCCCTCAGTTACTACAGAGCGGTATCGCAGTCCTCTTATTCCCTCAGTTACAGAGCGGTATCGCAGACCTCTTATTCCCTCAGTTACAGAGCGGTATCGCAGTCCTCTTATTCCCTCAGTTACAGAGCGGTATTACAGTCCTCTTATTCCCTCAGTTACAGAGCGGTATCACAGTCCTCTTATTCCCTCAGGTACTACAGAGCGGTATCACAGTTATCTTATTCCCTCAGTTACAGAGCGGTATCACAGTCCTCTTATTCCCTCAGTTACTACAGAGCGGTATCGCAGTCCTCTTATTCCCTCAGTTACAGAGCGGTATTGCAGACCTCTTATTCCCTCAGTTACAGAGCGGTATCGCAGACCTCTTATTCCCTCAGTTACAGAGCGGTATCGCAGACCTCTTATTCCCTCAGTTACAGAGCGGTATCGCAGACCTCTTATTCCCTCAGCTACAGAGCGGTATCGCAGACCTCTTATTCCCTCAGTTACAGAGCGGTTTCACAGTCCTCTTATTCCCTCAGTTACTACAGAGCGGTATCACAGTCCTCTTATTCCCTCAGTTACTACAGAGCGGTATCACAGTCCTCTTATTCCCTCAGTTACTACAGAGCGGTATCACAGTCATCTTATTCCCTCAGTTACAGAGCGGTATCGCAGACCTCTTATTCCCTCAGTTACAGAGCGGTATCACAGTCCTCTTATTCCCTCAGTTACAGAGCGGTATCACAGTCCTCTTATTCCCTCAGTTACAGAGCGGTATCACAGTCCTCTTATTCCCTCAGTTACAGAGCGGTATCGCAGACATCTTATTCCCTCAGTTACAGAGCGGTATCACAGTCCTCTTATTCCTTCAGTTACAGAGCGGTATCACAGTCCTCTTATTCCCTCAGTTACTACAGAGCGGTATCACAGTTATCTTATTCCCTCAGTTACAGAGCGGTATCACAGTCCTCTTATTCCCTCAGTTACAGAGCGGTATTACAGTCCTCTTATTCCCTCAGTTACAGAGCGGTATCACAGTCCTCTTATTCCCTCAGTTACTACAGAGCGGTATCACAGTCATCTTATTCCCTCAGTTACAGAGCGGTATCACAGTCCTCTTATTCCCTCAGTTACAGAGCGGTATCACAGTCCTCTTATTCCCTCAGTTACTACAGAGCGGTATCACAGTTATCTTATTCCCTCAGTTACAGAGCGGTATCACAGTCCTCTTATTCCCTCAGTTACAGAGCGGTATCACAGTCCTCTTATTCCCTCAGTTACAGAGCGGTATCACAGTCCTCTTATTCCCTCAGTTACTACAGAGCGGTATCACAGTCATCTTATTCCCTCAGTTACAGAGCGGTATTGCAGACCTCTTATTCCCTCAGTTACAGAGCGGTATCACAGTCCTCTTATTCCCTCAGTTACAGAGCGGTATCACAGTCCTCTTATTCCCTCAGTTACTACAGAGCGGTATCGCAGTTATCTTATTCCCTCAGTTACAGAGCGGTATCACAGTCCTCTTATTCCCTCAGTTACAGAGCGGTATTACAGTCCTCTTATTCCCTCAGTTACAGAGCGGTATCACAGTCCTCTTATTCCCTCAGGTACTACAGAGCGGTATCACAGTTATCTTACTCCCTCAGTTACAGAGCGGTATCACAGTCCTCTTATTCCCTCAGTTACTACAGAGCGGTATCGCAGTCCTCTTATTCCCTCAGTTACAGAGCGGTATCGCAGACCTCTTATTCCCTCAGTTACAGAGCGGTATCGCAGACCTCTTATTTCCTCAGTTACAGAGCGGTATCGCAGACCTCTTATTCCCTCAGTTACAGAGCGGTATCGCAGACCTCTTATTCCCTCAGCTACAGAGCGGTATCGCAGACCTCTTATTCCCTCAGTTACAGAGCGGTTTCACAGTCCTCTTATTCACTCAGTTACAGAGCGGTATCACAGTCCTCTTATTCCCTCAGTTACAGAGCAGTATTACAGTCCTCTTATTCCCTCAGTTACTACAGAGCGGTATTACAGTCCTCTTATTCCCTCAGTTACTACAGAGCGGTATTACAGTCCTCTTATTCCCTCAGTTACTACAGAGCGGTATCACAGTCCTCTTATTCCCTCAGTTACAGAGCAGTATCACAGTCCTCTTATTCCCTCAGTTACTACAGAGCGGTATCACAGTCCTCTTATTCCCTCAGTTACTACAGAGCGGTATCACAGTTATCTTATTCCCTCAGTTACAGAGCGGTATCACAGTCCTCTTATTCCCTCAGTTACAGAGCGGTATTACAGTCCTCTTATTCCCTCAGTTACAGAGCGGTATCACAGTCCTCTTATTCCCTCAGTTACTACAGAGCGGTATCACAGTCCTCTTATTCCCTCAGTTACTACAGAGCGGTATCACAGTCATCTTATTCCCTCAGTTACAGAGCGGTATCACAGTCCTCTTATTCCGTCAGTTACAGAGCGGTATCACAGTCCTCTTATTCCCTCAGTTACTACAGAGCGGTATCACAGTTATCTTATTCCCTCAGTTACAGAGTGGTATCACAGTCCTCTTATTCCCTCAGTTACAGAGCGGTATCACAGTCCTCTTATTCCCTCAGTTACAGAGCGGTATCACAGTCCTCTTATTCCCTCAGTTACTACAGAGCGGTATCACAGTCATCTTATTCCCTCAGTTACAGAGCGGTATTGCAGACCTCTTATTCCCTCAGTTACAGAGCGGTATCGCAGACCTCTTATTCCCTCAGTTACAGAGCGGTATCACAGTCCTCTTATTCCCTCAGTTACTACAGAGCGGTATCACAGTCCTCTTATTCCCTCAGTTACAGAGCGGTATCGCAGACCTCTTATTCCCTCAGTTACAGAGTGGTATCGCAGACCTCTTATTCCCTCAGCTACAGAGCGGTATCGCAGACCTCTTATTCCCTCAGTTACAGAGCGGTTTCACAGTCCTCTTATTCACTCAGTTACAGAGCGGTATCACAGTCCTCTTATTCCCTCAGTTACAGAGCAGTATTACAGTCCTCTTATTCCCTCAGTTACTACAGAGCGGTATTACAGTCCTCTTATTCCCTCAGTTACTACAGAGCGGTATCACAGTTATCTTATTCCCTCAGTTACAGAGCGGTATCACAGTCCTCTTATTCCCTCAGTTACAGAGCGGTATTACAGTCCTCTTATTCCCTCAGTTACAGAGCGGTATCACAGTCCTCTTATTCCCTCAGTTACTACAGAGCGGTATCACAGTCATCTTATTCCCTCAGTTACAGAGCGGTATCACAGTCCTCTTATTCCCTCAGTTACAGAGCGGTATCACAGTCCTCTTATTCCCTCAGTTACTACAGAGCGGTATCACAGTTATCTTATTCCCTCAGTTACAGAGCGGTATCACAGTCCTCTTATTCCCTCAGTTACAGAGCGGTATCACAGTCCTCTTATTCCCTCAGTTACAGAGCGGTATCACAGTCCTCTTATTCCCTCAGTTACTACAGAGCGGTATCACAGTTATCTTATTCCCTCAGTTACAGAGCGGTATCACAGTCCTCTTATTCCCTCAGTTACAGAGCGGTATCACAGTCCTCTTATTCCCTCAGTTACAGAGCGGTATCACAGTCCTCTTATTCCCTCAGGTACTACAGAGCGGTATCACAGTTATCTTACTCCCTCAGTTACAGAGCGGTATCACAGTCCTCTTATTCCCTCAGTTACTACAGAGCGGTATCGCAGTCCTCTTATTCCCTCAGTTACAGAGCGGTATCGCAGACCTCTTATTCCCTCAGTTACAGAGCGGTATCGCAGACCTCTTATTTCCTCAGTTACAGAGCGGTATCGCAGACCTCTTATTCCCTCAGTTACAGAGCGGTATCGCAGACCTCTTATTCCCTCAGCTACAGAGCGGTATCGCAGACCTCTTATTCCCTCAGTTACAGAGCGGTTTCACAGTCCTCTTATTCACTCAGTTACAGAGCGGTATCACAGTCCTCTTATTCCCTCAGTTACAGAGCAGTATTACAGTCCTCTTATTCCCTCAGTTACTACAGAGCGGTATTACAGTCCTCTTATTCCCTCAGTTACTACAGAGCGGTATTACAGTCCTCTTATTCCCTCAGTTACTACAGAGCGGTATCACAGTCCTCTTATTCCCTCAGTTACAGAGCAGTATCACAGTCCTCTTATTCCCTCAGTTACTACAGAGCGGTATCACAGTCCTCTTATTCCCTCAGTTACTACAGAGCGGTATCACAGTTATCTTATTCCCTCAGTTACAGAGCGGTATCACAGTCCTCTTATTCCCTCAGTTACAGAGCGGTATTACAGTCCTCTTATTCCCTCAGTTACAGAGCGGTATCACAGTCCTCTTATTCCCTCAGTTACTACAGAGCGGTATCACAGTCATCTTATTCCCTCAGTTACAGAGCGGTATCACAGTCCTCTTATTCCGTCAGTTACAGAGCGGTATCACAGTCCTCTTATTCCCTCAGTTACTACAGAGCGGTATCACAGTTATCTTATTCCCTCAGTTACAGAGCGGTATCACAGTCCTCTTATTCCCTCAGTTACAGAGCGGTATCACAGTCCTCTTATTCCCTCAGTTACAGAGCGGTATCACAGTCCTCTTATTCCCTCAGTTACTACAGAGCGGTATCGCAGTCCTCTTATTCCCTCAGTTACAGAGCGGTATCGTAGACCTCTTATTCCATCAGTTACAGAGCGGTATCACAGTCCTCTTATTCCCTCAGTTACTACAGAGCGGTATCGCAGTCCTCTTATTCCCTCAGTTACAGAGCGGTATCGCAGACCTCTTATTCCCTCAGTTACAGAGCGGTATCGCAGTCCTCTTATTCCCTCAGTTACAGAGCGGTATCGCAGACCTCTTATTCCCTCAGTTACAGAGCGGTATCACAGTCCTCTTATTCCCTCAGTTACTACAGAGCGGTATCACAGTTATCTTATTCCCTCAGTTACAGAGCGGTATCACAGTCCTCTTATTCCCTCAGTTACTACAGAGCGGTATCGTAGTCCTCTTATTCCCTCAGTTACAGAGCGGTATCGCAGACCTCTTATTCCCTCAGTTACAGAGCGGTATCGCAGACCTCTTATTCCCTCAGTTACAGAGCGGTATCGCAGACCTCTTATTCCCTCAGCTACAGAGCGGTATCGCAGACCTCTTATTCCCTCAGTTACAGAGCGGTTTCACAGTCCTCTTATTCCCTCAATTACTACAGAGCGGTATCACAGTCCTCTTATTCCCTCAGTTACTACAGAGCGGTATTACAGTCCTCTTATTCCCTCAGTTACTACAGAGCGGTATCACAGTCCTCTTATTCCCTCAGTTACTACAGAGCGGTATTACAGTCCTCTTATTCCCTCAGTTACTACAGAGCGGTATCACAGTCCTCTTATTCCCTCAGTTACAGAGCGGTATCACAGTCCTCTTATTCCCTCAGTTACAGAGCGGTATCACAGTCCTCTTATTCCCTCAGTTACAGAGCGGTATTACAGTCCTCTTATTCCCTCAGTTGCTACAGAGCGGTATCCCAGACCTCTTGTTCCCTCAGTTACAGAGCGGTATCGCAGTCCTCTTGTTCCCTCAGTTACAGAGCGGTATCGCAGACCTCTTGTTCCCTCAGTTACAGAGCGGTATCACAGTCCTCTTGTTCCCTCAGTTACTACAGAGCGGTATTACAGTCCTCTTATTCCCTCAGTTACTACAGAGTGGTATCACAGTCCTCTTATTCCCTCAGTTACAGAGCGGTATCACAGTCCTCTTATTCCCTCAGTTACAGAGCGGTATTACAGTCCTCTTATTCCCTCAGTTACAGAGATGTATCACAGTCCTCTTATTCCCTCAGTTACAGAGCGGTATTACAGTCCTCTTATTCCCTCAGTTACTACAGAGCGGTATCACAGTCCTCTTATTCCCTCAGTTACAGAGCGGTATCACAGTCCTCTTATTCCCTCAGTTACAGAGCGGTATTACAGTCCTCTTATTCCCTCAGTTACAGAGCGGTATCGCAGACCTCTTATTCCCTCAGTTACAGAGCGGTTTCACAGTCCTCTTATTCACTCAGTTACAGAGCGGTATCACAGTCCTCTTATTCCCTCAGTTACAGAGCGGTATCGCAGACCTCTTATTCCCTCAGTTACATAGCGGTATCGCACACCTCTTATTCCCTCAGTTACAGAGCGGTATCGCAGACCTCTTATTCCCTCAGTTACAGAGCGGTATCGCAGACCTCTTATTCCCTCAGTTACAGAGCGGTATCGCAGACCTCTTATTCCCTCAGTTACAGAGCGGTATTACAGTCCTCTTATTCCCTCAGTTACAGAGCGGTATTACAGTCCTCTTATTCCCTCAGTTACTACAGAGCGGTATTACAGTCCTCTTATTCCCTCAGTTACTACAGAGCGGTATCACAGTCCTCTTATTCCCTCAGTTACAGAGCGGTATCACAGTCCTCTTATTCCCTCAGTTACTACAGAGCGGTATCACAGTCCTCTTATTCCCTCAGTTACAGAGCGGTATCACAGTCCTCTTATTCCCTCAGTTACAGAGCGGTATTACAGTCCTCTTATTCCCTCAGTTGCTACAGAGCGGTATCCCAGACCTCTTGTTCCCTCAGTTACAGAGCGGTATCGCAGTCCTCTTGTTCCCTCAGTTACAGAGCGGTATCGCAGACCTCTTATTCCCTCAGTTACAGAGCGGTATCGCAGACCTCTTATTCCCTCAGTTACAGAGCGGTATCGCAGACCTCTTATTCCCTCAGTTACAGAGCGGTATCGCAGACCTCTTATTCCCTCAGTTACAGAGCGGTATCGCAGACCTCTTATTCCCTCAGTTACAGAGCGGTATTACAGTCCTCTTATTCCCTCAGTTACAGAGCGGTATTACAGTCCTCTTATTCCCTCAGTTACTACAGAGCGGTATTACAGTCCTCTTATTCCCTCAGTTACTACAGAGCGGTATCACAGTCCTCTTATTCCCTCAGTTACAGAGCGGTATCACAGTCCTCTTATTCCCTCAGTTACTACAGAGCGGTATCACAGTTATCTTATTCCCTCAGTTACAGAGCGGTATTACAGTCCTCTTATTCCCTCAGTTACAGAGCGGTATTACAGTCCTCTTATTCCCTCAGTTACAGAGCGGTATCACAGTCCTCTTATTCCCTCAGTTACTACAGAGCGGTATCGCAGTCCTCTTATTCCCTCAGTTACAGAGCGGAATCGCAGTCCTCTTATTCCCTCAGTTACAGAGCGGTATCGTAGACCTCTTATTCCCTCAGTTACAGAGCGGTATCACAGTCCTCTTATTCCCTCAGTTACTACAGAGCGGTATCGCAGTCCTCTTATTCCCTCAGTTACAGAGCGGTATCGCAGACCTCTTATTCCCTCAGTTACTACAGAGCGGTATCACAGTCCTCTTATTCCCTCAGTTACAGAGCGGTATCACAGTCCTCTTATTCCCTCAGTTACAGAGCGGTATCACAGTCCTCTTATTCCCTCAGTTACAGAGCGGTATCACAGTCCTCTTATTCCCTCAGTTACTACAGAGCGGTATCACAGTCATCTTATTCCCTCAGTTACAGAGCGGTATTGCAGACCTCTTATTCCCTCAGTTACAGAGCGGTATACAGAGCGGTATCGCAGACCTCTTATTCCCTCAGTTACAGAGCGGTATCACAGTCCTCTTATTCCCTCAGTTACAGAGCGGTATCACAGTCCTCTTATTCCCTCAGTTACTACAGAGCGGTATCGCAGTTATCTTATTCCCTCAGTTACAGAGCGGTATCACAGTCCTCTTATTCCCTCAGTTACAGAGCGGTATTACAGTCCTCTTATTCCCTCAGTTACAGAGCGGTATCACAGTCCTCTTATTCCCTCAGGTACTACAGAGCGGTATCACAGTTATCTTACTCCCTCAGTTACAGAGCGGTATCACAGTCCTCTTATTCCCTCAGTTACTACAGAGCGGTATCGCAGTCCTCTTATTCCCTCAGTTACAGAGCGGTATCGCAGACCTCTTATTCCCTCAGTTACAGAGCGGTATCGCAGACCTCTTATTTCCTCAGTTACAGAGCGGTATCGCAGACCTCTTATTCCCTCAGTTACAGAGCGGTATCGCAGACCTCTTATTCCCTCAGCTACAGAGCGGTATCGCAGACCTCTTATTCCCTCAGTTACAGAGCGGTTTCACAGTCCTCTTATTCACTCAGTTACAGAGCGGTATCACAGTCCTCTTATTCCCTCAGTTACAGAGCAGTATTACAGTCCTCTTATTCCCTCAGTTACTACAGAGCGGTATTACAGTCCTCTTATTCCCTCAGTTACTACAGAGCGGTATTACAGTCCTCTTATTCCCTCAGTTACTACAGAGCGGTATCACAGTCCTCTTATTCCCTCAGTTACAGAGCAGTATCACAGTCCTCTTATTCCCTCAGTTACTACAGAGCGGTATCACAGTCCTCTTATTCCCTCAGTTACTACAGAGCGGTATCACAGTTATCTTATTCCCTCAGTTACAGAGCGGTATCACAGTCCTCTTATTCCCTCAGTTACAGAGCGGTATTACAGTCCTCTTATTCCCTCAGTTACAGAGCGGTATCACAGTCCTCTTATTCCCTCAGTTACTACAGAGCGGTATCACAGTCATCTTATTCCCTCAGTTACAGAGCGGTATCACAGTCCTCTTATTCCGTCAGTTACAGAGCGGTATCACAGTCCTCTTATTCCCTCAGTTACTACAGAGCGGTATCACAGTTATCTTATTCCCTCAGTTACAGAGCGGTATCACAGTCCTCTTATTCCCTCAGTTACAGAGCGGTATCACAGTCCTCTTATTCCCTCAGTTACAGAGCGGTATCACAGTCCTCTTATTCCCTCAGTTACTACAGAGCGGTATCGCAGTCCTCTTATTCCCTCAGTTACAGAGCGGTATCGTAGACCTCTTATTCCATCAGTTACAGAGCGGTATCACAGTCCTCTTATTCCCTCAGTTACTACAGAGCGGTATCGCAGTCCTCTTATTCCCTCAGTTACAGAGCGGTATCGCAGACCTCTTATTCCCTCAGTTACAGAGCGGTATCGCAGTCCTCTTATTCCCTCAGTTACAGAGCGGTATCGCAGACCTCTTATTCCCTCAGTTACAGAGCGGTATCACAGTCCTCTTATTCCCTCAGTTACTACAGAGCGGTATCACAGTTATCTTATTCCCTCAGTTACAGAGCGGTATCACAGTCCTCTTATTCCCTGTTACAGAGCGGTATTACAGTCCTCTTATTCCCTCAGTTACAGAGCGGTATCACAGTCCTCTTATTCCCTCAGGTACTACAGAGCGGTATCATAGTTATCTTATTCCCTCAGTTACAGAGCGGTATCACAGTCCTCTTATTCCCTCAGTTACTACAGAGCGGTATCGTAGTCCTCTTATTCCCTCAGTTACAGAGCGGTATCGCAGACCTCTTATTCCCTCAGTTACAGAGCGGTATCGCAGACCTCTTATTCCCTCAGTTACAGAGCGGTATCGCAGACCTCTTATTCCCTCAGCTACAGAGCGGTATCGCAGACCTCTTATTCCCTCAGTTACAGAGCGGTTTCACAGTCCTCTTATTCCCTCAATTACTACAGAGCGGTATCACAGTCCTCTTATTCCCTCAGTTACTACAGAGCGGTATTACAGTCCTCTTATTCCCTCAGTTACTACAGAGCGGTATCACAGTCCTCTTATTCCCTCAGTTACTACAGAGCGGTATTACAGTCCTCTTATTCCCTCAGTTACTACAGAGCGGTATCACAGTCCTCTTATTCCCTCAGTTACAGAGCGGTATCACAGTCCTCTTATTCCCTCAGTTACAGAGCGGTATCACAGTCCTCTTATTCCCTCAGTTACAGAGCGGTATTACAGTCCTCTTATTCCCTCAGTTGCTACAGAGCGGTATCCCAGACCTCTTGTTCCCTCAGTTACAGAGCGGTATCGCAGTCCTCTTGTTCCCTCAGTTACAGAGCGGTATCGCAGACCTCTTGTTCCCTCAGTTACAGAGCGGTATCACAGTCCTCTTGTTCCCTCAGTTACTACAGAGCGGTATTACAGTCCTCTTATTCCCTCAGTTACTACAGAGTGGTATCACAGTCCTCTTATTCCCTCAGTTACAGAGCGGTATCACAGTCCTCTTATTCCCTCAGTTACAGAGCGGTATTACAGTCCTCTTATTCCCTCAGTTACAGAGATGTATCACAGTCCTCTTATTCCCTCAGTTACAGAGCGGTATTACAGTCCTCTTATTCCCTCAGTTACTACAGAGCGGTATCACAGTCCTCTTATTCCCTCAGTTACAGAGCGGTATCACAGTCCTCTTATTCCCTCAGTTACAGAGCGGTATTACAGTCCTCTTATTCCCTCAGTTACAGAGCGGTATCGCAGACCTCTTATTCCCTCAGTTACAGAGCGGTTTCACAGTCCTCTTATTCACTCAGTTACAGAGCGGTATCACAGTCCTCTTATTCCCTCAGTTACAGAGCGGTATCGCAGACCTCTTATTCCCTCAGTTACATAGCGGTATCGCACACCTCTTATTCCCTCAGTTACAGAGCGGTATCGCAGACCTCTTATTCCCTCAGTTACAGAGCGGTATCGCAGACCTCTTATTCCCTCAGTTACAGAGCGGTATCGCAGACCTCTTATTCCCTCAGTTACAGAGCGGTATTACAGTCCTCTTATTCCCTCAGTTGCAGAGCGGTATTACAGTCCTCTTATTCCCTCAGTTACTACAGAGCGGTATTACAGTCCTCTTATTCCCTCAGTTACTACAGAGCGGTATCACAGTCCTCTTATTCCCTCAGTTACAGAGCGGTATCACAGTCCTCTTATTCCCTCAGTTACTACAGAGCGGTATCACAGTCCTCTTATTCCCTCAGTTACAGAGCGGTATCACAGTCCTCTTATTCCCTCAGTTACAGAGCGGTATCACAGTCCTCTTATTCCCTCAGTTACAGAGCGGTATTACAGTCCTCTTATTCCCTCAGTTGCTACAGAGCGGTATCCCAGACCTCTTGTTCCCTCAGTTACAGAGCGGTATCGCAGTCCTCTTGTTCCCTCAGTTACAGAGCGGTATCGCAGACCTCTTATTCCCTCAGTTACAGAGCGGTATCGCAGACCTCTTATTCCCTCAGTTACAGAGCGGTATCGCAGACCTCTTATTCCCTCAGTTACAGAGCGGTATCGCAGACCTCTTATTCCCTCAGTTACAGAGCGGTATCGCAGACCTCTTATTCCCTCAGTTACAGAGCGGTATTACAGTCCTCTTATTCCCTCAGTTACAGAGCGGTATTACAGTCCTCTTATTCCCTCAGTTACTACAGAGCGGTATTACAGTCCTCTTATTCCCTCAGTTACTACAGAGCGGTATCACAGTCCTCTTATTCCCTCAGTTACAGAGCGGTATCACAGTCCTCTTATTCCCTCAGTTACTACAGAGCGGTATCACAGTTATCTTATTCCCTCAGTTACAGAGCGGTATTACAGTCCTCTTATTCCCTCAGTTACAGAGCGGTATTACAGTCCTCTTATTCCCTCAGTTACAGAGCGGTATCACAGTCCTCTTATTCCCTCAGTTACTACAGAGCGGTATCGCAGTCCTCTTATTCCCTCAGTTACAGAGCGGAATCGCAGTCCTCTTATTCCCTCAGTTACAGAGCGGTATCGTAGACCTCTTATTCCCTCAGTTACAGAGCGGTATCACAGTCCTCTTATTCCCTCAGTTACTACAGAGCGGTATCGCAGTCCTCTTATTCCCTCAGTTACAGAGCGGTATCGCAGACCTCTTATTCCCTCAGTTACAGAGCGGTATCGCAGTCCTCTTATTCCCTCAGTTACAGAGCGGTATCGCAGACTTCTTATTCCCTCAGTTACAGAGCGGTATCACAGTCCTCTTATTCCCTCAGTTACTACAGAGCGGTATCACAGTTATCTTATTCCCTCAGTTACAGAGCGGTATCACAGTCCTCTTATTTCCCTTGTTACAGAGCGGTATTACAGTCCTCTTATTCCCTCAGTTACAGAGCGGTATCACAGTCCTCTTATTCCCTCAGGTACTACAGAGCGGTATCGCAGTCCTCTTATTCCCTCAGTTACAGAGCGGTATCGCAGACCTCTTATTCCCTCAGTTAGAGAGCGGTATCGCAGACCTCTTATTCCCTCAGTTACAGAGCGGTATCGCAGACCTCTTATTCCCTCAGTTACAGAGCGGTATCGCAGACCTCTTATTCCCTCAGTTACAGAGCGGTATCGCAGACCTCTTATTCCCTCAGTTACAGAGCGGTTTCACAGTCCTCTTATTCACTCAGTTACAGAGCGGTATCACAGTCCTCTTATTCCCTCAGTTACAGAGCAGTATTACAGTCCTCTTATTCCCTCAGTTACTACAGAGCGGTATTACAGTCCTCTTATTCCCTCAGTTACAACAGAGCGGTATCACAGTCCTCTTATTCCCTCAGTTACAGAGCGGTATCACAGTCCTCTTATTCCCTCAGTTACTACAGAGCGGTATCACAGTCCTCTTATTCCCTCAGTTACTACAGAGCGGTATCACAGTTATCTTATTCCCTCAGTTACAGAGCGGTATCACAGTCCTCTTATTCCCTCAGTTACAGAGCGGTATTACAGTCCTCTTATTCCCTCAGTTACAGAGCGGTATCACAGTCCTCTTATTCCCTCAGTTACTACAGAGCGGTATCACAGTCCTCTTATTCCCTCAGTTACAGAGCGGTATCACAGTCCTCTTATTCCCTCAGTTACTACAGAGCGGTATCACAGTTATCTTATTCCCTCAGTTACAGAGCGGTATCACAGTCCTCTTATTCCCTCAGTTACAGAGCGGTATCACAGTCCTCTTATTCCCTCAGTTACAGAGCGGTATCACAGTCCTCTTATTCCCTCAGTTACTACAGAGCGGTATCACAGTCATCTTATTCCCTCAGTTACAGAGCGGTATTGCAACCTCTTATTCCCTCAGTTACAGAGCGGTATCGCAGACCTCTTATTCCCTCAGTTACAGAGCGGTATCACAGTCCTCTTATTCCCTCAGTTACAGAGCGGTATCACAGTCCTCTTATTCCCTCAGTTACTACAGAGCGGTATCGCAGTCCTCTTATTCCCTCAGGTACAGAGCGGTATCGCAGTCCTCTTATTCCCTCAGTTACAGAGCGGTATCGTAGACCTCTTATTCCCTCAGTTACAGAGCGGTATCACAGTCCTCTTATTCCCTCAGTTACTACAGAGCGGTATCGCAGTCCTCTTATTCCCTCAGTTACAGAGCGGTATCGCAGACCTCTTATTCCCTCAGTTACAGAGCGGTATCGCAGACCTCTTATTCCCTCAGTTACAGAGCGGTATCACAGTCCTCTTATTCCCTCAGTTACTACAGAGCGGTATCACAGTTATCTTATTCCCTCAGTTACAGAGCGGTATCACAGTCCTCTTATTCCCTCAGTTACAGAGCGGTATTACAGTCCTCTTATTCCCTCAGTTACAGAGCGGTATCACAGTCCTCTTATTCCCTCAGGTACTACAGAGCGGTATCACAGTTATCTTATTCCCTCAGTTACAGAGCGGTATCACAGTCCTCTTATTCCCTCAGTTACTACAGAGCGGTATCGCAGTCCTCTTATTCCCTCAGTTACAGAGCGGTATCGCAGACCTCTTATTCCCTCAGTTACAGAGCGGTATCGCAGACCTCTTATTCCCTCAGTTACAGAGCGGTATCGCAGACCTCTTATTCCCTCAGCTACAGAGCGGTATCGCAGACCTCTTATTCCCTCAGTTACAGAGCGGTTTCACAGTCCTCTTATTCCCTCAGTTACTACAGAGCGGTATCACAGTCCTCTTATTCCCTCAGTTACTACAGAGCGGTATTACAGTCCTCTTATTCCCTCAGTTACTACAGAGCGGTATTACAGTCCTCTTATTCCCTCAGTTGCTACAGAGCAGTATTACAGTCCTCTTATTCCCTCAGTTACTACAGAGCGGTATCACAGTCCTCTTATTCCCTCAGTTACAGAGCGGTATCACAGTCCTCTTATTCCCTCAGTTACAGAGCGGTATCACAGTCCTCCTATTCCCTCAGTTACTACAGAGCGGTATCACAGTTATCTTATTCCCTCAGTTACAGAGCGGTATTACAGTCCTCTTATTCCCTCAGTTACTACAGAGCGGTATCACAGTCCTCTTATTCCCTCAGTTACTACAGAGCGGTATCACAGTCATCTTATTCCCTCAGTTACAGAGCGGTATCGCAGACCTCTTATTCCCTCAGTTACAGAGCGGTATCACAGTCCTCTTATTCCCTCAGTTACAGAGCGGTATTACAGTCCTCTTATTCCCTCAGTTACTACAGAGCGGTATTACAGTCCTCTTATTCCCTCAGTTACTACAGAGCGGTATCACAGTCCTCTTATTCCCTCAGTTACAGAGCGGTATCACAGTCCTCTTATTCCCTCAGTTACAGAGCGGTATCACAGTCCTCTTATTCCCTCAGTTACTACAGAGCGGTATCACAGTTATCTTATTCCCTCAGTTACAGAGCGGTATTACAGTCCTCTTATTCCCTCAGTTACAGAGCGGTATTACAGTCCTCTTATTCCCTCAGTTACAGAGCGGTATCGCAGACCTCTTATTCCCTCAGTTACAGAGCGGTTTCACAGTCCTCTTATTCACTCAGTTACAGAGCGGTATCACAGTCCTCTTATTCCCTCAGTTACAGAGCGGTATCGCAGACCTCTTATTCCCTCAGTTACAGAGCGGTATCGCAGACCTCTTATTCCCTCAGTTACAGAGCGGTATCGCAGACCTCTTATTCCCTCAGTTACAGAGCGGTATCGCAGACCTCTTATTCCCTCAGTTACAGAGCGGTATCGCAGACCTCTTATTCCCTCAGTTACAGAGCGGTATTACAGTCCTCTTATTCCCTCAGTTACAGAGCGGTATTACAGTCCTCTTATTCCCTCAGTTACTACAGAGCGGTATTACAGTCCTCTTATTCCCTCAGTTACTACAGAGCGGTATCACAGTCCTCTTATTCCCTCAGTTACAGAGCGGTATCACAGTCCTCTTATTCCCTCAGTTACTACAGAGCGGTATCACAGTTATCTTATTCCCTCAGTTACAGAGCGGTATTACAGTCCTCTTATTCCCTCAGTTACAGAGCGGTATTACAGTCCTCTTATTCCCTCAGTTACAGAGCGGTATCACAGTCCTCTTATTCCCTCAGTTACTACAGAGCGGTATCGCAGTCCTCTTATTCCCTCAGTTACAGAGCGGTATCGCAGTCCTCTTATTCCCTCAGTTACAGAGCGGTATCGTAGACCTCTTATTCCCTCAGTTACAGAGCGGTATCACAGTCCTCTTATTCCCTCAGTTACTACAGAGCGGTATCGCAGTCCTCTTATTCCCTCAGTTACAGAGCGGTATCGCAGACCTCTTATTCCCTCAGTTACAGAGCGGTATCGCAGTCCTCTTATTCCCTCAGTTACAGAGCGGTATCGCAGACTTCTTATTCCCTCAGTTACAGAGCGGTATCACAGTCCTCAATTCCCTCAGTTACTACAGAGCGGTATCACAGTTATCTTATTCCCTCAGTTACAGAGCGGTATCACAGTCCTCTTATTTCCCTTGTTACAGAGCGGTATTACAGTCCTCTTATTCCCTCAGTTACAGAGCGGTATCACAGTCCTCTTATTCCCTCAGGTACTACAGAGCGGTATCACAGTTATCTTACTCCCTCAGTTACAGAGCGGTATCACAGTCCTCTTATTCCCTCAGTTACTACAGAGCGGTATCGCAGTCCTCTTATTCCCTTAGTTACAGAGCGGTATCGCAGACCTCTTATTCCCTCAGTTACAGAGCGGTATCGCAGACCTCTTATTCCCTCAGTTACAGAGCGGTATCGCAGACCTCTTATTCCCTCAGTTACAGAGCGGTATCGCAGACCTCTTATTCCCTCAGCTACAGAGCGGTATCGCAGACCTCTTATTCCCTCAGTTACAGAGCGGTTTCACAGTCCTCTTATTCCCTCAGTTACAGAGCGGTATCACAGTCCTCTTATTCCCTCAGTTACAGAGCAGTATTACAGTCCTCTTATTCCCTCAGTTACTACAGAGCGGTATTACAGTCCTCTTATTCCCTCAGTTACTACAGAGCGGTATTACAGTCCTCTTATTCCCTCAGTTACTACAGAGCGGTATCACAGTCCTCTTATTCCCTCAGTTACAGAGCGGTATCACAGTCCTCTTATTCCCTCAGTTACTACAGAGCGGTATCACAGTCCTCTTATTCCCTCAGTTACTACAGAGCGGTATCACAGTTATCTTATTCCCTCAGTTACAGAGCGGTATCACAGTCCTCTTATTCCCTCAGTTACAGAGCGGTATTACAGTCCTCTTATTCCCTCAGTTACAGAGCGGTATCACAGTCCTCTTATTCCCTCAGTTACTACAGAGCGGTATCACAGTCATCTTATTCCCTCAGTTACAGAGCGGTATCACAGTCCTCTTATTCCCTCAGTTACAGAGCGGAATCACAGTCCTCTTATTCCCTCAGTTACTACAGAGCGGTATCACAGTTATCTTATTCCCTCAGTTACAGAGCGGTATCACAGTCCTCTTATTCCCTCAGTTACAGAGCGGTATCACAGTCCTCTTATTCCCTCAGTTACAGAGCGGTATCACAGTCCTCTTATTCCCTCAGTTACTACAGAGCGGTATCACAGTCATCTTATTCCCTCAGTTACAGAGCGGTATTGCAGACCTCTTATTCCCTCAGTTACAGAGCGGTATCGCAGACCTCTTATTCCCTCAGTTACAGAGCGGTATCACAGTCCTCTTATTCCCTCAGTTACAGAGCGGTATCACAGTCCTCTTATTCCCTCAGTTACTACAGAGCGGTATCGCAGTCCTCTTATTCCCTCAGTTACAGAGCGGTATCGCAGTCCTCTTATTCCCTCAGTTACAGAGCGGTATCGTAGACCTCTTATTCCCTCAGTTACAGAGCGGTATCACAGTCCTCTTATTCCCTCAGTTACTACAGAGCGGTATCGCAGTCCTCTTATTCCCTCAGTTACAGAGCGGTATCGCAGACCTCTTATTCCCTCAGTTACAGAGCGGTATCGCAGACCTCTTATTCCCTCAGTTACAGAGCGGTATCACAGTCCTCTTATTCCCTCAGTTACTACAGAGCGGTATCACAGTTATCTTATTCCCTCAGTTACAGAGCGGTATCACAGTTCTCTTATTCCCTCAGTTACAGAGCGGTATTACAGTCCTCTTATTCCCTCAGTTACAGAGCGGTATCACAGTCCTCTTATTCCCTCAGGTACTACAGAGCGGTATCACAGTTATCTTATTCCCTCAGTTACAGAGCGGTATCACAGTCCTCTTATTCCCTCAGTTACTACAGAGCGGTATCGCAGTCCTCTTATTCCCTCAGTTACAGAGCGGTATTGCAGACCTCTTATTCCCTCAGTTACAGAGCGGTATCGCAGACCTCTTATTCCCTCAGTTACAGAGCGGTATCGCAGACCTCTTATTCCCTCAGTTACAGAGCGGTATCGCAGACCTCTTATTCCCTCAGCTACAGAGCGGTATCGCAGACCTCTTATTCCCTCAGTTACAGAGCGGTTTCACAGTCCTCTTATTCCCTCAGTTACTACAGAGCGGTATCACAGTCCTCTTATTCCCTCAGTTACTACAGAGCGGTATTACAGTCCTCTTATTCCCTCAGTTACTACAGAGCGGTATTACAGTCCTCTTATTCCCTCAGTTACTACAGAGCAGTATTACAGTCCTCTTATTCCCTCAGTTACTACAGAGCGGTATCACAGTCCTCTTATTCCCTCAGTTACAGAGCGGTATCACAGTCCTCTTATTCCCTCAGTTACAGAGCGGTATCACAGTCCTCTTATTCCCTCAGTTACTACAGAGCGGTATCACAGTTATCTTATTCCCTCAGTTACAGAGCGGTATTACAGTCCTCTTATTCCCTCAGTTACTACAGAGCGGTATCACAGTCCTCTTATTCCCTCAGTTACTACAGAGCGGTATCACAGTCATCTTATTCCCTCAGTTACAGAGCGGTATCGCAGACCTCTTATTCCCTCAGTTACAGAGCGGTATCACAGTCCTCTTATTCCCTCAGTTACAGAGCGGTATCACAGTCCTCTTATTCCCTCAGTTACAGAGCGGTATCACAGTCCTCTTATTCCCTCAGTTACAGAGCGGTATCACAGTCCTCTTATTCCCTCAGTTACTACAGAGCGGTATCACAGTTATCTTATTCCCTCAGTTACAGAGCGGTATCACAGTCCTCTTATTCCCTCAGTTACAGAGCGGTATCACAGTCCTCTTATTCCCTCAGTTACAGAGCGGTATCACAGTCCTCTTATTCCCTCAGTTACTACAGAGCGGTATCACAGTCATCTTATTCCCTCAGTTACAGAGCGGTATTGCAGACCTCTTATTCCCTCAGTTACAGAGCGGTATCGCAGACCTCTTATTCCCTCAGTTACAGAGCGGTATCACAGTCCTCTTATTCCCTCAGTTACAGAGCGGTATCACAGTCCTCTTATTCCCTCAGTTACTACAGAGCGGTATCGCAGTCCTCTTATTCCCTCAGGTACAGAGCGGTATCGCAGTCCTCTTATTCCCTCAGTTACAGAGCGGTATCGTAGACCTCTTATTCCCTCAGTTACAGAGCGGTATCACAGTCCTCTTATTCCCTCAGTTACTACAGAGCGGTATCGCAGTCCTCTTATTCCCTCAGTTACAGAGCGGTATCGCAGACCTCTTATTCCCTCAGTTACAGAGTGGTATCGCAGACCTCTTATTCCCTCAGTTACAGAGCGGTATCACAGTCCTCTTATTCCCTCAGTTACTACAGAGCGGTATCACAGTTATCTTATTCCCTCAGTTACAGAGCGGTATCACAGTCCTCTTATTCCCTCAGTTACAGAGCGGTATTACAGTCCTCTTATTCCCTCAGTTACAGAGCGGTATCACAGTCCTCTTATTCCCTCAGGTACTACAGAGCGGTATCACAGTTATCTTATTCCCTCAGTTACAGAGCGGTATCACAGTCCTCTTATTCCCTCAGTTACTACAGAGCGGTATCGCAGTCCTCTTATTCCCTCAGTTACAGAGCGGTATTGCAGACCTCTTATTCCCTCAGTTACAGAGCGGTATCGCAGACCTCTTATTCCCTCAGTTACAGAGCGGTATCGCAGACCTCTTATTCCCTCAGTTACAGAGCGGTATCGCAGACCTCTTATTCCCTCAGCTACAGAGCGGTATCGCAGACCTCTTATTCCCTCAGTTACAGAGCGGTTTCACAGTCCTCTTATTCCCTCAGTTACTACAGAGCGGTATCACAGTCCTCTTATTCCCTCAGTTACTACAGAGCGGTATTACAGTCCTCTTATTCCCTCAAGTTACTACAGAGCGGTATTACAGTCCTCTTATTCCCTCAGTTGCTACAGAGCAGTATTACAGTCCTCTTATTCCCTCAGTTACTACAGAGCGGTATCACAGTCCTCTTATTCCCTCAGTTACAGAGCGGTATCACAGTCCTCTTATTCCCTCAGTTACAGAGCGGTATCACAGTCCTCCTATTCCCTCAGTTACTACAGAGCGGTATCACAGTTATCTTATTCCCTCAGTTACAGAGCGGTATTACAGTCCTCTTATTCCCTCAGTTACTACAGAGCGGTATCACAGTCCTCTTATTCCCTCAGTTACTACAGAGCGGTATCACAGTCATCTTATTCCCTCAGTTACAGAGCGGTATCGCAGACCTCTTATTCCCTCAGTTACAGAGCGGTATCACAGTCCTCTTATTCCCTCAGTTACAGAGCGGTATTACAGTCCTCTTATTCCCTCAGTTACTACAGAGCGGTATTACAGTCCTCTTATTCCCTCAGTTACTACAGAGCGGTATCACAGTCCTCTTATTCCCTCAGTTACAGAGCGGTATCACAGTCCTCTTATTCCCTCAGTTACAGAGCGGTATCACAGTCCTCTTATTCCCTCAGTTACTACAGAGCGGTATCACAGTTATCTTATTCCCTCAGTTACAGAGCGGTATTACAGTCCTCTTATTCCCTCAGTTACAGAGCGGTATTACAGTCCTCTTATTCCCTCAGTTACAGAGCGGTATCGCAGACCTCTTATTCCCTCAGTTACAGAGCGGTTTCACAGTCCTCTTATTCACTCAGTTACAGAGCGGTATCACAGTCCTCTTATTCCCTCAGTTACAGAGCGGTATCGCAGACCTCTTATTCCCTCAGTTACAGAGCGGTATCGCAGACCTCTTATTCCCTCAGTTACAGAGCGGTATCGCAGACCTCTTATTCCCTCAGTTACAGAGCGGTATCGCAGACCTCTTATTCCCTCAGTTACAGAGCGGTATCGCAGACCTCTTATTCCCTCAGTTACAGAGCGGTATTACAGTCCTCTTATTCCCTCAGTTACAGAGCGGTATTACAGTCCTCTTATTCCCTCAGTTACTACAGAGCGGTATTACAGTCCTCTTATTCCCTCAGTTACTACAGAGCGGTATCACAGTCCTCTTATTCCCTCAGTTACAGAGCGGTATCACAGTCCTCTTATTCCCTCAGTTACTACAGAGCGGTATCACAGTTATCTTATTCCCTCAGTTACAGAGCGGTATTACAGTCCTCTTATTCCCTCAGTTACAGAGCGGTATTACAGTCCTCTTATTCCCTCAGTTACAGAGCGGTATCACAGTCCTCTTATTCCCTCAGTTACTACAGAGCGGTATCGCAGTCCTCTTATTCCCTCAGTTACAGAGCGGTATCGCAGTCCTCTTATTCCCTCAGTTACAGAGCGGTATCGTAGACCTCTTATTCCCTCAGTTACAGAGCGGTATCACAGTCCTCTTATTCCCTCAGTTACTACAGAGCGGTATCGCAGTCCTCTTATTCCCTCAGTTACAGAGCGGTATCGCAGACCTCTTATTCCCTCAGTTACAGAGCGGTATCGCAGTCCTCTTATTCCCTCAGTTACAGAGCGGTATCGCAGACTTCTTATTCCCTCAGTTACAGAGCGGTATCACAGTCCTCAATTCCCTCAGTTACTACAGAGCGGTATCACAGTTATCTTATTCCCTCAGTTACAGAGCGGTATCACAGTCCTCTTATTTCCCTTGTTACAGAGCGGTATTACAGTCCTCTTATTCCCTCAGTTACAGAGCGGTATCACAGTCCTCTTATTCCCTCAGGTACTACAGAGCGGTATCACAGTTATCTTACTCCCTCAGTTACAGAGCGGTATCACAGTCCTCTTATTCCCTCAGTTACTACAGAGCGGTATCGCAGTCCTCTTATTCCCTTAGTTACAGAGCGGTATCGCAGACCTCTTATTCCCTCAGTTACAGAGCGGTATCGCAGACCTCTTATTCCCTCAGTTACAGAGCGGTATCGCAGACCTCTTATTCCCTCAGCTACAGAGCGGTATCGCAGACCTCTTATTCCCTCAGTTACAGAGCGGTTTCACAGTCCTCTTATTCACTCAGTTACAGAGCGGTATCACAGTCCTCTTATTCCCTCAGTTACAGAGCAGTATTACAGTCCTCTTATTCCCTCAGTTACTACAGAGCGGTATTACAGTCCTCTTATTCCCTCAGTTACTACAGAGCGGTATTACAGTCCTCTTATTCCCTCAGTTACTACAGAGCGGTATCACAGTCCTCTTATTCCCTCAGTTACAGAGCGGTATCACAGTCCTCTTATTCCCTCAGTTACTACAGAGCGGTATCACAGTCCTCTTATTCCCTCAGTTACTACAGAGCGGTATCACAGTTATCTTATTCCCTCAGTTACAGAGCGGTATCACAGTCCTCTTATTCCCTCAGTTACAGAGCGGTATTACAGTCCTCTTATTCCCTCAGTTACAGAGCGGTATCACAGTCCTCTTATTCCCTCAGTTACTACAGAGCGGTATCACAGTCATCTTATTCCCTCAGTTACAGAGCGGTATCACAGTCCTCTTATTCCCTCAGTTACAGAGCGGAATCACAGTCCTCTTATTCCCTCAGTACTACAGAGCGGTATCACAGTTATCTTATTCCCTCAGTTACAGAGCGGTATCACAGTCCTCTTATTCCCTCAGTTACAGAGCGGTATCACAGTCCTCTTATTCCCTCAGTTACAGAGCGGTATCACAGTCCTCTTATTCCCTCAGGTACTACAGAGCGGTATCACAGTTATCTTAATCCCTCAGTTACAGAGCGGTATCACAGTCCTCTTATTCCCTCAGTTACTACAGAGCGGTATCGCAGTCCTCTTATTCCCTCAGTTACAGAGCGGTATTGCAGACCTCTTATTCCCTCAGTTACAGAGCGGTATACAGAGCGGTATCGCAGACCTCTTATTCCCTCAGTTACAGAGCGGTATCACAGTCCTCTTATTCCCTCAGTTACAGAGCGGTATCGCAGTCCTCTTATTCCCTCAGTTACAGAGCGGTATTACAGTCCTCTTATTCCCTCAGTTACAGAGCGGTATCACAGTCCTCTTATTCCCTCAGGTACTACAGAGCGGTATCACAGTTATCTTAATCCCTCAGTTACAGAGCGGTATCACAGTCCTCTTATTCCCTCAGTTACTACAGAGCGGTATCGCAGTCCTCTTATTCCCTCAGTTACAGAGCGGTATTGCAGACCTCTTATTCCCTCAGTTACAGAGCGGTATCGCAGACCTCTTATTCCCTCAGTTACAGAGCGGTATCGCAGACCTCTTATTCCCTCAGTTACAGAGCGGTATCGCAGACCTCTTATTCCCTCAGCTACAGAGCGGTATCGCAGACCTCTTATTCCCTCAGTTACAGAGCGGTTTCACAGTCCTCTTATTCCCTCAGTTACTACAGAGCGGTATCACAGTCCTCTTATTCCCTCAGTTACTACAGAGCGGTATTACAGTCCTCTTATTCCCTCAGTTACTACAGAGCGGTATCACAGTCCTCTTATTCCCTCAGTTACAGAGCGGTATCACAGTCCTCTTATTCCCTCAGTTACTACAGAGCGGTATCACAGTTATCTTATTCCCTCAGTTACAGAGCGGTATTACAGTCCTCTTATTCCCTCAGTTACTACAGAGCGGTATCACAGTCCTCTTATTCCCTCAGTTACTACAGAGCGGTATCACAGTCATCTTATTCCCTCAGTTACAGAGCGGTATCGCAGACCTCTTATTCCCTCAGTTACAGAGCGGTATCACAGTCCTCTTATTCCCTCAGTTACAGAGCGGTATCACAGTCCTCTTATTCCCTCAGTTACAGAGCGGTATCACAGTCCTCTTATTCCCTCAGTTACAGAGCGGTATCACAGTCCTCTTATTCCCTCAGTTACAGAGCGGTATCGCAGACCTCTTATTCCCTCAGTTACAGAGCGGTATCACAGTCCTCTTATTCCCTCAGTTACTACAGAGCGGTATCACAGTCATCTTATTCCCTCAGTTACAGAGCGGTATTGCAGACCTCTTATTCCCTCAGTTACAGAGCGGTATACAGAGCGGTATCGCAGACCTCTTATTCCCTCAGTTACAGAGCGGTATCACAGTCCTCTTATTCCCTCAGTTACAGAGCGGTATCACAGTCCTCTTATTCCCTCAGTTACTACAGAGCGGTATCGCAGTCCTCTTATTCCCTCAGTTACAGAGCGGTATCGCAGTCCTCTTATTCCCTCAGTTACAGAGCGGTATCGTAGACCTCTTAATCCCTCAGTTACAGAGCGGTATCAGTCCTCTTATTCCCTCAGTTACTACAGAGCGGTATCGCAGTCCTCTTATTCCCTCAGTTACAGAGCGGTATCGCAGACCTCTTATTCCCTTAGTTACAGAGCGGTATCGCAGTCCTCTTATTCCCTCAGTTACAGAGCGGTATCGCAGACCTCTTATTCCCTCAGTTACAGAGCGGTATCACAGTCCTCTTATTCCCTCAGTTACTACAGAGCGGTATCACAGTTATCTTATTCCCTCAGTTACAGAGCGGTATCACAGTCCTCTTATTCCCTCAGTTACAGAGCGGTATTACAGTCCTCTTATTCCCTCAGTTACAGAGCGGTATCACAGTCCTCTTATTCCCTCAGGTACTACAGAGCGGTATCACAGTTATCTTATTCCCTCAGTTACAGAGCGGTATCACAGTCCTCTTATTCCCTCAGTTACTACAGAGCGGTATCGCAGTCCTCTTATTCCCTCAGTTACAGAGTGGTATTGCAGACCTCTTATTCCCTCAGTTACAGAGCGGTATCGCAGACCTCTTATTCCCTCAGTTACAGAGCGGTATCGCAGACCTCTTATTCCCTCAGTTACAGAGCGGTATAGCAGACCTCTTATTCCCTCAGCTACAGAGCGGTATCGCAGACCTCTTATTCCCTCAGTTACAGAGCGGTTTCACAGTCCTCTTATTCCCTCAGTTACTACAGAGCGGTATCACAGTCCTCTTATTCCCTCAGTTACTACAGAGCGGTATTACAGTCCTCTTATTCCCTCAGTTACTACAGAGCGGTATTACAGTCCTCTTATTCCCTCAGTTACTACAGAGCGGTATTACAGTCCTCTTATTCCCTCAGTTACTACAGAGCGGTATCACAGTCCTCTTATTCCCTCAGTTACAGAGCGGTATCACAGTCCTCTTATTCCCTCAGTTACTACAGAGCGGTATCACAGTTATCTTATTCCCTCAGTTACAGAGCGGTATCACAGTCCTCTTATTCCCTCAGTTACAGAGCGGTATCACAGTCCTCTTATTCCCTCAGTTACTACAGAGCGGTATCACAGTTATCTTATTCCCTCAGTTACAGAGCGGTATCACAGTCCTCTTATTCCCTCAGTTACAGAGCGGTATTACAGTCCTCTTATTCCCTCAGTTACTACAGAGCGGTATCACAGTCCTCTTATTCCCTCAGTTACTACAGAGCGGTATCACAGTCATCTTATTCCCTCAGTTACAGAGCGGTATCGCAGACCTCTTATTCCCTCAGTTACAGAGCGGTATCACAGTCCTCTTATTCCCTCAGTTACAGAGCGGTATCACAGTCCTCTTATTCCCTCAGTTACAGAGCGGTATCACAGTCCTCTTATTCCCTCAGTTACAGAGCGGTATACAGAGCGGTATCGCAGACCTCTTATTCCCTCAGTTACAGAGCGGTATCACAGACCTCTTATTCCCTCAGTTACCGAGCGGTATCGCAGTCCTCTTATTCCCTCAGTTACAGAGCGGTATCACAGTCCTCTTATTCCCTCAGTTACAGAGCGGTATCACAGTCCTCTTATTCCCTCAGTTACAGAGCGGTATCACAGTCCTCTTATTCCCTCAGTTACAGAGTAGTATCACAGTCCTCTTATTCCCTCAGTTACAGAGTAGTATCACAGTCCTCTTATTCCCTCAGTTACAGAGCGGTATCACAGCCCTCTTATTCCCTTAGTTACAGAGCGGTATCACAGTCCTCTTATTCCCTCAGTTACAGAGCGGTTTCACAGTCCTCTTATTCCCTCAGTTACAGAGTGGTATCACAGTCCTCTTATTCCCTCAGTTAGAGCGGTATCGCAGTCCTCTTATTCCCTCAGTTACAGAGCGGTATCACAGTCCTCTTATTCCCTCAGTTACAGAGCGGTATTACAGTCCTCTTATTCCCTCAGTTACTACAGAGCGGTATTACAGTCCTCTTATTCCCTCAGTTACTACAGAGCGGTATCGCAGTCCTCTTATTCCCTCAGTTACAGAGCGGTATTACAGTCCTCTTATTCCCTCAGTTACAGAGCAGTATTACAGTCCTCTTATTCCCTCAGTTGCTACAGAGCGGTATCGCAGACCTCTTGTTCCCTCAGTTACAGAGCGGTATCGCAGTCCTCTTGTTCCCTCAGTTACAGAGCGGTATCGCAGACCTCTTGTTCCCTCAGTTACAGAGCGGTATCGCAGACCTCTTATTCCCTCAGTTACAGAGCGGTATCGCAGACCTCTTATTCCCTCAGTTACAGAGCGGTATCACAGTCCTCTTATTCCCTCAGTTGCTACAGAGCGGTATCGCAGACCTCTTGTTCCCTCAGTTACAGAGCGGTATCACAGTCCTCTTATTCCCTCAGTTACAGAGCGGTATCACAGTCCTCTTATTCCCTCAGTTACAGAGCGGTATCGCAGACCTCTTACTCCCTCAGTTACAGAGCGGTATCGCAGACCTTATTCCCTCAGTTACAGAGCGGTATCGCAGACCTCTTGTTCCCTCAGTTACAGAGCGGTATCACAGTCCTCTTGTTCCCTCAGTTACTACAGAGCGGTATTACAGTCCTCTTATTCCCTCAGTTACTACAGAGTGGTATCACAGTCCTCTTATTCCCTCAGTTACAGAGCGGTATCACAGTCCTCTTATTCCCTCAGTTACAGAGCGGTATTACAGTCCTCTTATTCCCTCAGTTACAGAGATGTATCACAGTCCTCTTATTCCCTCAGTTACTACAGAGCGGTATTACAGTCCTCTTATTCCCTCAGTTACTACAGAGCGGTATCACAGTCCTCTTATTCCCTCAGTTACAGAGCGGTATCACAGTCCTCTTATTCCCTCAGTTACAGAGCGGTATCACAGTCCTCTTATTCCCTCAGTTACAGAGCGGTATCGCAGACCTCTTATTCCCTCAGTTACAGAGCGGTATCGCAGACCTCTTATTCCCTCAGTTACAGAGCGGTATCGCAGACCTCTTATTCCCTCAGTTACAGAGCGGTTTCACAGTCCTCTTATTCACTCAGTTACAGAGCGGTATCACAGTCCTCTTATTCCCTCAGTTACAGAGTGGTATCACAGTCCTCTTATTCCCTCAGTTACAGAGCGGTATCGCAGACCTCTTATTCCCTCAGTTACAGAGCGGTATCGCAGACCTCTTATTCCCTCAGTTACAGAGCGGTATCGCAGACCTCTTATTCCCTCTGTTACAGAGCGGTATCGCAGACCTCTTATTCCCTCAGTTACAGAGCGGTATCGCAGACCTCTTATTCCCTCAGTTACAGAGCGGTATTACAGTCCTCTTATTCCCTCAGTTACAGAGCGGTATTGCAGTCCTCTTATTCCCTCAGTTACTACAGAGCGGTATTACAGTCCTCTTATTCCCTCAGTTACTACAGAGCGGTATCACAGTCCTCTTATTCCCTCAGTTACAGAGCGGTATCACAGTCCTCTTATTCCCTCAGTTACAGAGCGGTATCACAGTCCTCTTATTCCCTCAGTTACTACAGAGCGGTATCACAGTTATCTTATTCCCTCAGTTACAGAGCGGTATTACAGTCCTCTTATTCCCTCAGTTACAGAGCGGTATCACAGTCCTCTTATTCCCTCAGTTACAGAGCGGTATCACAGTCCTCTTATTCCCTCAGTTACTACAGAGCGGTATCGCAGTCCTCTTATTCCCTCAGTTACAGAGCGGTATCGCAGTCCTCTTATTCCCTCAGTTACAGAGCGGTATCGTAGACCTCTTATTCCCTCAGTTACAGAGCGGTATCGCAGTCCTCTTATTCCCTCAGTTACTACAGAGCGGTATCGCAGTCCTCTTATTCCCTCAGTTACAGAGCGGTATCGCAGACCTCTTATTCCCTCAGTTACAGAGCGGTATCGCAGTCCTCTTATTCCCTCAGTTACAGAGCGGTATCGCAGACTTCTTATTCCCTCAGTTACAGAGCGGTATCACAGTCCTCTTATTCCCTCAGTTACTACAGAGCGGTATCACAGTTATCTTATTCCCTCAGTTACAGAGCGGTATCACAGTCCTCTTATTCCCTCAGTTACAGAGCGGTATTACAGTCCTCTTATTCCCTCAGTTACAGAGCGGTATCACAGTCCTCTTATTCCCTCAGGTTTTACAGAGCGGTATCACAGTTATCTTACTCCCTCAGTTACAGAGCGGTATCACAGTCCTCTTATTCCCTCAGTTACTACAGAGCGGTATCGCAGTCCTCTTATTCCCTCAGTTACAGAGCGGTATCACAGTCCTCTTATTCCCTCAGTTACAGAGCGGTATCACAGTCCTCTTATTCCCTCAGTTACAGAGCGGTATCGCAGACCTCTTATTCCCTCAGTTACAGAGCGGTATCGCAGACCTCTTATTCCCTCAGTTACAGAGCGGTATCGCAGACCTCTTGTTCCCTCAGTTACAGAGCGGTATCACAGTCCTCTTGTTCCCTCAGTTACTACAGAGCGGTATTACAGTCCTCTTATTCCCTCAGTTACTACAGAGTGGTATCACAGTCCTCTTATTCCCTCAGTTACAGAGCGGTATCACAGTCCTCTTATTCCCTCAGTTACAGAGCGGTATTACAGTCCTCTTATTCCCTCAGTTACAGAGATGTATCACAGTCCTCTTATTCCCTCAGTTACTACAGAGCGGTATTACAGTCCTCTTATTCCCTCAGTTACAGAGCGGTATCGCAGACCTCTTATTCCCTCAGTTACAGAGCGGTATCGCAGACCTCTTATTCCCTCAGTTACAGAGCGGTATCGCAGACCTCTTATTCCCTCAGCTATAGAGCGGTATCGCAGACCTCTTATTCCCTCAGTTACAGAGCGGTTTCACAGTCCTCTTATTCACTCAGTTACAGAGCGGTATCACAGTCCTCTTATTCCCTCAGTTACAGAGCAGTATTACAGTCCTCTTATTCCCTCAGTTACTACAGAGCGGTATTACAGTCCTCTTATTCCCTCAGTTACTACAGAGCGGTATTACAGTCCTCTTATTCCCTCAGTTACTACAGAGCGGTATCACAGTCCTCTTATTCCCTCAGTTACAGAGCGGTATCACAGTCCTCTTATTCCCTCAGTTACTACAGAGCGGTATCACAGTCCTCTTATTCCCTCAGTTACTACAGAGCGGTATCACAGTTATCTTATTCCCTCAGTTACAGAGCGGTATCACAGTCCTCTTATTCCCTCAGTTACAGAGCGGTATTACAGTCCTCTTATTCCCTCAGTTACAAAGCGGTATCACAGTCCTCTTATTCCCTCAGTTACTACAGAGCGGTATTACAGTCATCTTATTCCCTCAGTTACAGAGCGGTATCACAGTCCTCTTATTCCCTCAGTTACAGAGCGGTATCACAGTCCTCTTATTCCCTCAGTTACTACAGAGCGGTATCACAGTTATCTTATTCCCTCAGTTACAGAGCGGTATCACAGTCCTCTTATTCCCTCAGTTACAGAGCGGTATCACAGTCCTCTTATTCCCTCAGTTACAGAGCGGTATCACAGTCCTCTTATTCCCTCAGTTACTACAGAGCGGTATCACAGTCATCTTATTCCCTCAGTTACAGAGCGGTATTGCAGACCTCTTATTCCCTCAGTTACAGAGCGGTATACAGAGCAGTATCACAGACCTCTTATTCCCTCAGTTACAGAGCAGTATCACAGTCCTCTTATTCCCTCAGTTACAGAGCGGTATCACAGTCCTCTTATTCCCTCAGTTACTACAGAGCGGTATCGCAGTTATCTTATTCCCTCAGTTACAGAGCGGTATCACAGTCCTCTTATTCCCTCAGTTACAGAGCGGTATTACAGTCCTCTTATTCCCTCAGTTACAGAGCGGTATCACAGTCCTCTTATTCCCTCAGGTACTACAGAGCGGTATCACAGTTATCTTACTCCCTCAGTTACAGAGCGGTATCACAGTCCTCTTATTCCCTCAGTTACTACAGAGCGGTATCGCAGTCCTCTTATTCCCTCAGTTACAGAGCGGTATCGCAGACCTCTTATTCCCTCAGTTACAGAGCGGTATCGCAGACCTCTTATTCCCTCAGTTACAGAGCGGTATCGCAGACCTCTTATTCCCTCAGTTACAGAGCGGTATCGCAGACCTCTTATTCCCTCAGTTACAGAGCGGTTTCACAGTCCTCTTATTCCCTCAGTTACTACAGAGCGGTATTACAGTCCTCTTATTCCCTCAGTTACTACAGAGCGGTATTACAGTCCTCTTATTCCCTCAGTTACTACAGAGCGGTATCACAGTCCTCTTATTCCCTCAGTTACAGAGCGGTATCACAGTCCTCTTATTCCCTCAGTTACTACAGAGCGGTATCACAGTCCTCTTATTCCCTCAGTTACTACAGAGCGGTATTACAGTCCTCTTATTCCCTCAGTTACAGAGCGGTATCACAGTCCTCTTATTCCCTCAGTTACAGAGCGGTATCACAGTCCTCTTATTCCCTCAGTTACAGAGCGGTATCGCAGACCTCTTATTCCCTCAGTTACAGAGCGGTATCGCAGACCTCTTATTCCCTCAGTTACAGAGCGGTATCGCAGACCTCTTATTCCCTCAGTTACAGAGCGGTTTCACAGTCCTCTTATTCACTCAGTTACAGAGCGGTATCACAGTCCTCTTATTCCCTCAGTTACAGAGCGGTATCGCAGACCTCTTATTCCCTCAGTTACAGAGCGGTATCGCAGACCTCTTATTCCCTCAGTTACAGAGCGGTATCGCAGACCTCTTATTCCCTCAGTTACAGAGCGGTATCGCAGACCTCTTATTCCCTCAGTTACAGAGCGGTATCGCAGACCTCTTATTCCCTCAGTTACAGAGCGGTATCGCAGACCTCTTATTCCCTCAGTTACAGAGCGGTATCGCAGACCTCTTATTCCCTCAGTTACAGAGCGGTATTACAGTCCTCTTATTCCCTCAGTTACAGAGCGGTATTACAGTCCTCTTATTCCCTCAGTTACTACAGAGCGGTATTACAGTCCTCTTATTCCCTCAGTTACTACAGAGCGGTATCACAGTCCTCTTATTCCCTCAGTTACAGAGCGGTATCACAGTCCTCTTATTCCCTCAGTTACAGAGCGGTATCACAGTCCTCTTATTCCCTCAGTTACTACAGAGCGGTATCACAGTTATCTTATTCCCTCAGTTACAGAGCGGTATCACAGTCCTCTTATTCCCTCAGTTACAGAGCGGTATCACAGTCCTCTTATTCCCTCAGTTACTACAGAGCGGTATCACAGTTATCTTATTCCCTCAGTTACAGAGCGGTATTACAGTCCTCTTATTCCCTCAGTTACAGAGCGGTATCACAGTCCTCTTATTCCCTCAGTTACTACAGAGCGGTATCACTGTCCTCTTATTCCCTCAGTTACTACAGAGCGGTATCGCAGTCCTCTTATTCCCTCAGTTACAGAGCGGTATCGCAGTCCTCTTATTCCCTCATTTACAGAGCGGTATCGTAGACCTCTTATTCCCTCAGTTACAGAGCGGTATCACAGTCCTCTTATTCCCTCAGTTACTACAGAGCGGTATCGCAGTCCTCTTATTCCCTCAGTTACAGAGCGGTATCGCAGACCTCTTATTCCCTCAGTTACAGAGCGGTATCGCAGTCCTCTTATTCCCTCAGTTACAGAGCGGTATCGCAGACTTCTTATTCCCTCAGTTACAGAGCGGTATCACAGTCCTCTTATTCCCTCAGTTACTACAGAGCGGTATCACAGTTATCTTATTCCCTCAGTTACAGAGCGGTATCACAGACCTCTTATTCCCTCAGTTACAGAGCGGTATTACAGTCCTCTTATTCCCTCAGTTACAGAGCGGTATCACAGTCCTCTTATTCCCTCAGGTACTACAGAGCGGTATCACAGTTATCTTACTCCCTCAGTTACAGAGCGGTATCACAGTCCTCTTATTCCCTCAGTTACTACAGAGCGGTATCGCAGTCCTCTTATTCCCTCGGTTACAGAGCGGTATCGCAGACCTCTTATTCCCTCAGTTACAGAGCGGTATCGCAGACCTCTTATTCCCTCAGTTACAGAGCGGTATCGCAGACCTCTTATTCCCTCAGTTACAGAGCGGTATCGCAGACCTCTTATTCCCTCAGCTACAGAGCGGTATCGCAGACCTCTTATTCCCTCAGTTACAGAGCGGTTTCACAGTCCTCTTATTCACTCAGTTACAGAGCGGTATCACAGTCCTCTTATTCCCTCAGTTACAGAGCAGTATTACAGTCCTCTTATTCCCTCAGTTACTACAGAGCGGTATTACAGTCCTCTTATTCCCTCATTTACTACAGAGCGGTATTACAGTCCTCTTATTCCCTCAGTTACTACAGAGCGGTATCACAGTCCTCTTATTCCCTCAGTTACAGAGCGGTATCACAGTCCTCTTATTCCCTCAGTTACTAAAGAGCGGTATCACAGTCCTCTTATTCCCTCAGTTACTACAGAGCGGTATCACAGTTATCTTATTCCCTCAGTTACAGAGCGGTATCACAGTCCTCTTATTCCCTCAGTTACAGAGCGGTATTACAGTCCTCTTATTCCCTCAGTTACAGAGCGGTATCACAGTCCTCTTATTCCCTCAGTTACTACAGAGCGGTATCACAGTCATCTTATTCCCTCAGTTACAGAGCGGTATCACAGTCCTCTTATTCCCTCAGTTACAGAGCGGTATCACAGTCCTCTTATTCCCTCAGTTACTACAGAGCGGTATCACAGTTATCTTATTCCCTCAGTTACAGAGCGGTATCACAGTCCTCTTATTCCCTCAGTTACAGAGCGGTATCACAGTCCTCTTATTCCCTCAGTTACAGAGCGGTATCACAGTCCTCTTATTCCCTCAGTTACTACAGAGCGGTATCGCAGTTATCTTATTCCCTCAGTTACAGAGCGGTATTGCAGACCTCTTATTCCCTCAGTTACAGAGCGGTATCGCAGACCTCTTATTCCCTCAGTTACAGAGCGGTATCACAGTCCTCTTATTCCCTCAGTTACAGAGCGGTATCACAGTCCTCTTATTCCCTCAGTTACTACAGAGCGGTATCGCAGTTATCTTATTCCCTCAGTTACAGAGCGGTATCACAGTCCTCTTATTCCCTCAGTTACAGAGCGGTATTACAGTCCTCTTATTCCCTCAGTTACAGAGCGGTATCACAGTCCTCTTATTCCCTCAGGTACTACAGAGCGGTATCACAGTTATCTTACTCCCTCAGTTACAGAGCGGTATCACAGTCCTCTTATTCCCTCAGTTACTACAGAGCGGTATCGCAGTCCTCTTATTCCCTCAGTTACAGAGCGGTATCGCAGACCTCTTATTCCCTCAGTTACAGAGCGGTATCGCAGACCTCTTATTTCCTCAGTTACAGAGCGGTATCGCAGACCTCTTATTCCCTCAGTTACAGAGCGGTATCGCAGACCTCTTATTCCCTCAGCTACAGAGCGGTATCGCAGACCTCTTATTCCCTAAGTTACAGAGCGGTTTCACAGTCCTCTTATTCACTCAGTTACAGAGCGGTATCACAGTCCTCTTATTCCCTCAGTTACAGAGCAGTATTACAGTCCTCTTATTCCCTCAGTTACTACAGAGCGGTATTACAGTCCTCTTATTCCCTCAGTTACTACAGAGCGGTATTACAGTCCTCTTATTCCCTCAGTTACTACAGAGCGGTATCACAGTCCTCTTATTCCCTCAGTTACAGAGCAGTATCACAGTCCTCTTATTCCCTCAGTTACTACAGAGCGGTATCACAGTCCTCTTATTCCCTCAGTTACTACAGAGCGGTATCACAGTTATCTTATTCCCTCAGTTACAGAGCGGTATCACAGTCCTCTTATTCCCTCAGTTACAGAGCGGTATTACAGTCCTCTTATTCCCTCAGTTACAGAGCGGTATCACAGTCCTCTTATTCCCTCAGTTACTACAGAGCGGTATCACAGTCCTCTTATTCCCTCAGTTACTACAGAGCGGTATCACAGTCATCTTATTCCCTCAGTTACAGAGCGGTATCACAGTCCTCTTATTCCGTCAGTTACAGAGCGGTATCACAGTCCTCTTATTCCCTCAGTTACTACAGAGCGGTATCACAGTCCTCTTATTCCCTCAGTTACAGAGCGGTATCACAGTCCTCTTATTCCCTCAGTTACAGAGCGGTATCACAGTCCTCTTATTCCCTCAGTTACAGAGCGGTATCACAGTCCTCTTATTCCCTCAGTTACTACAGAGCGGTATCACAGTCATCTTATTCCCTCAGTTACAGAGCGGTATTGCAAACCTCTTATTCCCTCAGTTACAGAGCGGTATCGCAGACCTCTTATTCCCTCAGTTACAGAGCGGTATCACAGTCCTCTTATTCCCTCAGTTACTACAGAGCGGTATCACAGTCCTCTTATTCCCTCAGTTACAGAGCGGTATCGCAGACCTCTTATTCCCTCAGTTACAGAGCGGTATCGCAGACCTCTTATTCCCTCAGCTACAGAGCGGTATCGCAGACCTCTTATTCCCTCAGTTACAGAGCGGTTTCACAGTCCTCTTATTCACTCAGTTACAGAGCGGTATCACAGTCCTCTTATTCCCTCAGTTACAGAGCAGTATTACAGTCCTCTTATTCCCTCAGTTACTACAGAGCGGTATTACAGTCCTCTTATTCCCTCAGTTACTACAGAGCGGTATCACAGTTATCTTATTCCCTCAGTTACAGAGCGGTATCACAGTCCTCTTATTCCCTCAGTTACAGAGCGGTATTACAGTCCTCTTATTCCCTCAGTTACAGAGCGGTATCACAGTCCTCTTATTCCCTCAGTTACTACAGAGCGGTATCACAGTCATCTTATTCCCTCAGTTACAGAGCGGTATCACAGTCCTCTTATTCCCTCAGTTACAGAGCGGTATCACAGTCCTCTTATTCCCTCAGTTACTACAGAGCGGTATCACAGTTATCTTATTCCCTCAGTTACAGAGCGGTATCACAGTCCTCTTATTCCCTCAGTTACAGAGCGGTATCACAGTCCTCTTATTCCCTCAGGTACAGAGCGGTATCACAGTCCTCTTATTCCCTCAGTTACTACAGAGCGGTATCACAGTCATCTTATTCCCTCAGTTACAGAGCGGTATTGCAGACCTCTTATTCCCTCAGTTACAGAGCGGTATACAGAGCGGTATCGCAGACCTCTTATTCCCTCAGTTACAGAGCGGTATCACAGTCCTCTTATTCCCTCAGTTACAGAGCGGTATCACAGTCCTCTTATTCCCTCAGTTACTACAGAGCGGTATCGCAGTTATCTTATTCCCTCAGTTACAGAGCGGTATCACAGTCCTCTTATTCCCTCAGTTACAGAGCGGTATTACAGTCCTCTTATTCCCTCAGTTACAGAGCGGTATCACAGTCCTCTTATTCCCTCAGGTACTACAGAGCGGTATCACAGTTATCTTACTCCCTCAGTTACAGAGCGGTATCACAGTCCTCTTATTCCCTCAGTTACTACAGAGCGGTATCGCAGTCCTCTTATTCCCTCAGTTACAGAGCGGTATCGCAGACCTCTTATTCCCTCAGTTACAGAGCGGTATCGCAGACCTCTTATTTCCTCAGTTACAGAGCGGTATCGCAGACCTCTTATTCCCTCAGTTACAGAGCGGTATCGCAGACCTCTTATTCCCTCAGCTACAGAGCGGTATCGCAGACCTCTTATTCCCTCAGTTACAGAGCGGTTTCACAGTCCTCTTATTCACTCAGTTACAGAGCGGTATCACAGTCCTCTTATTCCCTCAGTTACAGAGCAGTATTACAGTCCTCTTATTCCCTCAGTTACTACAGAGCGGTATTACAGTCCTCTTATTCCCTCAGTTACTACAGAGCGGTATTACAGTCCTCTTATTCCCTCAGTTACTACAGAGCGGTATCACAGTCCTCTTATTCCCTCAGTTACTACAGAGCGGTATCACAGTTATCTTATTCCCTCAGTTACAGAGCGGTATCACAGTCCTCTTATTCCCTCAGTTACAGAGCGGTATCACAGTCCTCTTATTCCCTCAGTTACTACAGAGCGGTATCACAGTCATCTTATTCCCTCAGTTACAGAGCGGTATCACAGTCCTCTTATTCCGTCAGTTACAGAGCGGTATCACAGTCCTCTTATTCCCTCAGTTACTACAGAGCGGTATCACAGTTATCTTATTCCCTCAGTTACAGAGCGGTATCACAGTCCTCTTATTCCCTCAGTTACAGAGCGGTATCACAGTCCTCTTATTCCCTCAGTTACAGAGCGGTATCACAGTCCTCTTATTCCCTCAGTTACTACAGAGCGGTATCACAGTCATCTTATTCCCTCAGTTACAGAGCGGTATTGCAGACCTCTTATTCCCTCAGTTACAGAGCGGTATCGCAGACCTCTTATTCCCTCAGTTACAGAGCGGTATCACAGTCCTCTTATTCCCTCAGTTACAGAGCGGTATCACAGTCCTCTTATTCCCTCAGTTACTACAGAGCGGTATCGCAGTCCTCTTATTCCCTCAGTTACTACAGAGCGGTATCACAGTCCTCTTATTCCCTCAGTTACAGAGCGGTATCACAGTCCTCTTATTCCCTCAGTTACAGAGCGGTATTACAGTCCTCTTATTCCCTCAGTTACAGAGCGGTATCACAGTCCTCTTATTCCCTCAGTTACTACAGAGCGGTATCACAGTCATCTTATTCCCTCAGTTACAGAGCGGTATCACAGTCCTCTTATTCCCTCAGTTACAGAGCGGTATCACAGTCCTCTTATTCCCTCAGTTACTACAGAGCGGTATCACAGTTATCTTATTCCCTCAGTTACAGAGCGGTATCACAGTCCTCTTATTCCCTCAGTTACAGAGCGGTATCACAGTCCTCTTATTCCCTCAGGTACAGAGCGGTATCACAGTCCTCTTATTCCCTCAGTTACTACAGAGCGGTATCACAGTCATCTTATTCCCTCAGTTACAGAGCGGTATTGCAGACCTCTTATTCCCTCAGTTACAGAGCGGTATACAGAGCGGTATCGCAGACCTCTTATTCCCTCAGTTACAGAGCGGTATCACAGTCCTCTTATTCCCTCAGTTACAGAGCGGTATCACAGTCCTCTTATTCCCTCAGTTACTACAGAGCGGTATCGCAGTTATCTTATTCCCTCAGTTACAGAGCGGTATCACAGTCCTCTTATTCCCTCAGTTACAGAGCGGTATTACAGTCCTCTTATTCCCTCAGTTACAGAGCGGTATCACAGTCCTCTTATTCCCTCAGGTACTACAGAGCGGTATCACAGTTATCTTACTCCCTCAGTTACAGAGCGGTATCACAGTCCTCTTATTCCCTCAGTTACTACAGAGCGGTATCGCAGTCCTCTTATTCCCTCAGTTACAGAGCGGTATCGCAGACCTCTTATTCCCTCAGTTACAGAGCGGTATCGCAGACCTCTTATTTCCTCAGTTACAGAGCGGTATCGCAGACCTCTTATTCCCTCAGTTACAGAGCGGTATCGCAGACCTCTTATTCCCTCAGCTACAGAGCGGTATCGCAGACCTCTTATTCCCTCAGTTACAGAGCGGTTTCACAGTCCTCTTATTCACTCAGTTACAGAGCGGTATCACAGTCCTCTTATTCCCTCAGTTACAGAGCAGTATTACAGTCCTCTTATTCCCTCAGTTACTACAGAGCGGTATTACAGTCCTCTTATTCCCTCAGTTACTACAGAGCGGTATTACAGTCCTCTTATTCCCTCAGTTACTACAGAGCGGTATCACAGTCCTCTTATTCCCTCAGTTACTACAGAGCGGTATCACAGTTATCTTATTCCCTCAGTTACAGAGCGGTATCACAGTCCTCTTATTCCCTCAGTTACAGAGCGGTATCACAGTCCTCTTATTCCCTCAGTTACTACAGAGCGGTATCACAGTCATCTTATTCCCTCAGTTACAGAGCGGTATCACAGTCCTCTTATTCCGTCAGTTACAGAGCGGTATCACAGTCCTCTTATTCCCTCAGTTACTACAGAGCGGTATCACAGTTATCTTATTCCCTCAGTTACAGAGCGGTATCACAGTCCTCTTATTCCCTCAGTTACAGAGCGGTATCACAGTCCTCTTATTCCCTCAGTTACAGAGCGGTATCACAGTCCTCTTATTCCCTCAGTTACTACAGAGCGGTATCACAGTCATCTTATTCCCTCAGTTACAGAGCGGTATTGCAGACCTCTTATTCCCTCAGTTACAGAGCGGTATCGCAGACCTCTTATTCCCTCAGTTACAGAGCGGTATCACAGTCCTCTTATTCCCTCAGTTACAGAGCGGTATCACAGTCCTCTTATTCCCTCAGTTACTACAGAGCGGTATCGCAGTCCTCTTATTCCCTCAGTTACAGAGCGGTATCGCAGTCCTCTTATTCCCTCAGTTACAGAGCGGTATCGTAGACCTCTTATTCCATCAGTTACAGAGCGGTATCACAGTCCTCTTATTCCCTCAGTTACTACAGAGCGGTATCGCAGTCCTCTTATTCCCTCAGTTACAGAGCGGTATCGCAGACCTCTTATTCCCTCAGTTACAGAGCGGTATCGCAGTCCTCTTATTCCCTCAGTTACAGAGCGGTATCGCAGACCTCTTATTCCCTCAGTTACAGAGCGGTATCACAGTCCTCTTATTCCCTCAGTTACTACAGAGCGGTATCACAGTTATCTTATTCCCTCAGTTACAGAGCGGTATCACAGTCCTCTTATTCCCTCAGTTACAGAGTGGTATTACAGTCCTCTTATTCCCTCAGTTACAGAGCGGTATCACAGTCCTCTTATTCCCTCAGGTACTACAGAGCGGTATCATAGTTATCTTATTCCCTCAGTTACAGAGCGGTATCACAGTCCTCTTATTCCCTCAGTTACTACAGAGCGGTATCGTAGTCCTCTTATTCCCTCAGTTACAGAGCGGTATCGCAGACCTCTTATTCCCTCAGTTACAGAGCGGTATCGCAGACCTCTTATTCCCTCAGTTACAGAGCGGTATCGCAGACCTCTTATTCCCTCAGCTACAGAGCGGTATCGCAGACCTCTTATTCCCTCAGTTACAGAGCGGTTTCACAGTCCTCTTATTCCCTCAATTACTACAGAGCGGTATCACAGTCCTCTTATTCCCTCAGTTACTACAGAGCGGTATTACAGTCCTCTTATTCCCTCAGTTACTACAGAGCGGTATCACAGTCCTCTTATTCCCTCAGTTACTACAGAGCGGTATTACAGTCCTCTTATTCCCTCAGTTACTACAGAGCGGTATCACAGTCCTCTTATTCCCTCAGTTACAGAGCGGTATCACAGTCCTCTTATTCCCTCAGTTACAGAGCGGTATCACAGTCCTCTTATTCCCTCAGTTACAGAGCGGTATTACAGTCCTCTTATTCCCTCAGTTGCTACAGAGCGGTATCCCAGACCTCTTGTTCCCTCAGTTACAGAGCGGTATCGCAGTCCTCTTGTTCCCTCAGTTACAGAGCGGTATCGCAGACCTCTTGTTCCCTCAGTTACAGAGCGGTATCACAGTCCTCTTGTTCCCTCAGTTACTACAGAGCGGTATTACAGTCCTCTTATTCCCTCAGTTACAACAGAGTGGTATCACAGTCCTCTTATTCCCTCAGTTACAGAGCGGTATCACAGTCCTCTTATTCCCTCAGTTACAGAGCGGTATTACAGTCCTCTTATTCCCTCAGTTACAGAGATGTATCACAGTCCTCTTATTCCCTCAGTTACAGAGCGGTATTACAGTCCTCTTATTCCCTCAGTTACTACAGAGCGGTATCACAGTCCTCTTATTCCCTCAGTTACAGAGCGGTATCACAGTCCTCTTATTCCCTCAGTTACAGAGCGGTATTACAGTCCTCTTATTCCCTCAGTTACAGAGCGGTATCGCAGACCTCTTATTCCCTCAGTTACAGAGCGGTTTCACAGTCCTCTTATTCACTCAGTTACAGAGCGGTATCACAGTCCTCTTATTCCCTCAGTTACAGAGCGGTATCGCAGACCTCTTATTCCCTCAGTTACATAGCGGTATCGCACACCCCTTATTCCCTCAGTTACAGAGCGGTATCGCAGACCTCTTATTCCCTCAGTTACAGAGCGGTATCGCAGACCTCTTATTCCCTCAGTTACAGAGCGGTATCGCAGACCTCTTATTCCCTCAGTTACAGAGCGGTATCACAGTCCTCTTATTCCCTCAGTTACAGAGCGGTATCACAGTCCTCTTATTCCCTCAGTTACAGAGCGGTATTACAGTCCTCTTATTCCCTCAGTTGCTACAGAGCGGTATCCCAGACCTCTTGTTCCCTCAGTTACAGAGCGGTATCGCAGTCCTCTTGTTCCCATAGTTACAGAGCGGTATCGCAGACCTCTTATTCCCTCAGTTACAGAGCGGTATCGCAGACCTCTTATTCCCTCAGTTACAGAGCGGTATCGCAGACCTCTTATTCCCTCAGTTACAGAGCGGTATCGCAGACCTCTTATTCCCTCAGTTACAGAGCGGTATCGCAGACCTCTTATTCCCTCAGTTACAGAGCGGTATTACAGTCCTCTTATTCCCTCAGTTACAGAGCGGTATTACAGTCCTCTTATTCCCTCAGTTACTACAGAGCGGTATTACAGTCCTCTTACTCCCTCAGTTACTACAGAGCGGTATCACAGTCCTCTTATTCCCTCAGTTACAGAGCGGTATCACAGTCCTCTTATTCCCTCAGTTACTACAGAGCGGTATCACAGTTATCTTATTCCCTCAGTTACAGAGCGGTATTACAGTCCTCTTATTCCCTCAGTTACAGAGCGGTATTACAGTCCTCTTATTCCCTCAGTTACAGAGCGGTATCACAGTCCTCTTATTCCCTCAGTTACTACAGAGCGGTATCGCAGTCCTCTTATTCCCTCAGTTACAGAGCGGTATCGCAGTCCTCTTATTCCCTCAGTTACAGAGCGGTATCGTAGACCTCTTATTCCCTCAGTTACAGAGCGGTATCACAGTCATCTTATTCCCTCAGTTACTACAGAGCGGTATCGCAGTCCTCTTATTCCCTCAGTTACAGAGCGGTATCGCAGACCTCTTATTCCCTCAGTTACAGAGCGGTATCGCAGTCCTCTTATTCCCTCAGTTACAGAGCGGTATCGCAGACTTATTATTCCCTCAGTTACAGAGCGGTATCACAGTCCTCTTATTCCCTCAGTTACTACAGAGCGGTATCACAGTTATCTTATTCCCTCAGTTACAGAGCGGTATCACAGTCCTCTTATTTCCCTTGTTACAGAGCGGTATTACAGTCCTCTTATTCCCTCAGTTACAGAGCGGTATCACAGTCCTCTTATTCCCTCAGGTACTACAGAGCGGTATCGCAGTCCTCTTATTCCCTCAGTTACAGAGCGGTATCGCAGACCTCTTATTCCCTCAGTTACAGAGCGGTATCGCAGACCTCTTATTCCCTCAGTTACAGAGCGGTATCGCAGACCTCTTATTCCCTCAGTTACAGAGCGGTATCGCAGACCTCTTATTCCCTCAGCTACAGAGCGGTATCGCAGACCTCTTATTCCCTCAGTTACAGAGCGGTTTCACAGTCCTCTTATTCACTCAGTTACAGAGCGGTATCACAGTCCTCTTATTCCCTCAGTTACAGAGCAGTATTACAGTCCTCTTATTCCCTCAGTTACTACAGAGCGGTATTACAGTCCTCTTATTCCCTCAGTTACAACAGAGCGGTATCACAGTCCTCTTATTCCCTCAGTTACAGAGCGGTATCACAGTCCTCTTATTCCCTCAGTTACTACAGAGCGGTATCACAGTCCTCTTATTCCCTCAGTTACTACAGAGCGGTATCACAGTTATCTTATTCCCTCAGTTACAGAGCGGTATCACAGTCCTCTTATTCCCTCAGTTACAGAGCGGTATTACAGTCCTCTTATTCCCTCAGTTACAGAGCGGTATCACAGTCCTCTTATTCCCTCAGTTACTACAGAGCGGTATCACAGTCATCTTATTCCCTCAGTTACAGAGCGGTATCACAGTCCTCTTATTCCCTCAGTTACAGAGCGGTATCACAGTCCTCTTATTCCCTCAGTTACTACAGAGCGGTATCACAGTTATCTTATTCCCTCAGTTACAGAGCGGTATCACAGTCCTCTTATTCCCTCAGTTACAGAGCGGTATCACAGTCCTCTTATTCCCTCAGTTACAGAGCGGTATCACAGTCCTCTTATTCCCTCAGTTACTACAGAGCGGTATCACAGTCATCTTATTCCCTCAGTTACAGAGCGGTATTGCAGACCTCTTATTCCCTCAGTTACAGAGCGGTATCGCAGACCTCTTATTCCCTCAGTTACAGAGCGGTATCACAGTCCTCTTATTCCCTCAGTTACAGAGCGGTATCACAGTCCTCTTATTCCCTCAGTTACTACAGAGCGGTATCGCAGTCCTCTTATTCCCTCAGTTACAGAGCGGTATCGCAGTCCTCTTATTCCCTCAGTTACAGAGCGGTATCGTAGACCTCTTATTCCCTCAGTTACAGAGCGGTATCACAGTCCTCTTATTCCCTCAGTTACTACAGAGCGGTATCACAGTTATCTTATTCCCTCAGTTACAGAGCGGTATCACAGTCCTCTTATTCCCTCAGTTACAGAGCGGTATTACAGTCCTCTTATTCCCTCAGTTACAGAGCGGTATCACAGTCCTCTTATTCCCTCAGGTACTACAGAGCGGTATCACAGTTATCTTATTCCCTCAGTTACAGAGCGGTATCACAGTCCTCTTATTCCCTCAGTTACTACAGAGCGGTATCGCAGTCATCTTATTCCCTCAGTTACAGAGCGGTATTGCAGACCTCTTATTCCCTCAGTTACAGAGCGGTATCGCAGACCTCTTATTCCCTCAGTTACAGAGCGGTATCGCAGACCTCTTATTCCCTCAGTTACAGAGCGGTATCGCAGACCTCTTATTCCCTCAGCTACAGAGCGGTATCGCAGACCTCTTATTCCCTCAGTTACAGAGCGGTTTCACAGTCCTCTTATTCCCTCAGTTACTACAGAGCGGTATCACAGTCCTCTTATTCCCTCAGTTACTACAGAGCGGTATTACAGTCCTCTTATTCCCTCAGTTACTACAGAGCGGTATTACAGTCCTCTTATTCCCTCAGTTACTACAGAGCAGTATTACAGTCCTCTTATTCCCTCAGTTACTACAGAGCGGTATCACAGTCCTCTTATTCCCTCAGTTACAGAGCGGTATCACAGTCCTCTTATTTCCTCAGTTACAGAGCGGTATCACAGTCCTCTTATTCCCTCAGTTACTACAGAGCGGTATCACAGTTATCTTATTCCCTCAGTTACAGAGCGGTATTACAGTCCTCTTATTCCCTCAGTTACTACAGAGCGGTATCACAGTCCTCTTATTCCCTCAGTTACTACAGAGCGGTATCACAGTCATCTTATTCCCTCAGTTACAGAGCGGTATCGCAGACCTCTTATTCCCTCAGTTACAGAGCGGTATCACAGTCCTCTTATTCCCTCAGTTACAGAGCGGTATTACAGTCCTCTTATTCCCTCAGATACTACAGAGCGGTATTACAGTCCTCTTATTCCCTCAGTTACTACAGAGCGGTATCACAGTCCTCTTATTCCCTCAGTTACAGAGCGGTATCACAGTCCTCTTATTCCCTCAGTTACAGAGCGGTATCACAGTCCTCTTATTCCCTCAGTTACTACAGAGCGGTATCACAGTTATCTTATTCCCTCAGTTACAGAGCGGTATTACAGTCCTCTTATTCCCTCAGTTACAGAGCGGTATTACAGTCCTCTTATTCCCTCAGTTACAGAGCGGTATCGCAGACCTCTTATTCCCTCAGTTACAGAGCGGTTTCACAGTCCTCTTATTCACTCAGTTACAGAGCGGTATCACAGTCCTCTTATTCCCTCAGTTACAGAGCGGTATCGCAGACCTCTTATTCCCTCAGTTACAGAGCGGTATCGCAGACCTTATTCCCTCAGTTACAGAGCGGTATCGCAGACCTCTTATTCCCTCAGTTACAGAGCGGTATCGCAGACCTCTTATTCCCTCAGTTACAGAGCGGTATCGCAGACCTCTTATTCCCTCAGTTACAGAGCGGTATTACAGTCCTCTTATTCCCTCAGTTACAGAGCGGTATTACAGTCCTCTTATTCCCTCAGTTACAGAGCGGTATCACAGTCCTCTTATTCCCTCAGTTACTACAGAGCGGTATCGCAGTCCTCTTATTCCCTCAGTTACAGAGCGGTATCGCAGTCCTCTTATTCCCTCAGTTACAGAGCGGTATCGTAGACCTCTTATTCCCTCAGTTACAGAGCGGTATCACAGTCCTCTTATTCCCTCAGTTACTACAGAGCGGTATCGCAGTCCTCTTATTCCCTCAGTTACAGAGCGGTATCGCAGACCTCTTATTCCCTCAGTTACAGAGCGGTATCGCAGTCCTCTTATTCCCTCAGTTACAGAGCGGTATCGCAGACTTCTTATTCCCTCAGTTACAGAGCGGTATCACAGTCCTCTTATTCCCTCAGTTACTACAGAGCGGTATCACAGTTATCTTATTCCCTCAGTTACAGAGCGGTATCACAGTCCTCTTATTTCCCTTGTTACAGAGCGGTATTACAGTCCTCTTATTCCCTCAGTTACAGAGCGGTATCACAGTCCTCTTATTCCCTCAGGTACTACAGAGCGGTATCACAGTTATCTTACTCCCTCAGTTACAGAGCGGTATCACAGTCCTCTTATTCCCTCAGTTACTACAGAGCGGTATCGCAGTCCTCTTATTCCCTTAGTTACAGAGCGGTATCGCAGACCTCTTATTCCCTCAGTTACAGAGCGGTATCGCAGACCTCTTATTCCCTCAGTTACAGAGCGGTATCGCAGACCTCTTATTCCCTCAGTTACAGAGCGGTATCGCAGACCTCTTATTCCCTCAGCTACAGAGCGGTATCGCAGACCTCTTATTCCCTCAGTTACAGAGCGGTTTCACAGTCCTCTTATTCACTCAGTTACAGAGCGGTATCACAGTCCTCTTATTCCCTCAGTTACAGAGCAGTATTACAGTCCTCTTATTCCCTCAGTTACTACAGAGCGGTATTACAGTCCTCTTATTCCCTCAGTTACTACAGAGCGGTATTACAGTCCTCTTATTCCCTCAGTTACTACAGAGCGGTATCACAGTCCTCTTATTCCCTCAGTTACAGAGCGGTATCACAGTCCTCTTATTCCCTCAGTTACTACAGAGCGGTATCACAGTCCTCTTATTCCCTCAGTTACTACAGAGCGGTATCACTGTTATCTTATTCCCTCAGTTACAGAGCGGTATCACAGTCCTCTTATTCCCTCAGTTACAGAGCGGTATTACAGTCCTCTTATTCCCTCAGTTACAGAGCGGTATCACAGTCCTCTTATTCCCTCAGTTACTACAGAGCGGTATCACAGTCATCTTATTCCCTCAGTTACAGAGCGGTATCACAGTCCTCTTATTCCCTCAGTTACAGAGCGGTATCACAGTCCTCTTATTCCCTCAGTTACTACAGAGCGGTATCACAGTTATCTTATTCCCTCAGTTACAGAGCGGTATCACAGTCCTCTTATTCCCTCAGTTACAGAGCGGTATCACAGTCCTCTTATTCCCTCAGTTACAGAGCGGTATCACAGTCCTCTTATTCCCTCAGTTACTACAGAGCGGTATCACAGTCATCTTATTCCCTCAGTTACAGAGCGGTATTGCAGACCTCTTATTCCCTCAGTTACAGAGCGGTATCGCAGACCTCTTATTCCCTCAGTTACAGAGCGGTATCACAGTCCTCTTATTCCCTCAGTTACAGAGCGGTATCACAGTCCTCTTATTCCCTCAGTTACTACAGAGCGGTATCGCAGTCCTCTTATTCCCTCAGTTACAGAGCGGTATCGCAGTCCTCTTATTCCCTCAGTTACAGAGCGGTATCGTAGACCTCTTATTCCCTCAGTTACAGAGCGGTATCACAGTCCTCTTATTCCCTCAGTTACTACAGAGCGGTATCGCAGTCCTCTTATTCCCTCAGTTACAGAGCGGTATCGCAGACCTCTTATTCCCTCAGTTACAGAGCGGTATCGCAGACCTCTTATTCCCTCAGTTACAGAGCGGTATCACAGTCCTCTTATTCCCTCAGTTACTACAGAGCGGTATCACAGTTATCTTATTCCCTCAGTTACAGAGCGGTATCACAGTCCTCTTATTCCCTCAGTTACAGAGCGGTATTACAGTCCTCTTATTCCCTCAGTTACAGAGCGGTATCACAGTCCTCTTATTCCCTCAGGTACTACAGAGCGGTATCACAGTTATCTTATTCCCTCAGTTACAGAGCGGTATCACAGTCCTCTTATTCCCTCAGTTACTACAGAGCGGTATCGCAGTCCTCTTATTCCCTCAGTTACAGAGCGGTATTGCAGACCTCTTATTCCCTCAGTTACAGAGCGGTATCGCAGACCTCTTATTCCCTCAGTTACAGAGCGGTATCGCAGACCTCTTATTCCCTCAGTTACAGAGCGGTATCGCAGACCTCTTATTCCCTCAGCTACAGAGCGGTATCGCAGACCTCTTATTCCCTCAGTTACAGAGCGGTTTCACAGTCCTCTTATTCCCTCAGTTACTACAGAGCGGTATCACAGTCCTCTTATTCCCTCAGTTACTACAGAGCGGTATTACAGTCCTCTTATTCCCTCAGTTACTACAGAGCGGTATTACAGTCCTCTTATTCCCTCAGTTACTACAGAGCAGTATTACAGTCCTCTTATTCCCTCAGTTACTACAGAGCGGTATCACAGTCCTCTTATTCCCTCAGTTACAGAGCGGTATCACAGTCCTCTTATTCCCTCAGTTACAGAGCGGTATCACAGTCCTCTTATTCCCTCAGTTACTACAGAGCGGTATCACAGTTATCTTATTCCCTCAGTTACAGAGCGGTATTACAGTCCTCTTATTCCCTCAGTTACTACAGAGCGGTATCACAGTCCTCTTATTCCCTCAGTTACTACAGAGCGGTATCACAGTCATCTTATTCCCTCAGTTACAGAGCGGTATCGCAGACCTCTTCCCTCAGTTACAGAGCGGTATCACAGTCCTCTTATTCCCTCAGTTACAGAGCGGTATTACAGTCCTCTTATTCCCTCAGTTACTACAGAGCGGTATTACAGTCCTCTTATTCCCTCAGTTACTACAGAGCGGTATCACAGTCCTCTTATTCCCTCAGTTACAGAGCGGTATCACAGTCCTCTTATTCCCTCAGTTACAGAGCGGTATCACAGTCCTCTTATTCCCTCAGTTACTACAGAGCGGTATCACAGTTATCTTATTCCCTCAGTTACAGAGCGGTATTACAGTCCTCTTATTCCCTCAGTTACAGAGCGGTATTACAGTCCTCTTATTCCCTCAGTTACAGAGCGGTATCGCAGACCTCTTATTCCCTCAGTTACAGAGCGGTTTCACAGTCCTCTTATTCACTCAGTTACAGAGCGGTATCACAGTCCTCTTATTCCCTCAGTTACAGAGCGGTATCGCAGACCTCTTATTCCCTCAGTTACAGAGCGGTATCGCAGACCTCTTATTCCCTCAGTTACAGAGCGGTATCGCAGACCTCTTATTCCCTCAGTTACAGAGCGGTATCGCAGACCTCTTATTCCCTCAGTTACAGAGCGGTATCGCAGACCTCTTATTCCCTCAGTTACAGAGCGGTATTACAGTCCTCTTATTCCCTCAGTTACAGAGCGGTATTACAGTCCTCTTATTCCCTCAGTTACTACAGAGCGGTATTACAGTCCTCTTATTCCCTCAGTTACTACAGAGCGGTATCACAGTCCTCTTATTCCCTCAGTTACAGAGCGGTATCACAGTCCTCTTATTCCCTCAGTTACTACAGAGCGGTATCACAGTTATCTTATTCCCTCAGTTACAGAGCGGTATTACAGTCCTCTTATTCCCTCAGTTACAGAGCGGTATTACAGTCCTCTTATTCCCTCAGTTACAGAGCGGTATCACAGTCCTCTTATTCCCTCAGTTACTACAGAGCGGTATCGCAGTCCTCTTATTCCCTCAGTTACAGAGCGGTATCGCAGTCCTCTTATTCCCTCAGTTACAGAGCGGTATCGTAGACCTCTTATTCCCTCAGTTACAGAGCGGTATCACAGTCCTCTTATTCCCTCAGTTACTACAGAGCGGTATCGCAGTCCTCTTATTCCCTCAGTTACAGAGCGGTATCGCAGACCTCTTATTCCCTCAGTTACAGAGCGGTATCGCAGTCCTCTTATTCCCTCAGTTACAGAGCGGTATCGCAGACTTCTTATTCCCTCAGTTACAGAGCGGTATCACAGTCCTCTTATTCCCTCAGTTACTACAGAGCGGTATCACAGTTATCTTATTCCCTCAGTTACAGAGCGGTATCACAGTCCTCTTATTTCCCTTGTTACAGAGCGGTATTACAGTCCTCTTATTCCCTCAGTTACAGAGCGGTATCACAGTCCTCTTATTCCCTCAGGTACTACAGAGCGGTATCACAGTTATCTTACTCCCTCAGTTACAGAGCGGTATCACAGTCCTCTTATTCCCTCAGTTACTACAGAGCGGTATCGCAGTCCTCTTATTCCCTTAGTTACAGAGCGGTATCGCAGACCTCTTATTCCCTCAGTTACAGAGCGGTATGCAGACCTCTTATTCCCTCAGTTACAGAGCGGTATCGCAGACCTCTTATTCCCTCAGTTACAGAGCGGTATCGCAGACCTCTTATTCCCTCAGCTACAGAGCGGTATCGCAGACCTCTTATTCCCTCAGTTACAGAGCGGTTTCACAGTCCTCTTATTCACTCAGTTACAGAGCGGTATCACAGTCCTCTTATTCCCTCAGTTACAGAGCAGTATTACAGTCCTCTTATTCCCTCAGTTACTACAGAGCGGTATTACAGTCCTCTTATTCCCTCAGTTACTACAGAGCGGTATTACAGTCCTCTTATTCCCTCAGTTACTACAGAGCGGTATCACAGTCCTCTTATTCCCTCAGTTACAGAGCGGTATCAAAGTCCTCTTATTCCCTCAGTTACTACAGAGCGGTATCACAGTCCTCTTATTCCCTCAGTTACTACAGAGCGGTATCACAGTTATCTTATTCCCTCAGTTACAGAGCGGTATCACAGTCCTCTTATTCCCTCAGTTACAGAGCGGTATTACAGTCCTCTTATTCCCTCAGTTACAGAGCGGTATCACAGTCCTCTTATTCCCTCAGTTACTACAGAGCGGTATCACAGTCATCTTATTCCCTCAGTTACAGAGCGGTATCACAGTCCTCTTATTCCCTCAGTTACAGAGCGGTATCACAGTCCTCTTATTCCCTCAGTTACTACAGAGCGGTATCACAGTTATCTTATTCCCTCAGTTACAGAGCGGTATCACAGTTCTCTTATTCCCTCAGTTACAGAGCGGTATCACAGTCCTCTTATTCCCTCAGTTACAGAGCGGTATCACAGTCCTCTTATTCCCTCAGTTACTACAGAGCGGTATCACAGTCATCTTATTCCCTCAGTTACAGAGCGGTATTGCAGACCTCTTATTCCCTCAGTTACAGAGCGGTATCGCAGACCTCTTATTCCCTCAGTTACAGAGCGGTATCACAGTCCTCTTATTCCCTCAGTTACAGAGCGGTATCACAGTCCTCTTATTCCCTCAGTTACTACAGAGCGGTATCGCAGTCCTCTTATTCCCTCAGTTACAGAGCGGTATCGCAGTCCTCTTATTCCCTCAGTTACAGAGCGGTATCGTAGACCTCTTATTCCCTCAGTTACAGAGCGGTATCACAGTCCTCTTATTCCCTCAGTTACTACAGAGCGGTATCGCAGTCCTCTTATTCCCTCAGTTACAGAGCGGTATCGCAGACCTCTTATTCCCTCAGTTACAGAGCGGTATCGCAGACCTCTTATTCCCTCAGTTACAGAGCGGTATCACAGTCCTCTTATTCCCTCAGTTACTACAGAGCGGTATCACAGTTATCTTATTCCCTCAGTTACAGAGCGGTATCACAGTCCTCTTATTCCCTCAGTTACAGAGCGGTATTACAGTCCTCTTATTCCCTCAGTTACAGAGCGGTATCACAGTCCTCTTATTCCCTCAGGTACTACAGAGCGGTATCACAGTTATCTTATTCCCTCAGTTACAGAGCGGTATCACAGTCCTCTTATTCCCTCAGTTACTACAGAGCGGTATCGCAGTCCTCTTATTCCCTCAGTTACAGAGCGGTATTGCAGACCTCTTATTCCCTCAGTTACAGAGCGGTATCGCAGACCTCTTATTCCCTCAGTTACAGAGCGGTATCGCAGACCTCTTATTCCCTCAGTTACAGAGCGGTATCGCAGACCTCTTATTCCCTCAGCTACAGAGCGGTATCGCAGACCTCTTATTCCCTCAGTTACAGAGCGGTTTCACAGTCCTCTTATTCCCTCAGTTACTACAGAGCGGTATCACAGTCCTCTTATTCCCTCAGTTACTACAGAGCGGTATTACAGTCCTCTTATTCCCTCAGTTACTACAGAGCGGTATTACAGTCCTCTTATTCCCTCAGTTACTACAGAGCAGTATTACAGTCCTCTTATTCCCTCAGTTACTACAGAGCGGTATCACAGTCCTCTTATTCCCTCAGTTACAGAGCGGTATCACAGTCCTCTTATTCCCTCAGTTACAGAGCGGTATCACAGTCCTCTTATTCCCTCAGTTACTACAGAGCGGTATCACAGTTATCTTATTCCCTCAGTTACAGAGCGGTATTACAGTCCTCTTATTCCCTCAGTTACTACAGAGCGGTATCACAGTCCTCTTATTCCCTCAGTTACTACAGAGCGGTATCACAGTCATCTTATTCCCTCAGTTACAGAGCGGTATCGCAGACCTCTTATTCCCTCAGTTACAGAGCGGTATCACAGTCCTCTTATTCCCTCAGTTACAGAGCGGTATCACAGTCCTCTTATTCCCTCAGTTACAGAGCGGTATCACAGTCCTCTTATTCCCTCAGTTACAGAGCGGTATCACAGTCCTCTTATTCCCTCAGTTACAGAGCGGTATCGCAGACCTCTTATTCCCTCAGTTACAGAGCGGTATCACAGTCCTTATTCCCTCAGTTACTACAGAGCGGTATCACAGTCATCTTATTCCCTCAGTTACAGAGCGGTATTGCAGACCTCTTATTCCCTCAGTTACAGAGCGGTATCGCAGACCTCTTATTCCCTCAGTTACAGAGCGGTATCACAGTCCTCTTATTCCTTCAGTTACAGAGCGGTATCACAGTCCTCTTATTCCCTCAGTTACTACAGAGCGGTATCGCAGTCCTCTTATTCCCTCAGTTACAGAGCGGTATCGCAGTCCTCTTATTCCCTCAGTTACAGAGCGGTATCGTAGACCTCTTATTCCCTCAGTTACAGAGCGGTATCACAGTCCTCTTATTCCCTCAGGTACTACAGAGCGGTATCACAGTTATCTTATTCCCTCAGTTACAGAGCGGTATCACAGTCCTCTTATTCCCTCAGTTACTACAGAGCGGTATCGCAGTCCTCTTATTCCCTCAGTTACAGAGCGGTATTGCAGACCTCTTATTCCCTCAGTTACAGAGCGGTATCGCAGACCTCTTATTCCCTCAGTTACAGAGCGGTATCGCAGACCTCTTATTCCCTCAGTTACAGAGCGGTATCGCAGACCTCTTATTCCCTCAGCTACAGAGCGGTATCGCAGACCTCTTATTCCCTCAGTTACAGAGCGGTATTACAGTCCTCTTATTCCCTCAGTTACTACAGAGCGGTATCACAGTCCTCTTATTCCCTCAGTTACTACAGAGCGGTATCACAGTCATCTTATTCCCTCAGTTACAGAGCGGTATCGCAGACCTCTTATTCCCTCAGTTACAGAGCGGTATCACAGTCCTCTTATTCCCTCAGTTACAGAGCGGTATCACAGTCCTCTTATTCCCTCAGTTACAGAGCGGTATCACAGTCCTCTTATTCCCTCAGTTACAGAACGGTATCACAGTCCTCTTATTCCCTCAGTTACAGAGCGGTATCGCAGACCTCTTATTCCCTCAGTTACAGAGCGGTATCACAGTCCTCTTATTCCCTCAGTTACTACAGAGCGGTATCACAGTCATCTTATTCCCTCAGTTACAGAGCGGTATTGCAGACCTCTTATTCCCTCAGTTACAGAGCGGTATCGCAGACCTCTTATTCCCTCAGTTACAGAGCGGTATCACAGTCCTCTTATTCCCTCAGTTACAGAGCGGTATCTCAGTCCTCTTATTCCCTCAGTTACTACAGAGCGGTATCGCAGTCCTCTTATTCCCTCAGTTACAGAGCGGTATCGCAGTCCTCTTATTCCCTCAGTTACAGAGCGGTATCGTAGACCTCTTAATCCCTCAGTTACAGAGCGGTATCACAGTCCTCTTATTCCCTCAGTTACTACAGAGCGGTATCGCAGTCCTCTTATTCCCTCAGTTACAGAGCGGTATCGCAGACCTCTTATTCCCTCAGTTACAGAGCGGTATCGCAGTCCTCTTATTCCCTCAGTTACAGAGCGGTATCGCAGACCTCTTATTCCCTCAGTTACAGAGCGGTATCACAGTCCTCTTATTCCCTCAGTTACTACAGAGCGGTATCACAGTTATCTTATTCCCTCAGTTACAGAGCGGTATCACAGTCCTCTTATTCCCTCAGTTACAGAGCGGTATTACAGTCCTCTTATTCCCTCAGTTACAGAGCGGTATCACAGTCCTCTTATTCCCTCAGGTACTACAGAGCGGTATCACAGTTATCTTATTCCCTCAGTTACAGAGCGGTATCACAGTCCTCTTATTCCCTCAGTTACTACAGAGCGGTATCGCAGTCCTCTTATTCCCTCAGTTACAGAGCGGTATTGCAGACCTCTTATTCCCTCAGTTACAGAGCGGTATCGCAGACCTCTTATTCCCTCAGTTACAGAGCGGTATCGCAGACCTCTTATTCCCTCAGTTACAGAGCGGTATCGCAGACCTCTTATTCCCTCAGCTACAGAGCGGTATCGCAGACCTCTTATTCCCTCAGTTACAGAGCGGTTTCACAGTCCTCTTATTCCCTCAGTTACTACAGAGCGGTATCACAGTCCTCTTATTCCCTCAGTTACTACAGAGCGGTATTACAGTCCTCTTATTCCCTCAGTTACTACAGAGCGGTATTACAGTCCTCTTATTCCCTCAGTTACTACAGAGCAGTATTACAGTCCTCTTATTCCCTCAGTTACTACAGAGCGGTATCACAGTCCTCTTATTCCCTCAGTTACAGAGCGGTATCACAGTCCTCTTATTCCCTCAGTTACAGAGCGGTATCACAGTCCTCTTATTCCCTCAGTTACTACAGAGCGGTATCACAGTTATCTTATTCCCTCAGTTACAGAGCGGTATTACAGTCCTCTTATTCCCTCAGTTACTACAGAGCGGTATCACAGTCCTCTTATTCCCTCAGTTACTACAGAGCGGTATCACAGTCATCTTATTCCCTCAGTTACAGAGCGGTATCGCAGACCTCTTATTCCCTCAGTTACAGAGCGGTATCACAGTCCTCTTATTCCCTCAGTTACAGAGCGGTATCACAGTCCTCTTATTCCCTCAGTTACAGAGCGGTATCACAGTCCTCTTATTCCCTCAGTTACAGAGCGGTATCACAGTCCTCTTATTCCCTCAGTTACAGAGCGGTATCGCAGACCTCTTATTCCCTCAGTTACAGAGCGGTATCACAGTCCTCTTATTCCCTCAGTTACTACAGAGCGGTATCACAGTCATCTTATTCCCTCAGTTACAGAGCGGTATTGCAGACCTCTTATTCCCTCAGTTACAGAGCGGTATCGCAGACCTCTTATTCCCTCAGTTACAGAGCGGTATCACAGTCCTCTTATTCCTTCAGTTACAGAGCGGTATCACAGTCCTCTTATTCCCTCAGTTACTACAGAGCGGTATCGCAGTCCTCTTATTCCCTCAGTTACAGAGCGGTATCGCAGTCCTCTTATTCCCTCAGTTACAGAGCGGTATCGTAGACCTCTTATTCCCTCAGTTACAGAGCGGTATCACAGTCCTCTTATTCCCTCAGTTACTACAGAGCGGTATCGCAGTCCTCTTATTCCCTCAGTTACAGAGCGGTATCGCAGACCTCTTATTCCCTCAGTTACAGAGCGGTATCGCAGTCCTCTTATTCCCTCAGTTACAGAGCGGTATTACAGTCCTCTTATTCCCTCAGTTACAGAGCGGTATCACAGTCCTCTTATTCCCTCAGGTACTACAGAGCGGTATCACAGTTATCTTATTCCCTCAGTTACAGAGCGGTATCACAGTCCTCTTATTCCCTCAGTTACTACAGAGCGGTATCGCAGTCCTCTTATTCCCTCAGTTACAGAGCGGTATCGCAGACCTCTTATTCCCTCAGTTACAGAGCGGTATCGCAGACCTCTTATTCCCTCAGTTACAGAGCGGTATCGCAGACCTCTTATTCCCTCAGCTACAGAGCGGTATCGCAGACCTCTTATTCCCTCAGTTACAGAGCGGTTTCACAGTCCTCTTATTCCCTCAGTTACTACAGAGCGGTATCACAGTCCTCTTATTCCCTCAGTTACTACAGAGCGGTATTACAGTCCTCTTATTCCCTCAGTTACTACAGAGCGGTATCACAGTCCTCTTATTCCCTCAGTTACAGAGCGGTATCACAGTCCTCTTATTCCCTCAGTTACTACAGAGCGGTATCACAGTTATCTTATTCCCTCAGTTACAGAGCGGTATTACAGTCCTCTTATTCCCTCAGTTACTACAGAGCGGTATCACAGTCCTCTTATTCCCTCAGTTACTACAGAGCGGTATCACAGTCATCTTATTCCCTCAGTTACAGAGCGGTATCGCAGACCTCTTATTCCCTCAGTTACAGAGCGGTATCACAGTCCTCTTATTCCCTCAGTTACAGAGCGGTATCACAGTCCTCTTATTCCCTCAGTTACAGAGCGGTATCACAGTCCTCTTATTCCCTCAGTTACAGAGCGGTATCACAGTCCTCTTATTCCCTCAGTTACAGAGCGGTATCGCAGACCTCTTATTCCCTCAGTTACAGAGCGGTATCACAGTCCTCTTATTCCCTCAGTTACTACAGAGCGGTATCACAGTCATCTTATTCCCTCAGTTACAGAGCGGTATTGCAGACCTCTTATTCCCTCAGTTACAGAGCGGTATCGCAGACCTCTTATTCCCTCAGTTACAGAGCGGTATCACAGTCCTCTTATTCCCTCAGTTACAGAGCGGTATCTCAGTCCTCTTATTCCCTCAGTTACTACAGAGCGGTATCGCAGTCCTCTTATTCCCTCAGTTACAGAGCGGTATCGCAGTCCTCTTATTCCCTCAGTTACAGAGCGGTATCGTAGACCTCTTAATCCCTCAGTTACAGAGCGGTATCACAGTCCTCTTATTCCCTCAGTTACTACAGAGCGGTATCGCAGTCCTCTTATTCCCTCAGTTACAGAGCGGTATCGCAGACCTCTTATTCCCTCAGTTACAGAGCGGTATCGCAGTCCTCTTATTCCCTCAGTTACAGAGCGGTATCGCAGACCTCTTATTCCCTCAGTTACAGAGCGGTATCACAGTCCTCTTATTCCCTCAGTTACTACAGAGCGGTATCACAGTTATCTTATTCCCTCAGTTACAGAGCGGTATCACAGTCCTCTTATTCCCTCAGTTACAGAGCGGTATTACAGTCCTCTTATTCCCTCAGTTACAGAGCGGTATCACAGTCCTCTTATTCCCTCAGGTACTACAGAGCGGTATCACAGTTATCTTATTCCCTCAGTTACAGAGCGGTATCACAGTCCTCTTATTCCCTCAGTTACTACAGAGCGGTATCGCAGTCCTCTTATTCCCTCAGTTACAGAGCGGTATTGCAGACCTCTTATTCCCTCAGTTACAGAGCGGTATCGCAGACCTCTTATTCCCTCAGTTACAGAGCGGTATCGCAGACCTCTTATTCCCTCAGTTACAGAGCGGTATCGCAGACCTCTTATTCCCTCAGCTACAGAGCGGTATCGCAGACCTCTTATTCCCTCAGTTACAGAGCGGTTTCACAGTCCTCTTATTCCCTCAGTTACTACAGAGCGGTATCACAGTCCTCTTATTCCCTCAGTTACTACAGAGCGGTATTACAGTCCTCTTATTCCCTCAGTTACTACAGAGCGGTATTACAGTCCTCTTATTCCCTCAGTTACTACAGAGCGGTATTACAGTCCTCTTATTCCCTCAGTTACTACAGAGCGGTATCACAGTCCTCTTATTCCCTCAGTTACAGAGCGGTATCACAGTCCTCTTATTCCCTCAGTTACAGAGCGGTATCACAGTCCTCTTATTCCCTCAGTTACTACAGAGCGGTATCACAGTTATCTTATTCCCTCAGTTACAGAGCGGTATCACAGTCCTCTTATTCCCTCAGTTACAGAGCGGTATTACAGTCCTCTTATTCCCTCAGTTACTACAGAGCGGTATCACAGTCCTCTTATTCCCTCAGTTACTACAGAGCGGTATCACAGTCATCTTATTCCCTCAGTTACAGAGCGGTATCGCAGACCTCTTATTCCCTCAGTTACAGAGCGGTATCACAGTCCTCTTATTCCCTCAGTTACAGAGCGGTATCACAGTCCTCTTATTCCCTCAGTTACAGAGCGGTATCACAGTCCTCTTATTCCCTCAGTTACAGAGCGGTATCACAGTCCTCTTATTCCCTCAGTTACAGAGCGGTATACAGAGCGGTATCGCAGACCTCTTATTCCCTCAGTTACAGAGCGGTATCACAGACCTCTTATTCCCTCAGTTACCGAGCGGTATCGCAGTCCTCTTATTCCCTCAGTTACAGAGCGGTATCACAGTCCTCTTATTCCCTCAGTTACAGAGCGGTATCACAGTCCTCTTATTCCCTCAGTTACAGAGCGGTATCACAGTCCTCTTATTCCCTCAGTTACAGAGTAGTATCACAGTCCTCTTATTCCCTCAGTTACAGAGTAGTATCACAGTCCTCTTATTCCCTCAGTTACAGAGCGGTATCACAGCCCTCTTATTCCCTTAGTTACAGAGCGGTATCACAGTCCTCTTATTCCCTCAGTTACAGAGCGGTTTCACAGTCCTCTTATTCCCTCAGTTACAGAGTGGTATCACAGTCCTCTTATTCCCTCAGTTAGAGCGGTATCGCAGTCCTCTTATTCCCTCAGTTACAGAGCGGTATCACAGTCCTCTTATTCCCTCAGTTACAGAGTGGTATCACAGTCCTCTTATTCCCTCAGTTAGAGCGGTATCGCAGTCCTCTTATTCCCTCAGTTACAGAGCGGTATCACAGTCCTCTTATTCCCTCAGTTACAGAGCGGTATCATAGTCTTCTTATTCCCTCAGTTACAGAGCGGTATCATAGTCTTCTTATTCCCTCAGTTACAGAGCGGTATCGCAGACCTCTTATTCCCTCAGTTACAGAGCGGTATCGCAGACCTCTTACTCCCTCAGTTACAGAGCAGTATCACAGTCCTCTTATTCCCTCAGTTACAGAGCGGTATCACAGTCCTCTTATTCCCTCAGTTACAGAGCGGTATCACAGTCCTCTTATTCCCTCAGTTACAGAGCGGTATCACAGTCCTCTTATTCCCTCAGTTACAGAGCGGTATCGCAGACCTCTTATTCCCTCAGTTAGAGCGGTGTCGCAGACCTCTTATTCCCTCAGTTACAGAGCAGTATCACAGTCCTCTTATTCAGAATAAACCATCACACTTGGCCCGTTGTAAGAATAGCTAGCTGTTCAATTCTGTACTTAAACAGTCAGGGTAATTCAGACCTGATCATAGCAGCAATTTGGTTAGCAGATGGGCAAAACCATGTGCAGTGCAGGTGGGGCAGATGTAACATGTGCAGAGAGAGTTAGGGTGTGTACACACGGTGAGATCCTTGCTATGCCCGATTTTCACTTGCGATTTCCCTTGAACTCCCCGGAGCCCAGCACCACAGATTTTGACTAACTTTTCTTGAGATATGGACTATGTGTGCTTATGATTTTGGCTTATGTGAGATGTCATTGACATGTGAGATGAACGAAATAGTATACCGATCTAGCAAGGATTGACTCGCCTGCACAGTCTATCTTTTCTTGCAATGCTGACCTGGCGGGACCACAAATCGGGATTGCAAGGTGACTTTCACCTTGCGATCTGCACTAACTTTTCTTGCGATTTTGACCATATAGTCAAAATCGAAAGAAAATATCTCACAGTCTGTACAGACATTAGATTTGGGTGGGGTGTGTTCAAACTGAAATCTAAATTGCAGTGTAAAAATAAATCAGCCAGTGTTTACCCTGCACAGAAACAATATAACCCACCCAAATCTAACTCTCTCTGCACATGTTATATCTGCCCCACCTGCAGTGCACATGGTTTTGCCCAACTGCTAACAAAATTGCTGCTACGATCAGGTCTGAATTAGGCCCATTTTCCGAATGGTCCGGGGACAGTCCATTCTGTCACACCATCCAGAGCATTTACTTACAACATGCACTGGAGGCACCTTCTGCTGTAGCTACAGCTGTCCCTTACACCGCCTGTGGCTACACCACTCATACCACACTCACAGGTAAGGTCACACTCACGGCAGGCTCTCACACACAGAGTCACACGCACAAGAGGCTCTCACGTGGCAGTATCCCATTCCCCCTGAAGAAATTAAATACACTCTGTACAATTAATTATGCGTTTTCAACATTAGCTTTAATTAACTGCTTTTACTATGCATGGTGGTATAGTGGTTAGATGTGCTGCTTCACTGCACTGGATTTTCAGGTATGTTACCCATCAATGCCCTATTTGTGTGGCGCTTGTATGTCCTCTTCAAGCTTACTCTGGTTCCTCCAACAAAGTTTAAAAACACACTGGTAGATTAAATGGCTTTTGACAAAAAATAGGATTTGAATTACCTACTGGTAAATCCTTTTCTCGTAGTCCATAAGGGATTCTGGAGTGACTAAGTACGATGGGTATAGATGGGGTCCAAAGGAGCCAGTGCACTTTAAATTTCTTCAACTGTGTGTGCTGGCTCCTCCCCTCTATGCCCCCTCCTACAGCCAGTCTAGGTAAAACTGTGCCCGAAGGAGAATGGACATACTTGAGAGAAGAAACGTAACAATGAGTGGTGAGATTCACACACCAGCACACCACAACATAAACCGACCTGCAACAGCTGGTAACAAACAGCAACAGCTGAACAGGTAAACTTATATAAAAGAAAAACCTGCAGAAAGGTCAACGCACTGAGGCGGGCGCCCAGTATCCCTTATGGACTACGAGAAAAGGATTTACCGGTAGGTAATTAAAATCCTATTTTCTCTAACATCTATAAGGGATATTGGGGTCTTGGTACGATGGGGACGTCCCAAAGCTTCCAGAACGGGCAGGAATGTGCGGAGACGTCTGCAGCACCGCCTGGCCAAACTGGGTATCCTCTTTGGCCAGGGTAGCAAACTTGTAGAACCTCACAAAGGTGTTCGTCCCTGACCAGGTAGCAGCTCGGCATAGTTGTAGGGCCGAGACTCCACGGACAGCCGCCCAGGAAGATCCCACCGATAATTTGGGAGGAATGGCTGCATTGTTCATAGGAGAGGAAACCATCCGCAGAAGGAGAGAATCTGGTGTGACATACACTTCATAATTGGTGTTTTACCATGTTTACAGTAGAGATGAGCGGGTTCGGTTTCTCTGAATCCGAACCCGCACGAACTTCATGTTTTTTTTCACGGGTCCGAGCGACTCGGATCTTCCCGCCTTGCTCGGTTAACCCGAGCGCGCCCGAACGTCATCATGACGTTGTCGGATTCTCGCGAGGCTCGGATTCTATCGCGAGACTCGGATTCTATATAAGGAGCCGCGCGTCGCCGCCATTTTCACACGTGCATTGAGATTGATAGGGAGAGGACGTGGCTGGCGTCCTCTCCATTTAGATTATAAGAGAGAGAGATTTACTGGAACTTAGGACTAGGACGAGTACTGTAGAAGTGTAGAGAGTGCAGAGAGTTTACTAGTGAGTGACCACCAGACAGTGCAGTTTATTTAATATATCCGTTCTCTGCCTGAAAAAAGCGATACACACAGTGACTCAGTCACATACCATATCTGTGTGCACTGCTCAGGCTCAGCCCAGTGTGCTGCATCATCTATATATATTATATATCTGTCTGACTGCTCAGCTCACACAGCTTATAATTGTGGGGGAGACTGGGGAGCACTGCAGTGCCAGTTATAGGTTATAGCAGGAGCCAGGAGTACATAATATTATATAGTGAGTGACCACCAGACAGTGCAGTTTATTTAATATATCCGTTCTCTGCCTGAAAAAAGCGATACACACAGTGACTCAGTCACATACCATATCTGTGTGCACTGCTCAGGCTCAGCCCAGTGTGCTGCATCATCTATATATATTATATATCTGTCTGACTGCTCAGCTCACACAGCTTATAATTGTGGGGGAGACTGGGGAGCACTGCAGTGCCAGTTATAGGTTATAGCAGGAGCCAGGAGTACATAATATTATATAGTGAGTGACCACCAGACAGTGCAGTTTATTTAATATATCCGTTCTCTGCCTGAAAAAAGCGATACACACAGTGACTCAGTCACATACCATATCTGTGTGCACTGCTCAGGCTCAGCCCAGTGTGCTGCATCATCTATATATATTATATATCTGTCTGACTGCTCAGCTCACACAGCTTATAATTGTGGGGGAGACTGGGGAGCACTGCAGTGCCAGTTATAGGTTATAGCAGGAGCCAGGAGTACATAATATTATATTAAAATTAAACAGTGCACACTTTTGCTGCAGGAGTGCCACTGCCAGTGTGACTGACCAGTGACCTGACCACACTGACCACCAGTATAGTTAGTAGTATACTTATATTGTGATTGCCTGAAAAAGTTAAACACTCGTCGTGTGACTTCACTTGTGTGTTGTTGTTTTTTTTATTCTATAAAAATAAAACTCATTCTGCTGACAGACAGTGTCCAGCAGGTCCGTCATTATATAATATATAATATATACCTGTCCGGCTGCAGTAGTGATATATATATATTTTTTATATCATTAATCATCCAGTCGCAGCAGACACAGTACGGTAGTTCACGGCTGTGGCTACCTCTGTGTCTGCACTCGGCAGGCAGTCCGTCCATAATTGTATACCACCTAACTGTGGTTTTTTTTTCTTCTTTATACATACATACTACTACGACATCTCTTTATCAACCAGTCTATATTAGCAGCAGACACAGTACAGTACGGTAGTTCACGGCTGTGGCTACCTCTGTGTCTGCACTCGGCAGGCAGTCCGTCCATAATTGTATACCACCTAACCGTGGTTTTTTTTCTTTCTTCTTTATACATACATAGTTACATAGACATCTCTTTATCAACCAGTCTATATTAGCAGCAGACACAGTACAGTACGGTAGTTCACGGCTGTGGCTACCTCTGTGTCTGCACTCGGCAGGCAGTCCGTCCATAATTGTATACCACCTAACCGTGGTTTTTTTTTCTTTCTTCTTTATACATACATAGTTACATAGACATCTCTTTATCAACCAGTCTATATTAGCAGCAGACACAGTACAGTACGGTAGTTCACGGCTGTGGCTACCTCTGTGTCTGCACTCGGCAGGCAGTCCGTCCATAATTGTATACCACCTAACCGTGGTTTTTTTTTCTTTCTTCTTTATACATACATAGTTACATAGACATCTCTTTATCAACCAGTCTATATTAGCAGCAGACACAGTACAGTACGGTAGTTCACGGCTGTGGCTACCTCTGTGTCTGCACTCGGCAGGCAGTCCATAATTGTATACTAGTATCCATCTCCATTGTTTACCTGAGGTGCCTTTTAGTTGTGCCTATTAAAATATGGAGAACAAAAATGTTGAGGTTCCAAAATTAGGGAAAGATCAAGATCCACTTCCACCTCGTGCTGAAGCTGCTGCCACTAGTCATGGCCGAGACGATGAAATGCCAGCAACGTCGTCTGCCAAGGCCGATGCCCAATGTCATAGTACAGAGCATGTCAAATCCAAAACACCAAATATCAGAAAAAAAAGGACTCCAAAACCTAAAATAAAATTGTCGGAGGAGAAGCGTAAACTTGCCAATATGCCATTTACGACACGGAGTGGCAAGGAACGGCTGAGGCCCTGGCCTATGTTCATGGCTAGTGGTTCAGCTTCACATGAGGATGGAAGCACTCAGCCTCTCGCTAGAAAAATGAAAAGACTCAAGCTGGCAAAAGCAGCACAGCAAAGAACTGTGCATTCTTCGAAATCCCAAATCCACAAGGAGAGTCCAATTGTGTCGGTTGCGATGCCTGACCTTCCCAACACTGGACGTGAAGAGCATGCGCCTTCCACCATTTGCACGCCCCCTGCAAGTGCTGGAAGGAGCACCCGCAGTCCAGTTCCTGATAGTCAGATTGAAGATGTCAGTGTTGAAGTACACCAGGATGAGGAGGATATGGGTGTTGCTGGCGCTGGGGAGGAAATTGACCAGGAGGATTCTGATGGTGAGGTGGTTTGTTTAAGTCAGGCACCCGGGGAGACACCTGTTGTCCGTGGGAGGAATATGGCCGTTGACATGCCAGGTGAAAATACCAAAAAAATCAGCTCTTCGGTGTGGAGGTATTTCACCAGAAATGCGGACAACAGGTGTCAAGCCGTGTGTTCCCTTTGTCAAGCTGTAATAAGTAGGGGTAAGGACGTTAACCACCTCGGAACATCCTCCCTTATACGTCACCTGCAGCGCATTCATAATAAGTCAGTGACAAGTTCAAAAACTTTGGGTGACAGCGGAAGCAGTCCACTGACCAGTAAATCCCTTCCTCTTGTAACCAAGCTCACGCAAACCACCCCACCAACTCCCTCAGTGTCAATTTCCTCCTTCCCAAGGAATGCCAATAGTCCTGCAGGCCATGTCACTGGCAATTCTGACGAGTCCTCTCCTGCCTGGGATTCCTCCGATGCATCCTTGCGTGTAACGCCTACTGCTGCTGGCGCTGCTGTTGTTGCCGCTGGGAGTCGATGGTCATCCCAGAGGGGAAGTCGTAAGCCCACTTGTACTACTTCCAGTAAGCAATTGACTGTTCAACAGTCCTTTGCGAGGAAGATGAAATATCACAGCAGTCATCCTACTGCAAAGCGGATAACTGAGGCCTTGGCATCCTGGGTGGTGAGAAACGTGGTTCCGGTATCCATCATTACTGCAGAGCCAACTAGAGACTTGTTGGAGGTACTGTGTCCCCGGTACCAAATACCATCTAGGTTCCATTTCTCTAGGCAGGCGATACCGAAAATGTACACAGACCTCAGAAAAAGAGTCACCAGTGTCCTAAAAAATGCAGCTGTACCCAATGTCCACTTAACCACGGACATGTGGACAAGTGGAGCAGGGCAGGGTCAGGACTATATGACTGTGACAGCCCACTGGGTAGATGTATGGACTCCCGCCGCAAGAACAGCAGCGGCGGCACCAGTAGCAGCATCTCGCAAACGCCAACTCTTTCCTAGGCAGGCTACGCTTTGTATCACCGGTTTCCAGAATACGCACACAGCTGAAAACCTCTTACGGCAACTGAGGAAGATCATCGCGGAATGGCTTACCCCAATTGGACTCTCCTGTGGATTTGTGGCATCGGACAACGCCAGCAATATTGTGTGTGCATTAAATATGGGCAAATTCCAGCACGTCCCATGTTTTGCACATACCTTGAATTTGGTGGTGCAGAATTTTTTTAAAAACGACAGGGGCGTGCAAGAGATGCTGTCGGTGGCCAGAAGAATTGCGGGACACTTTCGGCGTACAGGCACCACGTACAGAAGACTGGAGCACCACCAAAAACTACTGAACCTGCCCTCCCATCATCTGAAGCAAGAAGTGGTAACGAGGTGGAATTCAACCCTCTATATGCTTCAGAGGTTGGAGGAGCAGCAAAAGGCCATTCAAGCCTATACAATTGAGCACGATATAGTAGGTGGAATGCACCTGTCTCAAGCGCAGTGGAGAATGATTTCAACGTTGTGCAAGGTTCTGATGCCCTTTGAACTTGCCACACGTGAAGTCAGTTCAGACACTGCCAGCCTGAGTCAGGTCATTCCCCTCATCAGGCTTTTGCAGAAGAAGCTGGAGACATTGAAGGAGGAGCTAACACGGAGCGATTCCGCTAGGCATGTGGGACTTGTGGATGGAGCCCTTAATTCGCTTAACAAGGATTCACGGGTGGTCAATCTGTTGAAATCAGAGCACTACATTTTGGCCACCGTGCTCGATCCTAGATTTAAAGCCTACCTTGGATCTCTCTTTCCGGCAGACACAAGTCTGCTGGGGTTGAAAGACCTGCTGGTGACAAAATTGTCAAGTCAAGCAGAACGCGACCTGTCAACATCTCCTCCTTCACATTCTCCCGCAACTGGGGGTGCGAGGAAAAGGCTCAGAATTCCGAGCCCACCCGCTGGCGGTGATGCAGGGCAGTCTGGAGCGACTGCTGATGCTGACATCTGGTCCGGACTGAAGGACCTGACAACGATTACGGACATGTCGTCTACTGTCACTGCATATGATTCTCTCAACATTGATAGAATGGTGGAGGATTATATGAGTGACCGCATCCAAGTAGGCACGTCACACAGTCCGTACTTATACTGGCAGGAAAAAGAGGCAATTTGGAGGCCCTTGCACAAACTGGCTTTATTCTACCTAAGTTGCCCTCCCACAAGTGTGTACTCCGAAAGAGTGTTTAGTGCCGCCGCTCACCTTGTCAGCAATCGGCGTACGAGGTTACATCCAGAAAATGTGGAGAAGATGATGTTCATTAAAATGAATTATAATCAATTCCTCCGCGGAGACATTGACCAGCAGCAATTGCCTCCACAAAGTACACAGGGAGCTGAGATGGTGGATTCCAGTGGGGACGAATTGATAATCTGTGAGGAGGGGGATGTACACGGTGATATATCGGAGGGTGAAGATGAGGTGGACATCTTGCCTCTGTAGAGCCAGTTTGTGCAAGGAGAGATTAATTGCTTCTTTTTTGGGGGGGGTCCAAACCAACCCGTCATATCAGTCACAGTCGTGTGGCAGACCCTGTCACTGAAATGATGGGTTGGTTAAAGTGTGCATGTCCTGTTTTGTTTATACAACATAAGGGTGGGTGGGAGGGCCCAAGGACAATTCCATCTTGCACCTCTTTTTTCTTTTCTTTTTCTTTGCATCATGTGCTGATTGGGGAGGGTTTTTTGGAAGGGACATCCTGCGTGACACTGCAGTGCCACTCCTAAATGGGCCCGGTGTTTGTGTCGGCCACTAGGGTCGCTAATCTTACTCACACAGTCAGCTACCTCATTGCGCCTCTTTTTTTCTTTGCGTCATGTGCTGTTTGGGGAGGGTTTTTTGGAAGGGACATCCTGCGTGACACTGCAGTGCCACTCCTAGATGGGCCCGGTGTTTGTGTCGGCCACTAGGGTCGCTAATCTTACTCACACAGCTACCTCATTGCGCCTCTTTTTTTCTTTGCGTCATGTGCTGTTTGGGGAGGGTTTTTTGGAAGGGACATCCTGCGTGACACTGCAGTGCCACTCCTAGATGGGCCCGGTGTTTGTGTCGGCCACTAGGGTCGCTAATCTTACTCACACAGCTACCTCATTGCGCCTCTTTTTTTCTTTGCGTCATGTGCTGTTTGGGGAGGGTTTTTTGGAAGGGACATCCTGCGTGACACTGCAGTGCCACTCCTAGATGGGCCCGGTGTTTGTGTCGGCCACTAGGGTCGCTTATCTTACTCACACAGCGACCTCGGTGCAAATTTTAGGACTAAAAATAATATTGTGAGGTGTGAGGTATTCAGAATAGACTGAAAATGAGTGTAAATTATGGTTTTTGAGGTTAATAATACTTTGGGATCAAAATGACCCCCAAATTCTATGATTTAAGCTGTTTTTTAGTGTTTTTTGAAAAAAACACCCGAATCCAAAACACACCCGAATCCGACAAAAAAAATTCGGTGAGGTTTTGCCAAAACGCGTTCGAACCCAAAACACGGCCGCGGAACCGAACCCAAAACCAAAACACAAAACCCGAAAAATTTCAGGCGCTCATCTCTAGTTTACAGTAGACAACACACATACACACAAGTATTACAATAGCAAGCCTGTCCTTACTGTATGTAAGGAGACACAGAGAGAGGAACAGCACACCTAAGCCTGTCAGACCCAGTGAGACTGCAGGCTGTTTATCACGGAGTAACACCAGAGTCTTATCCTTTTTAGTACACTAAAGTGTGTATAATAGCGTCTCTCCTCCTTATTTACACCCCTGTACCAGTTTCCTGCGTATCCCTGAGTGTCTGGAGGAGCTGTGTGTCTTTGCTGCTGCAGCTGTAAGCAGAGGAAGGCGCCAAAATGCCGCTGGCCCCGCTCTGAGGAAACTCCACCCCCTGTAATGGCGCCGGAGCTTATAAATTTATTTATACGGGCAATGTCTCCTAAATGGTGTAAAACATAACATGAATTCCTGTTTCCACCACCGCTGGCCAGTGTACACAGGGGGGCTATAGCGGATCCCTCCGTGGAGCGTCCGTATGCCTCCCCCGTGATAGCGCCGTACCAAGAGCCTTCAGGCATAGTTAGGAGTGTGCGGCGTGCTGCGATTGCGTTCGCTAAGGCGCAATGCCCTACGGTACCAACAAGCACTCAGGACGGTGGTCCTGCAGCGGGGAAACTCTGATGCCTTAAGAGACCGGTAACCATCCCCACCTGACTCCCACGGTGCAGGTATACTGTTGCCAAAACAGTACACAGAAAATAACAAAGTTTAAAATAAACTAAAGAAAAACTCTTGAGCTCCAGTGTGTGCATCCTCTCCTGAGGGCACATTTTTCTAAACTGGCTGTAGGAGGGGGCTTAGAGGGCGAGGAGCCAGCACACTCAGTTGAAGAAATTGAAAGTGCTCCGGCTCCTTTGGACACCTTCTATACTCCACCGTACTAATATCCCAATATCCCTTATGAATGTTAGAGAAATGGAGCTTGTTGTGTGCGATATGGAATTTACATTGTAAGCGCCAATGGGGCATGGACCAGAGTGACTACTATCAAGATGGCTGCCTCAACTTACACAAATTGCTTTGAATCTTATTAGAAAACGGTGCTCAAGAAATGTTAATGGTTTTCTTATACGTAAAATAATAATGCAACATTTTTTCTATGTTTAGCAATAGAGGAAATTCAACTGTGACTTTTTGAGGTCTTAAAATAGAAGTTTCTCACCAGTGTGATTTCTCTGATGTCTAACAAGATGTGATTTTTGAGTAAAACATTTCCCACACTCAGTGCATGGAAATGGCCTCTCAGCTGTGTGACTCCTCTGATGTGTAACAAGATCTGATTTGTGTATAAAACATTTCCCACACTGAGAACATGCAAATGGCGTCTCTCCTGTATGAATTCTCTCAACCAAATCTCTGGGTAAATGGCACCTGTAGCATGTCTCCAGTGATATCTGTGAATCAGATCTGTGGAAACATGGTGCTTGTGCTATGTTCCTGTGGTACCTGCTGCACTGACAGAGTGGTATTTTGAATGAGTGTGTGATGTGGGGCCACCTGGGCACTGCTAACCCTGCATCCACTAGATACACCCATGCCATGACCCCTTAGGATCTCCTGATAGGCATGAGACATTACCTGGCCTTCACATCTGGTTTTCCAGCCAAAACAAAGCCTGTTTTACCTCCAAATTAAGTTTTATTCCAGCCAACATAAATCAGAAGTTATGGTAAAACTTACCGTCGATAACTGTATTTCTCATACGTCCTAGAGGATACTGGGGTCAACATTAGTACCATGGGGTATAGACGGGTCCACTAGGAGCCTTGGGCACTTCAAGAAATTAATAGTGTGTGCTGGCTCCTCCCTCTATGCCCCTCCCACCAGAGTCAGTTTAGAAAATGTGCCCGGAGGAGCCGGTCACGCTTAGGGAAGCTCCCAAGGAGTTTTCTGCATTTATTTTTTCTGTTTGTTATTTTTAGACAGGGCTGGATGGCACCAGCCTTTCTGCTCCGTGGGACTTGGGGGGGCGGCCAACCTCCCAAAGGGTTAAAGGTCCCGTTCCCCACTGACAGGACACTGAGCTCCTGAGGGAACTATTCGTAAGTCCCACCACGGCGAGCGTACATTCCCACAGCACGCCGCCTCCGCTAACAGAGCCAGAAGTAAGAAAGTAAGAAGAGTGGTAAGTGGCCGGCGTCCCGGTTAGCGGGTCGCCGGCTGGAATGGTGGCAAAATGGTAAGTAGCGCGGCGCTGATCTGCAGGCTGCGTCTCCAGGCTCAGATAACACGCTGTGTGTGTGTGTGTTAGACCACTGTGAGGGGCGAGCTGAGCCACTAACACTTTATCCAGACTGGCTACACTGCTTACAGGAGTTCTAACCCGCTGTTAAGCGCCATCAGACCTCAGCCAGTATAAAAAACCGGGAAGACCGCGCGCCATTGAGGGGGCGGGGCTTCACTATGAGTGGATCCAGCAGCTCACTAGCGCCATTTTCCCTCTGCAGCTTACACAGATCAGACTGGCAGAGACATGCAGCTCCTCCACACGGACTCCAAACTACCTCAGCGGTACCAGGGGGTCATAACAGGGAGGGGAGTGATGCCCTATTAGGGATACTTAGTTTGCAACCCAGCTAAGTTGCTATTAGCTCCAGGGGCGTGTTGTGGCTGGCTCCAACATACTCTGTGTCCCTCTGGAGGGCTCTGTGTGGGTTAACGGTGTTTTAACCTTTCTACTGTGTGTGTGTTTTTTTCTTACATTGTACAATGTCTAAAGAGTGTGTCTCATGTACTGCAGAATGTTTGTCTTCCCCAGGGGGGATCACTACAGTGTACTCAGGACAGTACACATTCTCAGGCTAGTGGATCCAAACCTGCATGGTTGGATTCATTAAAGGGGATGATCTCAAATATTTCAAACAAATTGTCCCATACTGAGAAAGAGTTGCAATACTTAAGACAGTCTGGGGATGACCTGATGAGTAGAGATTCAGGTGCCATACCAGTGTCTCAGACCCCTGCCATTTGTCCACAAAAGCGTACACTGGCCCAGATCATGCACTCTGACACTGATGATGATGATGTGTCAGACGCAGAAGAAGGTGAGGTGGACTTAGGTGGGGGGGATGCAGTCCTGTCACAAGGAATATAGGCCCCGATAGAAGCTATTAGGCAGGTCCGGCACATCAAAGATGACAGTGACAGGAGAGGATAAGGAATCTTATTTTTATGTAAAAAAGAAATCCTCTGCTACTTTCCCTATTTGAAGAAACTTGGGTTAATCCTGACAAGAAGTTTCAGATCCCTAAAGGTTAATTACATCCTTCCCTTTTCTCCAGGATGATAAGAAAAAATGGGAAAACCCACTGATTGTTGATGCATCGGTATCTAGGCTGTCACGCAAGATAGTCGCTTGCTTAAAAGACACGGCTGACCGCAAGATTGAGACCACTCTCAAATCTCTGTACACAGCTGCGGGAGTAGCCCAGAGATCTACTATAGCTTGTGCATGGATCACGAGAGTCATTGCAAAATGGTCAGGTAACCTACTTAAGGGATTAGATTCCTTAGCCAGAGGGGAGATTGTTTTACTCCTACAATATATACAAGACTCTGCAAATTTTATGGTAGAGGCCATAAAAGACAGAGGCTTGCTAAATGCACACACCACTGCCGTGACAGTGTCAGCACGCAGGGGCCTATGGCTTCGTCAGTGGACTGCGGATGCGGATTCCAGAAAAGGTGTGGAAAGCCTACCATTCACAGGTGAGGCTCTGTTTGGAGATGAACTGGATACGTGGATATTCAAGGCTACGACGGGTAAGTCTAAATACCTTCCTTCCGCAGGTCCTCCAGCTAGGAAGACCTACTCGGTCCCGGCTCTGCAGTCCTTTCGGAAAGCAAAATGAAAAAATAGGAACAAGGGTTCTTCTACAGCCTTCAAAAGGTAATAGAGGTAAACCAAGAAAACCAACAACTGCAGGTTCACAGGAACAGAACTCCAGTTCTGTCTCCTCCAAGCCTTCTGCATGACGGTGGACCGCACTGCCTGGAAGACAGGCAGGTGGGAGCCCGATTAAAGGATTTCAGTCACATATGGACGACATCATGCCAGGATACCTGGGTCAAACAGCTTAATCGCCCAGGGTTACAGACTGGAGTTTCAGGAACTCCCATTTCACAGATTCTTCAAATCAGGCTTACCAGCTTCTCAAGAGGCAGGTATAATTTTACAGGATGCAAGTCAAAAACTGGTACAGACTCAGATCATTGTTCCAGTTCCACCTCATCTACAGAACAAGGGGTATTATTCCAACCTGTTTGTGGTACCGAAGCCGGATGGTTCGGTAAGACCCATTTTAAACCTCAAGTCATTGAACTCATACTTATGGGTTTTCAAATTCAAGATGAAGTCTCAGAGCGGTGATCTCAGGTCTGGAGGAGGGGGAATTCCTGGTGTCTCTGGATATCAAGGATGTGTACCTTCATATTCCAATCTGGCCGCCTCATCAGGCTTATCTAAGGTTTGCATTAGAGGACTGTTACTACCAGTTCCAGGCCCTGCCATTTGGCCTCTCCACAGCACCGAGGGTGTTCACCAAGGTAATGGCAGAGATGATGTTTCTCCACCGCAAACAGGGAGTGAACATAATTCCGTACCTGGATGACCTACTGATCAAGGTACCATCCAGGGAGAGGTTGTTGGACAACATTGCCCTCTCAACTCGACTACTCTGGCATCACGGGTGGATTCTGAACCTACCAAAATCTCTAAAATCTTTAATTAGGCTCCTGACATTTCTTAGACTGCATGCACAGCAAGGTGAGTCCTGCACAAATGTATATTGGATTATCAGATGGGGGTGCATTTCCGGGTGTGGGTCCCCCTGGACTGTTGTGGCTGTTTTGCCTCAGGAGCAACACATATTAGCACTTATTTTCATATTTACTTTTATCCCTATTGTGTGTTTTGTTTCAATGTAATTCATTTCCTACCTTCACTTTTCACTACTTTACCTCTCACTACTTTACTTTGTCTCTCACTTCATTACCTCTCACTAATTTACCCCTGCTCTTTTCAGTAGCCTCTCTCACTAACCTATTTTCACTATATAATTTTTCACTTGTGTTGCCCTGGGGTCACTCAACTGCTTCATTTTGGGGGAACCCGCGCCCAGGATTTGTACCCCCCAAAAGGTTAGGGACTTGCCCGACTAATGAGGTCACCTGGACGTAATGGGCAAGCCTTTACTTATGGCCATAACTATGCGAAGAACCTCACTCAAAATGCAAAATTTTATTGCAATGATTATTATTAATAAATTGGTAAAGTTTGAATTGTGCACCTGCAACCTTTTTCTTTGTATACAGTTCTACTGGAAGGTCTCCGCAGGGTGGCACCTCTCATTACCGGTGTGCACCCTAGGACCCCTCCCCTATATACCTACCAAAATCTCACCTGGAGCCAACACGGAGGCTCCCGTTCCTGGGTATGATACTGGATACGGAGGCACAGAAGATATTCCTTCCATTGGAAAAGGCATTGGTAGTCCAGTTGATGGTGCGGGATGTCTTGAAACCATCCCGGATCTCGGTGCATCTCTGCATTCGACTTCTGGGGAAGATGGTAGCCGCCTACAAGGCACTACAGTATGGAAGGTTTCACGCAAGGCCCTTCCAGCTGGATCTGTTGGACAAATGGTCTGGATCGCATCTCCACATGTACCAGAGGATACGTCTGTTGCCAAAAGCCAGGATTTCTCTTCTGTGGTGGCTTCAGACTTCTCACCTGACCGAGGGCCGAAGGTTCGGGATTCACAGATGCAAGCCTCAGAGGTTGGGGAGCAGTTACCCAAGGGGAACAGTTCCAAGGAAAATGGTCAAGTTAGGAAACCGTTCTTCCAATCAACGTTCTGGAACTAAGGGACATATACAATGCCCTTCTACAGGCATCACATCTTCTTCAAGATCGAGCCATTCAGGTTCAGTCAAACAATGGGATGGCAGTGATGTACATAAACCGACAAGGCGGAACGAAGAGCAGAGCAGCAATGTCAGAGGTGACAAGAATTCTCCTCTGGGCAGAAAGACACGCGGTGGCATTGTCGGCAATCTTCATTCCAGGAGTAGACAACTGGGAAGCAGACTTCCTCAGCAGACACGACCTACACCCAGGAGAGTGGGGCCTCCACCCGGAGATGTTCAGGTACTTGACACGTCGGTGGGGCATACCATAGATCGACATGATGGCCTCTCGTCTAAACAAGAAGCTCCAGCGGTATTGTTCCAGGTCAATGGACCCACAGGCAGTGGCGGTGGACGCTCTGGCGACCCCATGGGTCTACCAGATGGTGTATGCGTTTCCGCCACTTCCACTGATCCCAAAGATTCTCAAAAGAATAAAAAAGTAAAAAGGTTCAAGCAATTCTCATTGCTCCGGACTGGCCAAGAAGGGCTTGGTACGCGGATCTGCTGGGCATGCTCCTAGATGATCTGTGGCCTCTGTCTTTTCGAGAGGATCTCCTACAACAGGGGCCGTTCGTCTATCAAGACTTACCACGGCTACGTTTGACAGCATGGAAGTTGAGTGTCAAATTCTAGCCCGGAAAGGAATCCTGGATAAGGTTATTCCGACTTTGATCCAAGCCAGAAAAGGGGTAACGTCTGAGCATTACCACCGTATTTGGAAAAAATTAGCCTCTTGGTGTGAGAACAGGAAATTTCCTGCGGTGGAATTTCAACTGGGACGTTTACTGCTTTTTCTGCAGTCAAGTGTGGAAGTGGGCCTGCGCCTGGGCTCCATAAAAGGTCCATATTTCGGCCTTGTCCATTTTCTTCCAGAAACAATTCTGGCTTCCCTCCCTGAGGTTCAGACGTTCTTGAAGGATGTTCTACACATTCAACCGCCCTTTGTGCCTCCCACGGCACCTTGGGATCTCAACATGGTGTTGCAGTTCCTCCAATCGGAATGGTTTGAGCCCTTATAGGAGGTTGACAAAGTTTCTTACGTGGAAGACCGTCGCACTGTTGGCCCTGGCATCAGCCAGGTGGGTATCAGAACTGGGGGCATTATCTTACAAGAGCCCCTATTTGATTTTTCATGAGGATAGAGCTGAACTCAGAACTCGTCAGCAATTTCTTCCAAAGGTGGTATCTGCGTTTCATATCAACCAACCTATTGTGGTTCCGGCGGATACCGACACCTCTTCTACCTCAAAGTCCCTAGATGTTGTGAGGGCTTTGAAGATTTATCTGAAGCGGACGGCTCGTCACAGAAAGTCAGACTCGCTGTTTGTTCTCTATGATCCTAATAAAATTGTGTGTCCTGCTTCAAAGCAGACTATTGCTCGCTGGATCAGGCTTACTATCCAGCATGCTTACTCTACAGCAGGTTTGCCGGTTCCAAGATCTGTACAGGCCCACTCTACTAGGTCAGTGGGTTCTTCCTGGGCGGCTGCCGGGGTGTCTCGGCTTTACAGCTCTGCCAAACAGCTAGTTGTTCAGGATCTAACACGTTTGCTAAGTTCTACAAGTTCGATACTTTGGCCGCTGAGGACCTTCAATTGGTCAATCAGTTCTGCAGGAACCTCAGCACTCTCCCACCCGGATTGGGAGCTTTGGTACATCCCCATGGTACTAATGTGGACCCCAGTATCCTCTAGGACAGGGGTGGCCAACCAGTCAGAGACAAAGAGCCAAAAATAGGATTTTAGCACCTACCGGTAAATCCTTTTCTCCTAGTCCGTAGAGGATGCTGGGGACTCCAAAAGGACCATGGGGTATAGACGGATCCGCAGGAGCCTGGGCACACTATAAAGACTTAAACTGGGTGTGAACTGGCTCCTCCCTCTATGCCCCTCCTCCAGACCTCAGTTAGAAAACTGTGCCCAGGAGAGATGGACATTTCGAGGAAAGAATTTATAATTTAAACACAGTGAGTGTTATACCAGCTCACACCACGAACATACCGCAAGACATGGCCTTCAACAGAATACCAGCCCACGGTATGAAAAACATACAGCCCTACGCTGAGAGAATATGTAACACAACCTGTGTGTCAGCTTACCAACAATAAAACCACATGCCATGGCATGAACAACGTCAGCAATAGCCTGACAGAGAAGAAACACCAAAGTGCAACCAAAAACTACCACTGCAGATATAGTACGCACTGGGACGGGCGCCCAGCATCCTCTACGGACTAGGAGAAAAGGATTTACCGGTAGGTACTAAAATCCTATTTTCTCTTATGTCCTAGAGGATGCTGGGGACTCCAAAAGGACCATGGGGTCTATACCAAAGCTCCAGACCGGGCGGGAGAGTGCGGACGACTCTGCAGCACCGATTGAGCAAACATGAGGCCATCATCAGCCAGGGTATCACCTTGTAAAGCACAGCAAAGGTGTTTAAAACCCGACCAAATAGCCGCTCGGCTAAGTTAACCCGCCGAGGCTCTTCGGATATCCGCCCAAGAAGAGCCCATCTTCCTTGGAGGATGGGTCTCCCCCAACAACGGTAACAGTAATCCAGCCGTAGAACGATCATGCCGAATCATATCACAGATCCAGCGTAGAACAGACTGCATAGACACAGGTGCCCTAATCATGCTGGGAGCATACCGGACAAACAGAGCCTCTGTTTTCCCAACCTGAGCCAAAATGGCGACAAATTAGTCAAAGCCCCGACTACATCGAGAGTTCTAAACATTGTGACACAAGAAAAACGCAATACCACATCAAGGTCTCCCGGTGCCAATAGGCACAACTGAGATTGGATGTGCAGTACTCCTTTCACGAAAGTCCGACCTTCCCGAAAGGTGGCCAATTCTTTTAAGAAAATTTATAAGGCCAAAACTGGACTGAAAAGGAGCCTAATTTTAGGCATGCATCCCTAACTGCTTGCAAGAAATGGAGAACGACGACCCAGTCGAAAATCTTCCGTAGGAGCCTTCTTGGAACGACACCAAGACATAGCTTTACGCCAACTACGGTGGTAAGGCCTTGCTGTTACTTCTTTTCTAGCCAGAAGAAGTGCGGACACGACTTCACTGGGAATACCCTTTCTGGCTAGGATATGGCATTCAATCGGGACACCGACAAACGCAGCCACAGTAAGTCTTAATATACGCCCGGATCTTTGTAACAGTTCCTCACGTAAAAGAAGCGGCCAGGAATTTTCTATGAGTAATCATGAAAACCTGGAAAACCAAGCCCTGCTTGGCTAGACCGGAACAATGAGGATCTCCTGAACCATTGTTCTTCCTCCGGTATCACCTTCAGAAAAAACGAAAACGGAGGAAACACATAGACCGACTTAAAACGCCCAAGGTGTCACAAGGGCGTCCACTGCCATAGCTTGAGTGTCCCTTGACCTGAAACAATATCCCTGAGGCCTCTCTTTGAGGCAAGACGCCAACATGTCTAATTGTGGTACTCCCCAAAGACTTGTCACTTCTGTGAAAATTCCTCGATGATGACTGTATTTCTCCCGGAAGGAGATCTCGTCTGCAGAGGAAATCTAATTCTCCGTCGTTTACCTCCGGAGCGCAGACCGCAAATATAGCGTTAACCAGTCTTTCCATCCAGCGGCAAACTTTTGCATCCTCTGCAATTGTCGCTGTGCACCTTGTTCCGCCCTAGCGGCTCACTCACGCCACTGCTGTCAAATCGTCTGAGAGAACTAACATGGGCAGACCACGAATAATATGTTCGTCAAACATAGCTCCTAATACAGGAAAGCATATTACAGACAAGCTTCCCAGCTTGACTTTTTCTTCCGGAAATACGTCCCTTGCAAGGACTAATTCCTAGTTCCGGAGATCTGTACGCCTGAACACCAGGATCTAAACTTGGATCCCGAACCTTCGTCCCTCTAGAAGGTGAGAACCGAGCAGACACCACAGGAGCGATGTCATGGCCATTAGAATCATATTCCGGTGCATTGGCAGGTGAGACCCGGACCACAAATCCAACTGGTCCCTTGAAACCACTCTGGCAGTTGAGCTGCTCACCGAAACGGCCTCTCAGGCCGCACCCATCCGCTTCCTAACGGAACATAATGATGGGTTTTCACTGCAAACCTGATCCGACTCCAGATCCTCAGACCTCCTGCCACAGGAAAAACATAGAACCTCAACCTTGCAGTATCTACTCTGATACCTACCCCCAACATCTGCGACGTTGGGAACAATAGCCATTCCCTGTGTTGAGGAATAGTCAGAGAGAAACAACGCTTTGCACCACCTGTTTCTTGACCTCGAGCTTCTCAGCACAGAATAACAACAGCTCTTATTATTGAAAGAAACCATCGTACTGTCATCACTCCGGTGAAATGGCAAATACAAACCTGGATATCCAGCGAGGTAATCTGAATGCGGAAAACAACGTACTTAAACCTCTTTTTTATTAACAGGGGACAGCAGTACAATGCCCTGAACCTGACGCCCTCTGGTCTGGCGTCGCGTATTATCTCCCCTTCCAGAGGGGAAACGGTAAGATCTATTAGAAAAACAGTGAGGGGAAACATCTGTAACTCCAGACTGTCCCCCTCTGGATTCTAAATGTAACTCACGGGTCCTGGTCTATTTCCATACAAATTGTAAAGTAGTAGACGAGTCCCCACCGGAGTGGGGACCAGCCAGGTAGACTCAGCGACATGTGGTGGATGTGTGAGAAACAGAGAATGACATCCGCTTCTGCGAACCTAACAAGGCTGCAGAACACTTACCTTTTCACCTTCCATCTGCACAGAAAAGGAAAAAAGAACGGTATGGAACTAGGTAACGCGACTGCATCCCACAAAAGAATGCGTCACCAACCGTTGTGAGGGAATCTAACTCACGAAGTTAGACTTACCAGCAGTATCCGCCGAGATTGACTGAACTGAGGCATCCCCAAACAGCAGTGCACCGTCCCAGGAAAAAACTCCAGTACCTCTCGGAGTCAGCCTCAGTCTTTCTCCGGACACCTCCTGTATACGCACTGCAGCGTGTTGTGATCTATAGAGAAAACCCAACATAAGGAAAATCTCCTAACCCTACAGGATAATTTCATCGGATGCTGTGCAAAACAATGCAAATAAGTCCCAAGAGTAGAAATAAAATATCACTTAGCTTCCTGTATCCGATCCGTGTCGACCAGGCGTTGACTTTCACAGTATTCCCTCCGCCACGTGGAAAGAATAAACATTCGGACATCTTGAGAGGACGGGAGACCCACTCGTCACAGCCGACCTAAAGCTTTATCAGCAGAGCGACCAGCTCATGAGAAGGAATACTATTACTTCAGCATTCATTCTAAATCATAAGATGAATATACATAATGTACTACACATATACACACATATCCTACCTATATATACACATAAAGCATACATATAAGCGGAATGTCCGGCACCCCCGGGACCCAATTAATGTGTACTGAATGTGTATGACCATGTATTGAAACCGCAGTCGATGCTCTACCAGGAAGCATTATAGTCGACAGAAAAGCTAGTAATCGTCGACAGCAGAGAGTAGTAACCAGGCAAACAACATACCTGCGACCCCGAGGGGTACGAGGGGATTATACATAAATAATTTTAATAATATTCCCCCACAAAAATAACCATGTCTGCGCTCGAGCTACAGACTAATGGAGCCAAACCATATAAATACATTTAAATATATATATATATATATATATATACACACAGGTATAAGTTATGGGGGAAAAAAGGATATTTTTGTAAACACCACAGATTGGCGCAAGGGAATGCAGCCTGTGGGAACTATTGACTCAAATAGATGTCACCCCTCATCCAAAAAGGTATATATGTCAAACAGGATAGAGTCAATGGCTTCCTCTGGCGCATGGGAAACAGCTAAGTACTAATAAATTAACTTTCCTATATCGGATACGTTGATGTGAACTTTTTCGGCGTACCCCCACTCACGCTGTTGTAGGGTGATCTAAACGCGTTAAGGTATCTTTATCCTTTCCTATGTGGGATTCAGAATCTGAGGATAATACTATATGTCGTACCCCAACTCACACAGTGATGGTAATCTGGACTCCTATCAAGGTTTCTTTCAGCTGTCGTCTCAACGTGGTTCCTGAAGTGTCCTTCCCATGTGATGGTCTCGTTTTGCATAGAAAATAAAAGAAGGGGTATCCAATGTGCAGTGTTTCCTTTTATAATATACCATATATAGCAAGCAAATGAAAATAAATAAACACCACTTCCGTGCCTCAATTTCCCCTGGTTAACTCCAATGTGTCGAATATCTTTATCGTTCTATGTGTGTTAATGATATGTGGACCCTTCACCAATTAACCAGAAATGGATCTGCGTACCCCTAACTCACTCAGTGAATGTTGGGGTGAATCCTATAAAGGTATCTTTAAAATTGTGCACAATGCATCTGATGGGCGTACCCCAACTCACAGGTAGGTATGGGGGCTGAGTCCCATCAAGGTATCTTTTACTCGTTCTTTCCTTTCCAACCGATTCCCATAAAGATTTTTTAGGTAAGACCTTCCAAAAAGGAAACTCTTGAGCTCCAAAAAAAGTCCCAAACATATACTCATGTATAGAAAAATTGTGTGAACCACAGTTTATTTTGGACAACAAGCGTCTTTTTAAAAAAAAAGTCACAATAACAAGAAAAAAACAATGAAAAAAATCAATTAAAAACCAGAATAATAATCCATAAAATACGTCTGTCATAAAAATGGCTACTCACACAGCGGTCTGTCGATGCGTTTCGGTCTCTTGGACCTTTTTCAAGACATGACCTACTGTGTGGGGAGCCAGATATTTATAGTACTAGTCGCCAATTATGTCCTCACAGGAAATCAATAGACAGGAAATGACCTAATCCGGTAATTATCACAGAATATATATTTAAAACAAGGTCAAATTAATACCTCCAATGTAGATATATCAACCCTTATATATCCTTAACATCAATCCATAATTAACATACTCATTTAAGCTTTCATACTCGATTTCAGTACCGCAAAGGTAGTACTACAGGTACCAGCGGGCCCGTTTTTCTCCCACATGCTGGTACTTGTGGTTCTCCAAGTACCAGCTTGCGGGGGAGGCTTGCTGGGACTTGTAGTACTACTGGAAAAACAATATTCTGTCATTTTTCTCAAGGCTATAAGCCCCCCATCCGCAGCCCTTGGATGGGGGGGGGGGCAGCCTCGGGCTTCACCCCTGGCCCTTGGGTGGCTGGGGGGGGGGGTCCCCACTCCCCCAGGGTACCTCGGCCTGGGGTGACTAGTTGGCTATTTAATGCCACGGCCGCAGGGCACTGTATAAAAGTGACCCCCAGCTGTGGCATTATCTGTCCAGCTAGTGGAGCCAGATGCTGGTGTTAAAAATACGGGGGACCCCTACTCTTTTTGTCCCCAGTATTTTATGCACCAGCACCAGTCGCAGAGCCCGGTGCTGGTTTTAAAAATACGGGGGTTCCCCTGTCCATTTTCCCCCCGGATTTTTAGAACCAGGACCAGCTCGAAGAGCTCAAGGCTGGTTATGCTTTGGAGGGGGGACCCCACGCCATTTTTTTCCCGGTTTCCCCCCGTTTTTTAAAAATCGGAAAAATCCGTCAAATCGGCCGTTTTTCGCCCGCAGGACTGTCGAATCCGTTTTTTATTGAATATGGTCAATTTCGGCACCCACTTGCCGAAATTGGACGGTCGAATTGGGTCGAATTAAAAAACAGCCGATAATTTACCGCGATTCGCCGCTAATTGCATATACCCCTATGTCTCTTCTGCCAGGATCCTTCTGTGTCACTCCAGCCCACCCTCATATGTACTACAGCCCAGTATCTGGCTCCCTCAGTTTTCAGTCTCCGTAGTGCTGCTGTGTGTCTGGCTGGAGTGCACCGGTTTCCAGGATCTGTTGTGGTCAGGTGACTTTGAGTGTTGGGATTCCACATTTGAATAAAGAAAGAGCCGCATGCGGCTCAAGAGCCATGCGTTGGCCACGGCTGCTATAGGACGTAAGAGAAAATAGGATTTTAATTACCTACCGGTAAATCCTTTTCTCGTAGTCCGTAGAGGATACTGGGGTGGTTTGTGTTTCCTGCACTGTTACTTGGTTAAGTATTGTTGTTGGTTCAGCTGTTGCTGTTCAGGTTTGGTTATCATGGCTATCCTTCTCCCAAGGTAGTCTCCTCGGGCACAGTTTCTAGACTAAGTCTGGTGGGAGGGGCATAGAGGGAGGAGCCAGCACACACTATTAATTTCTTGAAGTGCCCAAGGCTCCTAGTGGACCCATCTATACCCCATGGACCCCATTATCCTGTACGGACTACGGGAAAAGGATTTACTGGTAGGTAATTAAAATCTTATTTTCTTTGAAGCCCACATTATCCACAGGATATACCTTTGGAAATTAGGTAGCGACAGTGGAACGGCACCAAACGATCTAAGCATTTTAGACTCCAAGGATGCAACGGGCCAGCCCCCTATATCCCCGCCTCCTGGCTCAGGAAATTCAGTTGGTTCAAAAGCTCAAGGAAGGAGCAGATTTATTGAGAGGGACACCTAATCAGGCTAGAAGAACATACTAACCTCTTCCTTTTGGTATGGAAGTGTGTGTAAGTGTAAAAATTCTCAAATCAGGTGCATCAGGGTGGGATCCTTGTGGATACTGTGGACTTCAGAGAAATAGAGTTATCGACGATAAGTCTACCATAACTTCTGATTTCTCCTTCAGGATCCACAGTGTTATCCACAGAATATACCTTGTGATGTACCAAAGCAGTAACTAAGGGAGGGGCCGCTCCTGATTGGACAGGGGGATCCATCGCCCGAAACAGTATCCTGAGAGGCAAAGGTATCAAAGGCATAATGTCTAATGAATGTGTTAATTGATGACCATGTTGCTGCCTTACATAGTTGCTCAGCTAAGGCGCAACGGTGGGCTGCCCATGAAGGACCTACCAAACGAGTAAAGTGGGCAGAGACATTACCCTGGATAGGGAGATCAGCTTGAGAACATGCTTCTGAGATAGTCATCTGAAGCCACCTCGCCAGTGTCTGCTTATTAGCAGGCCATCCCCTCTTGTGAAATCCATTCAGGATGAAGAAAGGGTCTGTCTTTCTGATGGCATTGGTACGATCCATGTAGATCCTTACAGCACGAACTACGTCCAATGATGTATCACCCGCAGAGAGGTACAGTATCTGATAAGCCGGAACTACAAATTCTTTGTGTGACCAGACGGATCCGTATGAGAGCCCTCACAGCTTTGTGTCCCGTCCCCTGTGACAGAATGGAGTTTTAGGTCACACGGGACCTGGCCAATTAGGGGATTTCCACTTACTGTCAGTAACTGCATGAAACTGACTCCACCCACTGCACAGTGGGCGGATACTACGCTGCCACCACCAGACTCCTAACCTGCCGTGGTGTCTGGAACCACGGTTCTGCTCTGTATGCGTCGACACACTGTCTTACCACACCTGTGTAGCTGGCTGGAGGCGGAGCTTGGAGACGCTGGGTGCACCCTGTACAGCTGGAAAATGGAGCTAGGTTTCACCTAGCCCTGCAGGTCAGAAGATGAAGCGGTCATCTTGAGGCAGAAGATCTTTATTTGCCCAAAAACAGTTCTGAAAAGAACTCAGCAATAGAGCAGATGTTTACAGCAGAAAGTAGTTGGTATAACACACTCTGGAGGCTCTCAGGCATCCTTTTTATGTCCATTTTCCACACAGTACCACAGGGGGGGTAAGCCGGGGGGGGGGGGGGGGGGGGGGAAGCCCTCCCTGTCTTCTCCAACCAATCAGGTTATCGCACAAAATATAAATAAATACAAGTTACAGTTCAACAGAGTTAAGAATCGGATAAAGCAATGTTCTGCTCCTTTTCATACATAAACCAAACCAGTGGCTTTCCCAAACACAATCTGATTAACATGTTCCTGTCGCTTTCACAAATGTAAAAATAACTTGAATTTCAATTGCATTCATCCTCTCACCCATAGACAACGTTCTTGTCATTTTAAACATAAATCTGCATCCTACATAATGCAGCCTAAGAAATCTTAACTGTTGTTACACGAAACCCACTAGTTTGCATTCGTAAAACCCAATCTAATTTAGCAGACACTTTTGTCTCCATGTAAAACCAGTTTTGGTTTATCACACAACAGGAGATGCTGAAAGCACAAACAGTCTTCTCTCCAAACCTTAGTTTGTATGTGAAAGAATATGTTTGCCCACCAAAAGGCTTGCTAATCGCCACTATTCCCTGCTGGAGCTCGGACAATTAACATATGACTTGCTATGTACAAGTTGCTGAAAAACAATTGTCAAAGCCTTTTAGAAACAAAAATAACTCATACCAGTACTTTTCTCACAAGTGCTTTGTCTATGCAGTTCTATAACTGTGCAGTCCAACATTCTCCAACTGCGCAGTTATAGAACACATTATTAAACATGCATTTGTAGAACATGGCACCAAGCACCAATTGTCCCTCAATATGGTGCCGGGCACTTAAGGGTTAACCCCTTAAGTACCGCCACTCCCTTTACAAAAGTCTGGACTTCTGGGAGAGAAGCCAATTCCTTCTGAAAGAAAATAGATAGCGCCGAAATCTGTACCTTAATGGAGCCAAACTTTAGGCCCATATCCACTCCTGTTTGTAGAAAGTGGAGAAAACGGCCCAGATGGAAATCTTCTGTAGGAGCATTCTTGGCTTCACACCAAGATACATACTTCCTCCAGATACGGTGATAATGTTTCGCCGTCACCTCCTTCCTAGCATTTATCAGAGTAGGGATGACTTCCTCCGGAATACCTTTCCCAGCTAGGATTCGGTGTTCAACCGCCATGCCGTCAAACGTAACCGCGGTAAATCTTGGAACACGCAGGGCCCCTGCTGCAACAGGTCCTCCCTGAGAGGAAGAGGCCACGGATCTTCTGTGAGCATCTCCTGAAGATCTGAATACCAGGCCCTTCGAGGTGAATTTGGAACAATGAGTATTGTCTGCACTCTTTTCGTCTTCTGATTCTCAATATTTTTGAGATGAGAGGAAGAGGAGGGAACACATAGACCGACTGAAACACCCATGGTGTCACCAGGGCATCCACCGCTGCTGCCTGAGTGTCCCTTGACCTGGCACAATACCTCCAAAGCTTCTTGTTGAGGCGTGACGCCATCATGTCTATTTGAGGAAGTCCCCAAGGACTTGTTATCAAAGTCCCCACTCTCCTGGATGGAGATCGTGTCTGCTGAGGAAGTCTGCTTCCCAGTTGTCCCGGAATGAAGACTGCTGACAGAGCGCCTACGTGATTTTCCGCCCAGCAAAGAATCCTGGTGGCTTCCGCCATTGCCACTCTGCTCCTTGTCCCGCCTTGGCGGTTTACATGAGCCACGGCTGTGACGTTGTCTGATTGAATCAGAACCGGTAGGTCGCGAAGAAGATTCTCCGCTTGTCGTAGGTCGTTGTATATGGACCTCAATTCCAGCACGTTGATGTGTAGACAAGCCTCCTGGCTTGACCATAGTCCCTGAAAATTTCTTCCTTGTGTGACTGCTCCCCATCCTCGGAGGCTCGCGTGACACTCTTTTTGGTTTTAGCAGGTCTCTGACCATGTTCTGGAGTTCCTAGGCTTTTTCCATTGGGAGAAAAACCCTATTCTGTTCTGTGTCCAGAATCATGCCTAAGAATGATAGCCGAGTCGTTGGAATCAATTGTGACTTTGGTAAATTTAGAATCAAACCATGTTGCTGCAGCACTCTCAGGGAGAGTGACACACTTTTCAGCAATTGATCTCTCGATCTCGCTTTTATCAGGAGATCATCCAAGTACGGGATAATTGTGACTCCCTGCCTGCGCAGAAGCACCATCTGCCGTGGAAAGCCCAAACGGCAACGTCTGAAACTGGTAATGCAGTCCAAACAGCGAATCTCAGCTAAGCCTGAGGAGGAGGGTATATGGGGACCTGAAGGTACGCATCCTTTGTGTCTAGTGACACCATAAAATCTCCCCCTTCCAGGCTGGAGATCACTGCCCGGGGCGATTCCATCTTGAACTTGAACTTTTTCAAGTACAGGTTCAGGGATTTTAGATTCAGAATGGGTCTGACCGAGCCATCCGGCTTCGGGACCACAAACAGGGTCGAATAGTACCCCTTCCCCTGTTGGACTAGGGGAACCTTGATGATCACTTGCTGTTGAGACAGCTTTTGAATTGCAGCTAAAACTATTTCCCTCTCTGCGGAAGAAGCTGGCAATGCCGACTTGAAAAATCGGCGAGGCACCTCTTCCAACTCGTTTGTAGCCTTGGGATACAATTTCCAACGCCCAAGGATCCACGTCTGACAGAACCCAGACCTGGCTGAAGAGTCGAAGACGTGCCCCCACCGGTGCGGACTCCCTCAGTGGAGCCCCAGCGTCATACGGTGGATTTAGTAGAAGCCGGGGAGGACTTCTGTTCCTGGGAACTAGCCGTAGCCGGCATTCTTTTCCCTCTACCCTTACCTCTGGCGAGGAAGGAAGAGCCCCGACCTCTTCTGGACTTATGCGACCGAAAGGACTGCATCTGATATTGTGGTGTTTTATTTTGCTGTTGGGGAACATAAGGCAAAAAAATAAGATTTTACTCACCGGTAAATCTATTTCTCGTAGTCCGTAGTGGATGCTGGGAACTCCGTAAGGACCATGGGAATAGACGGGCTCCGCAGGAGACTGGGCACTCTAAAAGAAAGATTAGGTACTATCTGGTGTGCACTGGCTCCTCCCACTATGACCCTCCTCCAGACCTCAGTTAGGATACTGTGCCCGGAAGAGCTGACACAATAAGGAAGGATTTTGAATCCCGGGTAAGACTCATACCAGCCACACCAATCACACCGTATAACTCGTGATACTATACCCAGTTAACAGTATGAAATATAACTGAGCCTCTCAACAATAACCCTTAGTTAGGCAATAACTACATACAAGTATTGCAGACAATCCGCACTTGGGATGGGCGCCCAGCATCCACACCGGACTATGCTGGGAACTCCGTAAGGACCATGGGGATTATACCAAAGCTCCCAAACGTGCGGGAGAGTGCGGATGACTCTGCAGCACCGAATGAGAGAACTCAAGGTCCTCCTCAGCCAGGGTGTCAAATTTGTATAATTTAGCAAACGTGTTTGCCCCTGACCAAGTTGCAGCTCGGCAAAGTTGTAAAGCCGAGACTCCTCGGGCAACCGCCCAAGATGAGCCCACTTTCCTCGTGGAATGGGCTTTTACTGATTTAGGATGCGGCAACCCAGCCGCAGAATGCTCCAGCTGAATTGTGCTACAAATTCAGCGAGCAATAGTCTGCTTAGAAGCAGGAGCACCTATTTTGTTGGGTGCCTACAGAATAAAAAGCGAGTCAGTTTTCCTGACTCCAGCCGTCCTGGAAATATAAATTTTTAAGGCCCTGACTACGTCCAGTAACTTGGAATCTTCCAAGTCCCTATTAGCCGCAGGCACTACAATAGGTTGGTTCAAGTGAAAAGCTGATACCACCTTAGGGAGAAACTGGGGACGAGTCCTCAATTCTGCCCTATCCATATGGAAAATCAGATAAGGGCTTTTACATGACAAAGCCGCCAATTCTGACACACGCCTGGCCGAAGCCAAGGCCAATAACATGACCACTTTCCACGTGAGATATTTCAAATCCACAGTTTTAAGTGGCTCAAACCAATGTGATTTTAGGAAACTCAACACCACGTTGAGATCCCAAGGTGCCACAGGAGGCACAAAAGGGGGCTGAATATGTAGCACTCCCTTTACAAATGTCTGAACTCCAGGCAGTGAAGCCAGTTCTTTCTGGAAGAAAATCGACAGAGCCGAAATCTGGACCTTAATGGAACCCAAGTTTAGGCCCATAGTCACTCCTGACTGTAGGAAGTGCAGAAAACGAACCAGCTGAAATTCCTCTGTTGGGGCCTTCCTGGCCTCACACCACGCAACATATTTTCGCCAAATACGGTGATAATGGTTTGCGGTTACTTCTTTCCTGGCTTTTATCAGCGTAGGAATGACTTCCTCCGGAATGCCCTTTTCCTTTAGGATCCGGAATTCAACCGCCATGCCGTCAAACGCAGCCGCGGTAAGTCTTGGAACAGACAGGGCCCCTGCTGTAGCAGATCCTGTCTGAGCGGTAGAGGCCATGGGTCCTCTGATATCATTTCTTGAAGTTCTGGGTACCAAGCTCTTCTTGGCCCATCCGGAACCACGAGTATCGTTCTTACTCCTCGTTTTCTTATTATTCTCAGTACCTTTGGTATGAGAGGCAGAGGAGGGAATACATAAACCGACTGGTACACCCACGGTGTCACTAGAGCGTCCACAGCTATTGCCTGAGGGTCCTTTGACCTGGCGCAATATCTAGTTTTTTGTTTAGGCGGGACGCCATCATGTCCACCTGTGGCCTTTCCCAACGGTTTACCAACAGTTGGAAGACTTCTGGATGAAGTCCCCACTCTCCCGGGTGTAGGTCGTGTCTGCTGAGGAAGTCTGCTTCCCAGTTGTCCACTCCCGGAATGAACACTGCTGACAGTGCTAAGACATGATTTTCCGCCCATCGGAGAATCCTTGTGGCTTCTGCCATCGCCATCCTGCTTCTTGTGCCGCCCTGTCGGTTTACATGGGCGACTGCCGTGATGTTGTCTGATTGGATCAGTACCGGCTGGTTTTGAAGCAGAGGCCTTGCCAGACTTAGGGCATTGTAAATGGCCCTCAGTTCCAGAACATTTATGTGTAGGGACGACTCCTGACTTGACCAAAGTCCTTGGAAATGTCTTCCCTGTGTGACTGCCCCCCAGCATCGAAGGCTGGCATCCGTGGTTACCAGGACCCAGTCCTGTATGCCGAATCTGCGGCCCTCTTGAAGATGAGCACTCTGCAGCCACCACAGTAGAGATACCCTGGTCCTTGGAGACAGGGTTATCAGCCGATGCATCTGAAGATGCGATCCCGACCACTTGTCCAAGAGGTCCCACTGAAAGGTTCTTGCATGGAACCTGCCGAATGGAATTCTGCTTCGTAAGAAGTTACCATTTTCCCCAGGACTCGTGTGCAGTGATGCACCGATACCTGTTTTGGTTTCAGGAGGTCTCTGACTAGAGATGACAGCTCCTTGGCTTTCTCCTGCGGGAGAAACACTTTTTTCTGTTCTGTGTCCAGAACCATCCCCAGGAACAGTAGGCGTGTGGTAGGAACCAGCTGTGACTTTGGAATGTATAGAATCCATCCGTGCTGTTGTAGCACTTCCCGAGATAGTGCTACTCCGACCAACAACTGCTCCTTGGACCTCGCCTTTATAAGGAGATCGTCCAAGTACGGGATAATTAAAACTCCCTTTTTTCGAAGGAGTATCATCATTTCTGCCATTACCTTGGTAAAGACCCTCGGTGCCGTGGACAGTCCAAACGGCAGTGTTTGGAATTGGTAATGGCAATCCTGTACCACAAATCTGAGGTACTCCTGGTGAGGATGGTAAATGGGGACATGTAGGTAAGCATCCTTGATGTCCAGGGATACCATGTAATCCCCCTCCTCCAGGCTTGCAATAACCGCCCTGAGCGATTCCATCTTGAACTTGAATTTTTTTATGTATGTGTTCAAGGATTTCAAATTTAAAATGGGTCTCGCCGAACCGTCCGGTTTCGGTACCACAAACAGTGTGGAATAGTAACCCCGTCCTTGTTGAAGTAGGGGCACCTTGACTATCACCTGCTGGGAATATAGCTTGTGAATTGCCTCTAGCACAGCCTCCCTGCCTGAGGGAGTTGTCGGCAAGGCAGATTTGAGGAAACGGCGGGGGGGAGACGCCTCGAATTCCAGCTTGTACCCCTGAGATATCCTCTGGCGGGAAAGGGTACGCCATCAGTAACTTTTTAGAAATTACCAGTTTCTTATCGGGGGAACCCACGCTTTTTCACACTTCATTCACTCATTTGATGGGGGAACAAAACACTGCCTGCTTTTTCTCCCCAAACATAAAACCCTTTTTTAGTGGTACTTGGGTTAATGTCAGAAATGTGTAACACATTTTTTATTGCCGGGATCATGTAACGGATGTTCCTAGTGGATTGTGTATATGTCTCAACCTCGTCGACACTGGAGTCAGACTCCGTGTCGACATCTGTGTCTGCCATCTGAGGGAGCGGGCGTTTTTGAGCCCCTGATGGCCTTTGAGACGCCTGGGCAGGCGCGGGCTGAGAAGCCGGCTGTCCCACAGCTGTTACGTCATCCAGCCTTTTATGTAAGGAGTTGACACTGTCGGTTTATACCTTCCACCTATCCATCCACTCTGGTGTCGGCCCCACAGGGGGCGACATCACATTTATCGGCATCTGCTCTGCCACCACATAAGCCTCCTCATCAAACGTGTCGACACAGCCGTACCGACACACCGCACACACACAGGGAATGCTCTGACTGAGGACAGGACCCCACACAGCCCTTTGGGGAGACAGAGAGAGAGTATGCCAGCACACACCAGAGCGCTATATAATTTAGGGATTAACACTATATTGAGTGAATTTTTCCCAATAGCTGCTTGTATATACAATATTGCGCCTAAATTTAGTGCCCCCCCCCTCTCTTTTTAACCCTTTGAGCCTGCAAACTACAGGGGAGTGCCTGGGGAGCTGTCTTCCAGCTGCACTGTGAAGAGAAAATGGCGCCAGTGTGCTGAGGGAGATAGCTCCGCCCCTTTTTCGCAGACTTTTCTCCCGCTTTTTTATGGATTCTGGCAGGGGTATTTATCACATATATAGCCTCTGGGGCTATATATTGTGATATATTTGCCAGCCAAGGTGTTTTTATTGCTGCTCAGGGCGCCCCCCCCCAGCGCCCTGCACCCTCAGTGACCGGAGTGTGAAGTGTGTATGAGGAGCAATGGCGCACAGCTGCAGTGCTGTGCGCTACCTTGGTGAAGACTGATGTCTTCTGCCGCCGATTTTCCGGACCTCTTCTTGCTTCTGGCTCTGTAAGGGGGACGGCGGCGCGGCTCCGGGAACGAACACCAAGGCCAGTTCCATGCGGTCGATCCCTCTGGAGCTAATGGTGTCCAGTAGCCTAAGAAGCTCAAGCTAGCTGCAAGCAGGTAGGTTCGCTTCTTCTCCCCTTAGTCCCTCGATGAGCCTGTTGCCAGCAGGTCTCACTGTAAAATAAAAAACCTAAAATAAACTTTCTTTCTAGGAGCTCAGGAGAGCCCCTAGTGTGCATCCAGCTCGGCCGGGCACAGAAATCTAACTGAGGTCTGGAGGAGGGTCATAGTGGGAGGAGCCAGTGCACACCAGATAGTACCTAATCTTTCTTTTAGAGTGCCCAGTCTCCTGCGGAGCCCGTCTAGTCCCATGGTCCTTACGGAGTTCCCAGCATCCACTAGGACGTCAGAGAAAGAAGATTTAACCGCGGTAGCTGTGGAAACCAGGTCCGCGAGACCTTCCCCAAATAAATTTTCACCCTTGTAAGGCAAAGTTTCCATATGTCTCTTCGAGTCGGCATCACCCGTCCATTGGCGGGTCCACAGGGCTCGCCTAGCAGAAATTGCCATGGCGTTCAGAGCCGGCCATAGGCATAGGCAAACTAGGCAATTGCCTAGGGCATTTGATATGCCTAGAGGCATCAGCAGCTTCTGCTGATTAAAATGATATGCGGCATGCCTATATTCTGTGTGTAGAATTTCATATGCAGATACAGCCAGAGTCTCACACAGTATATAGGCATGCTGCATAACATTTTAATCAGCAGAAGCTGCTTGTGCATCCTAGCCACATAGCAATGCAAATAAGATGCAATTTCATTAAAGAAAGGTATGCCTGACGTTAGCATTGAGGCAAGATTTATGAGGACACATCTGTATCCAAGCAGAGGCAGAGGTCACAGTGTTAGTGGCAGTGTGAGTGCTGTGTGCATGTGAGTGGGATGGTTGTGCAGTAGTGTTCGGAATATGTGTAAGGAGCATTATGTGTGTCATGTAAAAATGCATTAATAATATGTAACATATGTGTAAGGGACACTATGTGTGTCATTATGTGTATAAGGGCAATAATAATGTGCGGCATATGTGTAACAGGGTACTACTGTATGTGTGTCATTATGTGTATAGGGGCAATAATAATGTGCAGCAAGTGTGTAGGGGGCACTGTGTGTGTGTCATTGTGTGTATACGGGCATTAATAATGTGCGGCATATGTGTAAGGGACATTATGTGTAAAAGGGTATTAATAAAGGTTGTCATAATGTGTATGGCGCATTATGTTCATAAGGACATTAATAAGGTGTCTCATATGTGTAAGGGGCATTACTGTGTGGAATTAGGTGCATAAATGCTTTACTAATGTGTGGCATTATGTGTATAAGGTGCTCTACTATGTGGCGTTGCATATAGAAAGGGCACTACTGTGTCGTCTAATGTGAATAAAGAGCAATAGGGTGTGGTATAATGTGAATAAGGAGCAATTCAGTGTGTTGTAATGTGAATAAGGGGCTCTACTGTGAGGAGTAACGTTTATAAGGTAAAGGGATACTACTGTGGGATGTAATATTAATTATGGACACGCATGTTCAAATGTGAATAAAGTTGCAATACTGTGTGGCGTAATTGGATTTGGGGTTACTATTGTTTGGCCATGCACCTTGCCAGCAAAAACACACCCCTTTTTGGGCTGTGCACCAAATGTGTGAACTGTTACTATTTAAAATATAGGTGGTACAAACACCAAAATAAGGACTGCTATGGGTGAGGGGTGATGGTGCTGGGAAAGAGGTGCAAGGTCAAAGGATGGAACCAGCGGTTGTGCTAGGGGGCACCAGCCAAAATCTTGCCTAGGGCATCATATTGGTTAGGAATAAACAATAACAATTTCCTGGCACCAACCAAATACCTACACAGTTGCCGCAGCTTTCAATTAGGGAATACTCATCCCATAAACCAGAATAAATAATAAATAAATAATAGAAAGCGCTGGTAACCGTGTAAAAAGGCTTTTTTTTATTTAATTATATTCCATTTGTTCCTTTCTAAAATAAGATTTATATCTCATACATATTTTAATAAAATCTTAACATACAGTATGCAATATTTATAAACCATATATTCCAGTTTTATTTTATTTAATTTATCCAGGTTCAGAAATGCATTGATTTAGCAGATTTAGTTATACTAGCATTTTCTGCTGAGCCTGGATATATGACATGCCACTTGTTACAATTTAATCTTTACTAACTATTCACAGCTAAAACAGACACTATTCAACCACTTTAAAAAGGTAAAATGTATCCTCAATGTATTTATCAGGGGAACTGTCCACAGCTGTGTGATTAAAACACCTTATCATGAAGCGTTCTCAGTTGTTTAACCACTGTGAGTTCTAGTCCATTGCCGGCAATTTATTAAACAACTTGTACTGAAATCAGTCCTTTTTGCGTACAGATAAAAAGTCCTCAATAGTCACTTATAATATAGCTCTCAGTGTAGTAAACAGCGCTCCAATATGATTATAACATGGCCATGTTTGGTGATTTTTAAGAAAAATGGATATTACCATATCCGTCCTGGGAACCCTGGTCCGTACACTCCCGGCCCTGGTAGCAAAATTCCTTTTAGCGGGGCATATCCGGAGGTCTGAAGCAGGTTCCACAGCCAAGGGGATATTGGAAATATGTAGTTTCCCTTGGTATCCACAGGTTATAAAATGCGTTTCTCCGCCTATTTCCAATAATCGGCGGCTTCCTCAGTCAGTGTCTGCCGAGAGTAAAGTGATGCCGGCAACCACCAAGCGTACGTGAGCTTATTACTGGGGACGCTATCAGTAACATGAAGATACACAGGAGATGAGGGGGGAAGAAGGGGGGGGGGAGCACCATCATGCATTCTAAAACACAAACAAAAAAGACAAGAAATAACCTTTTCACCAAGCCAGGGATCACTTCCATATACATTGAGCAACAACCAGCCGCTTAGGGTGGAAACCATACAACATTGAACTTCGCCACCGACCAACCTATAAGGAGCAATAAGAAGGCAACGCACAACCATAGTGGAATCAGCTAAATCTCAGAGCGTATCATAATTCAGAACTTTTTAGATTTGTTCTATAAACTTAACTCCAGAAGACTGTCCACAATAACCCGCAATCCCAGTGAGGGGAAATTAACAGGCCCAACAAGAAAATAGAGACTGTGTGGAAAAAGATCTAGTACAGAAGTGTCTCCATATACATTATCTAAGCAAAAATCAAGCTGAGCTTAAACCGTAGCATGTATACTAATTGTGGGTAGGGGCCGCAAGGCACCAGTCAAGGTTAATTAATTGAACATGGTAGGCAAATTCTGCAAGGTGAGTGTTAGCGTAAAGACTATGCATATTTTCAGCTAGTATACAGTAGGAACAAAGTTATATTTAAACATATTAGCAATCAACGTTACTATAGAAAAAAGAAACTGCATATTCGCAACAGCGCAGGCCTGTATATGGAGTACCAAATATACTATACCTGGACAATATGAATACGGGATTGATGATGAGATATCCAAAAGTACATAGGTGGACGGGGCGTGGCCTAGCTACTGAAGGAAGCTGACCGGTTTTCTGTGGGCTACCTCAGTTTGGGAGAATAACTGTGGCCTTTAGCTATAATTTGGGAGCCTATCCCCTCTGTTATTGCTGCCCATACCTCCCCCTACCTACCTTCAGTGGACTGGTGTGAGCCACGGAATCGGGGAGCAGGCCCTGGAGCTCCCGCGGATTGCGGCCTACCAGCTGCCCACAAGCCGGGACCTCGGTTTTACTGCCGGGCCGGCGCGACCCGCGGGTGCCACGGACGGCGTCCCCGGGCCTCTCCTCTGCTCCCGAGTGTGCTGCCTGCCGCTGAACACCCCCGTGGAGGCCTCCCTGCTACCCTGGCCTGCCCTTTCGGCCGGGACAACGCCGAGGGCCGAGCTGCTTAGTGGAGCCACGGGGCGCCCGGCGGCCATCTTGGAGGGGTCTCCAGTGAGTGAGGTGTGCTGCACTATAGCTATCACTGGCCCTCACAATCCCTGTTCTGTGCCCCTGGGACCAATCTCTCTGCACAGCCTCACACTGCACCACGCTGCTAGAGATATTACTGTGCTGCTGCTGGGAGGACACTTCTCCCTGCATTTGCTCTCTCCCCCTCAGTATATTCTATCCCCGGCTGGATGTGCTTGCACAGTGCTGACTTGCTCTCACCAAGTGCACCCCTGTAGTGCTGTGGTGCTTCAATCTGCATCCCTGTGCCTCTATAGCACCTCTGTGGTGCCTTCTCCTACACCCCTGCATCACACTGCTGTGGTGCTTTATGTGACCTTTATGTGACTCTCAGCCTCTGGGTCACTCCGCATCTGTCGGGGCTAACGGGGGTACATCCACTGCACTGAGACTCAGTCTGTACTCCCGCATTACATTGCACCCGGCTGGGCTCCCCTGGCCATTTTCTGTGAATTGTCTACAATGTGATTTCACTATGTAACACACCCGGCCCCGTGTGTGATCCTAATGCTATAGGAGCTTTCCCTCATCTCTCTCCGTTACCATGCCTAAAGGGGGGAAAAAATCAAATGCCCATAATCTGGTGGGCTACTTCAAGAACTCTACTCCGTCCTCTTCCCGGAATCATCACCACCTCCGCCCGCGTCGGCAACCTCCGACCGAGACTCGGATGATGACTCTTCCTCCACTCCTGCCACTAAAGTGGACGTCGCTCTTCTCCTGTCCGAGATGCGCAATATAAAGAAAACAATCCGTGCGGAGGTGCATGAGGCTATTTCTGGCCTGAAAACGGACGTGGACAACTTGGGATCCAGAGTTGACGCCATTGAGAGAAAACAAGAAGAGCTCATCGCCTTTCAACAAGAACCAGAACAGGAGATGACTCAAATGCGTACAGATGTTATGCTATTAGCGGATAAACAAGAAGATTTGGATAATAGGGGCTGTCGGAACAATCTTAGAATCCGTAACGTTCCCGAGACGGTGGAACAGACCCACCTCACTGATTATCTGCTCCGTCTTTTCCGCTCTCTCGCTCCCTCTGTTCCGGACGATATGCTACTCCTCGATAGGGCTCACAGGGCCCTACGTCCTAGATCTCAGGATGCTAAATCGCCGAGGGATGTAATCCTGCGTTTTCACTACTTTGCTGTCAAAGATCAAGTCTACGCCAAAGCTCGGATGTCTCCTGCCATCTCTTTCGAGGGCTCCGACCTCCTGGTCTTCCAGGACCTGTCACCGGTTACGTTGAATAGAAGAAGAGAACTAAAGGACATAACCAAAACCCTGAGAGACAACAATGTCAGATACAGGTGGGGCTTCCCCTTTGCCCTCAAAGTCAGATCTGATGGTAAAGTCCTATCTGCTATATCCCCTGATGAGGCCCTTCAACTGCTCCGCCACTTGAACATCTCTGGCCCTTCGGTTACCTCTCCGCATCCTCCCCCAGTCAACACCTCCCCTTCCCTCACTGCCCCCGTCCTCAAATTGGAACACTGTTGGATCTGCCTCCCATACCTCTCCGGATACATGACTCTACATTTGTTACTGCCCTTGAGCTGGCCTCTCTCCCGCAACAGCTCTCCTTGGACCTCAGGGTGCCTTTTTGTGTTTCACCAGTGTTCCCATACCCTGTAGAGTCCTTTGATTAGTTAATGTTTACTGTTTTTTGCCTTATTATATTTGTGGAGGTTGGGCCTGTTTGGGTACTGGGGCCGGGGTTCTCCACGGTCGGCAGCGCGGGCCCCGGATGACCCAGTCAGATCACGCTTTCTGTTCCTGTTTTCAACAGTTCCGGTTTTACTGTTTTTCTCCTTCCCTACGTTTAAATGCATATTTTTAGGGAGCCCAAGAGTTGGGGGTCCACGGACCTCTATTTTTTCTAAGGTTATGTAGTCATCACACCATATCTCCCCTTTGTCCCTTTAGATATGCTCTTCCTCCTTCCCCCCCCCTCCCCTTCAGCTCCTTTTGCCTACTAACTACATTATGCACACTTTATTGGTTTGCCCACACACGGGACCCGGCCCCCACAAGTCTCTCCTCCGAGCGGCTAGGTTCACCCATCCCCCATTCGGCCTTCACGGTCGACGTCGGAAGACCTAGGCCCGCGGGCCTATTCCTTCCTCGGGTCCGACTTGTGAGAATGGATTTTCTCTGTTTTCTAGTTGCTGGTGCTGACATATGCCTGTTTTTCATCTGTTCTCCTATTTCTCTTCTTCTTTCTCTGGTCTTCTTCCCTTCTTTTTCCCCTCTCTCTTTCGGGGTCCCGCTGGTGCGTTTCCGCTTGAATAGTGCTCCACTCCTATTCCATGGTTCTTAGAATAGTTTCCCTGAACACGAAAGGTTTGAACAGCCCACGCAAACGCTCTCTCTTATTTCAGTCCCTTAAACAACTTAGAGGCGATATTATATTTCTACAAGAGACCCACTTCTCTGGCACTTCACATCCTGAACTTAGGTCTAAAACCTTCCCACACACTTTCCATGCTTGCGATCCCATACGCAAGAAGAAGGGGGATTCTATACTCTTTGCTAGCCACCTGACTTTCACCCCCTCCGACATACTGAGGAATACTGAGGGTAGATATTTACTGTTAGTGGGGATGTTAAATGGGACCCCCTATACATTCTTGAATGTTTATGCTCCAAATCAACTACAGGCCCCTTTCTTCCATTCCCTGAATAGCCTCTTAGCTCTGCACAGACGCGGTAATGTGGTTTTGGGTGGGGATTTTAATGTGACCCTGGATAGTGCTCTGGACAGATCTAAACCTCTGCCCAGGTCAATGCCCAGGTCTCATTCGCGTAATGCAGCTGCTTTGAATCTCTTGCTCTCCCGACACCTTCTTTTCGATGCATGGCGAGTGAAAGAGTCGAACGCTCGTGATTACACCTACTACTCCCCTATATATGTTTACACTAGATTGGACATGCTCTTTTTGAGTACAGAGCCTGCTCAGTGCATTCTTGACACCTCCATCTACCCTAGCACGTGGTCAGACCATGGTCCGGTCACGGTGGACGTCCCGGGCCCAGGCCCTCCCGCTCGCCACCCTACGTGGCGGTTAAATTACAGAATCCTTCTCAATCCCCAAACGAAAGCCCACATAGCTGTTGAAATTTCCCATTACTTTAATACAAATGCATCTCCGACTGTTTCTCCTATGTTACTGTGGGACGCTCATAAGGCGGTCTTACGCGGATGCTTGATCAGTGCCTCATCTCATAATAAGAAAGCTAGAACCAATCGCATTCGGGAACTCTCGGACTTGGTCACGTCCCTTTCGCTGAGACACAAAACTTTGGGATCTGAAGCGGATCTCTCTTCTCTGTCCTCGGCCAGAGGTGAACTAAATTTGCTCTTGACAGCTAAGGTGGAAACTAGCTTGAAATGGCTCAACCAATCTTTTTACAAAAAGGGGGATAAGGCTGATCGGCTGCTAGCTTCTCGGCTTCGGACTAGATTGGCAAGGAACAACGTTTTATCTATCCAGTCTTCCCCTGGTAAGAAAACTTGTGATCCTAAACGTATCACCGAGACTTTCTCTCGCTTCTACGAGAAGTTATACAATGCTTATGGGTCCTCTCACTCTAGCCCGGATTTTCTCGCGGACATACGTGCTTTTCTGTCCCACTGCCATCTGCCCTGCCTGTCCCCAACTGTTTCCGCTGAATTAAACTCTAGGATCTCCGATGAGGAAATCGCCACCATCATTAAAAGCCTAAAACCTAACAAGGCTCCTGGCCCAGATGGCTTTTCAGCCACCTACTATAAGACTTTTCTTCCCCAGCTTATGCCCCATCTTTCATATCTCTTTAATGCTGTTTTACAGGGAGCATCTTTCTCCAAATCGGCTCTGGAGGCTAGGATTATAGTTATTCCCAAAGATGGCAAAGATACATCCAATTGCATTAACTATAGACCTATCTCGCTACTTAACTCTGATATTAAGATCTACGCGAAAATCCTGGCCCTCCGATTGAACAGCGTATTGCCCCACCTTGTCCATAATGACCAGGTGGGATTTATCCCTGGTCGCCAAGCCCGCGATAATACGAGGCGGGTCATTAGCCTTGCCCACTATATCAACCTTACACATACCCCTGCTCTTTTGCTTTCTCTGGACGCGGAGAAAGCGTTTGACAGGATTGGTTGGCCCTTTATATTCGAAACTCTTGCTCAATTTGGTTTTAGGGGTGAATTCCTTACAGGGATTCAGGCCTTATACTCGGATCCCTCTGCAAGGGTGTCCGTAAACGGAGTGGTGTCAGACCCCCTGGGTATCTCTAATGGTACCAGACGGGGCTGCCCACTCTCGCCCCTGATTTTTGCTTTAGTGATCGAACCATTAGCAGCCCGTATCCGGACCTAGTCTGATATTGGGGGTGGGGGGCTCCATTTACAAGATCTCCCTGTTTGCAGATGATGTCCTCCTCTCGCTTTCCTCACCGCACACTTATTTGCCGAACCTTTTCAACCTTCTGTCTGAGTATGGACATATATCGGGTTATAAAGTTAATTGGTCTAAAACGGAAGCTCTCCCCTTCCACATTCCTCCTAACCGCCTGTCCCGCATGCAATCCAACTTAAAATTTTCTTGGTGTGCTTCTAAAATCCGATACTTGGGGTTCTTTATTACGCGCCGCTACGGAGATCTGTATAGGGAGAACTTCTCTCCCCTGCTTATAAACATTAAGGCCGATCTCCATAAATGGCAGTCCTTGATTATATCCTGGCTAGGTCGTATCATAGCTCTGAAAATGAATATTATCCCCCGCCTACTTTATTTGTTTCAGACACTGCCCGTGAGAGTCCCGGACTCTGTCCTGGCACAAGTTCACTCTTGGTTTGCCCGCTTTGTCTGGAGAAATAAGGTCCCTAGGATAGGTTTCTCCACTTTACGAAAACCAGTACAGGATGGCGGTAGAGGTTTCCCAGATGTCCGCCTCATCTATCTGGCCACTCATCTCAGCCAAGCTATTGCTTGGTTCGCCCCTGCTCAGAATGTCCGATAGCTCCAACTGGAATCTGCACTGGGCCACACTATGTCTTTGTCGTCCTTACTCTTATCCTCCCCCAAATCTAGATCTCCTCATTTGCAACTGCACCCTGTGCTGGAATTCTCATGCCAGATCTGGGACTACTGCACTTGTCGCTTTCACCTGCTGTCATCCCCCTCTTCGCTTACCCCCTTATGGGATAATCCTTCTTTCGCCCCGGGTCATTCCCGGACGCGCTCTCGTCTATGGTCGGAAAGGAATATCCGCTTTGTCCTGGATGTACTGTCAGAGGGCGCCTGCGCGCCTCTATCGGATATCATGACAAAATATAATTTCCCGGAAGCGAACCCCTTTACCTATTTCCAGATCAGACACTTTGTCTCTTCTATATCGAATTCTTCCCCGTTCCAACCTTTATCCACTCTGGAGTCTTATTGCTATCACAAACCGCATTATTTCCCTACTATACTCCCTTCTTCAGGAGCAGGGTCAGCCTACGACCCCGGCTTTTGTACTTCAGTGGGAACAGGACCTGGGACCGCTGCCTGCTGACCATGATTGGTCGGATGTTTTCACTGCTGCCGCAAAATCTTCCATCTCAACCCTAGTAAAGGAAAACGCCTACAAAATATTGTACAGGTGGTATTTCTCTGACGTCCTAAGTGGATGCTGGGACTCCGTAAGGACCATGGGGAATAGCGGCTCCGCAGGAGACTGGGCACAACTAAAGAAAGCTTTAGGACTACCTGGTGTGCACTGGCTCCTCCCACTATGACCCTCCTCCAGACCTCAGTTAGAATCTTGTGCCCGGCTGAGCTGGATGCACACTAGGCGCTTCCTTTCTGCACAGAAACAAGGGAAGAGGGAAAAAGCTGCACCAGACAGCCAGTTCCCAGGATCAGAAATCTTCCCCCGCTTCCTATGAGTCCACCGCATGACGCTGGGGCTCCACAGGTGGAGCCAGGTGCGGTGGGGGCGCGTCTCGGGAACTTCAGCGACCAGTGGGCTCGATCACAGGTAGATCCCTGGGTTCTGCAAGTATCACAGGGATACAAGCTGGAGTGCGAGGCGACTCCCCCTCGCCGTTACCTCAAATCAGCCTTGCCTGCTGCCCTCGGAGAGAGGGAAGGTAGTACTGGCGGTAATTCAAGCTGTACTTCCAGCAGGTGATAATCAAGGTACCCCTCCTTCAACAAGGCCGGGGTTACTATTCCACAATGTTTGTGGTACCGAAACCAGACGGTTCGGTGAGACCCATTTAAAATTTAAAATCCATGAACACATATATAAAAATGACAAGAAGAAGGTAGGATCAGTTCGCTCTATGGGCGCATAGGGCAAGGGAGGGAAAACAAAATAAATTAAGACTTTCTTTATGTCTAAATTGGTTTCCCATATATTCATACACAGGGTAATTGTCGAAAGGTTATCGGCGTACCCCCACTCACACTGACAGGGGGTAAATCGTGCACATAAAGGTATCTTTATCCTTATTCAATGGAACAGTGATATCAATTCAAATGGATCGAAAGGTCTAGGTATCATACCCCAACTCACACAAGGATGGAAAAGGTGACTCCTATCAAGGTATCTTTTACTGCGTGTCCAGTTATGGCTCCTGATGTGTCACTGCGTCGTGTGGCGGTCTCGTGTGGTTGGAAAACAAAAGAGGAAAACAACCAATGTGTAGAACCGTGGATACTCCTGCCCCTGACTCACACAGTGATAAATTGGGTGACTCCTATAAAGGTATCTTTTGGTGACTATTCACGTTCAGATGTCGTACCACAACTCACAGCTCAATATGTAGAGGAAACTCCCATCAAGGTATCTTTACTGAGTTCGTGCCTTGTCGGCACAGTGAGGCAGAAAACTCTTGAACTCCAAAAATTAGTTTTTATTCCTCAAAAGGTGTAACAGTCATTAAAAAAGATATATGATAAAAAGACCATAAACACAAGTTCCACAAAAAATAGTCCAAGTAAAAACAAAACAAACAAAAATAATTCAATTAAAAGTCCATAGATGAAAAGGCCACTCACACAGCGGTCTGTCGACGCGTCTCGGTCCCAGGACCTCTGTCAAGACATATCTTTTTTAATGACTGTTACACCTTTTGAGGAATAAAAACTAATTTTTGGAGTTCAAGAGTTTTCTGCCTCACTGTGCCGACAAGGCACGAACTCAGTAAAGATACCTTGATGGGAGTTTCCTCTACATATTGAGCTGTGAGTTGTGGTACGACATCTGAACGTGAATAGTCACCAAAAGATACCTTTATAGGAGTCACCCAATTTATCACTGTGTGAGTCAGGGGCGGGAGTATCAACGGTTCTACACATTGGTTGTTTTCCTCTTTTGTTTTCCAACCACACGAGACCGCCACACGACGCAGTGACACATCAGGAGCTATAACTGGACACGCAGTAAAAGATACCTTGATAGGAGTCACCTTTTCCATCCTTGTGTGAGTTGGGGTATGATACCTAGACCTTTCGATCCATTTGAATTGATATCACTGTTCCATTGAATAAGGATAAAGATACCTTTATGTGCACGATTTACCCCCTGTCAGTGTGAGTGGGGGTACGCCGATAACCTTTCGACAATTACCCCGTGTATGAATATATGGGAAACCAATTTAGACATAAAGAAAGTCTTAATTTATTTTGTTTTCCCTCCCTTGCCCTATGCGCCCATAGAGCGAACTGATCCTACCTTCTTCTTGTCATACTTAGTCTATTTTTGGATAAAAGGTGAAATCCATATTGGATCAGTCTGCTCTACAGGCAGCATTTCCCTTGCGCCTTTGCTTGTGTTTCACAAACACCCTCCATTGTACATATATAAAAAATTTAAGTTCAAGATGGAATCGCTCAGGGAGGTTATTGCAAGCCTGGACGAGGGAGATTACATGGTATCTCTGGACATCAAGGATGCTTACCTGCATGTCCCCATTTACCATCCTCACCAGGAGTACCTCAGATTTGTGGTACAGGATTATCATTACCAATTCAGACGCTGCCGTTCGGTTTGTCCACGGCACCGAGGGTATTTACCAAGGTAATGGCCGAAATGATGATACTCCTTCGAAAAAAAAAGGGAGTTTTAATTATCCCGTACTTGGACGATCTCCTGATAAAGGCAAAGTCCAGGGAGCAGTTGTTGGTCGGGGTAGCACTATCTCGGGAAGTGCTACAACAGCACGGTTGGATTCTAAATATTCCAAAGTCACAGCTGGTCCCTACGACACGTCTACTGTTCCTGGGAATGGTTCTGGACACAGACCAGAAAAAAGTGCATCTCCCGGAGGAGAGAGCCAAGGAGCTGTCATCTCTAGTCAGAGGCCTCCTGAAACCAAAACAGGTGTCGGTGCATCACTGCACGCGAGTCCTGGGGAAAATGGTAGCTTCCTACGAAGCAATTCAATTAGGCAGGTTCCATGCAAGAACCTTTCAGTGGGACCTGTTGGACAAGTGGTCCGGATCGCATCTTCAGATGCATCGGCTGATAACCCTGTCTCCAAGGACCAGGGTGTCTCTGCTGTGGTGGCTGCAGAGTGCTCATCTCAGAGAGGGCCGCAGATTCGGCATACAGGACTGGGTCCTGGTGACCACGGATGCCAGCCTTCGAGGCTGGGGGGCAGTCACACAGGGAAGAAACTTCCAGGGACTATGGTCAAACCAGGAGATTTCCCTACACATAAATATTCTGGAACTGAGGGCCATTTACAATGCCTTAAGTCAAGCAAGACCCCTGCTTCGAAAACAGCCGGTACTGATTCAGTCAGACAACGTCACGGCGGGCACCCATGTAGACCGACAGGGCGGCACAAGAAGCAGGGTGGCGATGGCAAAAGCAACAAGGATTCTCCGATGGGCGGAAAATCACGTGTTAGCACTGTCAGCAGTGTTCATTCCGGGAGTGGACAACTGGGAAGCAGACTTCCTCAGCAGGCACGACCTCCACCCAGGAGAGTGGGGACTTCATCTAGAAGTCTTCCAAATAATTGTAAACCGTTGGAAAAGGTCACAGGTGGACATGATGGCGTCCCGCCTCAAAAAAGCTAAAAAGATATTGCGCCAGGTCAAGGGACCCTCAGGCGATAGCTGTGGACGCTCTAGTGACACCGTGGGTGTACCAGTCGGTTTATGTGTTCTCTCCTCTGCCTCTCATACCCAAGGTACTGAGAATAATAAGAAGGAGAGGAGTAAGAACTATACTCGTGGTTCCGGATTGGCCAAGAAGAGCTTGGTGCCCAGAACTTCAAGAAGTGATCTCAGAGGACCCATGGCCTCTGCTGCTCAGACAGGACCTGCTGCAGCAGGGGCCCTGTCTGTTCCAAGACTTACCGCGGCTGCGTTTGACGGCATGGCGGTTGAACACCGGATCCTAAAAGAAAAGGGCATTCCGGAGGAAGTCATTCCTACGCTGATAAAGCCAGGAAAGATGTAACCGCAAAACATTATCACCGCATATGGCGGAAATATGTTGCTTGGTGTGAGGCCAGGAAGGCCCAACGGAGGAATTTCAGCTGGGTCGATTTCTGCACTTCCTACAGTCAGGGGTGACTATGGGCCTAAAATTGGGTTCCATTAAGGTCCAGATCTCGGCTCTGTCGATTTTCTTCCAGAAAGAACTGACTTCACTGCCTGAAGTTTAGACATTTGTTAAGGGAGTGCTGCATACTCAGCCCCCTTTTGTGCCTCCAGTGGCACCTTGGGATCTCAACGTGGTGTTGGGTTTCCTAAAGTCACATTGGTTTGAGCCACTTAAAACCGTGGATTTGAAATATCTCACGTGGAAAGTGGTCATGCTGTTGGCCTTGGCTTCGGCCAGGTGTGTGTCAGAATTGGCGGCTTTGTCATGTAAAAGCCCTTATCTGATTTTCCATATGGATAGGGCAGAATTGAGGACTCGTCCCCAGTTTCTCCCTAGGGTGGTATCGGCTTTTCATTTGAACCAACCTATTGTGGTGCCTGCGGCTACTAGGGACGTGGAGGATTCCAAGTTACTGGACGTAGTCAGGGCCTTGAAAATATATGTTTCCAGGACGGCTGGAGTCAGGAAAACTGACTCGCTATTTATCCTGTATGCACCCAACAAGCTAGGTGCTCCTGCTTCGAAGCAGACTATTGCTCGCTGGATCTGTAGCACAATTCAGCTTGCGCATTCTGCGGCTGGACTGCCGCATCCTAAATCTGTAAAAGCCCATTCCACGAGGAAGGTGGGCTCTTCTTGGGCGGCTGCCCAAGGGGTCTCGGCTTTACAACTTTGCCGAGCTGCTGCTTGGTCACGGTCTAACACTTTTGCAAAATTCTACAAATTTGATACCCTGGCTGAGGAGGACCTTGAGTTTGCTCATTCGGTGCTGCAGAGTCATCCGCACTCTCCCGCCCGTTTGGGAGCTTTGGTATAATCCCCATGGTCCTTACGGAGTCCCAGCATCCACTTAGGATGTCAGAGAAAATAAGAATTTACTTACCGATAATTCTATTTCTCGGAGTCCGTAGTGGATGCTGGGGTTCCTGAAAGGACCATGGGGAATAGCGGCTCCGCAGGAGACAGGGCACAAAAAAGTAAAGCTTTAGGATCAGGTGGTGTGCACTGGCTCCTCCCCCTATGACCCTCCTCCAAGCCAGTTAGGTACTGTGCCCGGACGAGCGTACACAATAAGGGAGGAATTTTGAATCCCGGGTAAGACTCATACCAGCCACACCAATCACACCGTACAACTTGTGATCTAAACCCAGTTAACAGTATGATAACAGCGGAGCCTCTGAAAAGATGGCTCACAACAATAATAACCCGATTTTTGTAACTATGTACAAGTATTGCAGATAATCCGCACTTGGGATGGGCGCCCAGCATCCACTACGGACTCCGAGAAATAGAATTATCGGTAAGTAAATTCTTATTTTCTCTATCGTCCTAGTGGATGCTGGGGTTCCTGAAAGGACCATGGGGATTATACCAAAGCTCCCAAACGGGCGGGAGAGTGCGGATGACTCTGCAGCACCGAATGAGAGAACTCCAGGTCCTCTTTTGCCAGGATATCAAATTTGTAGAAATTTACAAACGTGTTCTCCCCTGACCACGTAGCTGCTCGGCAGAGTTGTAATGCCGAGACCTCTCGGGCAGCCGCCCAAGATGAGCCCACCTTCCTTGTGGAATGGGCCTTAACCGATTTAGACTGTGGCAGGCCTGCCTCAGAATGTGCAAGTTGAATTGTGTTACAAATCCAACGAGCAATCGACTGCTTAGAAGCAGGCGCACCCAACTTGTTGGGTGCATACAGTATAAACAGCGAGTCAGATTTTCTGACTCCAGCTGTCCTGGAACATATTTTCAGGGCCCTGACAACTTCTAGCAACTTGGAGTCCTCCAAGTCCCTAGTAGGTGCAAGGCACCACAATAAGCTGGTTCAGGTGAAACACTGACACCACCTTAGGGAGAGAACTGGGGACGAGTCCGCAGCTCTGCCCTGTCCGAATGGACAAACAGATATGGGCTTTTTTGAGAAAAAACCACCAATTTGACACTCGCCTGGTCCAGGCCAGGGCCAAGAGCATGGTCACTTTTTATGTGAGATGCTTCAAATCCACATATTTGACTGGTTTTAAACCAATGTGATTTGAGGAATCCCAGAACTACGTTGAGATCCCACAGTGCCACTGGAGGCACAAAAAAAGGGTTTTGTATATGCAATACTCCCTTGACAAACTTCTGGACTTCAGGAACTGAAGCCAATTCTTTCTGGAAGAAAATTTACAGGGCCGAATTTGAACCTTAATGGACCCCAATTTGAGGCCCATAGACACTCCTATTTGCAGGAATTGCAGGAAACGACCGAGTTGAAATTTCTTTGTGGGGCCTTCCTAGCCTCACACCACGCAACATATTTTCGCCACACGTGGTGATAATGTTGTGCGGTCACCTCCTTTCTGGCTTTGACCAGGGTAGGAATGACCTCTTCCGGAATGCCTTTTTTCCCTTAGGATCCGGCTTTCCATCTCCATGCCGACAAACGCAGCTGCGGTAAGTCTTGGAACAGACATGGTACTTGCTGAAGCAAGTCCCTTCTTAGCGGCAGAGGCCATAAGACCTCTGTAAGCATCTCTTGAAGTTCCGGGTACCAAGTCCTCCTTGGCCAATCCGGAGCCATGAGTATAGTTCTTACTCCTCTACGTCTTATAATTCTCAGCACCTTAGGTATGAGAAGCAGAGGAGGGAACACATACACCGACTGGTACACCCACGGTGTTACCAGAACGTCCACATCTATTGCCTGAGGGTCTCTTGACCTGGCGCAATACCTGTCCCGTTTTTTGTTCAGACGGGACGCCATCATGTCCACCTTTGGTATTTCCCAACGGTTTACAATCATGTGGAAAAAACTTCTCAATGAAGTTTCCACTCTCCCGGGTGGAGGTCGTGCTGAGGAAGTCTGCTTCCCAGTTTCCATTCCCGGGATGAAAAACTGCTGACAGTGTTATCACATGATTTTCCGCCCAGCGAAAAGTCCTTGCAGTTTCTGCCATTGCCCTCCTGCTTCTTGTGTCGCCCTGTCTGTTTACGTGGGCGACTGCCGTGATGTTTTTCCCACTGGATCAATACCGGCTGACCTTGAAGCAGAAGGTCTTGCTAAGCTTAGAGCATTATAAATTTACCCTTAGCTCCAGTATATTTATGTGGAGAAAAGTCTCCATACTTGATCACACTCCCTGGAAATTTTTCCCTTGTGTGACTGCTCCCCAGCCTCTCAGGCTGGGCTCCGTGGTTACCAGCATCCAATCCTGAATGCCGAATCTGCGGCCCTCTAGAAGATGAGCACTCTATAACCACCACAGGAGAGACACCCTTGTCCTTGGATATTGGGTTATCCGCTGATGCATCTGAAGATGCGATCCGGACCATTTGTCCAGCAGATCCCACTGAAAAGTTCTTACGTGAAATCTGCCGAATGGAATTGCTTCGTAGGAAGCCACCATTTTTACCAGGACCCTTGTGCAATGATGCACTGTTTTTAGGAGGTTCCTGACTTGCTCGGATAACTCCCTGGCTTTCTCTTCCGGGAGAAACACCTTTTTCTGGACTGTGTCCAGAATCATCCCTAGGCACAGCAGACGTGTCGTCGGGATCAGCTGCGATTTTGGAATATTTAGAATCCACCCGTGCTGATTGTAGCAGTATCCGAGATAGTGCTACTCCGACCTCCAACTGTTCCCTGGACTATGCCCCTATCAGGAGATCATCCAAGTAAGGGATAATTTAGACGCCTTTTCTTCGAAGAAGAATCATCAATTCGGCCATTACCTTGGTAAAGACCCCGGGGTGCCGTGGACAATCCAAACGGCAGCGTCTGAAACTGATAGTGACAGTTCTGCACCACGAACCTGAGGTACCCTTAGTGAGAAGGGCAAATTTGGGACATAGAGGTAAGCATCCCTGATGTCCCGGGACACTATATAGTCCCCTTCTTCCTGGTTCGTTATCACTGCTCTGAGTGACTTCATCTTAATTTGAACCTTTGTAAGTGTTCAAAAAAATTTTTTTTTTTTAGAATAAGTCTCACCTAGCCTTCTGGCTTCAGTACCACAATATAGTGTGGAATAATACCCCTTTTCTGTAGTAGGAGGGGTAATTTAATTGTCACCTGCTGGGAATACAGCTTGTGAATTTTTTCCCATACTACCTCCTTGTCGGAGGGAGACTTGGTAAAGCAGACTTCAGGAGCCTGCGAAGGGGAAACGTCTCGACATTCCCATCTGTACCTCCGGGATTCTACTTGTAGGATCCAGGGGTCCTGTACGGTCTCAGCGCCATGCTGAGAACTTGTCAGACGCGGTGAAACGCTTCTGTTCCTGGGAATAGGCTGCCTGCTGCAGTCTTCTTCCCTTTCCTCTATCCCTGGGCAGATATGATCTTATAGGGACGAGAGGACTGAGGCTGAAAAGACGGTGTCTTTTTCTGCAGAGATGTGACTTAGGGTAAAAAACGGTGGATTTTCCAGCAGTTGCCGTGACCACCAGGTCCGATGGACCGACCCCAAACAAGTCCTCTTCCTTTATACGGCCATACTGTGCCGTTTGGAATCTGCATCACCTGACCACTGTCGTGTCCATAACATCTTCTGGCAGTTATGGACATCGCGTTTATTCATGATGCCAGAGTGCAAATATCCCTCTGTGCATCTCGCATATATAGAAATGCTCTATAGTCAATAAAATACTGTCCCTGTCAAGGGTATCAATAATTTTAGTCAGGGAATCCGACCAAGCCACCCTAGCTCTGCACATCCAGGCTGAGGCGATCGCTGGCCGCAGTATAACACCAGTATGTGTGTATATACTTTTTATTATATTTTCCAGCCTTGTCAGCTGGTCCTTGAGGACGGCCCTATCTATAGACGGTACCGCCACTTGTTTTGATAAGCGTGTGAGCGCCTTATCCACCTTAAGGGGTGTTTCCCAACGCGCCCTAACTTCTGGCGGGAAAGGGTATACCGCCCATAATTTTCTATCGGGGGGAACCCACGCATCATCACACACTTTATTTAATTTATCTGATTCAGGAAAAACTATGGTAGTTTTTTCACATCCCACATAATACCCTCTTTTGTGGTACTTGTAGTATCAGAAATACGTAACACCTCCTTCATTGCCTTTAACGTGTGGCCCTAATAAGGAATACGTTTGTTTATTCACCGTCGACACTGGATTCAGTGTCCCTGTCTGTGTCTGTGTCGACCGACTAAAGTAAACGGGCGTTTTAAAACCCTTGACGGTGTTTTTGAGACGTCTGGACCGTACTAATTGTTTGTCGGCCGTCTCATGTCGTCAACCGACCTTGCAGCGTGTTGACATTATCACGTAATTTCCTAAATAAGCCATCCATTCCGGTGTCGACTCCCTAGAGAGTGACATCACCATTACAGGCAATTGCTCCGCCTCCTCACCAACATCGTCCTCCTACCTGTCGACACACACGTACCGACACACAGCACACACACAGGGAATGCTCTGATAGAGGACAGGACCCACTAGCCCTTTGGAGAGACAGAGGGAGAGTTTGCCAGCACACACCAAAAACGCTATAATTATATAGGGACAACCTTATATAAGTGTTTTCCCTTATAGCATCTTAATATATATATAAGCATATCGCCAAATTAGTGCCCCCCCTCTCTGTTTTAACCCTGTTTCTGTAGTGCAGTGCAGGGGAGAGCCTGGGAGCCTTCCCTCCAGCCTTTCTGTGAGGGAAAATGGCGCTGTGTGCTGAGGAGATAGGCCCCGCCCCTTTTTCGGCGGCCTCGTCTCCCGCTCTTAACGGATTCTGGCAGGGGTTAAATATCTCCATATAGCCTCCGGAGGCTATATGTGAGGTATTTTTAGCCAAAATAGGTATTCATTTGCCTCCCAGGGCGCCCCCCTCCCAGCGCCCTGCACCCTCAGTGACTGCCGTGTGAAGTGTGCTGAGAGGAAAATGGCGCACAGCTGCAGTGCTGTGCGCTACCTTTAGAAGACTGAGGAGTCTTCTGCCGCCGATTCTGGACCTTCTTACTTCAGCATCTGCAAGGGGGCCGGCGGCAAGGCTCCGGTGACCATCCAGGCTGTACCTGTGATCGTCCCTCTGGAGCTGATGTCCAGTAGCCAAGAAGCCAATCCATCCTGCACGCAGGTGAGTTCACTTCTTCTCCCCTAAGTCCCTCGTTGCAGTGATCCTGTTGCCAGCAGGACTCACTGTAAAATAAAAAACCTAAGCTAAACTTTCCTAAGCAGCTCTTTAGGAGAGCCACCTAGATTGCACCCTTCTCGGCCGGGCACAAAAATCTAACTGGCTTGGAGGAGGGTCATAGGGGGAGGAGCCAGTGCACACCACCTGATCCTAAAGCTTTACTTTTTTGTGCCCTGTCTCCTGCGGAGCCGCTATTCCCCATGGTCCTTTCAGGAACCCCAGCATCCACTAGGACGATAGAGAAAATAAGATTTTACTCACCGGTAAATCTATTTCTCGTAGTCCGTAGTGGATGCTGGGCGCCCATCCCAAGTGCGGATTGTCTGCAATACTTGTATATAGTTATTGTTAACTAAAGGGTTATTGTTATGAGCCATCTGTTGAGAGGCTCAGTTATATTTCATACTGTTAACTGGGTATAGTATCACGAGTTATACGGTGTGATTGGTGTGGCTGGTATGAGTCTTACCCGGGATTTAAAATCCTTCCTTATTGTGTCAGCTCTTCCGGGCACAGTATCCTAACTGAGGTCTGGAGGAGGGTCATAGTGGGAGGAGCCAGTGCACACCAGGTAGTCCTAAAGCTTTCTTTAGTTGTGCCCAGTCTCCTGCGGAGCCGCTATTCCCCATGGTCCTTACGGAGTCCCAGCATCCACTACGGACTACGAGAAATAGATTTACCGGTGAGTAAAATCTTATTTTCGTCACCTCTAGACTCCATAAAATGTTTCCTTCCTCTTCGCCCACGTGCTGGAGAGGTTGCGGCGGTCATGGCTCTTTCCTCCACATCTGGTGGACGTGTCCTAAGATCGCGCTATTTTGGGACTCAGTCGCGCACCTGATAAGTACGGTGCTCCATACCCAGGTATCTAAAGACCCTTGGTCTTTTCTACTGGGCCTCCCCATTGTTAACATACCTCCAGACTCCGGTAAACTACTAACGCAGATCTTAAATGCTGCTCGATGCTCAATTGCCCTCCACTGGAAACAGAGGAAGGCCCCCTCTATTAAGCGGGTCATTGATAAAGTATGGTATTTAGCAAGCATGGAAAAAATCACTGCATACCTCCATAACAGATCTTTCCAGTTTCTTCTGATTTGGGAATTATGGTTCGAATCTCAAGCTCCCACACGTAGTATACGCTCCCCTGAAGGCTCTGTGGCACTCTTACTGTGACTTTTGTAATCTCCTAACCTATCGAATAGACATGGGACCGTTCTTAATATCACCTTTTCGTGTATCTCAAGTATTAACTTCTATTTAGCGCTAGCTCTCCGAGTGGCATTTGCTGGATGCGGAGGCGCACTGGCAGACCCTCCAACTCTGTCTTTTCTCCCTCTACTCTATACCTTCCCCGTCTCTCCCACCTCTTCTTTTCTCTTCTCTCGCCCTTTCTTTATTCTTCCTTTCTTTACTGGTATAGTCACGAGATTATTTCTGGGTTCCTATTTAATCGGTTTGCCTCTGTTACTCCCGATGTATATTTTATCTTTATTTCTCTTATTATCAATGTAATGTCTTTTATTATGGGAACCCTATGACCTCTTTCCTAAGGTTATATTTCTGCTCTATGTCTAATGTTGTTTTATGGATATGCTCTCCCCACGTGTTGTGGGGGGGTTAATGTTATCCCTTATTACCCGAAAATTAAATAAACAATAAAAAAAAAAAGTACATAGGTGAAAGTGGGATATATAGGTTCAGGCGGGCGGCTTTTGAGCCAATTACCGCAATGCCAGGCAGTTTCAATCAGAATAATATAGCGACATTATCCAAAAAGGAAAATATTAGTCCGAACTGCTCTAAAAAATAAGTAAAGGATCATTCACAGTCTGACATTCTTGAAGTTTCCACGTTGGCCCCAGATGCTTCCTTGAGATATGCTTCTATATTCAAGGGGGATAGAAAATCAACAAACTGTGAACCATTATACAGGCGCAGCCGCGCTGGGTAGAAGAGGGCAAATTTTCTATTTTCTTGGATGAGACGGGAACTTAAAGGGGCAAAAGTCACGTCTAGCTTTAGATAGCTCTGCTGAGTAATCCTGAAAAAACAGAATCTTATGTCCTTCCCAGACTAGCTGTTTCATCTTGCGAGATGCAGACCATAGCAAGTCTTTGTGAAGAAAATTCAAAGGCTTGAATATCACTGCCCGGGGTCTGGCGCACTCCTGTGGGGCCTTATCGGGCCTAACCTATGAGCCCTTTCTATAATCAGATCAGAGCATCTCTCCTGCACATGCAGCATTTCAGGCATGGACTTTTTTATGAAATCAAATAAATCTTGACCCTGGACAGCTTCTGGCAGGCCAATAATTCTGAGATTCCCTCTACGGGATCTATTTTCTAAATCTTGAATTTTGTTATGTAATTGCAAGATGTCTTTAGTGTTTCAAGATGTAGATTTTTCTACGTCTGTAAAGGTCTACCCCAATATTTGTTCCATGCCAAGGACCCACTGCGTGAGTTGTGCCGGTTGGCTATTGATATCAGCTGTCTGCTCTTTAAACAGGGGACTGATAGCCTGCTTAATAGGTGTCACCATGTCTGCATGTGTAAACTGTTTTTCTGCAGGTTGCAGCGTTTTATCAGGCACCATTACCTTTACTGCTTGTGCTTTAGTCTGCTGGATTGGAAGGGAGTCTTCTTCTGAGACCTCAGAATCTGCTGTGTGGGAGCCGTCCTCCTGGAAAAGGTTAGCCTGGTCATGCTGCACTTGAGAGGAGACGGCGTTCAGCAACATCTTCGATGCGCTGCTCCTTCTCCCTCCGGCTGCATTATTTACCCCCTGGCATCACGGAGAAGTACCTTTCCCTGCAGCGGTACTCGCCCCCCACAGTCTCAGGCAGCGTGCGTTGAGAGGCTTAACAGCTGTGAAAAAAGCTGGGGCAGCTGGTGAGGCGGAGCTCACAGGTTCAGCGTCCTCTAATCAGCCCGCCGGAATCAGAAGTCTCGAAATACTATTCTTAATTGGGTTTTTCTTAGAAATAAAGGGCCTAATTCAGATCTGATCGCAGCAGCAAATTTGTTAGCACATGGGCAAAACCATGCGCAACGCTGGGGGGGGGGGGGGGCAGATGTAACATGTGCAGAGAGTTAGATTTGGTGGGGTATGTTCAAACTGAAATCTAAATTGCAGTGTAAAAATAAAGCAGCCAGTATTTACCCTGCACAGAACCACCCACTCAAATCGAACTCTCTCTGCACATGTTACATCTCGCTCCCCTGCAGGGCACATGGATTTTCTCATTAGTAAACACATTTCTCCAGTGTAAATAAAGGAAGTTCTTGTGAACCATTTAATTTCTGACATTTCCAAGAATCGGTGCATGACAATAGTTAAGTTGTGTGACTTCTCTGATGTCTAACAAGATCTGATTTAGTTGTAAAACATTTCCCACACTCAGAGCATGGAAATGGTTTCTCACCTGTGTGACTTCTCTTATGTATAACAAGAACTGGTTTTTGTTTAAAACGTTTCCCACACTCAGAGCATGGAAATGGCCTTTCACCTGTGTGAATTCTCTGATGTGCAACAAGATCATTTTTCTGTGTAAAACATTTCCCACACTCAGAACATGGAAATGGCCTTTCACCTGTGTGACTTCTCTGATGTGTAACAAGATATATTTTCCGTGTAAACGATTTCCCACACTCAGAGCATGGAAATGGCCTCTCACCTGTGTGATTTCTCTGATGTCTAACAAGATATCTTTTCCGTGTAAAACATTTCCCACACTCAGAACATGGAAATGGCTTCTCACCTGTGTGACTTCTCAGATGTATAACAAGCTCTGATCTCTGTGTAAAACCTTTCCCACACTCAGAACATGGAAATGGCTTCTCGCCTCTGTGATGTTTCTGATGGTCAACAAGTGATGATTTCCATGTAAAACATTTCCCACAGTCAGAACATGCAAATGGCTTTTCACCTGTGTGAACTCTAAGATGTCTAACAAGATATTTCTTTGAAAAACATTTCCCACACTCAGAGCATGGAAATGAACTCTCACCTGCCTTAGCTGGCTGATGGGTAATAAGCTGTGTGTTCTCTGTAGAGCATTTGGCATCTATAAAAGAGGGAAATATGTTATCTACTCTAAGAGCTGTACTTGATGTACCAGGAGAACGTTCCTCATTAGAAGTAGGATCAGATGATACATCTGCACTGTGGGGTACTGGATGTATAATTGGGGTATTGAGGATGTCGTCATCTTCTATTTCACAAACTGGAGGTAAGATTAGATTTTCCTTTGATGTATTCCTGCTGTTACATCCATCTGCTGGGAATAAAATAATTATATAAAATGATGACCCATAAATTTCATTTTCCTAGAAAGACTCTTGTCAAACACCCTTAAATTGTCATTAAATGGGTAAATTCAAGGTAATGCAAGGTACAATGTAAAACCCATCACCTGGCGTTTTATGCGGGTGTGGTATAATAGACTGTGTCTAGTTAGACAGTCAATAGATAGACATCACATGTTAGACAGTCAAAAGGTCGAGTGTCAAAAGGTCAACATGAAAATGGTTTACATAATTTTTTTGTATTTTTGGGGATTGTGTGGATAGTTTTGTCATCTGGGACCCCCAATTGTAGAAATGCTTCGCTAGCCACGCTTCGGGCTTGGTGGGTCGCTGCACTGGCCACAAGGTTTATAACCAATTCTATGCGGACATGGATAAAGAACGTATGAAAAAGTCCTAAAACATGTAAATAAAAAAAACACAAAAAAAACAAAAACTATCTACTTTTTTAAATGGACCATTTGATTCCGTCTACCTTTTTCATGTTGACCTTTTGACTCTGTTGGCCTAATATGTGTCTAACATATGGCGTCTATCTATTGACTGTCTAACTAGACAATGTCTATCTTCCGGATACAGTTTTATGCTCTATAAAGCATAGAGCAGGATTTACATCTTTATTGTAATTATTTCTGCTGGAATTCACTTTGCAATATTAAAGCCATGTGTGGTGAGAATAAAGTTATAATATGTGCTGTCCAATATTACATTATTGTATAAAATGAAAGCTGAAACGTGTGAAGCGTTCCTCCTTCCCCCAGGCTTGTAGGGGAGATGTGCTATGTCCAGGAGACCTATAAATGCTGCAGTGCAGGGGATTTACCATGTTTATGTAACATTCACAATATGCCAGCCTGTAAATTATAGCAGAACCGTGCACTTTATAGGGACAGCATGACACCTGCACGGTCAGTGCATCAGGTGCGGAGAGCATATATGTGTATATAGCAGGGCTGGCCAAACCAGTTTTCGAGATCTACCAACGGTTCACATTTTCCAGCCCACCTTGCAAGAGCACAGGTGTAGTCATTACTAATTAAGATGTGCTGCATTCATTCCTAACTGACAATTCTACAGATCTCCAGGAGGCCTGGAAAACATGAACTGTTGGTAGATCTCGAGGACCGGTTTGGCCAGCCCTGGTATATAGCAATAGCTTGCTGTTCTCATAATAATTAAACTATCAAGGGCTCTGGTTACTCATGTCACAATAGTGTGCGGTCAAGCTAAGAAACTATCACAGATAAATATCAATACAGTATTGGAATACTCAGTTTCATTTTAACGATATTAAACAAAGTAAATTACTAAAATCATATAACTCATTCTAGTTAAATGTTTATCAATTAGATTTGCTGTCAATCATAAAATGACCAGCCAACCACAAGATGTTATCATTTCGCCAGCTGTCTGGAAAGTCCCGAGATCATCACGCCAACCAATGAGAAGATTGTATTAGACAAAATATTACTCATAATGAATAAAGGACGAGCATTTCTGTATTGTAGGCAGAACCCCACTTGGGTTACATTGGCGTCTCTGTAGTAGTGTCAGCGTTACCATTAATCAAAAACACATTGCATTTATTTTGTTCATAAATCACTCAGTCTAACTATAACATATTCAGTCTACACAAGATTGATCTCCAATGGTTACTCCGAGTTATTTCCTCAATCTCTGGCCAATAACCTTTCTGTCTTCCTTCCACGGCACAGTACAGCCCTCATTCAGTATATTGATCCGTTTTGTTGCTCTGACTCATTTGAAAGTTCCCTTTCAGATACCAAAACCCTGCTCCTTTCCTTGCCCAGACCAGACACAGAGAATCTAAAATGAAATTGCAACTAATAGCACAAGTATACCAGTGTGAACTGGCTCCTCCCTCTATGCCCCTCCTCCAGACCTCCGTATAGGAACTGTGCCCGAGGAGACGGACATTCTCTCGAGAGGAATTATTATTAAACTTGTGGCGAGATTCACACCATCCATAAACATCATGTCGGCTAACATGGCCTTTAACATGTCATGCCAACCAGCATGCATAACGCAACAGCAACAGCTGTTAACATCTGAACACATGAAAAAATGTGCAAAAAGATAAACGTTATCAGCAGGAAAAATGAGCACTGGGCGGGCGCCCAGCATCCTCTACGGACTATGAGAAAAGGATTTACCGGCAGGTAATTAAAATCCTATTTTCTCTTACGTCCTAGAGGATACTGGGGTCCATTTTAGTACCATGGGGATATACCAAAGCTCCCAGTACAGGCGGGAAAGTGCTAGTGTTCCTGCAGAACTGACTGAACAAATCTTAGGTCGTCAGCAGCCAAGGTGTCAAACTTATAAAACTTAGCAAATGTGCTTGCACCTGACCAAGTAGCAGCTCGGCAGATTTGTAAAGTTGAGACACCCCGGGCAGCCGCCCAGGACGAACCCACATTCCTTGTAGAGTGGGATTTTACCGAAGTCGGTAACGGCAATCCTGCCGTGGAATGAGCGTACTGAATGGTACCCCTGATCCAGCGCACAATAGTCTGCTTAGAAGCAGGACCCCCAATCTTGTTGGGGTTATAAAGGACAAACTAAGATTCTGTTTTCCTTATCCTAGCCGTTATTGCAACATAAATCCTCAACGCTCTGATGACATCCAAGGATTTTGAGATGGCTGAGGTGTCAGAAGCCACTAGCACCACCCCAGGTTGGTTGGTTGGTTGATATGAAAAGAAGACACAACCTTTGGAAGAAAGTGCTGACATGTTCTCAGTTCAGCCCTATCTTCATGAAATATTAAGTAAGGACTCTTGTATGAGAGAGATCCTAACTCAGACACCCATCTGCCTGAGGCCAAGGCCAATAGCATGACTACTTTCCAAGTGAGAAACTTCAATTCTACGTCTTGTAGAGGCTCAAACCAGTCCGATTTAAGGAACTGCAACACCACATTAAAAGCCCGTGGCGCCGCAGGAGGCACAAAGGGAGGTTGGATGCGCAGAACCCCCTTTACGAATGTCTGGACCTCAGGAAGAGAAGCCAATTTTTTTGAAAGAAAACTGACAAGGCCGAAATCTGAACCTTGATAGATCCTAATCTCAATCCAGCATCCACACCCGCCTGTAGAAATCGGAGAAGACGTCCTAATTGAAACTCAACCGCAGGAGACTTCTTGGATTCACACCAAGATACATATTTTCTCCAAATACGATGGTAATGTTTGAACGTTACCCCTTTCCTGGCCAGAATAAACGTGGGAATGACTTCATTGGGAATACCCTTACGGGCTAGGATCTGGCGCTCAACAGCAATGCCGTCAAACGCAGCCGCGGTAAGTAATGATAAACTAACAGCCCCTGCTGAAGCAGGTCCTTGCGAAGAGGAAGAGGCCGAGGATCTTCTAGTAATAACTCCTGAAGATCTGGATACCAGACCTTCCTTGGCCAGTCTGGAGCAATGATAATTGCTCAAACTCTTGTTCTTCTGATGATCTTGAGAATCTTTGGAACAAGTGGAAGTGGAGGGAACAGATACACCGACTGAAACACCCACTGGGTCACCAGTGCATCCACTGCTATTGCTTCTGGGTCTCTCGACCTGGAACAATATGTCGGAAGCTTCTTGTTGACACGAGATGCCATCATGTCCACTTGAGGAACGCCCCAATGACTTGGTACCTTCGCAAAGACTTCTGGGTGGAGGCCCCATTCTCCTGGATGGAGATCATGTCTGCTGAGGAAGTCTGCTTCCCAGTTGTCCACTCCCGGAATGAAAATTGCAGACAGAGCTTTTGCATGTCTTTCTGCCCAGAGGAGTATCTTTGTCACCTCTGCCATTGCCGCCCAGCTTTTTGTTCCGCCTTGACGGTGTATGTGAGCTACTGCCGTTACATTGTCTGACTGGATCTGTATGGAACGACCTTGAAGAAGGTGTGCCGCTTGATGAAGGCTGTTGTACACAGCTCTCAACTCCAGAATGTTTAGGTGAAGGCGAGTTTCTTGACTTGACCATCTTCCTTGGAAGCTTTCTCCTTGCGTGACTGCTCCCCATCCTCGGAGACTTGCTCCGTGGTCACCAGGATCCAGGCCTGAATCCCGAACCTGCGTCCCTCCAGGAGGTGAGAAATTTGTAGCCACAGGAGCGAAATTCTGGCTTTTGCCGACAAGATTATCCTTTGATGCATGTGGAGATGCGACCCTGACCACTTGTCCAGTAGGTCCCACTGGAAGACCCTGGCATGGAAACGGCCATATTGTAGCGCCTCGTAAGCCGCTACCATTTTCTCCAACAGGCGAATGCACTGATGAATTGATACTGTTCTTGGTCTCAAAAGTTGTTTGACCATGTTCTGGATCTCCTGGGCCTTTTCCACCGGTAGAAATATTCTCTGTACCTCGGTGTCCAGTATCATTCCCAAAAATGATAATCTCATTGTCAGTTCCAACTGGGATTTTGGGAAGTTGATGATCCAACCATGCTGTTGAAGCACCTTCAGGGATAATACTATGTTCTGGAGTAACTTGTCCCTGGATCTCGCTTTTATGAGGAGATCGTCCAAATATGGAATTATGTTGACTCCTTGTTTGCGAAGGAGAACCATCATCTTGCTGAATATTCTCGGAGCCGTGGAGAGCCCGAATGGTAATGTCTGGAATTGGTAGTGACAATCCTGAACCGCAAACCTCAGGTATGCTTGATGTGGCGGGTAAATGGGGACATGCAAGTAAGCATCCTTGATGTCCACTGACACCAGAAATTCCTTTTCTTCCAAGCTGAAAATCACTACTCTCAAGGATTCCATCTTGAATTTTAATCTTTTCAAATAAAGATTCAGAGATTTTAGGTTTAAAATCGGTCTGACCGAGCCATCCGGCTTCGGTACCACAAAACAGGCTTGAATAAAAGTCTTGGTTCCTTTGTTGAGCAGGAACCAAGGCAATTACTTTGTCTTGACACAGTATGTGTATTGCGTTCAGGACATTTGTGCTGTCTTGAGCAGAAACTGGTAAGGCTGATTTGAAAAATCGGCATGGGGCAGGTCTTGATATTCCAACTTGTAACCTTGGGATATTATATGTAAAATCCAAGGATCCAGGTCTGAGCGAAGCCAGACTTGGCTAAAAAATAGTAGACATGCCCCCACCCCATCGCACTCCCGCAGAGGAGCCCCAGCATCATGCTGTGGCTTTTGCAGAAGTAGTTGCTGGCTTCTGCTCCTGAAAGCCTGAGGGTGTTGTAGGTTTTCTACCTTTTCCTCTCCCCTTTCCTGTGAAAAAAGGGGTCGTTTTAGCCTTTTTGTACTTGTTGGCCGAAAGGACTGCATAGTATGAGAATTATATACTCTTTTAGCCGCTGCAGCTGCCGACGGCAGAAATGCTGACTTGCCAGATGTAGTAGTCTAGTTTCTCTCCAAAGAGAGCCTCACCATTGTAGGGGAGCGCTTCAATATTTCTTTTGGATTCTGCATCAGCATTCCACTGACGTATGCAGAGTGCCCTGCGGGCTGAAATCACCATAGCAGAGGCCCGTGAGCCCAGTAAGACTACGTCCTTCATAGCCTCAACCAAGTAACCTGCAGAATCTTTAATATGACCTAGAATTTGCAGCATGTCATCTTTATCGACTGTGTCAATACTAACACTTTTCAACTGCATTACCTACCCACGCAGAAGCAATTGTGGGCCTGAGTAATGTACCCGTAGCAACATAGATGGACTTTAAAGTCGTCTCTAATTTGCGGTCAGCAGGTTCTTTTAATGAAGCTGACCCCGAGGGCAGGTAAAATGATTTTCTTTGACAACCTAGAGACTGAGGTGTCTATCTTTGGGGGTGACTCCCACTTACGCCTATCATCTTCAGGGAAAGGGTATGCTACCCGCAACCTTTAGGGATAGCAAATTTCTTTTCCAGGTTAGCCCAGGATTCCTCAAAAAAGTCCTTAGACGGAGGAAAAGTCACCACCTGTTTTTTTATTTAATTTAAAATAATCTTTTTCCTCAGGCAGAGGTGTTGTGTCAGGAAATTCCAACACCTCTTTTATAGAGACTATCATACATTGAATGCTCTTGGATAGTTTGGGATCTACCCCTCTCAAATCCCCAGTGTCGACGTCAGTGTCGGAATCTGCGTCAGTGTACCTTTGCATAATTTAAGCCAGGGACATTTTCTGGGAACTGGAGGGGTCCCGAGTGGATGTTGTAGGTCAGGTCTGGCCAACCTGTGGCTCTCCAGATGTTGTGAAACTACACATCCCAGCATGCCCTGCCACAGTTTTAGCATTCCCTAATAGCACAACTGTGCCAAAGCATGATGGGACTTGTAGTTTTACAACAGCTGGAGAGCCACAGGTTGGCCAGGCCTGTTGTAGGTGAATCAGCAAATAAAGCATCTTCCACAGACTGTCTCCATTGCTTTGTCTGTTCTTCAGACTCAGAAAATTTCCTTGCTAGTTTAGCCATATTACTCTGCAGCTTTCTCACCCACACAGGCTCAGAACACTCTTCTGCCTCCAAAATAGGTTCCTCTGGGGAACTACTTCCTCTAGACATGATACACGCATGTAGTCACACCACTCACACACGGGAGCTAATGGGGACAGACCTACACTAATGTCTGTCAGAGGGACCCAGAGGGAATTGCCAGTCCACACCACGTGCCCAATATGTATTATATACAATGAATATACATATATACCAAAACAGCGTTTTATATCCAATGTGAAGTCCGCAGACTTCAATAAATTATGTGCTCCCCTCCCCTTCTATAACACCCTGGTACTTGTATCAGCGATGTGCGAGAAGAAGCAGCCTGTAGGATCAGCGTTCCGGCGTCTCTGTGAGGAGAAAATGGCGCCAAATGAGTGTTACAAGCAATTCTGAGGTGAAGCCCCGCCCCCCGTAATGGCGTGGTTCAGCCACAGTAATATTTTTACTGGCGGGGGTAGTGTACATCAGCGGCTCACATGTATGTACATTTTGCCAGTGAGAGAGTAAGGATTTATCATGTCCCTCAGAGCGCGCCCATGCCCCTGCGCGCCCTGCACCCTGTGCTGAGAGACATGTTGCTGCGCAGTTTCCCGCACTGCGCTGGTACCTTTATACCGCCATGATGACCAGAGGGCCCCTCTCTGCAGGTCTCCGGTTAATACTCCCCAGCCTTCTGACTTCTGGCTCTGTTAGGGGGTAGCGGCAGTGCTGTGGGAGTGAGCAGCAGCCAGGCAAGGGCTGTGTTCAGTACCCTTCAGGAGCTAATGGTGTCCTGTCAGTGGAAGCAGAGCCATTAAACTAACTGAGAAGTTGGTTCCTACTTCCCCCGCCTAAGTCCCACGAAGCAGGGAAACTGTTGCCAGCAGCTTCCCTGTAAAATAAAAAACCTAACAAAGTCTTTTTCAGCAAACTCGGTAGAGCTTCACTGATGTGTATAAAAAGAGAGATAAAAACCAGCGCTGTAAAGGTGGCCATCCACTACTCAGACTTGTCTGAACTGCAGATAGCATTAGATTTCTCTTGAACTCTCTCGGGAGAGTCCCGGGAATTGGATCAGACCCTGGCTTTAATTTTAATTACATTCACTTCAGATATATCTGATGCGATATATCATGTGCCAGATCGCATCAGATATATCTGATGCACACATGCTACATGCGATTGATCTGATGCTGCTGCTGCCGCTGTTCCCACTCTTGGTGGGTGGGAGTGGTCAGGGAGATGCCAGTCAAGTGACGCTTCAGATGAATCTGATCAGATACATCTGAAGTAAAAAAAACAATCCGATGTGTACCTATTTTCTTCAGATTCAGATAAATAGTTGGGGCAGCCTCAGAGATCTGTAGTTCAGATATATCTGACACGGGAGTGCGCATCGGATCGGAAGAGCCATCCAATGTGACACTTTTCTTCAGATATGACGGTCAGATGTGTCGAAATCTGAAGAAAACTGCCCAAATCGGACTAGTGGATGGGGGCCTTTACTGTTTTATAATAAAAACAATAAACACGGTTATATAAAACGTCTGACTAAGCTGTTATGCGAGCTGTTCCAATGGGGTCTTCAAGATGATTCAACGTAATTAGAAAGACACTCACTTTCAAATTCAGTCTCGCATTCCCATAAAGGTATCTTTTATATTGATAGCAGAGTAAAAGATGATTTTTTCAAAGAAACAGCAAACAATAGGAATAAGACTTACATTAAAATTCAGTCTCGAGTGCACTGAAAGGTTTCTTTATCTCCCACACGTTGTAGACAGGAGACCAGCAGACCGATGTAGTTAAAATCACACACAGATTTATTTCATGAGACTAAAACACACATGGATTCTGCAACAAAAGAACGTCCCGCAATAGATGGATGTTTGTCACAGCATGGATACTTCAACGGGTTTCAAGGATTCTCTCCCCTTTGTCCCTTTTGTCAAATCCTTGAAACGCGTTGAAGTATCCATGCTGTGACAAACATCCATCTATTGCGGGACGTTCTTGTGTTGCAGAATCCATGTGTGTTTTAGTCTCATGAAATAAATCTGTGTGTGATTTTAACTACATCGGTCTGCTGGTCTCCTGTCTACAACGTGTGGGAGATAAAGAAACCTTTCAGTGCACTCGAGACTGAATTTTAATGTAAGTCTTATTCCTATTGTTTGCGGTTTCTTTGAAAAAAATCATCTTTTACTCTGCTATCAATATAAAAGATACCTTTATGGCAGGGGTGGGGAACCTCAGGCCCGAGGGCCTTATAAGGCCCGCAGAGCCACTTGATCTGGCCCGGCCAGGCTCACCTAGCCAGGCGCCCGCTGAGATTTTGTTACTAGTGGACGCCTGGCTTCCAACCCTCAGTAGCAGTCGGAGGCAGGTACGCTCACTCCTGAGCTCTGGCTTCCGGCTCTGGCAGTGTGCGTGTGCTGCTGTGCGGTGTTATGGGAGAGATGTCATGACTTCTCTCCCATAGTTCTGAGGAGCGAGCGCCCAGGCGGAGGGCAACGGTCCGGAAGCAGGAGCGGGCTGGTGAGTATTGTTTTTTTTTCCTTTTAATGTGTGTGTGTAAGCGTCGCTACTAGGGGGCATATCTAATGGGGCATAACACCTGACTGGTGGCATATCTAATGGGGCATAACAAGTGACGGGGCATATCTAATGGGGCATAACAACTGACTGGGGGCATATCTGCTGGGGCATAACAACTGACTGGGGGGATATCTACTGGGGGCATAACTGCTGACTGGGTGTATATCTACTGGGGGCATAACTACTGACTGGGGGCATAACTACTGGGGGCAGGCTCATTTTTAAGTTGATAATTCTTGTATGGCCCCTGAAGGATTTTATAAATATCCCAATGGCCCTTGGTAGAAAAAAGGTTCCCCACCCCTGCTTTATGGGAATGCGAGACTGAATTTGAAAGTGAGTGTCTTTCTAATTATGTTGAATCATCTTGAAGACCCCATGGAACAGCTCGCATAACAGCTTAGTCAGACGTTTTATATAACTGTGTTTATTGTTTTTATTATAAAACAGTAACAGCGCTGGTTTTTATCTCTCTTTTTACATACAAATATTTGCACTTGTGGAATTTTGAGGGTGAATTCCATTGATTTAAGACCAGCTGCTTACATAACAGCGCAGGGCTGCATTCACTACATTTTTATTTCACTGATGTGTAGCCAGTCTCCCGGGCACATTTTCTAAACTGAGGTCTGGAGGAGGGGCATAGAGGGAGGAGCCAGTTCACACTGTTGAAAAAACTTAAAGTACTGAAGGCTCCTGTGGAACAGTCTATACCCCATGATACTAAAATGGACCCCAGCATCCTCTAGGACGTAAGAAAAAAGTGCATCAGGGAACTTCCACTTACCAGAAAAGCTAATAAGACCTACCTAGGCATGGCTTCTTATTGCCAACAGTGTATAAAATACTACTCAGCTATTACACTTCCAGTACAAACACTAGTGGCCTGTATACAACCAGAAAGGTGACACACACAGACATTTGTGGGTATCAGACAGGCCCTCACTGAGACCCCACCTTCCAAAATTGAGATAGGGTCTTCCAAATTATGGTAAAGATTTACAACTACACGAGACCCAGGGTAGTGCATCTTACCCAGTTACATGGGGACAAGCACCATCCTCTAGGCTACTTCAGCTTCACATTGGACCCTGTGACGGAGCTTACACTTACACGCAGAACAGCAATATTAGAAATGTTCTTGTATCAGAATGTAAAATAAATGATTTTATTTCATCCATGTGTCCTATATATGATTTTATGGATGCACAAACCTGGGTGAAGGATTGATGCTCCTGGAGCCAGGATGATAGATAAGGATCTCTAATCTTGTACCAGTCATAAATGTTTGAGGGTAGGAAATTGTATCTTTCATCCTCAAACAAACCAGACCTAGATAGTCATGCTAGGCAATAAAATGAAAGTAGAATTTCAACTCTTAAAGAGAATGGAATGTCACTTCCCACTCCCCAATCTTTTTGCAGACAGCTATGTAGAGAAAGCATATGATACCTTCATATCCAGTGTCCAGCATTGAGCCACTTAAAAATCAGGAAGGTGGGAGGGATTGAAGCTGGAATAAGTACCAGCCTCCCTTAAGAGTCGGTCTTCATTCTCATAGGGTGCAGCTGTGGCTGGAGGTGAATCGATGAGCTCAAACTGTGCAATCACCCACAGCAGGATCCTAAATGAGTGTGTTAGGCTTCTGAATTATTATCTCCTATGATTTTTCTGAGATTTATGTACTTTATGTCTGTCAGTATTTGTAATTTTTATAATCATACCTTGGATGATTTTGTTCGAATTAAAAGATAGATTAATTCTAGCGTATTCCCTGTGCCTCTTGGTGAATCTACGAGTCTGTGCGGCCAAAGCTACTAATGAAATGTGAGTGAGTGTGCAATTAATAATTCTGGATGCAGATAGCTGCAGGGGACTGTCTGGTGTCCATACATTGATGTTTTTGGATTCTTCTGCTGGTGGCAGTAACCGGGTTTTCATTAACCACACTTACTGAGGTAACCATAAGTCACTGGTGATGATTTTCATATTAAGGTATCCGGGAAAAAGGCCGGCCTGTCATGACGGACCCCATTGCCTGAGACATGAAACCATGTAAGAGAGGGGTAGCCATTGCTGTACCCTTGGAAGATAAAACCAGTGACATAGTACTATGACATTCTGTCCATGTGCATGTCCCACATGCTGTCCAGCAAACAGCCTCTGTACAGACAAAACGTGTGACAGCCAATAGACTGACCAAATGAGAATGCACACTGGCTGTCTGGACACTTTCTCACTGCTTTTGAGAGGACTACAACACACCATCAGCAAGTTCTAACCTTGGTAAATATCAGGCGCACACGTGGTCAAAAATGTATTGCCCAGAGTAACAGACTGGCTGATGAAGCTGCTAAGCAAGCAGTCTCCCTCCAAAGCACCAACATCTTACAAAGCTTGCCACATCAGCCCACTAGATTTGCCATGTAGGCAAGTATGCAATAACGATGTTAACCAATACTGGTACACCATTTTACTGCCAGAGAGCCCCTCTCGGACATCCCCCCGAATTACGTTCTGTAGGTTTCTCATTTCCACCAGGACAGCAGGAATATCTGCTTTAGTAGAGCGCGGCAAGTGGTCCTCATCCTCCAAATCTCCATCCAAACCAGTACCTGCAGACGGATTAGGTGGGAGATTTTTGGAAACAGAGGATTGTGGGGGGGGGGGGGGGGGTATTAAAGTATTAACTAAAACAGAGTCAGTGTTAGACGTGAATATAGCAGTCTAAATAATAGTAAAAAAATGTATGTTAGGAAATCCACAAACTAAAAACTGTTGTCAGATCAGTTGGCCACCAAGGAACAGCAATGTAGTCCCCCTCCTCCAGGCTCGCAATAACCGCCCTGAGCGATTCCATCTTGAACTTGAACCTTTTGATAAAAGTGTTTAAGGATTTTAGGATTTAAGATGGGTCTCACCGAACCGTCCGGTTTCGGTACCACAAACATTGTGGAATAGTAACCCTTTCCTTGCTGAAGGAGGGGTACCTTGACAATCACTTGCTGTGAATACAGTTTTTGAACAGCCACCAACACCGCCTCCCTGGCAGAGGGAGTTGCCGGTAAGGCAGATTTTAGGAAACGGTGGGGGGGAGACGTCTCGAATTCCAGCCTGTACCCCTGAAATATTACTTGAAAGACCCAGGGATCCACTTGTGAGAGATCCCACTGAGCGCTGAAATTCCTGAGACGGGCCCCCACCGTACCGGGTCCGCCTGAGCAGCCCCTGCGTCAAGCTGTGGACTTACCGGACGCGGGGGAGGACTTCTGCTCTTGGGAACTAGCTGTGTGTTACAGCTTTTTTCCTCTACCTTTGCCTCTCGGCAGAAATGATGAGCCTCTAGCCCTCTTGCTTTTTTCTGGGGCCGAAAGGACTGTACCTGATAATACGGTGCTTTCTTTTGCTGTGGGGCAGGCTGTGGCAAAAAGGTTGATTTCCCAGCAGTAGCTGTGGACACGAGGTCAGAAAGACCATCCCCAAACAGTTCCAACCCCTTGTAGGGCAAAACTTCCATGTGCCGTTTTGAGTCGGCATCGCCAGACCATTACCGAGTCCATAACCCCCTTCTGGCGGCAATGGACATAGCGCTTATTCTTGATGCCAGCCGGCAAATATCCCTCTGTGCATCACGCATGTATAAGACTGCATCTTTCATATGCTCAATCGTCAGCAAAATACTGTCCCTATCCATGGTATCAATATTATCCGACAGGGAATCTGACCACGCAGCAGCAGCACTGCACATCCAAGCTGATGCAATCGCTGGTCGCAATATAATGCCCGTGTGTGTGTAAATAGCTTTTAGGGTAGCTTCCTGCTTCCTATCAGCAGGTTCCTTCAGGGTGGCCGTATCCGGAGACGGTAGTGCCACCTTCTTTGATAAGCGTGTCAGCACCTTAACTACCCTAGGGGGTGTTTCCCAACGTGACCTATCCTCTGGCGGGAAAGGGTACGCTGCCAATAACCGTTTTTAAATTATCAATTTCTTATCGGGTGAAGTCCACACTTCCTCACACACCTCATTTAATTCCTCAGATGCAGGAAAAACTACAGGTAGTTTTTTCTCACCAAACATAATACCCTTTTTTGTGGTACCTGGGGTATTATCAGAAATGTGTAAAACATTTTTCATTGCCTCAATCATGTAACGGGTGGACCTATTGGAGGGTACACTAGTCTCATCATCGTCGACACTGGAGTCGGTATCCGTGTCGACGTCTGTATCTGTCACCTGAGGTAGCGAGCGTTTTAAAGCCCCTGATGACATTTGAGACGCTGGAACAGGCACAAGCTGTGTAGCCGGCTGCCCTATGTCGTCAAACCTTTTGTGTAAGGAGTTGACACTTTCACGCAATTCCTTCCGTAAGTCCAACCACACAGGTGTCAACCCCGCAGGGGGTGACATCACATTCACAGGCATTTGCTCCGCCTCCACATCATTATCCTCCTCATACATGTCGACACAGCAGTACCGGCACACAGCAGACACACAGGGAATGCTCTTACAGAGGACAGGACCCCAAAAAGCCCTTTGGGGAGACAGAGGGAGAGTATGCCAGCACACACCAGAGCGCTATATATCACAGGGATATCACCTATAAAACGTGTTTTCCCCTTATAGCTGCATAATATATTTATACTGCGCCTAATTTGTGCCCCCCCCTCTCTTTTTTACCCTTTTCTGTAGTGCAGGACTGCAGGGAAGAGCCAGGGAGCGATCCTTCCAGCGGAGCGGTGAGGGAAAAATGGCGCCAGTGTGCTGATGGAGAAGGCTCCGCCCCTTTTTCGGCGGGCTTTCTCCCGCTATTGTAAAAGTTCTGGCAGGGGTTAATAAACACCTATATAGCCCCTGGGGCTATATATGGTGTAAGTTCGTAAGCCAAGGTGTTAATATTGCTGCTCAGGGCGCCCCCCCCCAGCGCCCTGCACCCATCAGTGACCGCATTGTGTGATATGCATGAGGAGCAATGGCGCACAGCTGCAGTGCTGTGCGCTACCTTGGAGAAGACAGAAGTCTTCAGCCGCCGATTTTCCGGACCTTCTTGCTTCTGGCTCTGTAAGGGGGACGGCGGCGCGGCTCCGGGACCGGACGACGAGGTCGGGTCCTGTGTGCGATCCCTCTGGAGCTAATGGTGTCCAGTAGCCTAATAAGCTCAAGCTACCACCACTTAGGTAGGTTCGCTTCTTCTCCCCTTAGTCCCTCGGTTCAGTGAGCCTGTTGCCAGCAGGTCTCACTGAAAATAAAAAACCTAACATATACTTTCTTCCTAGGAGCTCAGGAGAGCCCCTAGTGTGCATCCAGCTCAGCAGGGCACAGAAATCTAACTGAGGCTTGGAGGAGGGTCATAGTGGGAGGAGCCAGTGCACACCAGGTAGTCCTAAATCTTTCTTTAGATGTGCCCAGTCTCCTGCGGAGCCGTCTATTCCCCACGGTCCTTACGGAGTCCCCAGCATCCACTAGGACATCAGAGAAATGCCAGTACAACTAATCTCTAAGGCTTAATGGCTCGTCTCCAGGTTCCTGGTTGTGTTCTGCACTTCAGTTCCTGCATCAGTATCACTACACTGGACATTCCGCTAACCCGCATCAGTATCACTACACTGGACATTCCGCTAACCCGCATCAGTATCATTACACTGGACATTCCGATAACCTGCATCAGTATCACTACACTGGACATTCCGCTAACCCGCATCAGTATCATTACACTGGACATTCCGATAACCTGCATCAGCATCATTACACTGGACATTCCGATAACCTGCATCAGTATCACTACACTGGATATTCCGCTAACCCGCATCTGTATCACTACACTGGATATTCCGCTAACCTGCATCTGTATCACTACACTGGATATTCCGCTAACCTGCATCAGTATCACTACACTGGATATTCCGCTAACCTGCATCAGTATCACTACACTGGATATTCCGCTAACCCGCATCAGTATCACTACACTGGACATTCCGCTAACCCGCATCAGTATCACTACACTGGACATTCCGATAACCTGCATCAGTATCACTACACTGGACATTCCGCTAACCCGCATCAGTATCATTACACTGGACATTCCGATAACCTGCATCAGTATCATTACACTGGACATTCCGATAACCTGCATCAGTATCACTACACTGGATATTCCGCTAACCCGCATCTGTATCACTACACTGGATATTCCGCTAACCTGCATCTGTATCACTACACTGGATATTCCGCTAACCTGCATCAGTATCACTACACTGGATATTCCGCTAACCCGCATCTGTATCACTACACTGGATATTCTGCTAACCCGAATCAGTATCACTACCCTGGATATTCTGCTAACCTGCATCTGTATCACTACACTGGATATTCTGCTAACCCGAATCAGTATCACTACCCTGGATATTCTGCTAACCAGCATCTGTATCACTACACTGGATATTCCGCTAACCTGCACCAGTATCACTACACTGGATATTCCGCTAACCCGCATCTGTATCACTACACTGGATATTCTGCTAACCCGAATCAGTATCACTACACTGGATATTCCGATAACCTGCATCAGTATCACTACACTGGATATTCCGCTAACCTGCATCAGTATCACTACCCTGGATATTCTGCTAACCTGCATCTGTATCACTACACTGGATATTCCGCTAACCTGCATCAGTATCACTACACTGGATATTCCACTAACCCGCATCAGTATCACTACACTGGATATTCCGCTAACCCGCATCAGTATCACTACAATGGATATTCCGCTAACCTGCACCAGTATCACTACACTGGATATTCCGCTAACCTGCATCAGTATCACTACACTGGATATTCCGCTAACCTGCATCAGTATCACTACACTGGATATTCCGATAACCTGCATCAGTATCACTACACTGGATATTCCGCTAACCCGCATCAGTATCACTACACTGGATATTCCGCTAACCCGCATCAGTATCACTACACTGGACATTCCGCTAACCTGCATCTGTATCACTACACTGGATATTCTGCTAACCTGCATCAGTATCATTACACTGGACATTCCGCTAACCTGCATCAGTATCACTACACTGGATATTCCGCTAACCCGCATCAGTATCACTACACTGGATATTCCGCTAACCCGCATCAGTATCACTACACTGGATATTCTGCTAACCTGCATCAGTATCACTACACTGGATATTCCGCTAACCCGCATCAGTATCACTACACTGGATATTCCGCTAACCCGCATCAGTATCACTACACTGGATATTCTGCTAACCTGCATCAGTATCACTACACTGGACATTCTGCTAACCCGCATCAGTATCACTACACTGGACAGTCTGCAAATCCAAATCTGTATCACTACACTGGCTATGCCGCTAACCTGCATCATTATCACTACACTGGATATTCCGCTAACCCGCATCAGTATCACTACACTGGATATTCTGCTAACCCATATTTTTATCACTATACTGGATATTCCGCTAACCTGCATCAGTATCACTACACTGGATATTCTGCTAACCCGCATCAGTATCACTACACTGGACATTCTGCTAACCTGCATCAGTATCACTACACTGGATATTCCGCTAACCTGCATCAGTATCACTACACTGGATATTCTGCTAACCCGCATCAGTATCACTACACTGGACATTCTGCTAACCTGCATCAGTATCACTACACTGGATATACCGCTAACCTGCATCAGTATCACTACACTGGATATACTGCTAACCTGCATCAGTATCACTACAATGGATATTTCGCTAACCTGCATCAGGATCACTACACTGGATATTCCGCTAACCTGCATCAGTATCACTACACTGGATATTCCGCTAACCTGCATCAGTATCACTACACTGGATATTCTGCTAACCCGCATCAGTATCACTACAATGGATATTCCGCTAACCTGCATCAGTATCACTACACTGGATATTCTGCTAACCCGCATCCTTATCACTACACTGGATATTCTGCTAACCTGCATCAGTATCACTACACTGGACATTCTGCTAACCTGCATCAGTATCACTACACTGGATATTCCGCTAACCTGCATCAGTATCACTACACTGGATATTCCGCTAACCTACATCAGTATCACTACACTGGATATTCCGCTAACCTGCATCAGTATCACTACACTGGATATTCCGATAACCTGCATCAGTATCACTACACTGGATATTCCGCTAACCCGCATCAGTATCACTACACTGGATATTCTGCTAACCCGCATCAGTATCACTACACTGGATATTCCGCTAACCTGCATCAGTATCACTACACTGGACATTCTGCTAACCTGCATCAGTATCACTACACTGGATATTCCGCTAACCCGCATCAGTATCACTACACTGGATATTCTGCTAACCTGCATCAGTATCACTACACTGGACATTCTGCTAACCTGCATCAGTATCACTACACTGGATATTCCGCTAACCTGCATCAGTATCACTACACTGGATATTCCGCTAACCTGCATCAGTATCACTACACTGGATATTCCGCTAACCTACATCAGTATCACTACACTGGATATTCCGCTAACCTGCATCAGTATCACTACACTGGATATTCCGATAACCTGCATCAGTATCACTACACTGGATATTCCGCTAACCCGCATCAGTATCACTACACTGGATATTCCGATAACCTGCATCAGTATCACTACACTGGATATTCCGCTAACCCGCATCAGTATCACTACACTGGATATTCTGCTAACCCGCATCAGTATCACTACACTGGATATTCCGCTAACCTGCATCAGTATCACTACACTGGATATTCCGCTAACCTGCATCTGTATCACTACACTGGACATTCTGCTAACCCGCATCAGTATCACTACACTGGACAGTCTGCAAATCCACATCTGTATCACTACACTGGCTATGCCGCTAACCTGCATCATTATCACTACACTGGATATTCCGCTAACCCGCATCAGTATCACTACACTGGATATTCTGCTAACCCATATTTTTATCACTACACTGGATATTCCGCTAACCTGCATCAGTATCACTACACTGGATATTCTGCTAACCCGCATCAGTATCACTACACTGGACATTCTGCTAACCTGCATCAGTATCACTACACTGGATATACCGCTAACCTGCATCAGTATCACTACACTGGATATACTGCTAACCTGCATCAGTATCACTACAATGGATATTTCGCTAACCTGCATCAGGATCACTACACTGGATATTCCGCTAACCTGCATCAGTATCACTACACTGGATATTCCGCTAACCTGCATCAGTATCACTACACTGGATATTCTGCTAACCCGCATCAGTATCACTACAATGGATATTCCGCTAACCTGCATCAGTATCACTACACTGGATATTCTGCTAACCTGCATCAGTATCACTACACTGGACATTCTGCTAACCTGCATCAGTATCACTACACTGGATATTCCGCTAACCTGCATCAGTATCACTACACTGGATATTCCGCTAACCTGCATCAGTATCACTACACTGGATATTCCGCTTACCCGGATCAGAATCATTACACTGGAATTCAGTGATCGCAAAAACGCGCTATGGCGCGTATTTTACCTGAGAATTGATGGTGGGGACTCAAAAATAAAAAAAATGCAGGGTCCCTCAGGACGCGCTCTGACCAGCAGCGCTGCCCTGTGCTGTCTGTCACTTTCATTCAGTCTCCACGACAGCAGAGGGACTGGGGAGGAGACCATGGAGAATGTTCTTTTCCCGCACCGAAAGTTCCGGATACTGCACCCAGGAGCCGCTAAGTACCTCAGGGAGGAGGTAATGCCAATCACTGCCTGTGCCTGCTGCTCCTATGGGGACAGACATGATGAGGCTGCTGTGCTGTCTCCCTGACTACTGACCGGGCCCAGCACTGCAGTAGCTACGGCACTGCGGGGGCCACCATGCTGTTCTCTCTGGGGGAAGGACGAGTAGGCAGCGGGGCAGAGACATGTCGCGCGCACATGATAGGAATAATCCTGCTGTGTGTTCTGTAGCCGGGGCTGTGACCTCTGCGGGCAGGCTGGTGACATGAGGAAATCCACGGTGCCACTCCGGTGAGCTACAGGAGCCAGAATGTGGAGGAAGCAGGAAGATGCCAGCGGTAAGTGGCGGCTGCAGGTGATACAGCATGAGGGTGATATGGGTAGGCTGGAGAATAGTACAGGGAAGCTCCTGCAGGACCAGACCCGCCCCGTTCATTCCCTCTATCCTGACGCTCTGTATTGTTATCGGCTCCATTCATAACCTGCATCAGTATCACTACCCTGGATATTCTGCTAACCTGCATCTGTATACACTGTTTTATTCTATATTCCGATAACCTGCATCAGTATCACTACACTGGATATTCCGCTAACCTGCATCAGTATCACTACACTGGATATTCCGATAACCTGCATCAGTATCACTACACTGGATATTCCGCTAACCCGCATCAGTATCACTACACTGGATATTCCGCTAACCCGCATCAGTATCACTACACTGGATATTCTGCTAACCTGCATCAGTATCACTACACTGGACATTCTGCTAACCTGCATCAGTATCACTACACTGGATATTCCGCTAACCTGCATCAGTATCACTACACTGGATATTCCGCTAACCTGCATCAGTATCACTACACTGGATATTCCGCTAACCTACATCAGTATCACTACACTGGATATTCCGCTAACCTGCATCAGTATCACTACACTGGATATTCCGATAACCTGCATCAGTATCACTACACTGGATATTCCGCTAACCCGCATCAGTATCACTACACTGGATATTCCGATAACCTGCATCAGTATCACTACACTGGATATTCCGCTAACCCGCATCAGTATCACTACACTGGATATTCTGCTAACCCGCATCAGTATCACTACACTGGATATTCCGCTAACCTGCATCAGTATCACTACACTGGATATTCCGCTAACCTGCATCTGTATCACTACACTGGATATTCTGCTAACCCGAATCAGTATCACTACACTGGATATTCCGATAACCTGCATCAGTATCACTACACTGGATATTCCGCTAACCTGCATCAGTATCACTACCCTGGATATTCTGCTAACCTGCATCTGTATACACTGTTTTATTCTATATTCCGATAACCTGCATCAGTATCACTACACTGGATATTCCGCTAACCTGCATCAGTATCACTACACTGGATATTCCGATAACCTGCATCAGTATCACTACACTGGATATTCCGCTAACCCGCATCAGTATCACTACACTGGATATTCCGCTAACCCGCATCAGTATCACTACACTGGACATTCCGCTAACCTGCATCTGTATCACTACACTGGATATTCTGCTAACCTGCATCAGTATCATTACACTGGACATTCCGCTAACCTGCATCAGTATCACTACACTGGATATTCCGCTAACCCGCATCAGTATCACTACACTGGATATTCCGCTAACCCGCATCAGTATCACTACACTGGATATTCTGCTAACCTGCATCAGTATCACTACACTGGATATTCCGCTAACCCGCATCAGTATCACTACACTGGATATTCCGCTAACCCGCATCAGTATCACTACACTGGATATTCTGCTAACCTGCATCAGTATCACTACACTGGACATTCTGCTAACCCGCATCAGTATCACTACACTGGACAGTCTGCAAATCCACATCTGTATCACTACACTGGCTATGCCGCTAACCTGCATCATTATCACTACACTGGATATTCCGCTAACCCGCATCAGTATCACTACACTGGATATTCTGCTAACCCATATTTTTATCACTATACTGGATATTCCGCTAACCTGCATCAGTATCACTACACTGGATATTCTGCTAACCCGCATCAGTATCACTACACTGGACATTCTGCTAACCTGCATCAGTATCACTACACTGGATATTCCGCTAACCTGCATCAGTATCACTACACTGGATATTCTGCTAACCCGCATCAGTATCACTACACTGGACATTCTGCTAACCTGCATCAGTATCACTACACTGGATATACCGCTAACCTGCATCAGTATCACTACACTGGATATACTGCTAACCTGCATCAGTATCACTACAATGGATATTTCGCTAACCTGCATCAGGATCACTACACTGGATATTCCGCTAACCTGCATCAGTATCACTACACTGGATATTCCGCTAACCTGCATCAGTATCACTACACTGGATATTCTGCTAACCCGCATCAGTATCACTACAATGGATATTCCGCTAACCTGCATCAGTATCACTACACTGGATATTCTGCTAACCTGCATCAGTATCACTACACTGGACATTCTGCTAACCTGCATCAGTATCACTACACTGGATATTCCGCTAACCTGCATCAGTATCACTACACTGGATATTCCGCTAACCTGCATCAGTATCACTACACTGGATATTCCGCTTACCCGGATCAGAATCATTACACTGGAATTCAGTGATCGCAAAAACGCGCTATGGCGCGTATTTTACCTGAGAATTGATGGTGGGGACTCAAAAATAAAAAAAATGCAGGGTCCCTCAGGACGCGCTCTGACCAGCAGCGCTGCCCTGTGCTGTCTGTCACTTTCATTCAGTCTCCACGACAGCAGAGGGACTGGGGAGGAGACCATGGAGAATGTTCTTTTCCCGCACCGAAAGTTCCGGATACTGCACCCAGGAGCCGCTAAGTACCTCAGGGAGGAGGTAATGCCAATCACTGCCTGTGCCTGCTGCTCCTATGGGGACAGACATGATGAGGCTGCTGTGCTGTCTCCCTGACTACTGACCGGGCCCAGCACTGCAGTAGCTACGGCACTGCGGGGGCCACCATGCTGTTCTCTCTGGGGGAAGGACGAGTAGGCAGCGGGGCAGAGACATGTCGCGCGCACATGATAGGAATAATCCTGCTGTGTGTTCTGTAGCCGGGGCTGTGACCTCTGCGGGCAGGCTGGTGACATGAGGAAATCCACGGTGCCACTCCGGTGAGCTACAGGAGCCAGAATGTGGAGGAAGCAGGAAGATGCCAGCGGTAAGTGGCGGCTGCAGGTGATACAGCATGAGGGTGATATGGGTAGGCTGGAGAATAGTACAGGGAAGCTCCTGCAGGACCAGACCCGCCCCGTTCATTCCCTCTATCCTGACGCTCTGTATTGTTATCGGCTCCATTCATTCCGAGGACTAGACTCCCCAACTTCTTACCCTCCACCCTGTCACCCGCTCCCCTCTTCCACGATACCCTGTTGGAAGCTCCACAGGGAAGAGGAGCTGGGGTACTGGAGGGATGTAAGAACTGCCCCCACTTCCCCTGTGTATATAACTATGCATATAATAACTGTGACCCTCCTCCCACCTGTGTGTATAATAACTGTGACCCCCCTTCCACTGTGTGTAACTATGCATATAAAAACGTGCCCCCCCTCCCCCTGTGTGTATAATAACTGTGACCCCCCCTTCCCCTGTCTGTATAAGTAATAACTGCCCCCCCCCCCCCGCTTCCCCTGCGCTCTGCCTGGCGCACAGTGTAGAACGTGCTCTGCCTGGCGCACAGTGTAGAACGTGCTCTGCCTGGCGCAATGTATATACCGTGCTCTGCCTGGCGCACAGTGTAGAACGTGCTCTGCCTGGCGCAAAGTGTATAACGTGCTCTGCCTGGCGCAATGTATATACCGTGCTCTGCCTGGCGCAAAGTGTATACCGTGCTCTGCCTGGCGCAAAGTGTATAACGTGCTCTATCTGGCGCAAAGTGTATAACGTGCTCTGCCTGGCGCAAAGTGTATAACGTGCTCTATCTGGCGCAAAGTGTATAACGTGCTCTACCTGGCGCAGTGTGTAGAGGAGGTTCTATATGGTGCAATGTGTATAAGCGGCACTACTGTATGGGGTAATGTGAATTGGCACTATTATGTGACCACGCCCCTTCCCCGTGAAGGTACGTCCCTACATTTTGGGAGCGCGCACTGTCCACTCTTTCAAATATAGGAGGGGGAGCACCAATTCACTTTCAGCCACAAGGGCACCAAAATGTCTAGTTACAGCTCTGGTGCAGGGTGTCCTGTATGCTACACAGCGCAGCAGCACTGTCACCCCCCTCCTCCCCGGGACAACACTTTTGTAGTGTCCAAATCAAGTCTGTGTTTTTATATTTGAATCATTAATAAGAACCTTAATTCCGATGGGAGCCAGAAAAGGACAGGTAGGACCCCGGTTTTTAAAAGTGAGGGGCCCCCGGGACCCACTTTTTTGGGGACTCCGCACGATCACTGCGGATATTCCGCTAACCTGCATCAGTATCACTACACTGGATATTCCGCTAACCTGCATCAGTATCACTACACTGGATATTCCGCTAACCTGCATCAGTATCACTACACTGGATATTCTGCTAACCCGCATCAGTATCACTACACTGGATATTCTGCTAACCCGCATCCTTATCACTACACTGGATATTCTGCTAACCTGCATCAGTATCACTACACTGGACATTCTGCTAACCTGCATCAGTATCACTACACTGGATATTCCGCTAACCCGCATCAGTATCACTACACTGGATATTCCGCTAACCTGCATCAGTATCACTACACTGGATATTCCGCTAACCTGCATCAGTATCACTACACTGGATATTCCGCTAACCTGCATCAGTATCGCTACACTGGATATTCCGCTAACCCGCATCAGTATCACTACACTGGATATTCCGCTAACCTGCATCAGTATCATTACACTGGATATTCCGCTAACCTGCATCAGTATCACTACACTGGATATTCTGCTAACCCGCATCAGTATCACTACACTGGATATTCCGCTAACCCGCATCAGTATCACTACACTGGATATTCTGCTAACCCGCATCAGTATCACTACACTGGACATTCTGCTAACCCGCATCAGTATCACTACAATGGATATTCCGCTAACCTGCATCAGTATCACTACACTGGATATTCTGCTAACCCGCATCTGTATCACTACAATGGATATTCCGCTAACCTGCATCTGTATCACTACACTGGATATTCTGCTAACTTGCATCAGTATCACTACACTGGACATTCTGCTAACCCGCATCAGTATCACTACACTGGATATTCCGCTAACCTGCATCAGTATCACTACACTGGACATTCTGCTAACCTGCATCAGTATCACTACACTGGATATTCCGCTAACCTGCATCAGTATCACTACACTGGATATTCCGATAACCTGCATCAGTATCACTACACTGGATATTCTCCTAACCTGCATCAGTATCACTACACTGGATATTCCGCTAACCTGCATCAGTATCACTACATTGGATATTCTGCTAACCTGCATCAGTATCACTACACTGGATATTCCGATAACCTGCATCAGTATCACTACACTGGACATTCTGCTAACCTGCATCAGTATCACTACACTGGATATTCCGCTAACCTGCATCAGTATCACTACACTGGATATTCCGATAACCTGCATCAGTATCACTACACTGGATATTCTCCTAACCTGCATCAGTATCACTACACTGGATATTCCGCTAACCTGCATCAGTATCACTACATTGGATATTCTGCTAACCTGCATCAGTATCACTACACTGGATATTCTGCTAACCCGCATCCTTATCACTACACTGGATATTCTGCTAACCTGCATCAGTATCACTACACTGGACATTCTGCTAACCCGCATCAGTATCACTACAATGGATATTCCGCTAACCTGCATCAGTATCACTACACTGGATATTCTGCTAACCCGCATCCTTATCACTACACTGGATATTCCGCTAACCTGCATCAGTATCACTACACTGGATATTCTGCTAACCCGCATCCTTATCACTACACTGGATATTCCGCTAACCCACATCAGTATCACTACACTGGATATTCCGCTAACCCGCATCAGTATCACTACACTGGATATTCCGATAACCTGCATCAGTATCACTACACTGGATATTCCGCTAACCCGCATCAGTATCACTACACTGGATATTCTGCTAACCCGCATCAGTATCACTACACTGGATATTCCGCTAACCCGCATCAGTGTCACTACACTGGATATTCCACTAACCAGCATCAGTATCACTACACTGGATATTCTGCTAACCCGCATCAGTATCACTACAATGGATATTCCGCTAACCTGCATCAGTATCACTACACTGGATATTCCGCTAACCTGCATCAGTATCACTACACTGGATATTCTGCTAACCCGCATCCTTATCACTACACTGGATATTCCGCTAACCCGCATCAGTATCACTACACTGGATATTCTGCTAACCTGCATCAGTATCACTACACTGGATATTCCGCTAACCCGCATCAGTATCACTACACTGGATATTCCGCTAACCCGCATCAGTATCACTACACTGGATATTCTGCTAACCTGCATCAGTATCACTACACTGGACATTCTGCTAACCCGCATCAGTATCACTACACTGGACAGTCTGCAAATCCACATCTGTATCACTACACTGGCTATGCCGCTAACCTGCATCATTATCACTACACTGGATATTCCGCTAACCCGCATCAGTATCACTATACTGGATATTCTGCTAACCCATATTTTTATCACTATACTGGATATTCCGCTAACCTGCATCAGTATCACTACACTGGATATTCTGCTAACCCGCATCAGTATCACTACACTGGACATTCTGCTAACCTGCATCAGTATCACTACACTGGATATTCCGCTAACCTGCATCAGTATCACTACACTGGATATACCGCTAACCTGCATCAGTATCACTACACTGGATATACTGCTAACCTGCATCAGTATCACTACACTGGATATTCCGCTAACCTGCATCAGTATCACTACACTGGATATTCCGCTAACCTGCATCAGTATCACTACACTGGATATTCCGCTAACCTGCATCAGTATCACTACACTGGATATTCTGCTAACCTGCATCAGTATCACTACACTGGATATTCTGCTAACCCGCATCAGTATCACTACAATGGATATTCCGCTAACCTGCATCAGTATCACTACACTGGATATTCTGCTAACCTGCATCAGTATCACTACACTGGACATTCTGCTAACCTGCATCAGTATCACTACACTGGATATTCCGCTAACCTGCATCAGTATCACTACACTGGATATTCCGCTAACCTGCATCAGTATCACTACACTGGATATTCTGCTAACCCGCATCAGTATCACTACAATGGATATTCCGCTAACCTGCATCAGTATCACTACACTGGATATTCCGCTAACCTGCATCAGTATCACTACACTGGATATTCTGCTAACCCGCATCCTTATCACTACACTGGATATTCCGCTAACCCGCATCAGTATCACTACACTGGATATTCCGCTAACCCGCATCAGTATCACTACACTGGATATTCTGCTAACCTGCATCAGTATCACTACACTGGACAGTCTGCAAATCCACATCTGTATCACTACACTGGCTATGCCGCTAACCTTCATCATTATCACTACACTGGATATTCCGCTAACCCGCATCAGTATCACTACACTGGATATTCTGCTAACCCATATTTTTATCACTACACTGGATATTCCGCTAACCTGCATCAGTATCACTACACTGGATATTCTGCTAACCCGCATCAGTATCACTACACTGGACATTCTGCTAACCTGCATCAGTATCACTACACTGGATATTCCGCTAACCTGCATCAGTATCACTACACTGGATATTCCGCTAACCTGCATCAGTATCACTACACTGGATATTCTGCTAACCCGCATCAGTATCACTACAATGGATATTCCGCTAACCTGCATCAGTATCACTACACTGGATATTCCGCTAACCTGCATCAGTATCACTACACTGGATATTCTGCTAACCCGCATCCTTATCACTACACTGGATATTCCGCTAACCCGCATCCTTATCACTACACTGGACATTCTGCAAATCCACATCTGTATCACTACACTGGCTATTCCGCTAACCCGCATCAGTATCACTACACTGGCTATTCCGCTAACCTGCATCAGTATCACTACACTGGACATTCTGCAAATCCACATCTGTATCACTACACTGGCTATTCCGCTAACCCGCATCAGTATCACTACACTGGATATTCCGCTAACCCGCATCAGTATCACTACACTGGATATTCTGCTAACCTGCATCAGTATCACTACACTGGACAGTCTGCAAATCCACATCTGTATCACTACACTGGCTATGCCGCTAACCTTCATCATTATCACTACACTGGATATTCCGCTAACCCGCATCAGTATCACTACACTGGATATGCCGCTAACCTTCATCATTATCACTACACTGGATATTCTGCTAACCCGCATCCTTATCACTACACTGGACATTCTGCAAATCCACATCTGTATCACTACACTGGCTATTCCGCTAACCCGCATCAGTATCACTACACTGGATATTCCGCTAACCCGCATCAGTATCACTACACTGGATATTCCGCTAACCTGCATCAGTATCACTACACTGGACATTCTGCAAATCCACATCTGTATCACTACACTGGCTATTCCGCTAACCCGCATCAGTATCACTACACTGGATATTCCGCTAACCCGCATCAGTATCACTACACTGGATATTCTGCTAACCTGCATCAGTATCACTACACTGGACAGTCTGCAAATCCACATCTGTATCACTACACTGGCTATGCCGCTAACCTGCATCAGTATCACTACACTGGACATTCTGCTAACCCATATTATTATCACTACACTGGATATTCCGCTAACCTGCATCAGTGTCCTTATACAGGACATTCAGCTACCACTATCTTCTACACAATGTCACATGATCAGTGGAACTCATTGATTGAAAGAAACACAAGACCACCACCAGGTACCAAAAGCCAACGTTTCAATTATGGTGCATTTTCATCAGAGCAAATATATCAAATTGTTCATTTGTATGTATCCACAAGGTAAGCTCGACAACCACTGAACCAATTTTGATGGTGTTTCAATGAAATGTTCCTTGAGATCCCCTGAGTAATAGAGGCTATAAATTATCATGTTAAATGGCTAATTAGCAAACAAGATAAAAAAAATATATAAACAGTGTAAGGACATCTTGTGGCCAAAAAGCAGAATGCGATTAGGCTATAAATCAGGAACTGAGCAGTTTCATCAGCCACAGAGTTTGTATAATTCATGAGTTTCTGGGTTTACCCTTGTACCATGGTAATCCTACACATTACATACATACACAAAAACACATATATACCGTATATACTCGAGTATTAGTCGACACGTATATAAGCCGAGGCACCTAATTTTACCACAAAAAACCTGGGAAAACGTATTGACTCGAGTATAAGCCTAGGGTGGGAAATGCAGCTCTAGCCGTACACAGCCCTCAGTGCCAGATATGCCCCCACACTGCCAGATATGTCCTCATAGTGCCAGATATGCCCCCACAGTGCCAGATATGCCCTCACAGTGCCAGATATGCCCTCATAGTGCCAGATATGCCCTCACACTGCCAGATATGTCCTCATAGTGCCAGATATGCCCCCACAGTGCCAGATATGCTTTAATAGTGCCAGATATGCCCTCATAGTGCCAGATATGCCCTCATAGTGCCAGATATGCCCCCACAGTGCCAGATATGCCCCCACAGTGCCAGATATGTCCTCATACTGCCAGATATGCCCCCAGAGTGCCAGATATGCCCTCATAGTGTCAGATATGCCCCCACAGTGCCAGATATGCCCTCATACTGCCAGATAAGCATGCCCCCTCAGTGCCAAATATGCTCCCCCAGTGCCTGCTATAACTTACCCTCCGCCGCTCCCGCGTTGTCTTGTGAAGGAGGGACACGAAGGGCACAGCGCGCGCCTCTCCTGTGTCCCTCCTGTGTCTCCGGTGGGTCTGTTAAATTAAGTGCCGGTTCGTGAGCCAATCAGAACTCACCAACGGGTACTTCCTTTAATAGACCCGCCGCTGCCGCCGGAGACGCAGGAGGGACACAGGAGAGGCGCGCGCTGTGCCCTCCGTGTCCCTCCTTCCCACTTCACTGCACTGCCAGCACTGACTGGAGTATAAGCCGAGGGGGCTTTTTCAGCACAAATAAAAAAAATGCTGAAAAAGTCGGCTTATACTCGAGTACATACGGTATATACTGTGGTGAGAGGGGCTGTCTCTCACCTGAATTACCCACATCCCCATGGCATTAGCTCCCTCAATGGAGACTAAAGTAAAACCTGTGCAGTGAAAATTTGGAACTCTGGGTTCTGTGGGTTTGCCAGATCCAGCAGGAACTCCTCACTGAGAGACAGGAAGGTTTAAAACTCTTATACCCAGTGTTCTGGGCACTGATGCTAAATAGTGGCCAGTTAGTAGGCCGAGTCTCCGTAGTGCCTGGGACTAATGTTATTGGCTGTGCCAGGCTAGCACAGCAGATTGTGGCTGCATGCTATTGCTGCAGACTATTAAACACCTTAGTGCTGGAATATTTGTTTTGCGCTTTTTTATTTAACGTGTATGTATATGTTAAGTTCCAGTGTCTGTTACGCTGCTTCACCGGATATCTGAGTCCTCATTCCTACAACCCTGTTACAATACACAGACACACACACACCAATCCTTTCTCATCAGGAAGCCATTACAGAGTTACCTTACTCTGGAGGACTCAGTGCAGGAGAGGACTAAATGAGAGGGAAGGGGTGGCCACTACACTGCCTGCACAGCTCTAAAGAGGCAGACTGACTGATCTCACTAAGAACTAGGTGAAAGTCCCCATCTGTATAATACTTTCATCGTTCAGTTATATGCCTAAAGCAAAATCAATCTGAAGGCATTTAGCTATGATCTGTCTACAGATTCTGATAATCACCCTGATCTGTCCATAGGGAAAATGAATAAGATTTGTGAACACTGCAATGTGAAAAGATGGCTCAAAGGAACCTCAGGAATATGCTGCTCTAATTGACGCATACATCTAAATGAATTTGAAGACATTCCGGAACTACTAAACAGTTTATTGCTACGAACCCATCAATATTCTATTTTCTGGAAAATATCAGACGATACAACGGATATTTTGCAATGACGTCTTTCCGTGGTACTGAAGACAGGACAATTACATGTCAACTTTTAAGACCCATTGTCAGAGTTACCGCCTAATGGGCAGTTTACTTCCTCCACCTGAAACTAACCACTAGTTTCTGTAGATTTACTATAATGCCGATGAAGATCAGTCATCTTTACATCATAAATAGAACGGGAGGCAGTCTATATACCGCCTGTCGGGTTCCCGGCGGTCAGGATACAAACGCCGGAATCCCGACACCAGCTGAAAAATCCCGAACCGCCGGCTGGTTTCCCTTTTTGGGTGGTGGTCCACGCCACCACTCGGAGGGGGGGGGGGGGGGGGGGGGAGACCCTGTGGCGACCAAAGGAATTATTGCAGAAAATGCGATCGCCTCTGCCGGCCAATCAGGCAGAGGCGTTCGAGGGGCGGGATGGGGAGGGGTGGAAACGCTCCGTTACCAGGGCTGAGACAGAGCGTTGCGGGGGCGTGACCTAAAAAAGGGGGCGTGGCAGCACGAACGGGGGCGTGATCAAAATTATGGCGGCGGGCCTCCAGTGTCGGCAGGACGCATCCTTAATTTCTGCTACCAGATAAATCCTTTTCTTTGAATCCACAGGGGGCACTGGAGTACTCTTGGGATATGGGCGGGGCGTTAGCAGGATAGGCACATTTAAATATTTAAATTGGTAACCCTTCTCCCCCTCCATAGTCCCAAGATGCCTCAGTGTTTTTTGCTGAGCCGAACAGGAGCGAAAGAGAAGATGAACAATGGAGAATTACATATAACATAAGAAGGTAACAAACAACTAGAACAGGGGTGGCCAACCAGACAAAGAGCCAAAAAAATCTTGTTAGGTACGTCAAAGAGCCGAAGGTGAGCATGCAAAAATGAAATGTGGCCTTGTGCCCGCTAGGCCACGCCCTGGTATAACATACATTGAAAAATCCAGATCCACATAAATACATTTTTTAAACCAGATTCAACATAAAATACATTGAAGAAGTCACTTCCGCATAAAATAATTGAAAAGGCCAGAACCATATAAAATATAATGAAAATAAGAATTTACTTACCGATAATTCTATTTCTCGTAGTCTGTAGTGGATGCTGGGAACTCCGTAAGGACCATGGGGGAATAGCGGCTCCGCAGGAGACAGGGCACATCTAAAGAAAGCTTTAGGATCACCTGGTGTGCACTGGCTCCTCCCCCCATGACCCTCCTCCAAGCCTCAGTTAGGATACTGTGCCCGGACGAGCGTACACAATAAGGAAGGATTTTGAATCCCGGGTAAGACTCATACCAGCCACACCAATCACACTGTACAACTTGTGATCTGAACCCAGTTAACAGCATGATAATAGAGGAGCCTCTAGAAAAGATGGCTCACTACAACAATAACCCGAATTTTTTGGTAACAATAATTATGTACCAGTATTGCAGACAATCCGCACTTGGGATGGGCGCCCAGCATCCACTACGGACTACGAGAAATAGAATTATCGGTAAGTAAATTCTTATTTTCTCTGACGTCCTAGTGGATGCTGGGAACTCCGTAAGGACCATGGGGATTATACCAAAGCTCCCAAACGGGCGGGAGAGTGCGGATGACTCTGCAGCACCGAATGAGAGAACTCCAGGTCCTCCTCAGCCAGGGTATCAAATTTGTAGAATTTTACAAACGTATTTGCTCCTGACCAAGTAACTGCTCGGCAAAGTTGTAAAGCCGAGACCCCTCGGGCAGCTGCCCAAGATGAGCCCACCTTCCTTGTGGAGTGGGCATTTTAAGATTTTGGCTGTGGCAGGCCTGCCACAGAATGTGCAAGCTGAATTGTACTACAAATCCAACGAGCAATCGTCTGCTTAGAAGCAGGAGCACCCAGTTTGTTGGGTGCATACAGGATAAACAGCGAGTCAGATTTTCTGACTCCAGCCGTCCTGGAAACATATATTTTCAGGGCCCTGACCACGTCAAGCAACTTGGAACCCTCCAAGTCCTTAGTAGCCGCAGGTACCACAATAGGTTGGTTCATGTGAAATGCAGAAACCACCTTAGGTAGAAATTGAGGACAAGTCCTCAATTCTGCCCTGTCAGAATGAAATATTAAGTAAGGGCTTTTATATGATAAAGCCGCCAATTCTGACACACGCCTGGCTGAAGCCAGGGCTAACTCGTCACTTCCATGTGAGATATTTTAAGTCCACAGTGGTGAGTGGTTCAAACCAATGTGACTTTAGGAAACTCAACACAACATTGAGATCCCAAGGTGCCACTGGAGGCACAAAAGGAGGCTGTATATGCAGTACCCCTTTTACAAATGTCTGAACTTCAGGCACTGAAGCCAGTTCTTTTTGGAAGAAAATCGACAGGGCCGAAATTTGACCCTCAATGGACCCTAATTTTAGGCCCATAGACAGTCCTGTTTGCAGGAAATGGAGGAAACGACCCAGTTGAAATTCCTCTGTAGGGGCCTTCTTGGCCTCACCCCACGCAACATAGTTTCGCCAAATGCGGTGATAATGTTTTGCGGTTACGTCCTTCCTGGCCTTGACCAGGGTAGGGATGACTTCATCTGGAATGCCTTTTTCCTTCAGGATCCGGCGTTCAACCGCCATGCCGTCAAAACGCAGCCGCGGTAAGTCTTGGAACAGACAAGGCCCCTGCTGGAGCAGGTCCTTTCTTAGAGGTAGAGGCCACGGTTCGTCCGTGAGCATCTCTTGAAGTTCCGGATACCAAACCCTTCTTGGCCAATCCGGAACCACGAGTATAGTTCTTACTCCTCTCCTTCTTATGATTCTCAGTACTTTTGGTATGAGAGGGAGAGGAGGGAACACATACATTGACTGGTACACCCACGGTGTTACCAGAGCGTCCACCGCTATTGCCTGAGGGTCCCTTGACCTGGCGCAATATCTGTCTAGTTTTTTGTTTAGACGGGACGCCATTATGTCCACCTTTGGTTTTTCCCAACGGTTTACAATCAGGTGGAAGACTTCTGGGTGAAGTCCCCACTCTCCCGGGTGAAGGACGTGTCTGCTGAGGAAGTCTGCTTCCCAGTTGTCCACTCCCGGAATGAACACTGCTGACAGTGCTATCACATGATTTTCCGCCCAGGGAAAATCCTTGCAGCTTCTGCCATTGCCCTCCTGCTTCTCGTGCCGCCCTGTCTGTTTACGTGGGCGACTGACGTGATGTTGTCCCATTGGATCAATACCGCCTGACCCTGAAGCAGGGGTTTCGCTTGACTTAGGGCATTGTAAATGGCCCTTAGTTCTAGAATGTTTATATGAAGAGATGTCTCCAGGCTTGACCATAAGCCCTGGAAATTCCTTCCCTGTGTGACTGCTCCCCAGCCTCGCAGGCTGGCATCCGTGGCCACCAGGACCCAGTCCCGAATGCCGAATCTGCGGCCCTCTAGAAGATGAGCACTCTGCAACCACCACAGGAGGGATACCCTTGTCCCTGGTGACAGGGTTATCCGCTGAAGCATCTGAAGATGCGACCCGGACCATTTGTCCAGTAGGTTCCACTGTGCGTGGAATCTGCCGAATGGGATTGCTTCGTAGGAAGCCACCATTTTTACCCAGAACCCTTGTGCATTGATGCACTGAAACTTGGTTCGGTTTTAGGAGGTTCCTGACTAGCTCGGATAACTCCCTGGCTTTCTCCTCCGGGAGAAACACCTTCTTTCTGGACTGTGTCCAGGATCATCCCTAGGAACAGAAGACAAGTCGTCGGAACCAGCTGCGATTTTGGAATATTGAGAATCCAATCGTGCTGCCGCAACACTACCTGATATAGTGCTACACCGATCTCCAACTGCTCCCTGGATCTTACCCTTATCAGGGAATCGTCCAAGTAAAGGATAACTAAAATTCCCTTCCTTTGAAGGAATATCATCATTACGGTCATTACTTCAGTAAAGACCCGGGGTGCCGTGGACCATCCCTACGGCAGCGTCCGAACTGATACAGTTCTGTACCATAACCTGAAATACCCTTGGTGAGAAGGGTAAATTTTGACATGAAGGTAAGCATCCTTGATGTCCCGAGACAACATGTAGTCCCCTTCTTCCAGGTTTGCAATCACTGCTCTGAGTGACTCAATTTTGAATTTGAACCTCTGTATGCAAGTGTTCAAAGATTTTAGATTTTAAAATCGGTCTCACCGAGCCGTCTGGCTTCGGTACCACAATAGTGTGGAATAATACCCCGTTCCCTGTTGCAGGAGGGGTACCTTGATTATCACCTGCTGGGAATACAGCTTGTGAATGGCTTCCAAAACTGCCTCCCTGTCAGCGGGAGACGTCGGTAAAACAGACTTTTGGAAACGGCGAGGGGAATACGTCTCGAATTCCAATTTGTACCCCTGAAATATTATCTGAAGGATCCAGGGGTCTACTTGCGAGTGAGCCCACTGCGCACTGAAATTCATTGAGAACGGGACCCCCCCGTGCCTGAACTTGTAAAGCCCTAGCGTCATACTGAGGGCTTGTCAGAGGCGGAAAAGGGTTTCTGTTCCTTGGAACTGGCTGATCTCTGCCGCCATTTTCCTCTCCCTCTGTCATCAGCAGAAAAGAGGAACCCTTTTGTCCGCTTGCCAACCAGGACTGCGCCTGATAATACGGCGTCTTATTTTTGAGAGGCGACCTGGGGTACATCCCCTCTTTTAAGGCAATACTTCCAAATGCCGTTTGGAATCCGCATCACCTGACCACTTTACTGGAAAATTGGACAACGCACTTATACTTGATGCCAGTCGGCAAATATTCCGCTGTGCATCATGCATATATAGAAATGCATCTTTTAATTGCTCTATAGGCAATAATATACTGTCCTTATCTAGGATATCATATTTCCAGTCAGGGAATCCGACCACGCCAACCCAGCACTGCACATCCAGGCTGAGGCGATTGCTGGTCGCAGTATAACACCAGTATGTGTGTAAATACATTTTAGGATACGCTCCCGCTTTCTATCAGCAGGATCCTTAAGGGCGGCCATCTCAAGAGAGGGTAGAGCCCTTGCTTACAAGCGTGTGAGCGCCTTATCCCCCCTAGGGGGTGTTTCCCAACGCACCCTAACCTCTGGCGGGAAAAGGTATACTGCCAATAACTTTTTAGAAATTATCAATTGTTATCGGGGGGAAACCCACGCATCATCACACACCTCATTTTATTTCTCAGATTCAGGAAAACTACAGGAAGTTTTTCCTCACCAAACATAATACCCCTTTTTTTTTGGTGGTATTTATATTATCAGAAGAGTGTAAACTTTTTCCATTGCCTCAATCATGCAATGTGTGGCCCTATTGGAAATCACGGTTGTCTCTTCACCGTCAACACAGGAGTCAGTATCCGTGTCGGCGTCTGTATCTGAGGTAACGGGCGCTTTAGAGCCCCTGTATGAGACGTCTGGACATGCACAAGCTGAGTAGCCGGCTGTCTCATGTCAACCACTGTCTTTTATACAAGGCTGACACTGTCACGCAATTTCAACAGTACATCCACTCAGGTGTCGACCCCCCAGGGGGTGACAACACTATTACAGACACTCTACTCCGTCTCCTCATCATTTTTCTCCTCATACATGTCGACACCAACGTACCGACACACAGCACACACACAGGGAATGCTCTGATAGAGGACAGGACCCCACTAGCCCTTCGGGGAGACAGAGGGAGAGTTTGCCAGCACACACCAGAGCGCTATATATATACAGGGATAACCTTATATAAGTGTTTTTCCCTTTATAGCTGCTGTATTGTTTATACTGCGCCTAATTTGTGCCCCCCTCTCTTTTTTAACCCCTTTCTGTAGTGTAGTGACTGCAGGGGAGAGCCAGGGAGCTTCCCTCCAACTGAGCTGTGAGGGAAAATGGCGCCAGTGTGCTGAGGAGATAGGCTCCGCCCCTTTCTCGGCGTCCTTATCATCCGTTTTCTTGTATGTTTTGGCAGGGGTTAAATGCATCCATATAGCCCAGGAGTTATATGTGATGCATTTATTTTAGCCATAAAAGGTTTTCTATCGATTTATTGCGTCTCAGGGCGCCGCCCCCCCAGCGCCCTGCACCCTCAGTGACCGGAGTGTGAAGTGTGCTGAGAGCAATGGCGCACAGCTGCGGTGCTGTGCGCCTACCTTTATCTGAAGACAGGAAAGTCTTCTGCCGCCGATTTTTCCGGACCTCTTCGCTCTTCTGGCTCTGTAAGGGGGCCGGCGGCGCGGCTCCGGTGACCCATCCAGGCTGAACCTGTGATCGTCCCTCTGGAGCTAATGTCCAGTAGCCTAAGAAGCCCAATCCACTCTGCACGCAGGTGAGTTCGCTTCTTCTCCCCTTAGTCCCTCGATGCAGTGAGCCTGTTGCCAGCAGGTCTCACTGAAAATAATAAACCTAAACTAAAACTTTCACAAAGAGCTCAGGAGAGCCCCTAGTGTGCACTCGTCGGGCACAGAAAATCTAACTGAGGCTTGGAGGAGGGTCATGGGGGGAGGAGCCAGTGCACACCAGGTGATCCTAAAGCTTTCTTTAGATGTGCCCTGTCTCCTGCGGAGCCGCTATTCCCCCATGGTCCTTACGGAGTTCCCAGCATCCACTAGGACGTCAGAGAAAGACGATTCACAAAGTACACTCCAGCTCTCCCATGTATCACTTCAGCCAGCACCCTGCTGTGTCACTCCAGTCAGCTCCCCTACGTGTCACTCCTGTTACCACCCTCCTATGTCACTCCAGCCAGCTCTCCCATGTGTCACTCCTGTTACCAGCCTCCTATGTCACTCCAGCCAGCTCTCCCATGTGTCACTCCTGCCAAAACCCTCCTGTCACTCCAGCCAGCTCTTCCATGTGTCACTCCTGCTACCACCCTCCTATGTCACTCCAGCCAGCTCTCCCATGTGTCACTCCTGTTACCAGCCTCCTATGTCACTCCAGCCAGCTCTCCCATGTGTCACTCCTGCCAAAACCCTCCTGTCACTCCAGCCAGCTCTTCCATGTGTCACTCCTGCTACCACCCTCCTATGTCACTCCAGCCAGCTCTTCCATGTGTCACTCCTTCTACCAACCTCCTATGTCACTCCAGCCAGCTCTTCCATGTGTCACTCCTTCTACCACCCTCCTATGTCACTCCAGCAAGCTCTTCCATGTGTCACTCCTGCTACCACCCTCCTATGTCACTCCAGCCAGCTCTCCCATGTGTCACTCCTGTTACCAGCCTCCTATGTCACTCCAGCCAGCTCTCCCATGTGTCACTCCTTCTACCATTCTCCTATGTCACTCCAGCCAGCTCTCCCATGTGTCACTCCTTCTACCACCCTCCTATGTCACTCCAGCCAGCTCTCCCATGTGTCACTCCTGCTTCCACCCTCCTATGTCACTCCAGCCTCCACCCTCCTATGTCACTCCAGCCAGCTCTTCCATGTGTCACTCCTTCTACCACCCTCCTATGTCACTCCAGCCAGCTCTCCCATGTGTCACTCCTGCTTCCACCCTCCTATGTCACTCCAGCCTCCACCCTCCTATGTCACTCCAGCCAGCTCTCCCATGTGTCACTCCTGCTACCACCCTCCTATGTCACTCCAGCCAGCTCTTCCATGTGTCACTCCTGCTACCACACTCCTATGTCACTCCAGCCAGCTCTCCCATGTGTCACTCCTGCCAAAACCCTCCTGTCACTCCAGCCAGCTCTTCCATGTGTCACTCCTGCTACCACCCTCCTATGTCACTCCAGCCAGCTCTTCCATGTGTCACTCCTTCTACCAACCTCCTATGTCACTCCAGCCAGCTCTCCCATGTGTCACTCCTGCTACCACCCTCCTATGTCACTCCAGCCAGCTCTTCCATGTGTCACTCCTGCTACCACACTCCTATGTCACTCCAGCCAGCTCTTCCATGTGTCACTCCTGCTACCACCCTCCTATGTCACTCCAGCCAGCTCTCCCATGTGTCACTACTTCCAGCACCCTCCATGCGTCACTCCAGCAAGCTCTCCCATCTGTCACTCCTGCTAGAACCCTCATGTGTCACTTCAGAACCCCCCCAACTCATGCCATTGTAGCAGCTCCTTATTACCCCTTTCACGCCGCACAAATATCCCGGTATCGACACGGGGTGGTGTGCGGTGTGAATGGGCCATGGTCAAATTCCTGGGTTGCCTGACCCGATAATTCAACCCGGGTTATAAGCAGTATTATTCCTGGGTTGAATACCAGGTCAGTGGCAGCGTAAACGGGTTCCCGGGTCGATGGGACCCGTTTACTACATAGGGAGAGGTGGCGTGGAGATGAGCTCATCTCCCAACGCCGCCTCCACCCCCGCTGCCGCGCACTACTCCCCTGCAGCTATGGCAACCAACCCAGCAAATTGCCGGGTCGGGATGCCACCTGTTAGGGTCCAATGCCGGATCCCACCCGGGAAGGACCGTTTCTAATTTCCGGGTGGGATCCTGCATTGACGATGTGAAAGGGGCTTAAGGAATCTCTGTTTGACGGTGGGTGTTTTATTAGTAGTATCAGGCTTCCTCAGTCCACAGCCCTTGTAGTGCTTCTGTGTGTCTTTCTGGAGTGCAGTGGTTACCGGATCTATTGTGCTAATGTGACTTCAAGTGTCAGGAGCCACATTTAAAGAAAGAAAGAGCCACATGCGGCTCAAGAACCACAGGTTGGCCACCCCTGAACTAGAAAGTTGAAACGACAACAGATAACAATCACCTTAAGCCTTAAACAACCAGGTGATATGTACTATAAGATACACTGAACCTACCACAAGACAGGTGAAACTGCTCTGGGCGGGCGTCCAGTGGCCCCTATGGATTCAAAGAAAAGGATTTATCTAGCAAGTACCAAAATCCTCTTTTCTTTTCCATCCACTAGGGGTCACTGGCGTACTCTTGGGATGTACCAAAGTTTCCCCCTTGGACGGGAGAGCTGTTTGGCACCTGTAACACCATACGGACAAAGCTAGATGCTGATGCAGCAAACATATCAAACTTGTAAAAGCGCACAAACGTGTGCACTGATGACCACTTAGTTGCACGGCAAAGTTGCGCCGTGGAAGCCCCACAACCTGCTGCCCATTCAGTTCCCATGGAACGTGTGGAATGTTTGGAAACAGATGCAGGCGGTTGTAGACCAGCATGAAAGTAAGCTTGACCAATTGCCAGCTTAATCCATCTAGCCAAGGTCTGTTTGGAAGCTGACCAAGTTTTCCTGACTGCATCATAGAGAACAATCAATGTATCTGTTATGTGTACTGTTGATGTTCGACCTAAATAAATGATAAGTGCGTGTACCACATACAAAGAAGATGGAGTTCCTGAAAAAACAGGAACTACAAATGGTTGACTGATGTGAAAGGAAGAAATTACCTTTGGTAGAAAAGCGGGATTCGTCCGAAGTTCCGCTCTCTCATCACGAAACACCAAATACGGTCGACCTCACCCTCCTCCGCGTCTGATACGTCATCATCAGTGTCAGCCTGCAGGATTTGGGCCAGAGTACCCTTTTGTGGACAAATGGTAGGGGTCTGCAATGCTGGTATGGGTAATGAATCTCTAGTCATCAGGTCATCCACAGACTGTCTTTAGTATTGCGTCTCTATTTCAGTAAGAGACAATTTGTTTGAAATATTTGAGATCATTCCCTTTAATGAATCCAACCATGTAGGTTCAGACCCACTAGCCTGAGAATGTGTACTGTCCTGAGTACACTGTAGTGATTCCCCTGGGGAAGAAAAACACTCTGCCGTGCATGAGACACACTCCTTAGACTTTGTACAATGTAAAAGAACACACACAGTAGAAAGGGAAAACACAGTTAACACACACAGAGTCCTGTAGGGAGACAGAGTATGTTGGAGCCAGTCACACCGCGCCCATAAGTACCCTTATTAGGGTCTTAGTATTCTAATATTGCTCCCACTCCTTGCTATGACTCCCTGGTACCACTGAGGTAGTTTGGGGTCCTTGTGGAGGTGCTGAGCGTCTCTGCCAGTCTGATCTGGGTAAGCTACAGAGGGAAAATGGCGCTGGTGAGCCACTGGATCTGCTCATAGTAAAGCCCCGCACTCTCAATGGTGCGCGGTCTTCCCGGTTTTCATTATACAGGCTGAGGTGTATATATATATATATATATATATATATATCACTTAACAGCGGGTTAGAACCCCTGTAAGCAGTGCTGCCAGTGTGAGTAATGTTTATAGTGGCTCAGCTCACCCCTCACAGCGGTTTAACACAAAGCATGTTATCTGAGCCTGGAGACGCAGCCTGCATGTCAGTGCTGCGCTCCATACCCTTATGCAGTCATTACAGCCAGCGACCCGCTAACCGGGACACCGGCCACCTACTCACCACTCTTCATACTTCTGGCACTGTTAGGGGTGGCAGCGTGCTGCGGGAATGTACGCTCGCCGTGGTGAGGCTTGCGAATAGGTCCCTCAGGAGCTCAGTGTCCTGTCAGCGGGTAACGGGACCAATAACCCTTTGGGAGTTTGGGCCATTCCCCCCACCCTAAGTCCCACGAAGCAGACAGGCTGGTGCCAACCAGCCCTGTACGAAAATAACAAACAGAAATTAAATGCAGAAACCTCTTTAGGAGCTTCCCTAAGCGTGACCTGCTCCTCCGGGCACATTTTCTAAACGGAGTCTGGTAGGAGGGGCATAGAGGGAGGAGCCAGTGCACACTATTGATTTCTTTAAGTGCCCAAGGCTCCTAGTGGACCCGTCTATACCCCATGGTACTAAATGGACCACAGTATCCTCTAGGACTTAAGAGAAAATGGACTTTAGCATGGCCTCTAGCTTACGCTCCGACGGGTCTTTAAGCATTGTTGCAGCTGGTACTGGAATGGTTAACTTTTTTGAAAGTTTTGAAACTGAAGAATCTACTGGTGGCGAATTTTCACATTTAGTTGTCAGACTGTTGGAAATTAGGAATTTAATACCTACCGGTTATTCCTTTTCTCGTAGTCCGTAGTGGATACTGGGGAATGAACTTTAGTACCGTGGGGTATTGATCAGGTACATTGGAGCCTGGCACTTTAAGAAATTAATAGTGTGTGCTGAATCCTCCCCTCTATACCCCTCCTGCAGACTTAGTCTAGGAAAACTGTGCCCAAGGAGACGGACATACTGAGGATAAAACACAAAAGCGGTGAGGTAAAGAACCAACACACAACAACAAATATAGCAGAGCAAACCAGAATAGAGGAAAGCAACGCTAACTATAATAAGGATAGCAGACCCAACCAAGATCACTTACAACCAGGTAAGCAGGAATTTGAAGCACTGAGGCGGGCGCCCAATATTCACTACGGACTACGAGAAAAAGGAATTACCGGTAGGTATTACATTTCTATTTTCTCCTATTGGATACTGGGGAAGTACTTTAGTACCATGGGGAAGTCCCAAAGCTTGGGTGGGAGAGTGCCGAGACCCCTACAAAACCGCCTCACCAAACTCCAGGTCATCTCTGGCCAAGGTGTCGAACTGACAGAATTTTCCAAATGTGTTCAAACCAGACCAAGTAGCCTCATTGCACAACTGTAAGGTCGAGACACCCCGAGCAGCCTCCCAGGAAGATCCCACCAACCTTGTGGAGTGGGCCTGAATAGAACTCAGCAGCGGCAATGTTGCCGAATTATATGCATGTTGAATGGTCAACCTGAGCCAACGAGCAATTGACTGCTTAGAAGCAGGACGACCAATCTTGGTCGCATCATAAAGGACAAAAAGTGAGAGTCAGATTTTCTACGACGAGCAGTCCCCTTGACGTAAATTTTCAAAGCTCTCACAACATCCAGGGACTTTGGAGCAACGGAAGTGTCGGCCAACACTGGAACCACTATTGGCTGATTCACGTGAAAAGCTGACACATCCTTTGGCAAAAACTATGGGCGAGTCATGAGCTCCGCCCTGTCTTCATGAAATATCAAGTACAGCTTCTTAGAGGCCCCCCAATTCTGATACACGTCTTGTAGAGGCTAAGGCCAGCAACATGACTGTCTTCCACGTCAGATATTTCAAGTCTACCCTATGTAAGGGCTCAAACCAGTATGACTGGAGAAAAGCCAAGACCACATTAAGATACCACGGAGCCGTGGGAGGGACAAAGGGTGGTTGAATATGCAGAACACCCTTCAAGAAGGCCTGTACTTCTGGCAACACTGCTATTTGTTTCTGGAAGAAGATAGAAAGAGACGAAATCTGAACTTTGAGAGAGCCTAAACGTAGGCCCATATCCACGCCTGCTTGCAGGAAAAGTAGACAACGACCCAGACGAAACTACGTAGGAGGATATTTTCTACCCTGACACCACGAGACATATTTCTTCCAGATACGGTGGTATTGCTTAGAAGTGACCACCTTACGGGCCTGGACCATAGTGGAAACAACCTTGGATGGGAGACCCTTTCTAGCTAAAATCTCCCTTTCAACCTCCAAGCAGTCAAACGTAGCTGAAGTAAGTCTGAATAGACGAACGGTCCTTGTTGAAGAAGGTACTTGAGCAACGTCAGATGCCAGTATTCCTCCAGAGACATCACCAGGAGGTCCGCATACCAAGCCCTTTGAGGCCAATCTGGGGCAATCAGAATCACTTTCTTTTTTGAGTCTTTGTAGAACTCTTGGAATGAGAGGAATCGGAGGGAACAGATACATGAACTGGTAAGTCCACGGTGCCATCAGAGCATCCAGCGCTACAGCCTGCGGATCCCTCGTTCTACAACAGTAACGACGGAGCTTCTTGTTAAGACGAGAAGCCATCAGGTCTATCTGCGGTTTATATGGTGAACCAGTTGCTGAAACACCTGAGGGTGAAGGCCCCATTCCCCCGGATGGAGGTCATGCCTGCTGAGGAAGTCTGCTTCCCAGTTGTCCACTCCTGGAATGAATATTGCCGAGATGACCCTTGCGTTGGCTTCTGCCCAGAGAAGTATCTTTGATAGGAGGCCTGTAGAAGAGAGTTGTAAATCGCCCTCATTTCCACGATGTTGATTGGGAGTGCAGATTCCTGACTTGACCACTTCCCCTGGAACTGGACCCCTTGGGTCACAGCACCCCAACCCCCGGAGGCTAGCATCAGTCATTAGCAGAGTCCAAGACTGTGTATTGAAACACCGACCCTCCACAAGCTGGGAGACTTGTAGCAACCACAGCAGGTAGATCCGTGCTCTTGGTGACAGGGTGACACACTGGTGCATGTGCAGGTGAGATCTTGACCAAATGGTACCAAAATTGCCTCGTAGGAGGCCACCATCTTGCCCAGCAGGCGAATGCAAAGATGAACGGAATCTTGCGTGGTTTTAGCACCGGGCGGACCATAGCCTGGATAGTCAAGGCCTTGTCCATCGGAAGGTATACCCTCTGGGATACCGTATCCAGGATCATTCCCAGGAACTGAATCCTCAGAGATGGTTCCAGGCCAGACTTCTGGAAATTTAGGATCCATCCATGGTCCGTAAGCAGACAAGTAGTCAAGCCGATGCTGTGTAGCAGTTGTTCCCTGGACAGCGCCTTTATCAGGAGGTCATCCAGGTATGGAACTATGTTGACCCTCATCATGTGCAATTGAAGCTTCATCTCTACCATGACTTTTGTGAATACCCTTGGAGCTGTTGAGAGACCAAAGGGTAAGGCCTGAAACTGGAAATGTTGGTCCAGTACAACGAAACGAAGGTACGCTTGATGAGAGTGTCATATAAGGATATGCAGGTACGCATTCTTGATATCCAGGGAGACCAGAAACTCTCCATCCTCCAGACCTGATATCACTGCTTTTAGTGATTCCATCTTGAATCTGAACACTCGCAAATAAAGGTTCAGAGATTTTAGGTTCAAGATCGGCCGTGCAGAGCCATCCGGTTTCGGAACTACAAAGAGACTTGAGTAAAATCCCTTTGTGTGTAGTGGAGGAGGTACTGGGACAGTAACTCCAGATGAGAGCAGTTTTTGAATGGCCTCGTGTAATGTAACTCTTGCTACAGGTGAAGCTGTAATATCTGTGGGAGAGTGCGTTTATGAGCTACCACCAGATGGGGCTGAGGAGCCTGTCTGTGGTCGGCAGTAGCAAACATGAAAGTATCCGTGGACTGCCTTTCTTGCTTTGCCCTGGCCAATTTAGAATTTATATTAGAAATCATTGTCTTAAATGATTCCACCCACTCAGGTTGCTGTGGGTTACTACCCTGTGAGTGTAGAGAACATTGGGTACACCTTAGGGACCCCTGTGAGGAAGGAGTAAACCTAGCCTTACATGCAGTACACACAGACTTATTTTCAGACATGCTGTTTTTAGATATACAGATGTAAAGATAAATACTGTACAGTTAATAATACGATAGTGAGACAGCACCTTGAACCCAGACAGCCCTGTATGGATTGACACAGAGGATTTGGACCAGCACACAATACCAAAGGACAGATCCGCGCTCCGCCGGGTATATAATAAGTGTAATTTACCTCACAGTGATATAACCGCTAGCTATATGCTCCCCCCCACTATAAACCCCCCTGGTACCAGTACACGCTGGTTATTCAGTGGGTTTGTGGAGGAGCAGTCTCCGTGTGCAGCCAGCCAGAAATCAGCAGCAGGAAATGGAGCCTTTCAGCCTCTGGTGCCGCTCTCTGGGAAGCCCCGCCCCCTCAAGGCGATTGGTCCCTTATGCTATTTATACTGGCACAATTGGTGTCTGGTATTATAGTGTAAAAACTGAGTAATAACCCTTTTTTACAAGTCTGCCAGTGTGGGTATGTAGCGGGCACTGCAGCCCGAAGCCAAGTGACCGCTGCCCCTTCATTCCGCCCTGTTCATCAGGGACCCACTAACAAGGACCCCGGTGTCAGTACTCACCGCACAGCATCAATTTGGCATCTGTTAGGGGTGGCGGCATGCTGCCGGCGTGTGCTCACACCCTGGGGTTTGAGAAACATCACCTCAGGAGCTCAGTGTCCTGTCATACGAACCCCCTCCCCCCCCCCAACCCCCCAAGTCCCACGATGCAGGCAGACTGGTTGCCAACCAGTGTGCCTGAAAATAACAAACTAAAATACATTTCTGAAGAAAACTCTCTGGAGAGTAGCAGAATGCACCCGGCTCCTTGGGAACATTTTTCTAAAACAGAGTCCGCAGGAGGGGCATAGAGGGGAGAAGCCAGCACACACTATGTTTTTCTTAAAGTGCCAGGCTCCAATGGACCCGATCTATACCCCACGGTACTAAAGTACATTCCCCAGTGTCCACTAGGATGTTAGATAAAGGGTAGTTAAGCAGAAACCGCTTTGGCATAGAAAAGCGTTTATCTGGATTCTTCCATGCTTCCATCAACTGCTTATTAAGAGAATCTGAAAAAGGAAAAACACACAGTCGCCCTTTGTCTCTGAGCAAATAAAACCTAATCTTTTGACAGAGGCTCCTCTGTCTTAGTGAAATCTAATATCTGGTGTACTGCCCTGAAGAGATCATCAATGCCCAGGCTATCGGTGACCTCACTATCTGACTCCTGGCTCAGTTCACCTTCCTCCTGTTCTTCCTGAGATACAAGGTCTGGCATTGAATCGTCAGGGTGTAAAATCGTGGAAACTGGTAAATTATGAGACAAACGATGACTACTCTTAGGATTAGAACTATTTATGGACTTTTGTAAACCCTGCAAAGATCTTGAAATATCCTGAGCCCACTTTGGCTGCTCAGACGGCATTGACCGTGGATCAGACTAAGCTGCCTCACGGTCCTTCCATGCAGTGAACAACTCTGACGCCAAATCAGCCATCACACCTGCCATCATAGCCCAAGGAGAATCAGGGCAGAGGTCCTTATTTGGACCCGTATCTGCAAGATACACTGTGCAAGTGGAAGTTCCATCACGTAACACATTATCATAGTTATTGCAGACAAGCTGCTTCTTTGATTAGCATTAGCTTTTCCAGTCATCATGCACACAGACAGACAGTAATACATTGAAACAAACGTCTGCACGACTCAGTAAAAATAACTGAAGTGTGCATAACACTAAGGGGGTCATTCAGAGTTGATCGCTTGCTAGCTAGTTTTAGCAGCTGTGCAAACGCTATGATGCCGTTTACTGGGGATTGTATTTTAGCTTAGCAGAAGTGCGAATGCATGCCTACTCAGCGCTTGCGATCACTTCAGCCTATTCGTGCCTGGGATGCCGCGGACATCCGGAGGGCGCCGCCACCATGGCAAGATCCGCTACTGGTGGTGCCCCCCGTTGCTGGCTGTCACTGCTGTGCGGTGCGTGATGACGTCATCGTGCACCGCACGGCATTGTGGAACGGCACATAGACACTAAGGGTCATGATCGACCTCTAGTGTCTATGTGGTGCTATGGGAGAGATGGAGACAGAGGGCAGCAGCGGTCAGGAATCAGGAGCGGGGATGGGGAGTATTAATTAATTACATTTTTTATTTGTTTCTGTAAGCAGCGCAAAAAGGGGGCACAACTGTACTGGGGGCAATACCACTGGGGGCACAAATGGGGTAAAACTGTACTGGGGGCAATACCACTGGGGGCACAAATGGGGTAAAACTGTACTGGGGGCAATACCACTGGGGGCACAAATGGGGCAAAACTGTACAGGGGGCAATACCATTGGGGGCACAGCTCTACAGAGGGCCCCTTTATGAAGCCACGCCCCTATTTTAGACCGGCGCCACAAGGGCTAGAACAGGCCCTGCCTGATAAGTGCATATTACTCCTCACCTGTGCTGATATCTGTAGGTATTTCCTCCTCCTTACACTGCTGATCACCCCTCACATACGTCTCTTGTTCTCCCTCTGTATCTTCTGCCTTTATATTAGTCACATACGTCTCTTTTTCTCTCTCTATATCTTCTGCCTTCTTATCAGTCACATACGTCTCTTCTTCTCCCTCTATATCTTCTGCCTTCATATCAGTCACATACGTCTCTTCTTCTCCCTCTATATCTTCTGTCTTCATATCAGTCACATACGTCTCTTCTTCTCCCTCTGCATCTTCTGCCTTTATATCAGTCACATGCGTCTCTTCTTCTCCCTCTCTCTCTTCTGCCTTGATATCAGTCACATAAGTCTCTTGTTCTTCCTCTGTATCTTCTGCCTTAATATCAGTCACATACGTCTCTTCTTCTCCCTCTGTATCTTCTGCCTTCATATCAGTCACATACGTCTCTTCTTCTTCCTCTATTTCTTCTGCCTTCATATCAGTCACATACGTCTCTTCTTCTCCCTCCATATCAGTCACATACGTCTCTTCTTCTCCCTCTATATCTTCTGCCTTGATATCAGTCACATACGTCTCTTGTTCTCCCTCTATATCTTCTGCCTTGATATCAGTCACATACGTCTCTTCTTCTCCCTCTATATCTTCCACCTTGATATCAGTCAGACCTTCACCCTAAATAACCAAGAAAACAATAAAATTACACTTTAATAATTTCATAAATGGAGATTAAACAGTAGAATTTTAGTGTAAAGACACACACTAATGTTCTATAGATTATATAGTGAAAAAGGAGATTTATGGTAGACTTACCATTGTTAAATCTCTGAGAGGTACACTGGATTCCACAGGGAATAACATCGGGATGTAGAGTTGGATCTTGATCTGAGGCACCAACAGGCTAAAACTTCGACTGTTTCCAGGATGAACTGCACCGCCTCCTCTATAGTCCCTCCTCCGTGCACAGGAGCTCAGTTTTGTTAACCAGTCCAATGCAGTAACAGTTAAAGAGACGGCAGATGTTAGTCACATAGAACCACATTCTCACGACAGGAGAAGGGACCAGCGGCTAAAGCCATACCAATCCAAAGAAGCTAAGTGCGTCAGGGTGGGCACCCTGTGGAATCCAGTGTACCTCGCAGAAAGAGATTTAACAATGGTAAGTCTACCATAAATCTCCTTTTCTGCAGCGGGGTACACTGGTATTCCACAGGGAATAACATCGGGGATGTCCTAAAGCAGTTCCTCATGGGAGGGGACGCACTGTAGCAGGCACAAGAACCCGGCGTTCAAAGAAGGCATTCTGGGAGGCAGAAGTATCAAAGGCATAGAACCTGATGAACGTGTTCACTGAGGACCACGTAGCCGCCTTGCACAATTGTTCTGTGGACGCACCATGACGGGCCGGCCAAGAAGGTCCAACAGACTGAGTAGAATGGGCCTTGATAGCAGCAGGAGCTGGGAGACCAGCCTGTGTATAAGCTTGTACAATCACCATTCTAATCCATCTGGTCAAGGTTTGCTTGTTTGCAGGCCAGCCACATTTGTGAAAGCCAAACAGCACCAAGAGGGAATCAGCCCTCCTAATGGAGGCAGTCCTTTCCACCTAGGGCCCTCATTCCGAGTTGTTCGCTCGCAAGCTGCTTTTAGCAGCTTTGCACACGCTAAGCTGCCGCCTACTGGGAGTGAATCTTAGCATAGTAAAACTGCGAACGAAAGTTTAGCAAAATTGAGAATAGACACTTCTTAGCAGTTTCTGAGTAGCTCCACACTTACTCGGCATCTGCGATCAGTTCAGTGCTTGTCATTCCTGGTTTGACGTCACAAACACACCCAGAGTTCACCCAGACACTCCCCCGTTTCTCCAGCCACTCCCGCGTTTTTCCCAGAAACGGTAGCGTTTTTTTCACACGCCCATAAAACGATCAGTTTCCCCCCAGAAACACCCATTTCCTGTCAATCACATTACGATCACCAGAACGAAGAAAAGACCTCGTAATGCCGTGAGTAAAATACCTAACTGCATAGCAAATTTACTTGGCGCAGTCGCACTGCGGACATTGCGCATGCGCATTAGCGACTAATCGCTCCGTTGCGACCAAAAAATAACAAGCGAACAACTCGGAATGAGGGCCTATATACGGAGAGCCCGTACCACATCCAAAGACTTTTCTTAGTAAGACAAACCAGGAGAGATAAAGGCCAGAACCACAATCTCTGGGTTAAGGTGGAAAGATGACACCACCGTAGGCAGATAACCAGGGTGAGTACGGAGAACTGCCCGGTTACGATTAAATATCAGGAAGGGTGGACGACAGGATAAAGCGCCTAAGTCCGACACTCTTCTAGCAGAGGCAATAGCCAACAGGACCTTAATAGTAATCCATTTTAGGTCCACAGAATCAAGAGGCTCAAAGGGAGACCCTTGCAGGGCATCAAGGACAACAGACCGATCCCATGGAGCCACAGGAGGGACATAGAGAGGTTGCATCCATATGAACGTCAAGAATAGACGCAATTTTCCTCTGAAACCACATCGACAAGGCAGAAATATGAACCTTGAGGAAAACCAGATGAAGGCCTAAGTCCCGGCCTTGTTGCAGAAAGGCCAGAAGTCATGAGGTTCTGAACTTATATATATATCGTAGTTTTTAGCAGCACACCAGGTGAAGTAAGAGTTCTAGACCCTGTAGTAAAATCCAAGTTGAAGCCGGTTTACAGGCCTTCAGCATAGTTTGGATGACTGCCTCAGAGAATCCTTTGGTTCTGAGGAGTGACGCTTCAAGAGCCACGACGTCAAAGCCAGTCTGGCCAGGTCTGGGTGGACACAAGGGCCCTGAACAAGGGGGTCTGGGCATTGAGTAAGTAATAGAGGACGTTCCATCGATAGACCCTGCAGGTCTGAGAACCAAAGCCGTCTGGGCCACGTTGGAGCGACTAGAAATAGTATTCCTCCTTCTTGCTTGAAATTCCACAGAACTCTGGGCAGGAGTAACCCCGGAGGGAACATGTATGGCAGTCGAAATTTCCATGGAATTGCCAGTGCATCCACGAACGCTGCTTGAGGATCCCTTGTCCGTGATCCAAAGACCGGAACTTTGTGATTGTGTCGACACGTCATCAGGTCTACGTCTTGAAGGCCCTACCTGTCCACAAGAGTACAAACACCTCCGGCTGAAGGCCCCACTCTCCGGCGTGTACGTCCTGATGACTGAGGAAATCCGCTTTCCAGTTGAGGATCCCCAGAATGAACACTGCCGATAAGGCTGGCAGATGGCGCTCCACGCATTCAAGAATTCTGGACACTTCCATCATTGCTCTTCGGTTTCGAGTGCTGCCTTGATGATTTATATATGCCACTGCTGTGGTGTTTCCATCTGTACCAGAACAGGCCTGTTTCTCAACAGAGGCAGGGCTAGTGTCAATGCGTTGAACACCGCTCATAGTTCCAAAATGTTGATGGTGAGTAGAGACTCCTCCTTGGTGTTGCTCGAACACAGCTCCCCAGCCCCTCAGACTGGCGTCCGTTGTCAGGAGGACCCAGATGGGAATCCAGAAGGTACCACCCCCGCTCAACTGTTGATCCCGGAGCCACCAGGAAAGGGACAAGCAGACCTCCGGGGTCAGGACTATCATTTGAGACCTGATCGGCTGAGGCAGACCGTCCCACTTGGAAAGAATTAGCCATTGGAGAAGGTGAGAATGGAATTGAGCATACTCCACCATGTCGAAAGTCGACACCATCAGACCCATTACCTGCATCACCGAGTGCACAGACACTCTTGGGTGAGAGAGGAAATATCTGATTCTGTCCTGAAGTCTCAGGATCTTCTCTGGAGACAGAAACAGCCTCTGGCTGTGCGTATCCAGTAGAGCCCCCAGGTGCACCATGCGCTGCGCCGGGACTAGGGAGGACTTTTTCCAATTGATCAGCCACCCATGGGCTGTGAGGAATTGCACCATCAGCTGGAGATGACTCAGGAGGACATCTTGGGAGCTTGCCAGGATCAGCAGGTCGTCCAGATACAGCAGGATACTGATTCCCTGTTGACGGAGATGAGCTGTCATCACAGCCATGACTTTGGTGAAAATCTGAGAGGCCGTGTCCAGTCCAAATGTCAGAGCCTGGAATTGATAATGTAGGTTGCCAATAGCAAACCGCAGATATTGCTGATGCGAAATGGCAATAGGAACATGCAGGTAAATATCCGGTATATCCATGGATACCATGTAGTCCCCAGGTTCCATGGCCAGTACAATGGAGCGCAGTGTTTCCATACGGAACTTGGAACTCTCACAAACTTGTTCAGTGACTTGAGGTTGAGAATAGGCTGAAAAGACCCATTGGGTTTCGGTACTAGAGACAGGGTCGAGAAGTAGCCCTTCCCTTTTTGAGAGAGGGGCACCGACACCACCACTCCCATCACCAGGAGGGATTGGTCAACCAAGTGTAGAACTTGCGCCTTCAACGAGTCCGATGGGATGACCATTGCGCAGAAATTGTGAAGGGGACATCTCTTGAAAGAGACCACGTATCTGTGAGAGACAACTTCCTGCACCCACGTGTCTTCAGTGGTCCTTAACCAGACCTGGCTGAACTGCAGGAATCTGCCTCCCACCCTGGGGTCCCCCAGGGGGAGGCCCGCCCTGTCATGCTGCAGGCTTGTCCCGTTTGGAAGCAGGCTGACGGGCGGCTCAGGATTGTTTAGGTTTGGGCTTGGTGGTTTTGGAAGCACAAGCCTGTCTCGAGTACGATTGACCTTTTGCTTTCCCTGTAAGCCGAAAGGAATGAAAAGTGGTACTCTTAGCCTTCGGAGCAGAGACTTGGGAGACATGCAGTCTTAGCAGACGCCAAGTCAGTGACAATCTTGTTCAGATCCTCCCCAAAAAGGATGTCTCTCTTAAAAGGGAGTACCTCCAAGGTCTTTTTGCAGTCCAGGTCCACCTTCCAGGACCTTAACCACAAGATTCAGTGAGCCAGAATAGACATAGTAGACGCTTTGGTGGCCATTACACTTGCGTAAGATGCGCAAGACGTGTTACCAAAGTATTTAACATACAAGAGAAGGTAGCCCAGGTTGACTATTGATTGGCCACGGGTGCTACAGGTAGAGTGGGAGAGGTAAGGGACCCAGCTCCCACAACCCCAGCAGCAGGTTCCCCCCCCTGGTAAATCCGCGGGATCAGCGCTGCCTGAGGCAGGAGCGTCCGCGGAATTCCCACCCTGTGTATCAGACATGAGGAATGTATTAGTGGGGCACGCAACAATATAGCCAAATAATATGAATACCGTACACAGACAAAATACACTGAGATGTATAGACTGTGTAGCACTATATATATATATATATATATATATATATATATACATACACACACACATATATATACATATATATATATATACACACACACACCACACACACACTCTGACGCACTTATCCTCACAGGGCTCAGAATATAGTGATAGCAAGGGTGTGATACACTAATGGAAAACACACAGCAGCTATATGGCACACTCAGTCACAAACACAATGCAGGAATAATGTATACAACAATAATACTGCACTGGACAGGCAATTTACATACAATAGCAGATATGTATATGCAGAGAGGTATAACAATACACAGCAGTATTGAATGTATATCACAGAATAATCGTACCACCTATTCTGTCAGTAACACACTTTTCTCCGGCACGGTCCACAGGTTATCCACAGAATAACATTGGGATATGATGGAGCGATAGCGGATTGACACCAAACGATCACAAGCTTTCAGTCCTCCCAGGATGCAATGGGCTCGTCCATATATTCCCGCCCACTGACTCAGTCAAATCAGTTTTTTGTTTGGTGCGGCAGGAGCCGGACCATGGTCACAGGGCTGCGGTTCTGAATACGTTAAAGATCTGTATAGAAGGGGGGCGTGGCCACGGCCGCATCCGGGTAGGCAGCAGAGCACGGGAGCTCCCCGGCTAATTAATCCTTTTACCTCTCCTGGCCCCTGCTCCGGAGCCTGTGCCGCATATCCTGACTGCTGAGCGCTCGGGACAGCGGTGGACGTCCCCCGGCTGTCTCTGCGGAGTGCTTTCTGTCCGCGCCGGCTGCCGCTCGAGTTTCCGGCCTGGGCCGCAGGAGCATCCCCGGCCTCAAGTTCGGCGGCGCACAGCCGCGCTGCCGCGAGTGCACGTGGGCGCGTCCCCGCGGCGAAACACCCCGCAAGTCACGCTGTCTGGAGTCCGCGGCACCCCCTAATACCCGGGGATACTGTCTTCCACTGCTCCTTGCCTGGGATTTCTGTGCTGGGCTGAGCTGCTGGGGGTGGGAGGAGGCTGTGGGCCCGGTGGCCATCTTGGAAGCAACTTCCTCCCCTCATATTATACTGCACTGAGACTGTGGGACAGATTGTAGTGCCTGTGGGTGTGCTGCCCGGCTCCCTATTATCCTGCCTTCACACGTTGCCTTGGTCCACTGCCCTTTCCTGTATCCCTGGGACCTCCTGGCCCACCCCTTCTAGTTACTACTGTTTTTGGGGCGCATTTGATTCTACATCGTCCGCTCTCTGTTGGGCCCTCTGGCACTGAGTACTTGGGACCTGCGAGCCGGCTGAGCCCGATTGGATCCGTGTCGTTCTCGGTTGGTGATCTCAGCGCGCTAATATGGTGAAAGGCGTCAAAGCGCGGCTGCGGCCAAGTTGGAGAAGTTTGCCCGCCAGTCCGCCACCCAGCCGGTGCAGCCATCTCCTAAAGCATCCTCTCCCACCCGCCCTGATCCCCTGGCTGGGGCCGACTCGGGCGCGAATGTGCAGCCCCCCACTCCGTCCATTCAGCAGGTACTGGAGGCGATTGCGGGCAGCGAACAACGCTTGTCGGACAAAATGGAGAAGGTGCAGTGCGATCTTTCTTTACTACGTCAGGATGTCCAGAGAATCCGGGAGAGAGTGGGGGAGGCCGAGACGCGGGTCTCCAATCTGGAGGATCTCTGTGTCCCCCTAAAGCAATCCGTGTCGGCGGTCTCTCAGCAAGTTTCAACAATACAGACCAAGCTTCTGGATATGGAGGGGCGCCTCCATAGAAACAATGTGCGGTTTGTGGGCCTGCCTGAAAGGGAAGAGGGGGCAAACCCTGAAGATTTCTTGGAATCCTGGCTCAAAGAGGCGTATGGTGCGGAATCCTTCACCTCCCAGTTTGTGGTGGAGCGGGCCCACAGGGTTCCTTTCCGGCCTTTACCTCCTCCAGGAGCCCCACCACGAACTTTAATTGCCAAATTTCTACATTATAAGGACCGGGACTCTGTGTTACGCCTGGGTCGCACGAAGGGCCCCCTGCTTCGGAGTGGTGTTCGGGTGTCGGCGTTCCCAGATTTTGCAGCTGACGTCCAGAAAGACCGGGCCCAGTTTCTGCCTATTAAACGGCGTCTACGTGACCTAAATCTTTCCTACTCGATGTTGTTCCCCTCCAGATTGCGGGTGGTCGCAGACGGGGAAACCAAGTTCTTCAGCTCTCCACGGGAGGCGGCGGCCTGGCTGGACAGATATGCTCCAGGCAACCGTCAACTTGCTCCGGACTGATATCCTGATCTTCCTCCTACCTGGGCCTTCTACACGCAAATATATGTCCGGGGAGCACACCCTTGTTACGTTGGTTCTGGACTTTGTTGCGTTGTGTTACATACCTCTGGGGTTTCTTTTTGTATCGGGACTCTAGGTTCTTACGCTACGCATTAGTTTGCCGTAGGCACTTGGATCTCCAGGGTTGGGTTTGTTAGGGATATGTGTATGCCGCTGTTTGGGAAGGTATACGGGGAGGGGGGTTGGTGTCTGGGTATTGTTGGTTTCTATGCAGGTTCTGTTTTTTTTTCTTCAGTTTATTGTTTTCTATATTTTTATTTTTATTTTTTTCTTCTATGTGAGGTATTGATGTGCTGTTTGGGCCGGATAGACTTGTGGCCCGGGGTCTGCAGACGACGCTGTCTTCGGGATAATGTATGGTGTAGGTGGGTAGGGGCGCAGGCGTTTTTGATTCCGAGGTCCCTTAAACACCCTGCGCTGTGTTTCTGGGATGTGTCCCGGATAACCACTTGGGTACCATGCCTGCCTTGACATTTTTGGCATGGAATGTCCGGGGTATCAATAATAAAGTAAAGAGATCCCTGGTACTCAAATTGGTCAGGAAATATGACCCGGACATTGTTTGTCTGAGCGAGACTCATTTAGAAGGTAATAGACTGATGTCGCTCCGCAGGCCTTGGGTGGGATGGGCATATCACTCCTCTCACTCCTCCTTTTCCCGAGGGGTGTCGGTTATGATCAAAAGATCTGTCCAGTTTGAATTGCTTATGGTAAATACTGACACTTGTGGTAGGTTTGTGTTCTTGGAATGCAAATTGAATTCTCAAAATGTTTTCCTGCTGTCAGTTTATGTCCCCCCACCTTTTTCATATGATGTTTTGCAGAAAGCCACCTCATTTATTGCCTCCTCCCCCCATACCCCTGTTATTTGTTTAGGGGACTTTAACAACGTGTTGGATGTCTCCCTGGATAGGTGGAAGTCCCCTTCGGCTCTTGGGGCGGGGGGTACCCCATCTAAATTTGCAGACTTTCTGAGTAATATGCAGTGGGTAGACGCCTGGAGGGTACGAAATCCCGTACTTAGACAGTTCTCGTGCTTCTCCGGCACACATGGCTCATTCTCTAGAATCGATCTGGCCCTGGTTTCCCCTGAGCTTCTGCCCAGAATTCTAGATGTTCACTATGAGGCGCGGGGGGTGTCCGATCATTCGCCCTTGCTGTTATCTTTGGAGGTGGAGTGCCAGAGGGGACAGTCGTATTGGAAGTTACATCCATCCTGGTTGGCTCAGTTGGGTGACTGCTCGGACTTGACATTAAAATGGGAGGGTTTTTTTGCGGATAATGTGGGCTCGGCCCCGGCTCCTGTCATATGGGACTCATTTAAAGCCTTCCTGCGCGGTACACTGATCGGCAAAATCGCTGCACATAAATTGTCATGTAGGGAGAAGGAGAGGACACTTGAATCAGAGTTTAGAGACCTCGAGATCCGTTATCTGGCAGAGGGCACCTCTGCACTTAAAACGCGGTGGCTGACGGCTCAGGTGGCATGGCTGGCCCATCTCTCAGATAAAAATGCGCGCTCCCTGTTGTTTCGGGCCACTAACTTGTATATGCAGGCGGATAGACCGGGAAGCTTGTTAGCCCGCTTGGTACATTATGACCGACCTGGGTCTACGGTTGTGCAGATATCTGGTCCTGATGGCTCCATTGCAGACAACACCCCAGACATTGCGCAAATGTTCCTTTCGTACTATAGGGATTTGTATGAGTCTCGCCTGACGTGCTCTGCGGCAGACTTGGACATATATTTGGATAGTGTGCCCCTCTCCAGACTCTCCCCCGAGGCTTGCAGTTTTCTTGGAGGCACCTTTGACTCTGGAGGAGGTGTCTGCAGCAGTGGGCATGTCCCCCAGTGGCAAATCTCTGGGCTGTGATGGCATCCCCACTGAGCTTTATAAAACACATATAGAGTTCTTTGGCCCCAAGTTGTTTACCATGTTCACGGACACGTTTGCTGCTAATCAACATCCCCCTCAATGTCCGAAGCTGTTATTATAGTGCTGCCGAAGCCCGGCAAGGACCCCAGACTCTTGGAGTCCTATAGGCCAATCTCCCTTATTCCTACTGATGCTAAGATCCTGGCAAAAATTCTGGCAGTTCGGCTCAACTCTGTTATTAAGTCCATAATACATCAGGACCAGTCTGGCTTTATGCCAGGCATGTCCACGTCTATTAACTTGCGCAGGCTGTATACTATTCTGCAAGCTCCACATACCTTCCCCTCGGACTCGGTCGTGGTCTCTTTGGACGCGGCTAAGGCGTTCGATAGCGTTGAATGGTCCTACCTGTGGGCAGTTATGAAATGTATGGGCTTCGGCCCTAACTTCATACAATGGATCAGACTGCTATATCAAAATCCGTGTGCCAGGATCTTGGTAAATGGTTATATTTCATCCTCCTTTACCCTGTCTCGGGGTACCAGACAGGGGTGCCCCCTCTCTCCTGCCCTATTTGCTATTGCCATAGAGCCTTTGGCCTGCCTGATTAGGACACACTCGGACATTGGGGGAATCACCACGGACCTTTGTGTTGACAAGATCGCCCTTTATGCGGATGACCTGCTGTTATTCCTACATGATTATGCTGTTGACATGCCTGTTCTGTTGCAGTTCATTGAGGAATTCGGCGGCTTTTCTGGTCTCCGTATCAACTGGCCCAAGTCATTCATTATGCCCGTCATTGGCCCCCCACCCTCGGCCCCGAAGCTCCCCTTGCCGCTATGCTGGACGGGTCAGTTTAAATATCTCGGAATTCAAATCACAAATAACCTTCTGATTTTATACCCCTGAACTTGGACCCACTGACGCAACTGATTACACGCAAGTCGAGAGCTTGGTGCAAGCTTCCGTTGACAGTGACCGGCAGGGTTAGTCTAATTAAAATGATAATTCTACCCAAACTGTTATACATTCTCCTGCAATCCCCGGTATATATCTTTCCGTCCTTTTTTAGGAAACTGAATGGTATATTATCATCCTTAATATGGGCCAACAAAAGGCCTAGGATAAAGCTGAATACCCTCACTAGGCTGAAGGCTGATGGTGGTTTAGCCCTGCCCAACTTTCAGTTGTACTACTTTGCATCCCAGTTGTTTCACCTTAGTACCTGGATTCAGGGCGGGGATGCCGGTACTTTACAATGGGCATTTCTCCGGTGTTACTACCCGGGCCTCTCTCCGGTGCAGGTTTTGCTGAGTGGGAGGGTTTCTCGGTACTCTCCCCCTGTTGTCTTCCAGGCCATGAAGATCTGGCTAGCTCTGAAAAATATGCTTGGGTTTGATGGCTTGGACCCGGATACTCCCCTCTGGCGCTCTACTTCACTACCCGAGTTGGGGGCTCTTGAGGGTGGGGTGGTGTGGGCTCCATACTCCATTATCTCCATATTCCAATTGTACAGTGATGATACGCTGAAATCGTTTCAGCAGTTAAAGGAGGAATTTGGTCTTCCTAATTCTCATTTTTTTAGATTCCTACAACTCCGACACGCCTTACCATCGCAATTTCGGGACTCACCCCTGACGCTCCTTCATTTCCCCATAAAGACCTTTTTAAGCTCGCTGGGACGGGTTAGGGTGATTTCTTTTACATATTCGTACCTATTAGGGATACTTCATGCAGACCCTCTCTCGGGTCTCCGAGAGCGCTGGGAGGGGGATTTGGGCCCCATAGGCGAGGAGGACTGGGAGCTTGCCCTGGAATACCCGGGTGTGGAGACTAAGTCACTCCGATTTCAACAAATACAGCTCTTTATTTTGCACAGATCCTATATAACACCGGCTCGATTGGCCAGGTTTGGGGCCGACAATACAGCTGTTTGCCCTAAATGTGGGGCTGATGGGGGGTCCTTTTGGCACCTTGTGTGGGAATGTCCGTCCATTCAGGTGTTCTGGTCTGGGGTCAGGTTGATTCTGGAGCACACGGGGATGCCTGGGAGTATGTTGACCTCGAGATTCTGTGTACTGGGAATGGGGGGTCCTGCTTCGGGGTCCAGATGGGAGGGCCTTTATGCTCGTAGTATTTGTGCCCTGGCCAAGGTGTGCATTGCACGGTTATGGATGGCCCCGCGTTGCCCTTCTGTATCAGCCTTTAAGGCACTGGTTAATGACACTCTCCTTAAAGACCGCTATGTATACATGAAAAACAATGCTATTTCCAAATATGAGAAAATATGGTCCCCTTGGATTACTTCTGTATACTCCTCCCCTGCTCTTGTGCTATGAGAGTGTTGCGCCCTGGGGGCAGAGGGGGTCCTGGGTTCATACAAGGCCAGGATGTGATATTACTCATTCTTCATTACTTCATGCACCTCACTAATTGTACTGTAATACTGTACTGCTTCTTGATGGTATTTTTTTATTATTTTTTTATTTTTTGTATTTTTTTATTTGTGTTTTCGTTTTTGTTTATATTTTTTATGTTCTAGAAATTCTGGTAGGCTATGTTCCGGCTTACTAGTTGGAGTTGTAATTGGTAAATAATTGGGGAGAAAATTAAAAATAAGAATTTACTTACCGATAATTCTATTTCTCGGAGTCCGTAGTGGATGCTGGGGTTCCTGAAAGGACCATGGGGGATAGCGGCTCCGCAGGAGACAGGGCACAAAAAGTAAAGCTTTAGGATCAGGTGGTGTGCACTGGCTCCTCCCCCTATGACCCTCCTCCAAGCCTCAGTTAGGTACTGTGCCCGGACGAGCGTACACAATAAGGAAGGATTTATGAATCCCGGGTAAGACTCATACCAGCCACACCAATCACACTGTACAACCTGTGATCTGAACCCAGTTAACAGTATGATAACAGCGGAGCCTCTGAAAGGATGGCTCACAACAATAATAACCCGATTTTTGTAACTATGTACAAGTAATGCAGATAATCCGCACTTGGGATGGGCGCCCAGCATCCACTACGGACTCCGAGAAATAGAATTATCGGTAAGTAAATTCTTATTTTCTCTATCGTCCTAGTGGATGCTGGGGTTCCTGAAAGGACCATGGGGATTATACCAAAGCTCCCAAACGGGCGGGAGAGTGCGGATGACTCTGCAGCACCGAATGAGAGAACTCCAGGTCCTCCTTAGCCAGGGTATCAAATTTGTAGGATTTTACAAACGTGTTTGCCCCTGACTAAATAGCCGCTCGGCAAAGTTGTAAAGCCGAGACCCCTCGGGCAGCCGCCCAAGATGAGCCCACCTTCCTTGTGGAATGGGCATTTACATATTTTGGCTGTGGCAGGCCTGCCACAGAATGTGCAAGCTGAATTGTATTACACATCCAACTAGCAAAAGTCTGCTTAAAAGCAAGAGCACCCAGTTTGTTGGGTGCATACAGGATAACAGCAAGTCAGTTTTCCTGACTCCAGCCGTCCTGGAACCTATATTTTCAGGGCCCTGACCACATCTAGCAACTTGGAGTCCTCCAAGTCCCTAGTAGGCGCAAGACACCCCAATAAGCTGGTTCAGGTGAAACACTGACACCACCTTAGGGAGAGAACTGGGGACGAGTCCGCAGCTCTGCCCTGTCCGAATGGACAAACAGATATGGGCTTTTTTGAGAAAAAAACCACCAATTTGACACTCGCCTGGTCCAGGCCAGGTCCAAGAGCATGTTCACTTTTCATGTGAGATGCTTCAAATCCACAGATTTGACTGGTTTTAAACCAATGTGTTTTGAGGAATCCCAGAACTACGTTGAGATCCCACAGTGCCACTGGAGGCACAAAAGGGGGTTGTATATGCAATACTCCCTTGACAAACTTCTGGACTTCAGGAACTGAAGCCAATTCTTTCTGGAAGAAAAATCGACAGGGCCGAAATTTGAACCTTAATGGACCCCAATTTGAGGCCCATAGACACTCCTGTTTGCAAGAAATGCAGGAATCGACCGAGTTGAAATTTCTTCGTGGGGCCTTCCTGGCCTCACACCACGCAACATATTTTCGCCACATGTGGTGATAATGTTGTGCGGTCACCTCCTTTCTGGCTTTGACCAGGGTAGAAATGACCTCTTCCTGAATGCCTTTTCCCTTAGGATCCGGCGTTCCACCGCCATGCCGTCAAACGCAGCTGCGGTAAGTCTTGGAACAGACATGGTACTTGCTGAAACAAGTCCCTTCTTAGCGGCAGAGGCCATAAGTCCTCTGTGAGCATCTCTTGAAGTTCCGGGTACCAAGTCCTTCTTGGCCAATCCGGAGCCATGAGTATAGTTCTTACTCCTCTACGTCTTATAATTCTCAGTACCTTAGGTATGAAAAGCAGAGGATGGAACACATACACCGACTGGTACACCCACGGTGTTACCAGAACGTCCACAGCTATTGCCTGAGGGTCTCTTAACCTGGCGCAATACCTGTCCCGTTTTTTGTTCAGACGGGACGCCATCATGTCCACCTTTGGTAATTCCCAACGGTTTACAATTATGTGGAAAACTTCCCCATGAAGTTCCCACTCTGCCGGGTGGAGGTCGTGCCTACTGAGGAAGTCTGCTTCCCAGTTTCCATTCCCGGAATGAAACACTGCTGACAGTGCTATCACATGATTTTCCGCCCAGCGAAAAGTCCTTGCAGTTTTTGCCACTGCCCTCCTGCTTCTTGTGCCGCCCTGTCTATTTACGTGGGCGACTGCCGTGATGTTTTATCCCACTGGATCAATACCGGCTGACCTTGAAGCAGAGGTCTTGCTAAGCTTAGAGCATTATAATTTTACCCTTAGCTATATTTATGTGGAGAAAAATCTCCAGACTTGATCACACTTCCTGGAAATTTTTTCCTTGTGTGACTGCTCCCCAGCCTCTCGGGCTGGCCTCCGTGGTCACCAACATCCAAAACTGAATGCCGAATCTGCGGCCCTCTAGAAGATGAGCACTCTGTAACCACCACAGGAGAGACACCCTTGTCCTTGGATATAGGGTTATCCGCTGATGCATCTGAAGATGCGATCCGGACCATTTGTCCAGCAGATCCCACTGAAAAGTTCTTGCATGAAATCTGCCGACTGGAATTGCTTCGAAGGAAGTCACCATTTTTTTACCATGGCCCTTGTGCAATGATGCACTGATTTTAGGAGGTTCCTGACTAGCTCGGATAACTCCCTGGCTTTCTCTTCCGGGAGAAACACCTTTTTCTGGACTGTGTCCAGAATCATCCCTAAGCACAGGAGACTTGTTGTCGGGATCAGCTGCGATTTTGGAATATTTAGAATCCACCCCTGCTGTTGTAACAGTATCCGAGATAGTGCTACTCCGACCTCCAACTGTTCCCTGGACTTTGCCCTTATCAGGAGATCGTCCAAGTAAGGGATAATTAAGACGCCTTTTCTTCGAAGAAGAACCATCATTTCGGCCATTACCTTGGTAAAGACCCGGGGTGCCGTAGACAATCCAAACGGCAGCGTCTGAAACTGATAGTGACAGTTCTGTACCACGAACCTGAGGTACCCTTAGTGATAAGAGCAAATTTGGGACATGGAGGTAAGCATCCCTGATGTCTCGGGACACCAGATAGTCCCCTTCTTCCCGGTTCGTTATCACTGCTCTGAGTGACTCCATCTTGATTTGAACCTTTGTAAGTGTTCAAATTTTTTTAGATTTAGAATAGGTCTCACCTAGCATTCTGGCTTCAGTACCACAATATAGTGTGGAATAATACCCCTTTTCTTGTTGTAGGAGGGGTAATTTAATTATCACCTGCTGGGAATACAGCTCGTGAATTTTTTTTTTTAATTTTTTTTTCCATACTGCCTCCTTGTCGGAGGGAGACCTTGGTAAAGCAGACTTCAGGAGCCTGCGCAGGGGAAACGTCTCGACATTCCAAACTGTACCCCTGGGATACTACTTGTAGGATCCAGGGGTCCTGTACGGTCTCAGCGTCATGCTGAGAGCTTGTCAGAAGCGGTGGAACGCTTCTGTTCCTGGGAATGGGCTGCCTGCTGCAGTCTTCTTCCCTTTCCTCTATCCCTGGGCGGATATGACTCTTATAGGGACGAAAGGACTGAAGCTGAAAAGACGGTGTCTTTTTCTGCAGAGATGTGACTTAGGGTAAAAACGGTGGATTTTCCAGCAGTTGCCGTGGCCACCAGGTCCGATGGACCGACCCCAAATAACTCCTCTTCCTTTATACGGCAATACACCTTTGTGCCGTTTGGAATCTGCATCACCTGACCACTGTCGTGTCCATAAACATCTTCTGGCAGATATGGACATCGCACTTACTCTTGATGCCAGAGTGCAAATATCCCTCTGTGCATCTCGCATATATAGAAATACATCCTTTAAATGCTCTATAGTCAATAAAATACTGTCCCTGTCAAGGGTATCAATATTTTTAGTCAGGGAATCCGACCAAGCCACCCCAGCTCTGCACATCCAGGCTGAGGCGATCGCTGGTCGCAGTATAACACCAGTATGTGTGTATATACTTTTTATGATATTTTTCCAGCCTCCTGTCAGCTGGCTCCTTGAGGACGGCCCTATCTATAGACGGTACCGCCACTTGTTCTGATAAGCGTGTGAGCGCCTTATCCACCCTAAGGGGTGTTTCCCAACGCGCCCTAACTTCTGGCGGGAAAGGGTATACCGCCCATATTTTCTATCGGGGGGAACCCACGCATCATCACACACTTCATTTAATTTATCTGATTCAGGAAAAACTACGGTAGTTTTTTCACATCCCACATAATACCCTCTTTTGTGGTACTTGTAGTATCAGAAATATGTAACACCTCCTTCATTGCCCTTAACGTGTGGCCCTAATAAGGAATACGTTTGTTTATTCACCGTCGACACTGGATTCAGTGTCCCTGTCTGTGTCTGTGTCGACCGACTAAAGTAAACGGGCGTTTTAAAACCCCTGACGGTGTTTTTGAGACGTCTGGACCGGTACTAATTGTTTGTCGGCCGTCTCATGTCGTCAACCGACCTTGGCGCGTGTTGACATTATCACGTAATTCCCTAAATAAGCCATCCATTCCGGTGTCGACTCCCTAGAGAGTGACATCACCATTACAGGCAATTGCTCCGCCTCCTCACCAACATCGTCCTCATACATGTCGACACACACGTACCGACACACAGCACACACACAGGGAATGCTCTGATAGAGGACAGGACCTACTAGCCCTTTGGAGAGACAGAGGGAGAGTTTGCCAGCACACACCAAAAACGCTATAATTATATAGGGACAACCTTATATAAGTGTTTTCCCTTATAGCATCTTTTTTATATATTTCTAACGCCAAATTAGTGCCCCCCCTCTCTGTTTTAACCCTGTTTCTGTAGTGCAGTGCAGGGGAGAGCCTGGGAGCCTTCCCTCCAGCCTTTCTGTGAGGGAAAATGGCGCTGTGTGCTGAGGAGATAGGCCCCGCCCCTTTTTCGGCGGCCTCGTCTCCCGCTCTTAACGGATTCTGGCAGGGGTTAAATATCTCCATATAGCCCCCGGAGGCTATATGTGAGGTATTTTTAGCCAAAAAAGGTTTTCATTTGCCTCCCAGGGCGCCCCCCTCCCAGCGCCCTGCACCCTCAGTGACTGCCGTGTGAAGTGTGCTGAGAGGAAAATGGCGCACAGCTGCAGTGCTGTGCGCTACCTTAAGAAGACTGAGGAGTCTTCTGCCGCCGATTCTGGACCTCTTCTCGTTTCAGCATCTGCAAGGGGGCCGGCGGCGAGGCTCCGGTGACCATCCAGGCTGTACCTGTGATCGTCCCTCTGGAGCTAATGTCCAGTAGCCAAAGAAACCAATCCATCCTGCACGCAGGTGAGTTCACTTCTTCTCCCCTAAGTCCCTCGTTGCAGTGATCCTGTTGCCAGCAGGACTCACTGTAAAATAAAAAACCTAAGCTAAACTTTTCTAAGCAGCTCTTTAGGAGAGCCACCTAGATTGCACCCTTCTCGGCCGGGCACAAAAATCTAACTGAGGCTTGGAGGAGGGTCATAGGGGGAGGAGCCAGTGCACACCACCTGATCCTAAAGCTTTACTTTTTGTGCCCTGTCTCCTGCGGAGCCGCTATCCCCCATGGTCCTTTCAGGAACCCCAGCATCCACTAGGACGATAGAGAAATATTCAATATGAGAGTTCTGACCTGTTGACAGACATTAGAATATTTCTTTTCCTTTTTATATTGCAACGTGAGTGTAGTAATACAATGGGAGAAATTGTACATGTGATGTAATATCCTATACTTTTTCGAGATCACGTATGCTATAACCTGTTGCATTACCTGTACTGTATTATTCAATTTCTCATGTCTAACGAAATGTCTGTATTTGTGATACGTTTTTTTTGGAATAAACAAACTCTATTTAAAAAAAAAAGATCTGTATAGAACAGAACTCAGTAATATGTACTCAAACGTGCTTGAGATGTGTTTGTTGTTGATAACATGCTCATATGGTGTGTATATATATATATATATATATATATATATATGTGTGTGTGTGTGTGTGTATAATATGTGACTGACTGCTAGTGTGATGCTGACTTAGTATAAATGATTGTCTGTTGATCTTCTGATCCTCAATGCAGGTGCATGGAAAGGGTCACACATACCACTTTAAGAAAAAGTGGTTACAGTCACAAATTGTGTAGTACACTGTGAAAGTGCTGATTATTTATCATGTTTAAGAGCGGCATACACTGACAGAAACACTCATATATTGTTGTTTGGCAAAAACTGTATTATCCTCTATGATCTGGTACAGGATGGGTGTGTGTAAAAACATTTGTTAAATCTCTTTCTGCGAGGTACACTGGGGTCCACAAGGATTGGACAATGGGGGTGTAGAGTAGGATCTTGATCCGAGGCACCAACAGGCTAAAAGCTTTGACTGTTCCCAGAATGTACAGCGCCGCCTCCTATATCATCCCGCCTCCCAGCACAGGAGCTCAGTTTTTAGTTAACCAGCCCAATGCAGTAGCAGGAAAAGAGCGGACAACGGTTAGCAGCCACATACCCCACACTCTCACGACAAGAGAAGTGTCAGCGACTAATGCCATACCAACTCGAAGAAGCTAAGTGTGTCAGGGTGGGCGCCTTGTGAAACCCAGTGTACCTCGCAGAAAGAGTTTAAAAAAAGTTAAGTTCTTACCATAAAAGTCATTTTCTGCTGCGGGGTACACTGGGCTCCACAAGGATTGGACAATGGGGATGTCCTAAAGCAGTTCCTTATGGGAGGGGATGCACTGTAGCGGGCACAAGAACCCGGCGTCCAAAGGAATCATCCTGGGAAGTGGCAGTATCGAAGGCATAGAACCTTATGAACGTGTTCCCGGAGAACCACGTAGCCGCCTTGCACAATTGATCAAGGGTCGCACCACGTTGGGCCGCCCAAGAAGGTCCAACAGACCGAGAAGAATGGGCCTTAATGTGAGTAGGAGCTGACAGACCAGCCCTCACATAAGCATGTACAATCACCATTCTAATCCATCTGGCCAGGGTCTACTTGTGAGCAGGCCAGCCCCATTTGTGAAATCCAAACAAAACAAAGAGAGAATCAGATTTTCGAATAGAAGCAGTTCTCTTCACATAGATACGGAGAGCCCGTACCACATCCAAAGACCGCTCTTTGGGAGACAAATCAGGAGAGACAAAGGCCGGAACCACAATCTCCTGATTAAGGTGGAATGAAGAAACCACCTTAGGTAAATATCCGGGACGAGTCATAAGAACCGCCCGGTCATGGTGAAAAATCAGATATGGGGAACTACAAGACAAGGCACCCAGATTCGACACTCTTCTAGCAGAGGCAATAGCCAGCAAGAACACCACCTTAAGGGAAAGCCACTTAAGGTCAGCTGGACCAAGGGGTTCAAATGGAGGCTACTGCAACGCCTCCAAAACCACCGACAAGTCCCAAGGAGCCACAGGCAGGACATAGGGAGGTTGGATACGCAACACACCCTGAGTGAAAATATGAACATCAGGTAAAGTCACAATTTTTCTCTGAAACCACACCGACAAGGCAGAAATATGAACCTTGAGGGAGGCCAGATGCAGGCCTAAATCCAGGCCCTGTTGCAGAAAAGCAAACAGTTTGGCTGTACTAAACTTGGAAGCGTCATAATTGTTAGATGCGCACCAAACAAAGTATGAATGCCAGACCCTATGGTAAATCCAAGCAGAAGCCGGTTTCCAGGCCCGAACCTAGTTTTAATGACCTCTTTAGAAAAACCCTTAGCCCTCAAGACGGAAGCTTCAAGAGCCACGCCGTCAAAGATAGCCGGGCTAGGTCCTGGTAGACACAAGGGCCCTGAATCGAGAAGGTCTGGGTGTTGCGGAAGTAGAAGCGGAAGTAGAAGTGGATGCTCTGACGACAGGCCTTGCAGATCTGAGAACCAGTGCCGTCTGGGCCACGCCGGAGCTATGAGAAGCAGATTTCCTCTTTCTTGCTTTAACTTCCGAATTACCCTGGGCAGGAGTGACAATGGAACACGTACGGCAGCCGAAACCTGCACGGCACCGCCAGCGCATCCACGAATGCTGCTTGAGGATCCCTTGTCCTTGCTCCGAAGACCGGAACCTTGTGATTGTGTCGAGACGCCATCAGATCCACATCTGGAAGACCCCACCTTTCCACGAGGAGTTGAAACACTTCTGGATGGAGGCCCCACTCGCCGGCATGCACATCCTGACGACTGAGAAAGTCTGCTTCCCAATTCAGGACTCCCGGAATGAATATTGCCGATAGATGGCGTTCTGCCCAACGTAGAATTCGTGAGGCTTTCTTCATTGCCAAACGGCTTCAAGTGCCGCCTTGATGATTTATGTAAGCCACTGTGGTGGCGTTGTCCGACTATACTTGAACAGGACGGTTCTGAATCAAATGCTGGGCTAGGTTCAACGCATTGAAGACCGCCCGCAATTCCAGAATGTTGATCGAGAGGAGAGATTCCTCCTTGGTCCACCGACCCTGCAAGGAGTGCTGCTCCAGCACCGCGCCCCAACCTCTTAGACTGGCATCTGTCTTCAACAGGACCCAGTTGTATATCCAGAAGGGACGGCCCCTGCACAATTGTTTGTCCTGGAGCCACCAGAGCAGTGACAGACGGACCTCCGGAGTCAAAGAGATAATTTGAGACCTGATCCGGTGAGGCAGGCCGTCTCCTGAGACAAGAACAACCTCTGGTTGCGAGTGCCCAACAGCGCTCCCAGGTGCACCATGCTCTGAGCAGGGACCAGGGAGGATTTCTTCCAGTTGATGAGCCACCCGTGGGCTTGTAGGAACCGTACCGTCATATCCAGATGACGTAGGAGAAGATCTGGGGAATTTACCAGGATTAACAAGTCGTCCAGATACGGCCGTATCCTGACCCCTTGACGGCGGAGTACCACCGTCATCACCACCATAACTTTGGTGAAGACTTTACGGAGCCGTTGTTAAACCAAAAGGTAACGCCCAAAACTGGTAATGGAGGTTGCCAATAGCGAACCTCAGGTATTGCTGATGTGACACTGCTATAGGAATATGCAGGTAAGCACCCTGTATGTCCAGGGAGACCATGAAGTCCCCAGGTTCCAAGGCCAGAACTATAGAGCGAAGGGTTTCCATACGAAACTTGGAAACCTTCACAAACCTGTTCAGTGCCTTGAGGTTGAGAATGGGCCGGGAGGACCCATTCGGTTTCGGGACTAGAAACAGCGGAGAATAGTACCCCCGGCCCCTCTGAGCAAGAGGCACCTGTACTACGACTCCTGTATCCAGGAGGGTCTGTACCATCGAATGCAGAGTGTTTGCCTTTGTCTGGTCCGACGGGACGTCTATCTGGCAAAATCGGTGAGGGGGTCAGTTTTTGAAGGCTATGGCGTAACCTCGAGTGATGACTTCCCGTACCCAGGCATCTGAAGTGGTCTTCAACCATTCCTGGGTATACCCTAGAAGCCGGCCCCCCACCCAGGGATCCCCCAGGGGGAGGCCCGCCCCATCATGCGGCAGGCTTATCGGTCTTGGCTGCTGGATGACGGACAGCCCAGGCTCTTTTGGGCTTCGGCTAACCAGGTTTGGAAGTGTGGGACTGCTTATGGTACGCCTGACCTTTTGCTTTACCTGAAGGACCAAAGGGGCGAAAGGACATGCCTTTGGCCTTCGACACAGAAGGAGCTGTATTAGGCAGACAGGCAGTCTTGGCAGTAGCCAAGTCAGCCACTATCTTAGTAGAATATCTCCCTTGAAAGGGAGTACCTCCAGGGTTTTTCTAGAGTCCAGATCCACAGACCAGGATCTCAGCCACAATATCCTGCGAGCCAGGACTGACGTAGTAGCGGCCTTGGCTGCTAGGATACCGGCATCAGAAGCCGCCTCTTTAATATAGCGAGAAGCTGTGACAATATATGACAAGCATTGTCTAGCATGGTCAGAGGAGATTTCAGCTTCTAACTCCAAGGCCCATGCTTCAATAGCCTCTGCCGCCCATGTAGCTGCAATAGTGGGCCTTTGTGCAGCACCCGTGAGGGTGTAAATCGCTTTTAGACAACCCTCGACACGTTTATCCGTAGGCTCTTTTAGAGACGTGATGGTAGTGACAGGTAGAGCTGAGGAAACTACCATCCTAGCCACATGTGAGTCCACTGGAGGAGGTGTTTCCCAATTCTTAGACAGCTCCGGCGTGAGGGGATAGCGAGCCAGCATCTTCTTTTGAGGCACAAACTTCTTACCCGGGTTTTCCCAGGTGGTCAGAGTGAGGTAAAACTTGTTTAATCACCTTCTGACGCTTGAACCTATCTGGTTTCTTAGGAGGAAAGGATGGCTCGGGATCATCCGTAATCTGTAGAATTAACTTAATAGCCTCCAAAAGATCAGGAACATCCACATGTGAACTACCCTCCCCATCAGCTGTATCTGAGTCAGAACCTGTGGGGTCAGTGTAAGCGCCATCTTCATCAGACGAGGTGTCAGTGACAGCAGTGGATTGTTAGGAGACGAGCGCTCGCTTAGAGGACTTTTTGGACCTAGGCGAGCGTTGGTCAGACTTTTTAGTAGTCAGGGACTGGTTCAACTTCTTCAATTGAGCAGTTAAATCGTCCGCCAACGTCGGGTTAGCTGCAGGGACCACATACGGTTGTACCGGCATAGGGGGTCCCATAGGGGGTGTTAGTTTATGAACTAGCATATGCAGAAGCGTGGAGAAAGCAGCCCACGGAGGGTCAGTATGTGACTTCGTTGCCACAGTCCCACTGGGGGGCAAGGAGCCCCTAGAACCAGAGCCCACAGCTGCTATATTCTCCTCATATGTGTCTGTGGCTTCAGCAACACCAGCAGTGTGTTCCGCCCCAGAACCGTTACCCTCAGAAACAGACATGATATAACTTGCAGTATGAGGTAACACAGTACAATTATTAGCAGCACTATATCCCTAAACCCAAACCCCTGCGCAGTGTAGTCAGCACCAGCAGAGATAAAGGAGAGACATGGTGACTAAAATCACAGAGACAAAAAATAAGATTTTACTCACCGGTAAATCTATTTCTCGTAGTCCGTAGTGGATGCTGGGGACTCCGTAAGGACCATGGGGAATAGACGGGCTTCGCAGGAGACTGGGCACTCTAAAGAAAGATTTAGTACTACTGGTGTGCACTGGCTCCTCCCTCTATGCCCCTCCTCCAGACCTCAGTTAGGGAAAGAGCCCGGAAGAGCTCAGTTAAGAAAAGTGCCCGGAAGAGCTGACATTACAAGGAAAGGATTTTGGAATCCAGGGTAAGACCAGCCACACCAATCACACCGTATAACTAGTGATAAACTTACCCAGTCAACAGTATGAACAACAACAGAGCATCAACCAATGGATGCCAAACATAACATAACCCTTTATTAAGCAATAACTATATACATGTATTGCAGAAAGTCCGCACTTGGGACGGGCGCCCAGCATCCACTACGGACTACGAGAAATAGATTTACCGGTGAGTAAAATCTTATTTTCTCTAACGTCTTAGTGGATGCTGGGGACTCCGTAAGGACCATGGAGATTATACCAAAGCTCCTAAATGGGCGGGAGAGTGCGGATCACTCTGCAGCACCGAATGAGCAAACACAAGGTCCTCCTCAGCCAGGGTATCAAACTTGTAGAATTTTGCAAAAGTGTTTGAACCTGACCAAGTAGCAGCTCGGCAAAGCTGTAACCCCCCTGAGACCCCTCGGGCAGCCGCCCAAGAAGAGCCCACCTTCCTTGTGGAGTGGGCTTTCACTGATTTTGGATGCGGCAATCCTGCCGCAGAATGAGCCTGCTGAATCGTGTTACAGATCCAGCGCGCAATAGTTTGCTTTGAAGCAGGAGCACCCAGTTTGTTGGATGCATACAGGATAAACAGCGAGTCAGTCTTCCTGACTCCAGCCGTTCTGTTAACATAAATCTTCAAAGCCCGGACCACGTCCAGCAACTTGGAATCCTCCAAGTCACGAGTAGCCGCAGGCACCACAATAGGTTGGTTCAAATGAAACGAAGACACAACCTTTGGTAGAAATTGCGGACGAGTCCGCAATTCTGCCCTGTCCATATGGAAAACCAGATAGGGGCTTTTACATGACAAAGCCACCAATTCTGACACACGCCGAGCCGACGCTAAGGCTAACAGCATGACCACTTTCCATGCGAGATACTTTAGCTCCACGGTCTTAAGTGGCTCAAACCAGTGGGATTTTAGGAAACCCAACACCACGTTAAGATCCCAAGGTGCCACTGGTGGCACAAAAGGGGGCTGAATATGCAGCACTCCCTTAACAAACGTCTGAACCTCAGGCAGTGAAGCCAGTTCCTTTTGAAAGAAAATGGATAGGGACAAAATCTGGACCTTTATGGATCCTAATTTTAGGCCCATAGTCACTCCTGACTGTAGGAAGTGCAGGAATCGTCCCAGCTGGAATTCCTCTGTAGGGGCCTTCCTGGCCTCACACCAAGCAACATATTTTCGCCATATACGGTGATAATGCTTTGCTGTCACGTCTTTCCTAGCCTTTATCAGCGTAGGAATAACTTCATCCGGAATGCCCTTTTCCGCTAGGATCTGCCGTTCAACCGCAATGCCGTCAAAAGCAGCCACGGTAAGTCTTGGAACAGACAGGGCCCTTGTTGTAACAGGTCCTGTCTGAGAGGCAGAGGACATGGGTTCTCTGTGAGCATTTCTTGCAGTTCCGGGTACCAAGTCCTTCTTGGCCAATCCGGAGCAATGAATATTGTTCTCACTCCTCTTGTTCTTACAATTCTCAGCACATTTGGTATGAGAGGGAGAGGAGGAAACACATAGACCGTCTGGAACACCCACGGTGTTACTAGTGCGTCCACAGCTATCGCCTGAGGGTCCCTTGACCTGGCACAATATCTGTTTAGCTTTTTGTTGAGGCGTGACGCCATCATGTCCACCTGTGGCAGTTCCCACCGATTTGCCAGCAACGTGAAGACTTCTTGATGAAGTCCCCACTCTCACGGGTGGAGGTCGTGTCTGCTGAGGAAGTCTGCTTCCCAGCTGTCGACCTCCGGAATGAACACTGCTGACAGTGCTTGCACGTGATTCTCCGCCCAACGAAGAATCCTGGTGGCTTCTGCCATCGCCACCCTGCTTCCTGTGCCGCCCTGTCGGTTGACATGGGCCACTGCAGTGATGTTGTCTGACTGAATCAGCACTGGTTGGTCTCGAAGCAGACTTGACCACAGCCCTTGGAAGTTTCTTCCCTGAGTGACTGCCCCCCATCCTCGGAGGCTTGCATCCGTGGTCACCAGGACCCAGTCCTGTATGCCGAACCTGCGGCCCTCGAGAAGGTGAGCACTCTGCAGCCACCCCAGAAGAGACACCCTGGCCCTGGGGGACAGGGTGATCAGCCGATGCATCTGAAGATGCGATCCGGACCACTTGTCCAGCAGATCCCACTGAAAGATCCTCGCATGGAACCTGCCGAAGGGAATGGCTTCGTATGACGCCACCATCTTTCCAAGGATTCGCGTGCAGTGATGCACCGACACCAGTTTTGGTTTCAGGAGGTCCCTGACCAGAGTCACAAGCTCCTGAGCCGTCTCCTCCGGGAGAAATACCTTCTTCTGGTCTGTATCCAGAATCATGCCCAGGAAGGGCAGACGCTTCGTAGGGATCAGCTGCGACTTTGGAATATTCAGAATCCAGCCGTGCTGCCGCAACACTTTCTGAGAGTGTGCTACGCTGATCAGTAATTGCTCCCTGGACCTCGCCTTTATGAGGGTATCGTCCAAGTATGGGATAATTGTAACTCCTTGCTTCCGAAGGAGCATCATCATCTCCGCCATCACCTTGGTAAATATTCTCGGTGCCGTGGACAGGCCAAACGGCAGCATCTGGAATTGGTAATGACAGTCCTGTATCACAAAACCTGAGGTACTCTTGATGAGGCGGATAAATGGGGACATGCAAGTAAGCATCCTTGATGTCCAGAGACACCATGAAATTCCCCTCTTCCAGGCTTGCAATGACCGCTCTGAGCGATTCCATTTTGAACTTGAATTTCTTCAGATAAATGTTCAGGGATTTTAAATTCAAGATGGGTCTGACCGAACTGTCCGGTTTCAGTACCACAAACATAGTGGAATAGTAACCCCTTCCCTGTTGAAGGAGGGGAACCTTTACCACCACCTGCTGGAGATATAGTTTGTGAATGGCCACCAACACTACCTCCCTTCCCATGGGGGAAGCTGGCAATGCCGATTTTAGGAAACGGTGAGGGGGCATCACCTCGAATTCCAGCTGGTATCCCTGAGACACAATTTGTATAGTCCAAGGATCCACCCATGAGTGAACCCACTGGTGGCTGAAATGTCGGAGACGCGCCCCCACCGCCCCTGGCTCCGCCTGTGGAGCCCCAGCGTCATGCGGTGGATTTAGTGGAAACCGGGGAGGACTTTGGTTCCTGGGAACTAGCTGCATGGTGTAGCTTTTTTCCTCTACCCCTGCCTCTGGCAAGAAAGGATGCACCCCTGACTCTCTTGCTTTTTTTGTGAACGAAAGGACTGCATTTGGTAATTCGGTGCTTTCTTTGGTTGAGAAGGAATATATGGCAAGAAATTTGACTGGAAACTAGGTCCGAGAGACTGTCCCCAAACAATTCCTCACCCTTATAAGGCAAAACCTCCATGTGTTTTTTAGAGTCGGCATCCCCTGTCCATTGCCGAGTCCATAAGACCCTTCTGGCAGAAAATAAGAATTTACTTACCGATAATTCTATTTCTCGTAGTCCGTAGTGGATGCTGGGACTTCCTTAAGGACCATGGGGAATAGCGGCTCCGCAGGAGACTGGGCACAAAGTAAAAGCTTTAGGACTAGCTGGTGTGCACTGGCTCCTCCCCCTATGACCCTCCTCCAAGCCTCAGTTAGGATACTGTGCCCGGACGAGCGTACACAATAAGGAAGGATCTTGAATCCCGGGTAAGACTCATACCAGCCACACCCATCACACCGTACAACCTGTGATCTGAACCCAGTTAACAGTATGATAAACTTAGGAGCCTCTAAAAAGATGGCTCACAACTATAAACAACCCGATTTTTTTTTTTTTTTTTGTAACAATAACTATATACAAGTATTGCAGACCATCCGCACTTGGGACGGGCGCCCAGCATCCACTACGGACTACGAGAAATAGAATTATCGATAAGTAAATTCTTATTTTCTCTAACGTCCTAGTGGATGCTGGGACTTCCTTAAGGACCATGGGGATTATACCAAAGCTCCCAAATGGGCGGGAGAGTGCGGATGACTCTGCAGCACCGAATGAGAGAACTCCAGGTCCTCCTCAGCCAGGGTATCGAATTTGTAAAATTTAGCAAACGTGTTTGCTCCTGACCAAGTAGCTGCTCGGCAAAGTTGTAGAGCCGAGACCCCTCGGGCAGCCGCCCAAGATGAGCCCACTTTCCTTGTGGAATGGGCTTTAACAGATTTTGGCTGTGGCAGGCCTGCCACAGAATGCGCAAGCTGAATTGTACTACAAATCCAGCGAGCAATCGTCTGCTTAGACGCAGGAGCACCCAACTTGTTAGGTGCATACAGGATAAACAGCGAGTCAGATTTCCTGACTCCAGCCGTCCTGGAAACATATATTTTCAGGGCCCTGACTACGTCCAGCAACTTGGAGTCCTCCAAGTCTCTAGTAGCCGCAGGCACCACAATAGGTTGGTTCATGTGAAACGCTGAAACCACCTTAGGTAGAAATTGAGGACGAGTCCTCAATTCTGCCCTGTCTGAATGAAAAATTAAGTAAGGGCTTTTATAAGATAAAGCCGCCAATTCTGAGACACGCCTGGCTGAAGCCAGGGCTAACAGCATTACCACTTTCCATGTGAGATATTTAAAGTCCACAGTGGTGAGTGGCTCAAACCAATGTGATTTTAGGAACCCCAAAACTACATTGAGATCCCAAGGTGCCACTGGAGGCACAAAAGGAGGCTGTATATGCAGTACCCCCTTGACGAACGTCTGAACTTCAGGCACTGAAGCCAGTTCTTTCTGGAAGAAGATCGACAGGGCCGAAATCTGAACCTTAATGGATCCCAATTTTAGGCCCATAGACAGTCCTGCTTGCAGGAAATGTAGAAATCGACCCAAGTGAAATTCCTCCGTAGGGGCCTTCTTGGCCTCACACCACGCAACATACTTCCGCCAAATGCGGTGATAATGTTTTGCAGTTACATCCTTCCTGGCTTTGATCAGGGTAGGGATGACTTCATCTGGAATGCCTTTTTCCTTCAGGATCTGGCGTTCAACCGCCATGCCGTCAAACGCAGCCGCGGTAAGTCTTGGAACAGACAAGGACCCTGCTGAAGCAGGTCTTTTCTTAGAGGTAGAGGCCACGGTTCCTCCGTGAGCATCTCTTGCAGTTCCGGGTACCAAGATCTTCTTGGCCAATCCGGAGCCACGAGTATAGTTCTTACTCCTCTCCTTCTTATAATTCTCAGTACCTTGGGTATGAGAAGCAGAGGAGGAAACACGTATACCGACTGGTACACCCACGGTGTTACCAGAGCGTCCACCGCTATTGCCTGAGGGTCCCTTGACCTGGCGCAATATCTGTCCAGTTTTTTGTTGAGACAGGACGCCATCATGTCTACCATTGGTTCTTCCCAACTGTTTACAATCACTTGGAAGACTTCTGGGTGAAGTCCCCACTCCCCCGGGTGGAGGTCGTGTCTGCTGAGGAAGTCTGCTTCCCAGTTGTCTACTCCCGGAATGAACACTGCTGACAGTGCTATCACATGATTTTCCGCCCAGCGGAGAATCCTTGCAGCTTCTGCCATTGCCCTCCTGCTTCTTGTGCCGCCCTGTCTGTTTACGTGGGCGACAGCCGTGATGTTGTCCGACTGGATCAATACCGGCTGACCCTGAAGCAGAGGCCTTGCTTGACACAGGGCATTGTAAATGGCCCTTAGTTCCAGGATATTTATGTGAAGAGACGTTTCCATGCTTGACCACAAGCCCTGGAAATTTCTTCCCTGTGTGACTGCTCCCCAGCCTCTCAGGCTGGCATCCGTGGTCACCAGCATCCAATCCTGAATGCCGAATCTGCGGCCCTCTAGAAGATGAGCACTCTGTAACCACCACAGGAGAGACACCCTTGTCCTTGGAGATAGGGTTATCCGCTGATGCATCTGCAGATGCGATCCGGACCATTTGTCCAGCAGATCCCACTGAAAAGTTCTTGCATGGAATCTTCCGAATGGAATCGCGTCGTACGAAGCCACCATTTTTCCCAGGACTCTCGTGCATTGATGCACTGATACTTGGCCTGGTTTTAGGAGGTTCCGGACTAACTCGGATAACTCCCTGGCCTTCTCCTCCGGGAGAAACACCTTTTTCTGGACTGTGTCCAGAATCATCCCTAGGAACAGTAACCGTGTTGTTGGAATCAGCTGTGATTTTGGGATATTTAGAATCCACCCGTGCTGACGTAGCAGTACCTGAGATAGTGCTACTCCGACCTCTAACTGTTCTCTTGATCTTGCCCTTATCAGGAGATCGTCCAAGTAAGGGATAATTGAGACGCCTTCTTTTCGAAGGAGAATCATCATCTCGGCCATTACCTTGGTAAAGACCCGGGGTGCCGTGGACAATCCAAACGGCAGCGTCTGAAACTGATAATGACAGTCCTGTACCACAAACCTGAGGTACCCTTGATGAGAAGGGAAAATTGGGACATGAAGATAAGCATCTTTGATGTCCAGAGATACCATATAGTCCCCTTCCTCCAGGTTCGCTATCACTGCTCTGAGTGACTCCATCTTGAATTTGAACCTTTTTACGTAAGTGTTCAGGGATTTTAAATTTAAAATTGGTCTCACCGAGCCGTTCGGCTTCGGTACCACAAACAGTGTGGAATAATACCCCTTTCCCTGTTGTAGGAGGGGTACCTTGATTATCACCTGCTGTGAATACAGCTTGTGAATAGCTTCCAAAACTGCCTCCCTGTCGGAGGGAGACGTTGGTAGAGCAGACTTCAGAAAACGGCGAGGGGGAGATGTCTCGAATTCCAATTTGTACCCCTGAGATACTATCTGCAGGATCCAGGGGTCCACTTGCGAGTGAGCCCACTGCGCGCTGAAATTTTTGAGACGGGCCCCCACCGTGCCTGAGTCCGCTTGTAAAGCCCCAGCGTCATGCTGAAGCTTTTGTAGAAGCGGGGCCGGGCTTCTGCTCCTGGGAATGGGCTGCCTGGTGCAGTTTTTTCCCTCTTCCTCTGCCCCTGGGAAAAAAGGAGTGGCCTTTTGCCCGCTTGCCCTTATGGGAACGAAAGGACTGATTTTGAAAAGACTGTGTCTTCTTCTGCTGAGAGGTGACATGAGGTAAAAAGGTGGATTTGCCAGCAGTTGCTGTGGCCACCAGGTCCGATAGACCGACCCCAAATAGTTCCTCCCCTTTATACGGCAATACTTCCATATGTCGTTTGGAATCCGCATCCCCTGACCACTGTCGCGTCCATAATGCTCTCCTGGCAGAAATGGACATCGCACTTACTCTTGATGCCAGGGTGCAAATATCCCTCTGTGCATCTCGTATATATAGTAAAGCATCCTTTAAATGCTCTAAAGTTAATAATAGTGTGTCCCTATCCAGGGTATCAATATTTTCAGTCAGGGAATCCGACCACGCCACTCCAGCGCTGCACATCCAGGCTGAGGCGATTGCTGGTCGTAGTATAACACCAGTATGTGTATATATACTTTTCAGGATATTCTCCAGCCTTCTATCGGCTGGTTCCTTGAGGGCGGCCGTCTCAGGAGACGGTAACGCCACCTGTTTTGATAAGCGTGTGAGCGCCTTATCTACCCTAGGGGTGTTTCCCAACGTGCCCTTACCTCTGGCGGGAAAGGGTACAGTGCCAATAATTTGTTAGAAATCAGCAGTTTTTTATCAGGGGAAACCCACGCCTTATCACACACCTCATTTAATTCATCTGATTCAGGAAAAACTACTGGTAGTTTTTTCACACCCCACATAATACCCTTTTTTGTGGTACTTGTAGTGTCAGAAATATTCAATGCCACCTTCATTGCTGTGATCATGTAACGTGTGGCCCTACTGGACATTACGTTCGTCTCCTCACCGTCGACACTGGATTCAGTATCCGTGTCAGGGTCTGTGTCGACCAACTGAGGTAACGGGCGTTTTAGCGCCCCTGACGGTGTCTGAGACGCCTGGACAGGCACTAACTGATTTGCCGGCTGTCTCATGTCGTCAACAGTTTTCTGCAAATTGCTGACATTGTCACGTAATTCTTTAAACACAATCATCCAGTCAGGTGTCGACTCTCTAGGGGGTGACATCACTAACCCAGGCAACTGCTCTGCTTCCACATCATTTTCCTCTTCATACATGTCGACACAAACGTACCGACACCCAGCACACACACAGGGAATGCTCTGATAGAGGACAGGACCCCACTAGCCCTTTGGGGAGACAGAGGGAGAGTATGCCAGCACACACCAGAGCGCTATATATGTTCAGGGATAACCTTATATAAGTGTTACTCCCTTAATAGCTGCTGTATATTATATTTGCGGCCAATAGTGCCCCCCCTCTCTTGTTTTACCCTGTTTCTGTAGTGTAGTCTGCAGGGGAGAGACAGGGAGCCGTCCTTCCAGCGGAGCTGTGAAAGAAAATGGCGCTTGTGTGCTGAGGAGATAGGCTCCGCCCCCTTCACGGCGGCCTTATCTCCCGCTTTTTTCTGGAACTGGCAGGGGTTAAATGCATCCATATAGCCCAGGAGCTATATGTGATGCATTTTATTTAGCCATATAAGGTTTTAAATGATCAGTATTGCGTCTCAGGGCGCTGCCCCCCCCAGCGCCCTGCACCCTCAGTGACCGGAGTGTGAAGTGTGCTGAGAGCAATGGCGCACAGCTGCGGTGCTGTGCGCTACCTTATCCGAAGACAGGACGTCTTCTGCCGCCGCTTTCTCCGGACCTCTTCGTTCTTCTGGCTCTGTAAGGGGGCCGGCGGCGCGGCTCCGGGACCCATCCAGGCTGTACCTGTGATCGTCCCTCTGGAGCTAATGTCCAGTAGCCAAGAAGCCTAATCCACTCTGCAAGCAGGTGAGTTCGCTTCTTCTCCCCTTAGTCCCTCGATGCAGTGAGCCTGTTGCCAGCAGGACTCACTGAAGATAAAAAAACTAAAATTACTTTTACTTCTAAGCAGCTCAGGAGAGCCACCTAGATTGCACCCTTCTCGGCCGGGCACAAAATCTTAACTGAGGCTTGGAGGAGGGTCATAGGGGGAGGAGCCAGTGCACACCAGCTAGTCCTAAAGCTTTTACTTTGTGCCCAGTTTCCTGCGGAGCCGCTATTCCCCATGGTCCTTAAGGAAGTCCCAGCATCCACTAGGACGTTAGAGAAATGGACATTGCGTTTATTCTAGAGCCCAGCAGGGAAATGTCCCTGTGGGCATCCCGCATATATAGGACAGCGTCTTTGATATGTCCCAGGGTCAGTAGAACAGTTTCCCTGTCCAGGGTATCTATCTCCTCCGAGAGATTATCAGTCCATGCTGCTACAGCACTACACATCCAGGCCGAAACAATTGCTGGCCTCAGTAGAGTACCAGAATGTGTATAAACAGACTTCAGGATAGCTTCCTGCTTTCTATCTGCAGGATCCTTTAGGGCGGCCGTATCCCGAGACGGCAGGGCCACCCTCTTAGATAAGCATGTCAACGCCTTGTCTACCCTAGGGGAGGATTCCCAGCATAACCTGTCTGTTGGCGGGAAAGGATACGCCATCAGTAATCTCTTGGAAATTATTACTTTCCTATCAGGGGAATCCCACGCTTTTTCACATAATTAATTTAATTCATGTGAAGGGGGAAAAGTCACTTCTTGCTTTTTCTCCCCATAATGGAGTGCAATCTATGGAGGGAAATGTTACCAGTGGAGTACCCCAGGGATCTGTACTTGGTCCAGTTCTCTTTAATATCTTTGTTGGTGACATTGCAGATGGTATTGAAGGGAAGATATGCCTTTTTGCAGATGATACAAAGATATGCAACAGGGTAGACACACCGGGAGGGGTCAAACAAATGATTAATGACCTAGGTAGGCTTGAGAAATGGTCAAGAACGTGGCAACTACAGTTTAATGCTAAAAAATGCAAAATCATGCACTTGGGTCTCAAAAACCCAAAGGCTAAGTATAGTATCAAGGGTACTATAATGGAAACTGCTGAGGAGGAAAGGGATTTAGGAGTCACTATTTCAAGTGACTTAAAGGCAGGAAAGCAATGCAACAAAGCAATGAGAAAGGCAAGTCAGATGCTTGGTTGCATAGGGAGAGGAACCAGTAGCAGGAAAAAAGAAGTGATAATGCCACTGTATAGGTCATTGGTACGGCCCCATCTGGAATACTGTGTCCAGTTCTGGAGACCCTATCTCCAGAAGGATATAAATACATTAGAGAGTGTACAAAGAAGGGCAACTAAAATGGTGCACGGCCTACATCACAAAACTTACCCGGAAAGGCTAAAAGATCTTAACATGTATAGTTTGGAGGAGAGAACGGAAAGGGAGGACATGATAGAAACTTTCAAATATATCAAGGGTCTTAACAAAGTTCAGGAGGGAAACATTCTTCAAAGGAAAAAATAAGAATTTACTCACCGGTAATTCTATTTCTCGTAGTCCGTGGTGGATGCTGGGACTCCGTCAGGACCATGGGGAACAGCGGCTCCGCAGGAGACAGGGCACAAAAGTAAAGCTTTAGGATCAGGTGGTGTGCACTGGCTCCTCCCCCTATGACCCTCCTCCAAGCCTCAGTTAGGATACTGTGCCCGGACGAGCGTACACAATAAGGAAGGATTTTGAATCCCGGGTAAGACTCATACCAGCCACACCAATCACACCATATAACCTGTGATCTGAACCCAGTTAACAGTATGATAACAGAGGAGCCTCTGAAAAGACGGCTTCCAACAATAACAACCCGATTTTGTAACAATAACTATGTACAAGTATTGCAGACAATCCGCACTTGGGATGGGCGCCCAGCATCCACTACGGACTACGAGAAATAGAATTACCGGTGAGTAAATTCTTATTTTCTCTGACGTCCTAAGTGGATGCTGGGACTCCGTCAGGACCATGGGGATTATACCAAAGCTCCCAAACGGGCGGGAGAGTGCGGATGACTCTGCAGCACCGAATGAGAGAACTCCAGGTCCTCCTTAGCCAGGGTATCAAATTTGTAGAATTTTACAAACGTGTTCTGCCCTGACCACGTAGCTGCTCGGCAAAGTTGTAATGCCGAGACCCCTCGGGCAGCCGCCCAAGATGAGCCCACCTTCCTGGTGGAGTGGGCATTTACAGATTTAGGCTGTGGCAGGCCTGCCACAGAATGTGCAAGTTGAATAGTGCTACAAATCCAACGAGCAATCGTCTGCTTAGAAGCAGGAGCACCCAGCTTGTTGGGTGCATACAGTATAAACAGCGAGTCAAATTTTCTGACTCCAGCCGTCCTAGAAAATATTTTTAGAGCTCTGACAACGTCTAGCAACTTGGAGTCCTCCAATTCGCTAGTAGCCGCAGGCACCACAATAGGCTGGTTCAAATGAAATGCTGAAACCACCTTAGGGAGAAATTGAGGACGCGTCCGCAGTTCTGCCCTGTCCGAATGGAAGATCAGATATGGGCTTTTGTACGACAAAGCCGCCAATTCTGATACTCTCCTGGCTGAAGCCAGCGCCAGTAACATGGTTACTTTCCATGTAAGATATTTTAAATCCACCGATTTGAGCGGCTCAAACCAATGGGATTTGAGAAATTCCAAAACTACATTGAGATCCCACGGTGCCACTGGGGGCACCACCGGGGGCTGTATATGTAGTACTCCTTTGACAAACGTCTGGACTTCAGGAACTGAGGCCAATTCTTTTTGGAAGAAAATCGACAGGGCCGAAATTTGAACCTTAATGGACCCCAATTTGAGGCCCATAGACAATCCTGTTTGCAGGAAATTCAGGAAACGACCCAGTTGAAATTCCTCCGTCGGGGCCTTTCTGGCCTCACACCACGCAACATATTTTCTCCAAATGCGGTGATAATGTTGTGCGGTCACTTCCTTTCTAGCCTTAATTAGGGTAGGAATGACTTCCTCTGGAATGCCTTTTTCCCTTAGGATCCGGCGTTCAACCGCCATGCCGTCAAACGCAACCGCGGTAAGTCTTGAAATAGACAGGGTCCCTGCTGAAGCAGATCCCTTCTTAGAGGTAGAGGCCACGGATCTTCCGTGAGCATCTCCTGAAGTTCCGGGTACCAAGTTCTTCTTGGCCAATCCGGAGCCACTAGTATTGTTCTTACTCCCCTTTGCCGTATAATTCTCAGTACCTTTGGTATGAGAGGCAGAGGCGGAAACACATACACTGATTGGTACACCCACGGTGTCACCAGAGCGTCCACAGCTATTGCCTGAGGGTCTCTTGACCTGGCGCAATATCTGTTCAGTTTTTTGTTGAGGCGGGACGCCATCATGTCCACCTTTGGTTTTTCCCAACGGTTCACAATCGTGTGGAAGACTTCTGGATGAAGTCCCCACTCTCCCGGGTGTAGATCGTGTCTGCTGAGGAAGTCTGCTTCCCAGTTGTCCACTCCCGGAATGAACACTGCTGACAGTGCTATTACATGATCTTCCGCCCAGCGAAGAATCCTTGCAGCTTCTGCCATTGCCCTCCTGCTTCTTGTGCCGCCCTGTCTGTTTACGTGGGCGACTGCCGTGATGTTGTCCGACTGGATCAACACCGGCTGACCCTGAAGCAGGGGTTTTGCCAGGCTTAGAGCATTGTAAATCGCTCTTAGCTCCAGTATATTTATGTGAAGAGACATCTCCAGGGTTGACCACACCCCCTGGAAGTTTCTTCCCTGTGTGACTGCTCCCCAGCCTCTCAGACTGGCATCCGTTGTCACCAGGACCCAATTCTGTATGCCGAATCTGCGTCCCTCTAACAGATGAGCACTCTGCAACCACCACAGAAGAGACACCCTTGTCCGTGGCGACAGGGTTATCCGCTGATGCATCTGCAGATGCGATCCGGACCATTTGTCCAGCAGATCCCACTGAAAAGTTTGTGCGTGGAATCTGCCGAATGGAATCGCTTCGTAAGAAGCCACCATCTTTCCCAGGACTCTTGTGCACTGATGCACAGACACTTTTCCTGGTTTTAGGAGGTTCCTGACAAGTTCGGATAACTCCCTGGCTTTCTCCTCCGGAAGAAACAGCTTTTTCTGAACCGTGTCCAGAATCATTCCCAGGAACAGCAGACGTGTCGTCGGGGTCAATTGAGATTTTGGAAAATTCAGAATGCACCCGTGCTGTTGCAGCACTACTTGAGTTAGTGCTACTCCGTCCTCCAGCTGTTCTCTGGACCTTGCCCTTATCAGGAGATCGTCCAAGTAAGGGATAATTAATACGCCTCTTCTTCGCAGAAGAATCATCATTTCGGCCATTACCTTGGTAAAGACCCGAGGTGCCGTGGACAATCCAAACGGCAGCGTCTGAAACTGATAATGACAGTTTTGCACCACGAACCTGAGGTACCCTTGATGTGAAGGGCAAATTGGGACATGCAGGTAAGCATCCTTTATGTCCAGGGACACCATAAAGTCTCCTTCTTCCAGATTCGCTATCACTGCTCTGAGTGACTCCATCTTGAACTTGAATTTTTGTATGTACAGGTTCAAAGATTTCAGATTTAGAATAGGTCTTACCGAGCCGTCCGGCTTCGGTACCACAAATAGCGTGGAGTAATACCCCTTTCCCTGTTGTAGGAGGGGTACCTTGACTATCACCTGCTGAGAAAACAGCTTGTGAATGGCTTCCAATACCGTCGCCCTGTCTGAGGGAGACGTTGGCAAAGCAGACTTTAGGAACCGGCGAGGGGGAGACTTCTCGAATTCCAACCTGTAACCCTGAGATACTACCTGCAGGATCCAGGGGTCCACCTGTGAGCAAGCCCACTGTGCGCTGAAATTCTTGAGTCGACCCCCCACCGCTCCTGAGTCCGCTTGTAAAGCCCCAGCGTCATGCTGAGGGCTTTGCAGAACCCGGGGAGGGCTTCTGTTCCTGGGAAGGAGCTGCTTGCTGCTCTCTTACCCTTTCCTTTGCCTCGGGGCAGATATGACTGTCCTTTTGCCCGCTTGTTCTTATAGGACCGAAAGGACTGCGGCTGAAAAGACGGTGTCTTTTTCTGTTGGGAGGGGGCCTGAGGTAAAAAGGTGGATTTCCCGGCAGTTGCCGTGGCCACCAAATCCGATAGACCGACGCCAAATAATTCCTCCCCTTTATACGGCAATACTTCCATATGCCGTTTGGAATCCGCATCACCTGACCACTGTCGCGTCCATAAACTTCTTCTGGCAGATATGGACATCGCACTTACTCTCGATGCCAGAGTGCAAATATCCCTCTGCGCATCTCGCATATAAAGAAAAGCATCCTTTAATTGCTCTAAAGTCAATAAAATACTGTCCCTATCCAGGGTATCAATATTTTCAGTCAGGGAATCCGACCAGACCACCCCAGCACTGCACATCCAGGCTGAGGCGATGGCTGGTCGCAGTATAACACCAGTATGTGTGTATATACTTTTTAGGGTAGTTTCCAGCCTCCTATCAGCTGGATCCTTGAGGGCGGCCGTATCAGGAGACGGTAACGCCACTTGTTTTGATAAGCGTGTGAGCGCCTTATCCACCCTAGGGGGTGTTTCCCAGCGCGCCCTAACCTCTGGCGGGAAAGGGTATAATGCCAATAACTTTTTTGAAATTAGCACTTTTCTATCTGGGTTAACCCACGCTTCATCACATACATCATTCAATTCCTCTGATTCAGGAAAAACTACAGGTAGTTTTTTCACACCCCACATAAATACCCCTTTTTGTGGTACTTGCAGTATCAGAGATATGTAAAGCCTCCTTCATTGCCGTGATCATATAACGTGTGGCCCTACTGGAAAATACGTTTGTTTCTTCACCGTCGACACTAGATTCAGTGTCCGTGTCTGGGTCTGTGTCGACCGACTGAGGTAGAGGGCGTTTTACAGCCCCTGACGGTGTCTGAGACGCCTGGGCAGGTACTAACTTGTTTGCCCGCCGTCTCATGTCGTCAACTGATTTTTGTAATGTGCTGACATTATCACGTAATTCCATAAACAAAGCCATCCATTCCGGTGTCGACTCCCTGGGGGGTGACATCACCATTACCGGCAATTGCTCCGCCTCCACACCAACATCGTCCTCATACATGTCGACACACACGTACCGACACACAGCAGACACACAGGGAATGCTCTATTGAAGACAGGACCCCACTAGCCCTTTGGGGAGACAGAGGGAGAGTTTGCCAGCACACACCCAAGCGCTATAATATATATGGGAACAACCCTATATAAGTGTTGTATCCTTATAGCAGCTCAAATATAGTAATATCGCCAAAAAAAGTGCCCCCCCTCTCTGTTTTACCCTGTTTCTGTAGTGCAGTGCAGGGGAGAGTCCTGGGAGCCTTCCTCACAGCGGAGCTGAGCAGGAAAATGGCGCTGTGTGCTGAGGAGAATAAGCCCCGCCCCCTATTTCGGCGGGCTCTTCTCCCGGAGTTTGTGAGATCTGGCAGGGGTTAAATACATCCATATAGCCTCAAGGGCTATATGTGATGCATTTTTCGCCATAAAAAGGTATTATACATTGCTGCCCAGGGCGCCCCCCCCCAGCGCCCTGCACCCTCAGTGACCGCTGTGTGAAGTGTGCTGACAACAATGGCGCACAGCTGCAGTGCTGTGCGCTACCTCATGAAGACTGAAAAGTCTTCTGACGCCTGTTTCTGGACCTCTTCAATCTTCAGCATCTGCAAGGGGGGTCGGCGGCGCGGCTCCGGGACCGGACTCCATGGCTGGGCCTGTGTTCGATCCCTCTGGAGCTAATGGTGTCCAGTAGCCTAAGAAGCCAATCCATCCTGCACGCAGGTGAGTTCACTTCTCTCCCCTAAGTCCCTCGATGCAGTGAGCCTGTTGCCAGCACGACTCTCTGAAAATAAAAAACCTAAAAACTTTTTCTAAGCAGCTCTTTAGGAGAGCCACCTAGATTGCACCCTGCTCGGACGGGCACAAAAACCTAACTGAGGCTTGGAGGAGGGTCATAGGGGGAGGAGCCAGTGCACACCACCTGATCCTAAAGCTTTACTTTTGTGCCCTGTCTCCTGCGGAGCCGCTGTTCCCCATGGTCCTGACGGAGTCCCAGCATCCACTTAGGACGTCAGAGAAATAAGATTTTACTTACCGATAAATCTATTTCTCGCAGTCCGTAGTGGATGCTGGGACTCCGTCAAGACCATGGGGATTAGCGGCTCCGCAGGAGACAGGGCACAAAAATAAAGCTTTAGGATTTAGGTGGTGTGCACTGGCTCCTCCCCCTATGACCCTCCTCCAAGCCTCAGTTAGGATACTGTGCCCGGACGAGCGTACACAATAAGGAAGGATTTTGAATCCCGGGTAAGACTCATACCAGCCACACCAATCACACCGTACAACTTGTGATCTGAACCCAGTTAACAGTATGATAACGTAGGAGCCTCTGAAAAGATGGCTCACAACAATAAACAACCCGATTTTTTTGTAACAATAACTATGTACAAGTATTGCAGACAATCCGCACTTGGGATGGGCGCCCAGCATCCACTACGGACTACGAGAAATAGATTTATCGGTAAGTAAAATCTTATTTTCTCTGACGTCCTAGTGGATGCTGGGACTCCGTCAGGACCATGGGGATTATACCAAAGCTCCCAAACGGGCGGGAGAGTGCGGATGACTCTACAGCACCGAATGAGAGAACTCCAGGTCCTCTTTAGCCAGGGTATCAAATTTGTAGAATTTTACAAACGTGTTCTCCCCCCGACCACGTAGCTGCTCGGCAGAGTTGTAATGCCGAGACCCCTCGGGCAGCCGCCCAGGATGAGCCCACCTTCCTTGTGGAATGGGCCTTGACAGATTTAGGCTGTGGCAGGCCTGCCACAGAATGTGCAAGTTGAATTGTGCTACAAATCCAACGAGCAATCGTCTGCTTAGAAGCAGGAGAACCCAACTTGTTGGGTGCATACAATATAAACAGCGAGTCAGATTTTCTGACTCCAGCCGTCCTTGAAATATATATTTTCAATGCTCTGACAACGTCCAGCAACTTGGAATCCTCCAAATCGCTAGTAGCCGCAGGCACCACAATAGGCTGGTTCAGGTGAAACGCTGACACCACCTTAGGCAAAAACTGAGGACGCGTCCGCAGTTCTGCTCTGTCCGAATGGAAAATCAGATATGGGCTTTTATACGACAAAGCCGCCAATTCTGATACTCTCCTGGCTGAAGCCAGGGCCAGTAGCATGGTTACTTTCCATGTAAGATATTTTAAATCCACCGATTTGAGTGGCTCAAACCAATGGGATTTGAGAAAATCCAAAACTACATTAAGGTCCCACGGCGCCACTGGGGGCACAACCGGGGGCTGTATATGTAGTACTCCTTTTACAAAAGTCTGGACTTCAGGCACTGAAGCCAATTCTTTCTGGAAGAAAATCGACAGGGCCGAAATTTGAACCTTAATGGACCCCAATTTGAGGCCCATAGACAATCCTGTTTGCAGGAAAAGTAGTAATCGATCCAGTTGAAATTCCTCCGTGGGGGCCTTCCTGGCCTCACACCACGCAACATATTTTCTCCAAATGCGGTGATAATGTTGTGCAGTCACCTCCTTTCTGGCTTTTACCAGTGTAGGAATGACCTCTTCCGGAATGCCTTTTTCCCTTAGAATTCGGCGTTCAACCGCCATGCCGTCAAACGCAGCCGCGGTAAGTCTTGGAATAGACACGGTCCCTGCTGAAGCAGGTCCCGTCTTAGAGGTAGAGGCCACGAATCTTCCGTGAGCATCTCCTGAAGTTCCGGGTACCAAGTTCTTCTTGGCCAATCCGGAGCCACGAGTATCGTTCTTACTCCCCTTTGCCGTATAATTCTCAGTACTTTTGGTATGAGAGGCAGAGGAGGAAACACATACACTGACTGGAACACCCACGGTGTTACCAGAGCGTCCACAGCTATTGCCTGAGGGTCTCTTGACCTGGCGCAATACCTGTCCAGTTTTTTGTTGAGGCGAGACGCCATCATATCCACCTTTGGTTTTTCCCAACGGTTCACAATCATGTGGAAGACTTCTGGATGAAGTCCCCACTCTCCCGGGTGTAGATCGTGTCTGCTGAGGAAGTCTGCTTCCCAGTTGTCCACTCCCGGAATGAACACTGCTGACAGTGCTATCACATGATCTTCCGCCCAGCGAAGAATCCTTGCAGCTTCTGCCATTGCTCTCCTGCTTCTTGTGCCGCCCTGTCTGTTTACGTGGGCGACTGCCGTGATGTTGTCCGACTGGATCAACACCGGCTGACCCTGAAGCAGGGGTTTTGCCAGGCTTAGAGCATTGTAAATTGCTCTTAGCTCCAGTATATTTATGTGAAGGGACATCTCCAGGCTTGACCATACTCCCTGGAAGTTTCTTCCCTGTGTGACCGCTCCCCAGCCTCTCAGACTGGCATCCGTGGTCACCAGGACCCAGTCCTGTATGCCGAATCTGCGGCCCTCTAACAGATGAGCACTCTGCAACCACCACAGAAGAGACACCCTTGTCCGTGGCGATAAGGTTATCCGCTGATGCATCTGCAGATGCGATCCGGACCATTTGTCCAGCAGATCCCACTGAAAAGTTTGTGCGTGGAATCTGCCGAATGGAATCGCTTCGTAAGAAGCCACCATCTTTCCCAGTACTCTTGTGCATTGATGCACAGACACTTTTCCTGGTTTTAGGAGGTTCCTGACAAGTTCGGATAACTCCCTTGCTTTCTCCTCCGGAAGAAACACCTTTTTCTGAACCGTGTCCAGAATCATTCCCAGGAACAGCAGACGTGTCGTCGGGTTCAATTGAGATTTTGGAAAATTCAGAATCCACCCGTGCTGTTGCAGCACTACTTGGGTTAGTGCTACTACGTCCTCCAGCTGTTCTCTGGACCTTGCCCTTATCAGGAGATCGTCCAAGTAAGGGATAATTAATACGCCTTTTCTTCGCAGAAGAAACATCATTTCGGCCATTACCTTGGTAAAGACCCGAGGTGCCGTGGACAATCCAAACGGCAGCGTCTGAAACTGATAATGACAGTTTTGCACCACGAACCTGAGGTACCCTTGATGTGAAGGGCAAATTGGGACATGCAGGTAAGCATCCTTGATGTCCAGGGACACCATAAAGTCCCCTTCTTCCAGATTCGCTATCACTGCTCTGAGTGACTCCATCTTGAACTTGAATTTTTGTATGTACAGGTTCAAAGATTTCAGATTTAGAATAGGTCTTACCGAGCCGTCCGGCTTCGGTACCACAAATAGAGTGGAATAATACCCCTTTCCCTGTTGTAGGAGGGGTACCTTGACTATCACCTGCTGAGAATACAGCTTGTGAATGGCTTCCAATACCGTCGCCCTGTCTGAGGGAGACGTTGGCAGAGCAGACTTTAGGAACCGGCGAGGGGGAGACTTCTCGAATTCCAACCTGTAACCCTGAGATACTATCTGCAGGATCCAGGGGTCCACCTGTGAGTGAGCCCACTGTGCGCTGAAATTCTTGAGTCGACCCCCCACCGCCCCTGAGTCCGCTTGTAAAGCCCCAACGTCATGCTGAGGGCTTTGCAGAAGCCGGGGAGGGCTTCTGCTCCTGGGAAGAAGCTGCTTGGTGCACTCTCTTACCCTTTCCTTTGCCTCGGGGCGGATAAGACTGTCCTTTCGCCCGCTTGTTCCTATAGGAACGAAAGGACTGCGGCTGAAAAGACGGTGTCTTTTTCTGTTGGGAGGGGACCTGAGGTAAAAAGGTGGATTTCCCGGCTGTTGCCGTGGCCACCAAATCCGATAGACCGACCCCAAATAATTCCTCCCCCTTATACGGCAATACTTCCATATGCCGTTTGGAATCCGCATCACCTGACCATTGTCGCGTCCATAAACTTCTTCTGGCAGATATGGACATCGCACTTACTCTCGATGCCAGAGTGCAAATATCCCTCTGAGCATCTCGCATATAAAGAAAAGCATCCTTTAATTGCTCTAAAGTCAATAAAATACTGTCCCTATCCAGGGTATCAATATTTTCAGTCAGGGAATCTGACCAAACCACCCCAGCACTGCACATCCATGCAGAGGCGATGGCTGGTCGCAGTATAACACCAGTATGAGTGTATATACTTTTCAGGGTAGTTTCCAGCCTCCTATCCGCTGGATCCTTGAGGGCGGTCGTTTCAGGAGACGGTAACGCCACTTGTTTTGATAAGCGTGTGAGCGCCTTATCCACCCTAGGGGGTGTTTCCCAGCGCGCCCTAACCTCTGGCGGGAAAGGATATAATGCCAATAACTTCTTTGAAATTAGCAGTTTTCTATCGGGGTTAACCCACGCTTCATCACACACTTCATTCAATTCGTCTGATTCAGGAAAAACTACAGGTAGTTTTTTCAGACCCCACATAATACCCCTTTTTGTGGTACATGCAGTATCAGAGATATGCAAAGCCTCCTTCATTGCCGTGATCATATAACGTGTGGCCCTACTGGAAAATACGTTTGTTTCTTCACCGTCGACACTAGATTCGGTGTCCGTGTCTGGGTCTGTGTCGACCGACTGAGGTAAAGGGCGTTTTACAGCCCCTGACGGTGTCTGAGACGCCTGTACAGGTACTAACTGGTTTGCCGGCCGTCTCATGTCGTCAACTGATTTTTGTAATGTGCCGACATTATCACGTAATTCCATAAACAAAGCCATCCATTCCGGTGTCGACTCCCTAGGGGGTGACATCACCATTACCGGCAATTGCTCCGCCTCCACACCAACATCGTCCTCATACATGTCGACACACACGTACCGACACACAGCAGACACACAGGGAATGCTCTTATCGAAGACAGGACCCCACTAGCCCTTTGGGGAGACAGAGGGAGAGTTTGCCAGCACACACCCAAGCGCTATAAATATATAGGAACAACCCTATAGAAGTGTTGTCTCCTTTATAGCAGCTTAATATATATAAAAATCGCCAAAAACGTGCCCCCCCCTCTCTGTTTTACCCTGTTTCTGTAGTGCAGTGCAGGGGAGAGTCCTGGGAGCCTTCCTCGCAGCGGAGCTGAGCAGGAAAATGGCGCTGTGTGCTGAGGAGATAGGCCCCGCCCCCTATTTCGGCGGGCTCTTCTCCGGTGTTTGTGAGACCTGGCAGGGGTTAAATACATCCATATAGCCCCAGGGACTATATGTGATGTATTTTTTAGCCAGAACAAGGTATTATCATCACTGCCCAGGGCGCCCCCCCCAGCGCCCTGCACCCTCCGTGACCGCTGGTGTGAAGTGTGTGACAACAATGGCGCACAGCTGCAGTGCTGTGCGCTACCTCATGAAGACTGAAAAGTCTTCTGCCGCCGGTTTCTGGACCTCTTCACTTTTCGGCATCTGCAAGGGGGTCGGCGGCGCGGCTCCGGGACCGGACTCCATGGCTGGGCCTGTGTTCGATCCCTCTGGAGCTAATGGTGTCCAGTAGCCTAAGAAGCCAATCCATCCTGCACGCAGGTGAGTTCACTTCTTCTCCCCTAAGTCCCTCATTGCAGTGTTCCTGTTGCCAGCAGGACTCACTGTAAAATAAAAAACCTAATAACTTTTTCTAAGCAGCTCTTTAGGAGAGCCACCTAGATTTGCACCCTGCTCGGACGGGCACAAAAACCTAACTGGGGCTTGGAGGAGGGTCATAGGGGGAGGAGCCAGTGCACACCACCTGATCCTAAAGCTTTATTTTTGTGCCCTGTCTCCTGCGGAACCGCTAATCCCCCATGGTCCTGACGGAGTCCCAGCATCCACTAGGACGTCAGAGAAAGAAGTATTAGAACTCGAGGGCATACATTGAGACTGGAGGGGGGAGGTTCAGGGGAAATTTAAGGAAAAATTACTTCACAGAAAGGGTAGTGGATAAGTGGAATAGCCTCCCATCAGAGGTGGTAGAGGCTAAGACTGTAGGGCAATTTAAACATGCTTGGGACAGGCATATGAATATCCTTACAAAGAATTAAGGTTAAAAAAGGATTGAGATTGCCTAAAAGATAAAATAAAAAAGGGGCAGACTAGATGGGCCAAGTAGTTCTTATCTGCCGTCAAATTCTATGTTTCTATGTTACATATAAACCCTCTTGTCAGGGACAGGGTTTTCCTCTGAAATGTGTAATACATCCTTCATTGCTCATCATGTAGCGGGTGGCTTTAGTCATTTTAGGCTGCAACTTTGCATCATCGTCATCGACACTGGAGTCAGACTCCGTGTCGGCATCTGTGTCAACCATCTGGGATAGTGGGCGCTTATGAGACCCTAACGGCCTCTGAGCTGTAGGATCAGACATGGGTTGAGACCTTGACTGTCCCAAGGCTTCAGCTTTATCCAACCTTATATGCAAGGAGCTTACATTATCATTTAACACCTTCCACATATACATCCAATCAGGTGTCGGCACCGTCGGCTGCGACACCACATTCATCTGCACTTGATCTGCCTCCACGTATCCTTCCTCCTGTGCACGGAGAAGAGGTTATATAGAGGAGGTGGTGCGATGCATCCTGGGAACAGTCAAAGTTTTTAGACTGTTGGTGCCTCGGATCATGATCCAACTCTACACCCCAATGTTATTTCCTGTGGAATACCAGTGTACCCCACTGCAGAAATTTGCTTTGTTATTTTTTATATTTAAGAAATCCTAAATCCCACCTACCTGATCCTCCTGTGGGATCCTGTGATTCTCCTCTGTACAATCCTGGGAATACAGAGGACGGGGACATCTCTCTGGGGTATCTCTGTTACTGGGCCCATCTGTAGGAGACACACAGTGACTGAGTACAGTGTATATATGTGATTATCAAATGATGTGTGTATATAGGGACCCCATACCTGCTCTCCCCTGTACAATACATGACAGTCTCCTCTTACCCAGTGATGTGAGGGGCCGGTGATCCTCCATCATCACGTCCTTGTACAGACCCCTGTGTTCCTCTATATACTCCCCCTCCTGCATGGAGACATAGACAGTGACATCCTGACACTTTATAGGCACCTGACACACACAGTGACACAGTCATCACCCAGACACATCCCCTCGTGTTACTGTATAATGCCCCATTCCCAGCAGTCACCTCTCCAGTCATCACCCAGACACGTCCCCTGGTGTTACTGTATAATGTCCCATTCCCAGCAGTCACCTCTCCAGTCATCACCCAGACACATCCCCTGGTGTTACTGTATAATGTCCCATTCCCAGCAGTCACCTCTCCAGTCATCACCCAAACACATCCCCCGGTGTTACTGTATAACGTCCCATTCCCAGCAGTCACCTCTCCAGTCATCACCCAGACACATCCCCCAGTGTTACTGTATAATGTCCCATTCCCCAGCAGTCACCTCTCCAGTCATCACCCAGACACATCCCCTGGTGTTACTGTATAATGTCCCATTCCCAGAATTCACCTCTCCAGCCATCACCCAGACACATCCCCTGGTTTACTGTATAATGTCCCATTCCCAGTAGTCACCTCTCCAGCCATCACCCAGACACATCCCCTGGTGTTACTGTATAATGTCCCATTCCCCAGCAGTCACCTCTCCAGTCATCACCCAGACACATCCCCTGGTGTTACTGTATAATGTCCCATTCCCAGCAGTCACCTCTCCAGTCATCACCCAGACACGTCCCCTGGTGTTATTGTATAATGCCCATTCCCAGCAGTCACCTCTCCAGACATCACCTAGACATGTCCCCTGGTGTTATTGTATAATGCCCCATTCCCAGCAGTCACCTCTCCTGTCATCACCCAGACACTTCCCCTGGTGTTACTGTATAAAGCCCCATTCCCAGCAGTCACCTCTCCTGTCATCACCCAGACACGTCCCCTGGTGTTACTGTATAATGCCCCATTCCCAGCAGTCACCTCTCCTGTCATCACCCAGACACGTCCCCTGGTGTTACTGTATAATGCCCCATTCCCAGCAGTCACCTCTCCAGTCAGCAGCTGAATGATCTTGTTGGTGAGATCCAGGATCTTCTGGTCATTGTGCCTCTCATGTATCAGTGAGTGAGGTGGAGGAACCGTGATGGAGGCACAGCTTGGAAGTGTCTTCTTCACTACTGTATAATCCTGTGTATTGAAGGAGACAACATTTGAAAACGTATTAAAAAGTGCTTCATTGTGCAAAAAAATACAATTGTGTAATTTATCAGAGAGGCAGAGCTGCAGGAGAGGTAGGCTGTAAGACTGTAATACTATTGTTTCTATACAGAGAAGCTGCTGGTCACAACTAATATTACCAGCTACATCCAAATGTACACTCCTGATATACAAACTTCTATGGAATATTTCTGGAATATGTTTGACTGGGTGCATCCTAGACACCAGAGTCACAAGGAGAGGAGCCTTCCAGATCCCCTCACCTCCCCAGTCATGTCTTTGTATTATTACTATAGATATATGTGATGTCACAGTGACGCTCCCAGATCCCCTCACTTCCCCAGTTATGTCCCTGTATTATTACTATAGATTATATTTATAAGTGACATCACTGTGACGCTCCTAGATCCCCTCACCTCCCCAGTCATGTCCCTGTATTATTACTATAGATAAAAGTGATGTCACTGTGACACTCCCAGATCCCCTCACCTCCGCAGTCATGTCCCTGTATTATTACTATAGATATTAGTGATGTCACTGTGACACTCCCATATCCCCTTACCTCCCCAGTCATGTCCCTTTATTATTACTATAGATATAAGTGATGTCACTGTGATACTGCCAGATCCCCTCACCTCACCAGTCATGTCCCTGTATTATTACTATAGATATAAGTGATGTCACTGTGACACTGCCAGATCTCCTCACCTCCCCAGTCATGTCCCTGTATTATTACTATAGATATAAGTGATGTCACTGTGACACTCCCAGATCCCCTCACCTCCCCAGTCATGTCCCTGTATTATTACTATAGCTATAAGTGATGTCACTGTGACATTCCCAGATCCCCTCACCTCCCCAGCCATGTCCCTGTATTATTACTATAGCTATAAGTGATGTCACTGTGACACTCCCAGATCCCATCACCTCCCCAGTCATGTCCCTGTATTATTACTATAGATATAAGTGATGTCACTGAGACACTCCCAGATTCCCTCACCTCCCCAGTCAGCAGGTTGATGATCTCCAGGGTGAGATTTAGTATCCGCTCTTTCATATGACTGCTGTCATTATCCATTTTCTTATTCTCAGGAAACTTCTAGTACAGATGCTTCAGTTTCTCACTGTTCTATTTTCTAGGAATAAATGTAATAATTATAATAAACACCAGAGTACATGTATATCATACTCCTCTTTTCGCCCAAGCTATTAGTCCTGGTCAAATAACCCTGGACGAGCTTAATAATACTGGTCACTATTATATTATACTATATCGCGCACAGAGCACATTGCATCATGTGATCATATCGGGTGGCTGTATCACCCATGCACAGCAGTAAATAAAGGATTGCAGCAGCAGTGAGGGCCAATATCGGGAATGCGATCAGGCAGTATCACCCCCCACCACCACCGAAACCTATGAGGGAAGCAGCTGCGGGCGGCAATGGAGGGATCACAGCGGGAATCACATACACCTGCTGCGATCCCTCCTTCTTACATTGGGGAGATGCATAATATATATGGCTAGCCCACCGAAATGTATGAAAAATGTGTCCCATAATCTGATATAAGTCCCACAAATGTATCACATACAAATGTTCCTCCTCCACTGATACATACACACTAATCATCACTATACACAGGTCACACCGATATCACACCCAGACCCCTATACACAGGTCACACTGATATCACTATACACAGGTCACACTGATATTAGACATCTGATACACCCTGATCCCTACACAAAGGTCACACACCGTTATTACACCCCTGTATTATAATAACAACAACAACACCACAGGCTGCTCCCCCCTAAATAATAATAATAATAACAACAACACCACAGGCTGCTCCCCCTGTATGATGATAATAATAATAATAATAATAATAATAACACCACCACAGGCCGCTCTCTCTGTATAATAATAACAGGACACCACAGGCTGCTCCCCGTGTAATAACAACAGGACACCAGCTCCCCTTCTATAATAATAGGACACTACAGGCTGCTCCACCTGTATAATAATACTAACAACAACAGGACCCCACAGGCTGTTCCCCCTGTATAATAATAGTCACCTTCTCCTGCCAGATCTATCATGGGGGTAGATGCTAGAATCAAGTGGGCTAAGGGACCTTTTCCGTCTGGGGGAGGAGTCACGACACAAGGGGGAGGAGCTAGGCCATCAACCACACTGGATAGCTGCATCAGTCGATAAAAACTCACTTCCTGTGTCTGGAAATCAGAGGACGGAAGTAAGGTGTGATTGGCACAGGCTGCATCCTGGTGTCTGGCCCCTCCCCTTCTACATTTCGGCCACAGCACCGCCCTCTGTAATAAATATTACTATACGTGTCCTTAGTACAGAATGCCGGCGGCCATTTTCTTGTAGACCAGTTCGGCAGCTTCAGCCGCAATAGGTTTCCTGGCTGAGTAGTGACGTCAGAAACGGCGGACATTTTCCCCTGGTCTGAGCAACGTCTTCCTTCTATCAGTCACAACAAGGCAGCAGGAGCAGAGAGCAGCCATTGCTGTGTCTGGCAGCAGGCAATGATATTATTATTATTGTATATGCTGAGCAGCTCTGGTGTCAGGTTGCTGTACTACAGGGGGAGCAGCCTCTGGTGCCTTGTTATAGTGCAGCTGGAGCAGCCTCTTGTGCTGCATTATTCCTGTACAGGTGATTGACACTCTAGTGTCCTATTACAGTAATACAGGTGGAGCAGACCCCGCCGTTACCGTAATACAGGTGGCGCAGACCCCGCCGTTACCGTATACAGGTGGCGCAGACCCCGCCATTACCATAATACAGGTGGCACACACTCTGCCATTACCATAATACAGGTGGCGCAGACCACGCCGTTAGTGTAATACAGGTGGTGCAGACTCCTCCGTTACCATAATACTGCTGGTGCAGACCCCTCCATTACCATACAGGTGGTGCAGACAGGGCTGCCAAGAGAAATCCTGGGCCCTGGTATAACAAGGCCCCCCCACCCAGAGTGGGTGTGGCCACAGTATGTATATTTTCTCTAACGTCCTAGTGGATGCTGGGGACTCCGTCAGGACCATGGGGAATAGCGGCTCCGCAGGAGACAGGGCACAAAAGCAAGCTTTTAGGATCACATGGTGTGTACCGGCTCCTCCCCCTATGACCCTCCTCCAAGCCTCAGTTAGGTTTTTGTGCCCGTCCGAGCAGGGTGCAATCTAGGTGGCTCTCTTAAAGAGTTGCTTAGAAAAAGTTTTTAGGTTCTTTATTTTCAGTGAGTCCTGCTGGCAACAGGCTCACTGCATCGAGGGACTTAGGGGAGAGATTTTCAACTCACCTGCGTGCAGGATGGATTGGATTCTTAGGCTACTGGACATAGCTCCAGAGGGAGTCGGAACACAGGGCTCGCCCTGGGGTTCGTCCCGGAGCCGCACCGCCGACCCCCCTTGCAGATGCTGAAGATGAAGAGGTCCGGAACCAGGCGGCAGAAGACTTTCAGTCTTCATCAGGTAGCGCACAGCACTGCAGCTGTGCGCCATTGTTGTCAGCACACTTCTCACAGCGGTCACGGAGGGTGCAGGGCGCGGGGGGGGCGCCCTGGGCAGCAATGTATAATACCTGTATGGCGAAAAATACATCACATATAGCCCTTGAGGCTATATGGATGTATTTAACCCCTGCCAGATATCACAAACTCCGGAGAAGAAGCCCGCCGAAAAGGGGGCGGGGCCTATTCTCCTCAGCACACAGCGCCATTTTCCCTCACAGAAATGCTGGTGGGAAGGCTCCCATGCTCTCCCCTGCACTGCACTACAGAAACAGGGTTAAAACAGAGAGGGGGGGCACTGATTTGGCGATATGTATATATATTAAAATGCTATAAGGAGGAACACTTATATAAAGGTTGTCCCTGGATAATTATAGCGTTTTGGTGTGTGCTGGCAAACTCTCCCTCTGTCTCCCCAAAGGGCTAGTGGGTCCTGTCCTCTATCAGAGCATTCCCTATGTGTGTGCTGTATGTCGGTACGTGTGTGTCGACATGTATGAGGAAAATGTTGGTGAGGAGGCGGAGCAAATTGCCTGTAATGGTGATGTCACTCTCTAGGGAGTCGACACCGGAATGGATGGCTTATTTATGGAATTACGTGATAATGTCAACACGCTGCAAGCCGGTTGACGACATGAGAGGGCCGGCGAACAAATTAGTATCTGTCCAGGCGTCTCAAACACCGTCAGGGGCTGTAAAATGCCCAGTTACCTCAGTCGGTCGACACAGACCCAGACACGGACACTGATTTCAGTGTCGACGGTGAAGAAACAAACGTATTTTCCTTTAGGGCCACACGTTAAGGGCAATGAAGGAGGTGTTACATATTTCTGATACTACAAGTACTACAAAAAAGGGTATTATGTGGGAGGTGAAAAAACTACCTGTTGTTTTTCCTGAATCAGATAAATTAAATGAAATGTGTGATGATGCGTGGGTTTCCCCCGATAAAAAATTATTGGCGGTATACCCTTTTTCACGCCAGAAGTTAAGGCGCGTTGGGAAACACCCCTCAGGGTGGATAAGGCGCTCACACGCTTATCAGAACAAGTGACGGTACCATCTACAGATAGGGCCGTACTTAAGGAGCCAGCTGATAGGAGGCTGAAAAATATCCTAAAAAGTATACACACACATGCTGGTGTTATACTGCGACCAGCGATCGCCTGAGCCTGGAGGTGCAGACCTGAGGTGGCTTGGTCGGATTCCCTGACTAAAAATATTGATACCCTTGACAGGGACAGTATTTTATTGACTATAGAGCATTTAAAGGATGCATTTCTATATATGCGAGATGCGCAGAGGGATATTTGCACTCTGGCATCAAGAGTAAATGCAATGTCCATATCTGCAAGAAGATGTTTATGGACATGACAGTGGTCAGGTGATGCAGATTCCAAACGGCAAAAAGATGTATTGCCGTATAAAGGAGTTATTTGGGGTCGGTCCATGGGACCTGGTGGCCACGGCAACTGCTGGAAAATCCACCGTTTTTTACCCTAAGTCACATCTCTGCAGAAAAAGACACCGTCTTTTCAGCCTCAGTCCTTTCGTCCCTATAAGAGTCATATCTGCCCAGGGATAGAGGAAAGGGAAGAAGACTGCAGCAGGCAGCCCATTCCCAGGAACAGAAGCTCTCCACCGCTTCTACCAAGTTCTCAGCATGACGCTGGGACCGTACAGGACCCCTGGATCCTACAAGTAGTATCCAAGGGGTACAGATTGGAATGTCGAGAGGTTTCCCCCCTCGCAGGTTCCTGTAGTCTGCTGTACCAATGTCTCCCTCCGACAGGGAGGCAGTATTGAAAACAATTCACAAGCTGTATTCCCAGCAGGTGATAATAAAATTACCCCTCCGACAACAAGGAAAGGGGTATTATTCCACACTATATGGTGGTACTGAAGCCAGAAGGCTAGGTGAGACCTATTCTAAATCTAAAAAATTTGAACACTTACAAGGGTTCAAATCCAGATGGAGTCACTCAGAGCAGTGATAGCAAACAAGGGGACTATATGGTGTCCCGGGACATCAGGGATGCTTACCTCCATGTCCCAAAATTAGCTTTTTCTCACCAAGGGTACCTCAGGTTCGTGGTACAGAACTGTCACTATCAGTTTCAGACGATGCCGTTGGATTGTCCAAGGCACCCCGGGTCCTTACCAAGGTAATGACCGAAATGAGGATTCGTCTTCAAAGAAAATGGATGACCTCCTGATAAGAACAAGGTCCAGAGAACAGTTGGAGGTCGGAGTAGCACTATCTCAAGTAGTTCTACGACAGCACGGGTGGATTCTAAATATTCCAAAACCGCAGTTGTTCCGACGACACGTCTGCTGGTCCTAGGGATGATTCTGGACACAGTCCAGGAAAAGGTGTTTCTCCCAGAGGAGAAAGCCAGGGAGTTATCCGAGCTAATCGGGATCCTCCTAAAACCAGGAAAAGTGTCAGTGCATCATTGCACAAGAGTCCTGGTAAAAATGGTGGCTTATTACGAAGCGCTTCCATTCGGCAGATTTCACGCAAGAACTCTTCAGTGGGATCTGCTAGACAAATGGTCCGGATCGCATCTTCAGATGCATCAGCGGATAACCCTATATCCAAGGACAAGGGTGTCTCTCCTGTGGTGATTACAGAGTGCTCATCTTCTAGAGGGCCGCAGATTTGGCATTCAGGATTGGATGCTGGTGACCACGGAGGCCAGCCTGAGAGGCTGGGGAGCAGTCACACAGGGAAAAAAATTTCCAGGGAGTGTGATCAAGTCTGGAGAATTCTCTCCACATAAATATACTGGAGCTAAGGGCAAATTTATAATGCTCTAAGCTTAGCAAGACCTCTGCTTCAAGGTCAGCCGGTATTGATCCAGTGGGATAACATCACGGCAGTCGCCCACGTAAACAGTAAGGGCGGCACAAGAAGCAGGAGGGCAGTGGCAAAACTGCAAGGATTTTTCGCTAGGCGGAAAATCATGTGATAGCACTGTCAGCAGTGTTCATTCCGGGAGTGGACGACTGGGAAGCAGACTTCCTCAGCAGGCGCGACCTCCACCCGGGAGAGTGGGAACTTCATCGGGAAGTTTTCCGCATGATTGTGAACCGTTGGGAAAGACCAAAGGTGGACATGATGGCGTCCCGCCCGAACAAAAAACGGGACAGGTATTGCGCCAGGTCACGAGACCTTCAGGCGATAGCTGTGGACGTCCTGGTAACACCGTGGGTGTAACAGTCGGTCTATGTGTTCCCTCCTCTGCTTCTCATAACCAAGGTATTGAGAATTATAAAACGTAGAGGAGTAAGAACTATACTCGTGGCTCCGGATTGGCCAAGAGGGACTTGGTACCCGGAACTTCAAGAGATGCTCACAGAGGACTAATGGCCTCGGGAGCTAAGAAGGGATTTGCTTCAGCAAGTACCATGTCTGTTCCAAGAGGAACCGTGGCATCTGCCTTTAAGAAAGGACCTGCTCCAGCAGGGACTTTGTCTGTTCCAAGACTTACCGCGGCTGCGTTTGACGGCATGGCGGTTGAACGCCGGATCCTAAGGGAAAAGGCATTCCGAAAGAGGTCATACCTACTCTGGTCAAAGCCAGGAAGGAGGTGACCACACAACGTTATCACCACATGTGGTGAAAATATGTTGCGTGGGTGAGGCCAGGAAGGCCCCACGAAAAAATTTCAACTAGGTCGATTTCTGCACTTCCTGCAAACAGGAGTGTCTATGAGCCTCAAATTGGGGTCCATTAAGGTTCAAGTTTCGGCCCTGTAGATTTTCTTCCAGAAAGAATTGGCTTCAGTTCCTGAAGTCCAGACGTTTGTCAAGGGAGTATTGCATATACAGCCCCTTGTGTGCCTCCAGTGGCACCGTGGGATCTCAACGTAGTGTTGGGATTCCTCAAATCATATTGGTTTGAACCGCTCAAATCTGTGGATTTGAAATATCTCACATGGAAAGTGACCATGATGTGGCCCTGGCCTCGGCCAGGCGATAGTCAGAATTGGTGGCTTTGTCTTAAAAAAGCCCATATTTGATTTTCCTTTCGGACAGGGCAGAACTGCGGACTCGTCCCCAGTTTCTTCCTAAGGTGGTGTCAGCGTTTCACCTGAAACAACCTATTGTGGTGCCTGCGGCTACTAGGGACTTGGAGGACTCCAAGTTGCTAGACGTTGTCGGGGCCCTAAAAATATATAGATATATATATATATTTCCAGGACGGCTGGAGTCAGAAAGTCTGACTTGCTGTTTATATTGTATGCACCCAAAAAGCTGGGTGCTCCTGCTTCTAAGCAGACTATTGCTCGTTGGATTTGTAGTACAATTCAGCTTGCACATTCTGTGGCAGGCCTGCCACAGCCAAAATCTGTAAATGCCCATTCCACAAGGAAGGTGGGCTCATCTTGGGCGGATGCCCGAGGGGGTCTCGGCTTTAAAACTTTGCCGAGCAGCTACGTGGTCAGGGGGGAACACGTTTGTAAAATTCTACAAATTTGATACCCTGGCTGAGGAGGACCTGGAGTTCTCTCATTCGGTGCTGCAGAGTCATCCGCACTCTCCCGCCCGTTTGGGAGCTTTGGTATAATCCCCATGGTCCTGACGGAGTCCCCAGCATCCACTAGGACGTTAGAGAAAATAAGATTTTACTTACCGATAAATCTATTTCTCATAGTCCGTAGTGGATGCTGGGCGCCCATCCCAAGTGCGGATTGTCTGCATTACTTGTACATAGTTATTGTTACAAAAATCGGGTTATTATTGTTGTGAGCCATCTTTTTTAGAGGCTACTTCATTGTTATCATACTGTTAACTGGGTTCAGATCACAAGTTGTACGGTGTGATTGGTGTGGCTGGTATGAGTCTTACCCGGGATTCAAGATCCTTCCTTATTGTGTACGCTCGTCCGGGCACAGTACCTAACTGAGGCTTGGAGGAGGGTCATAGGGGGAGGAGCCGGTACACACCATGTGATCCTAAAAGCTTGCTTTTGTGCCCTGTCTCCTGCGGAGCCGCTATTCCCCATGGTCCTGACGGAGTCCCCAGCATCCACTACGGACTATGAGAAATAGATTTATCGGTAAGTAAAATCTTATTTTAATATTATATATATATATATATATACACACACACACACACACACACACACACTCTCCCGAGGGCTGCGTGTTACATATCCTCCAATGGCGGCACTCAGGATGTAAATAGACACTCAGATTACACCTTGGTAGACCTACCAAAATGTAGTCTGAGTATTTATTTACACATCCTGAGTGCCGCCATTGGAGGATATATATCTATATAGAAATTAGAGATGAGCAGGTCTGGTTTTAATCGGATTTACACAGTTCTCAAATCAGCATCTCAGCATCTAATTTGCTCACGTATGTCACGTGTTTTGGATAGCCAATAAGAAAAATCCGGAAAACCGAATCTGAACCCGAGTAAATCCAATCCCGCTCATCTGTAATAGAAATATATATAGATCTCTCGCTCGCTCTCTCTCTCTCGCTCTATATATATATAACTAACACTAATGGTAATGTATGGATGCAGTGTCGTGTCTGTCACACACAGTCACAATTCTCAGCTCACAGTGTCGCAGCCTAACAGACTAGCTCCCTGCGAGGTGACCAGCCGTGCTACTGATTCTTACAGCTGAGCTGAGCTGCGCTACTTCTTAACTCCCCGGGCCTCGCCCAGCCAGCTGCATGCCTGTTCTTAACTCCCCGGGCCACGCCCAGCCAGCTGCATGCCTGTTCTTAACTCCCCGGGCCTCGCCCAGCCAGCTGCATGCCTGTTCTTAACTCCCCGGGCCACGCCCAGCCAGCTGCATGCCTGTTCTTAACTCCCCGGGCCTCGCCCAGCCAGCTGCATGCCTGTTCTTAACTCCCCGGGCCACGCCCAGCCAGCTGCATGCCTGTTCTTAACTCCCCGGGCCACGCCCAGCCATCTGCATGCCTGCTCCTCCAACCTCCCGGAGCTTTCTGATTCTGAAGATGGCTGCAGAGATTGACTCGCGAGATCCTAGCAGCGGTACTACGGATGGAAGTAGCTGTGAGGGACGTCCACGACAAGGGACAAAATATGCAAGTGACACACACTTGCATCCCCCCCCCTCCCGGAGACCCAAGCCCCCGCCGCTTGCACCTGCCCACTGATGTATAATAAAGAAAAAAAAATATCCCACCAGTAAAATGGCTACTGGTGTCCTCTGGGCCGGGCTCCCTGGCATGCTCGGGCCCTGCTAATCTGTACCCCCTCCCCCGCCTCTCTCTCAACACCACTGGGTGCAGACCCTGCCTTCACTGTAATACAGGCAACACAGACCCCGCAGTCTTCGTTATACAGGTGGTGCAGATCCCGCTGGAACTGTAATTCAGGTGGCACAGACTCCGCTGGAACTGTAATACAGGTGGCTTAGATCCTGCTGTTACTGGAATACATGTGGCACAGATTCCGCTGTTACTATAATACAGGTGGTGCAGACCCCGCTGTTACTTGAATACATGTGGCACAGATTCCGCTGTTACTATAATACAGGTGGTGCAGACCCCGCTGGAACTGAAATACAGGTGGCGCAGACCCCGCTGGAACTGAAATGCAGGTGGCGCAGACCCCACTGGTACTATAATACAGGTGGTACAAACCCCGCTGGTACTGTAATACAGGTGGTACAGACCCCGCTGGTACTATAATACAAGTGGTGCAGACCCCGCCGTTACTGTAATACAGGTGGTACAGACCCCGCTGGTACTATAATACAAGTGGTGCAGACCCCGCCGTTACTGTAATACAGGTGGTACAGACCCCGCTGTTACTATAATACAGGTGGTGCAGACCCCGCTGTTACTATAATACAGGTGGTGCAGACCCCGCTGGTACTATAATACAGGTGGTGCAGACCCCGCTGTTACTATAATACAGGTGGTACAGACCCCGCTGGTACTATAATACAGGTGGTGCAGACCCCGCTGGTACTATAATACAGGTGGTGCAGACCCCGCTGTTACTGTAATACAGGTGGTGCAGACCCCGCTGTTACTGTAATACAGGTGGTACAGACCCCGCTGTTACTGTAATACAGGTGGTGCAGACACCGCTGGTACTATAATACAGGTGGCACAGACCCCGCTGGTACTATAATACAGGTGGCACAGACCCCGCTGGTACTATAATCCAGGTGGTGCAGACCCTGCTGTTACTGTAATACATGTGGCACAGATTCCACTGTTACTGTAATACAGGTGGTGCAGACCCCGCTGGTACTATAATACATGTGGCGCAGACCCCGCTGTTACTGTAATACAGGTGGTGCAGACCCCGCTGTTACTGTAATACAGGTGGTGCAGACCCCGCTGGTACTGTAATACAGGTGGTGCAGACCCCGCTGGTACTGTAATACAGGTGGTGCAGACCCCGCTGGTACTATAATACAGGTGGCGCACTGCTCATTCACTCCGGCAGCCTCCCATGTCACAGCTACCGGCTGGCAGCCGCCGCACCCGTGTCACTCCTCACACTGGTGCCCATTCCTGCACTGAGCGCACCCCCAGCACGTTGGGCACACAGCTGGGCTCCCGAGTCCCCTACAGGTGAGTCTCCGCTCTTTGGCAGTCACTTATCCTCTCACTGACCGCCAGGCTCTCCCACCTCCTGTAAAATGTATAAAGTACATTGTAGGACACACATTACAGCTGTAATGGATATATAGCTAATGTTCTATCACCCCAGAGAGAGGGCGGCGTGTAGATATTAGTTACTGTCCGAGGTAAGTGTATAAAATATATACAAATCCAATTTCTCTAACGTCCTAGTGGATGCTGGGTACTCAGTAAGTACCATGGGGAATAGACGGGCTCCGCAGGAGACAGGGCACTTTAAGAATTTGGATACTGGTGTGCTCTGGCTCCTCCCTCTATGTCCCTCCTCCAGACCTCAGTTTGAATCTGTGCCCGGACGAGCTGGGTGCTACTTAGTGAGCTCTCCTGAGCTTGCTAAAAAGAAAGTATTTTGTTAGGTTTTTTTTATTTTCATAGAGATCTACTGGCAACAGACTCTCTGCTACGTGGGACTGAGGGGAGAGAAGCAGCCCTACTCACTGAAGATAGGTCCTGCTTCTTAGGCTACTGGACACCATTACCTCCAGAGGGATCGTACACAGGATCGCACCCTTTGTCGTCCGATCCCGGAGCCGCACCGCCGTCCCCCTCGCAGAGACGGAAGACAGAAGCCGTTGACAGAAGCAAGAAGACTTCGAAATCGGTGGCAGAAGACTCCAGTCTTCATATGAGGTAGCGCAGAGCACTGCAGCTGTGCGCCATTGCTCCCACACTAAACCCACATACTCCGGTCACTGTAGGGCGCAGGGGGGGGGGGGGGGGGGCGCCCTGGGCAGCAATTAGAGACCTCTTGGCAAAAGTGGGCATATATACAGTTGGGCACTGTATATATGCATGGGCCCCGCCATATTTTTACACAGAAACGCGGGACAGAAGCCCGCCGCTGAGGGGGCGGGGCTTCTTCCTCAGCACTCACCAGCGCCATTTTCTCTCCACAGCTCCGCTGAGAGGAAGCTCCCCAGGCTCTCCCTTGAAGAATCACGGTAGAAGAGGGTAAAAAGAGGGGGGGGGGGCACATAATTTGGGCGCAAAAACAGTATATAGAGCAGCTACTGGGTTAACACTAAGTTACTGTGTGATTCCTGGGACATATAGCACTGGGGTGTGTGCTGGCATACTCTCTCTCTGTCTCTCCAAAAGGCCTTGTGGGGGAACTGTCTTCAAAAAGAGCATCCCCTGTGTGTGTGGTGTGTCGGTACACTTGTGTCGGCATGTTTGACGAGGAAGGCTATGTGGAAGCAGAGCGGGAACAAATGAATGTGGGGTCGGCGCTGACACCTGATTGGATGGATATGTGGAAGGTTTTTAATGATAATGTTACTTCCTTGCATAAAAGGTTGGATAAAGCTGAAGCCTTAGTACAGCCGGGGTCTCAGCCCATGCCTGATCCTATGTCGCAGAGGCCGTCAGTGTCTCAGAAGCGCCCACTATCCCAAATTGTTGACACAGATATCGACACGGATTCTGACTCCAGTGTCAATGGCGATGATGCAAGGTTACAGCCTAAAATGGCTAAAGCCATCCGTTACATGATTATAGCAATGAAGGATGTGTTGCACATCACAGAGGAAACCCCAGTCCCTGACAACAGGGTTTATATGTAGGGGGAAAAAAGGCAAGAGGTGACCTTTCCCCCTTCACATGAGTTAAATGAGTTATGTTAAAAGGCTTGGGAATCTCCAGATAGAAAACTGCAGATTTCCAAACGGATGCTTATGGCGTATCCTTTCCCGCCAACGGACAGGTTACGCTGGGAATCCTCCCCTAGGGTAGACAAAGCTTTAACACGCTTATCCAAGAGGGTAGCCCTGCCGTCACAGGATACGGCCACCCTAAAAGATGCTGTGGATAGAAAGCAGGAGGGTACCCTGAAGTCCATTTATACACATTCAGGTACCTTACTAAGGCCGGCGATTGCGTCAGCCTGGATGTGTAGTGCTGTAGCAGCATGGACGGATACCTTATCTGAGGAACTTTGGTGGTCATTCCGAGTTGTTCGCTCTGTAATTTTCTTCGCATCGCAGCGATTTTCCGCTAATTGCGCATGCGCAATGTTCGCACTGCGACTGTGCCAAGTAAATTTGCTATGCAGTTAGGAATTTTACTCACGGCATTACGTGGTTTTTTCTTCGTTCTGGTGATCGTAATGTGATTGACAGGAAGTGGGTGTTTCTGGGTGGAAACTGGACATTTTACGAGTGTGTGTGAAAAAACGCTGCCGTTTCTGGGAAAAACGCTGGAGCGTCTGAAGAAACGGGGGAGTGTCTGGGCGAACGCTGGGTGTGTTTGTGACGTCAAACCAGGAAAGAAACTGACTGAACTGATCGCAGTTGCCAAGTAAGTGTGGAGCTACTCAGAAACTGCTAACAAGTGTCTATTCACAATTCTGCTAATCTCTTTCGTTCGCAATTTTACTATACTATGATTCACTCCCAGTAGGCGGCGGCTTAGCGTGTGCAAAGCTGCTAAAAGCAGCATGCGAGCGAACAACTCGGAATGAGGGCCTTTATACCTTGGACAAGGATACTATGGCCCTCATTCCGAGTTGATCGCTCGCAAGGCGAATGTAGCAGAGTTACACACGCTAAGCCGCCGCCTACTGGGAGTGAATCTTAGCTTCTTAAATGTGCGACCGATGTATTCGCAATATTGCGATCACAAACGACTTAGCAGTTTTAGAGTAGCTTCAGACTTACTCTGCCTGTGCGATCAGTTCAGTGCTTTTCGTTCCTGGCTGACGTCACAAACACACCCAGCGTTCGCCCAGGCACTCCCACCGTTTCTCCGGCCACTCCTGCGTTTTTTCCGGAAACGGTAGCGTTTTCAGCCACACGCCCCTAAAACGCCGTGTTTCCGCCCAGTAACACCCATTTCCTGTCAATCACAATGCGAACGTCGGAGCGATGAAAAAGCCGTGAGTAAACTTACTTTCTTCATAGTAAAGTTACTTGGCGCAGTCGCAGTGCGAACATTGCGCATGCGCACTAAGCGGATTCTCACTGCGATGCGATGAAAAACACCGAGCGAACAACTCGGAATGAGGGCCTATATTACTGACCCTGGGGCATATAAAAGACGCTGTCATATATATGAGAGATGCTCAAAGAGACATTAGCCTACTGGGCTCTAGAATAAATGCAATGTCGATTTCTGCCAGAAGGGTCCTGTGGACTCGGCAATGGACAGGAGATGCCGACTCAAAAAGGCACATGGAGGTTTTACCTTACAAGGGTGAGGAGTTGTTTGGGGAGGGTCTCTCAGACCTGGTCTCCACAGCTACGGCTGGAAAGTCACATTTTTTGCCATATGTTCCCTCACAACCTAAGAAAGCACCGTATTACCAAATGCAGTACTTTCGATCACAAAAAGGCAAGAAAGTCCGAGGTGCGTCCTTTCTTGCCAGAGGCAGGGGTAGAGGAAAGAAGCTGCACAATACAGCTAGTTCCCAGGAACAGAAGTCCTCCCTGGCTTCCACTAAATCCACCGCATGACGCTGGGGCTCCACAGGCGGAGCTAGGCCCGGTGGGGGCGCGTCTCCTAAATTTCAGCCACGAGTGGGTTCACTCCCAGTTGGATCCCTGGGCTATAGAGATTGTGTCTCAGGGATACAAGCTGGAATTCGAAGAGATGCCCCCCCACCGTTACCTCAAATCGGCCCTGCCAGCTTCCCCCTTAGAGAGGGAAATAGTGTTAGCTGCAATTCACAATTTGTATCTTCAGCAGGTGGTAGTCAAGGTTCCCCTCCTTCAACAAGGAAAGGATTACTATTCGACCATGTTTGTGGTACCGAAACCGGACGGTTCGGTCAGACCCATATTGAATTTAAAATCCCTGAACATATACCTGAAAAGGTTCAAGTTCAAGATGGAATCGCTCAGAGCGGTCATCGCAAGCCTGGAAGGGGGGGATTTTATGGTGTCTCTGGATATAAAGGATGCTTACCTTCATCTCCCCATTTATCCACCTGATCAGGAGTACCTCAGATTTGTGGTACAGGATTGTCATTACCAATTCCAGATGTTGCCGTTTGGTCTCTCTACGGCACCGAGAATATTTACCAAGGTGATGGCGGAAATGATGGTGCTCCTGCGACGGCAAGGAGTCACAATTATCCCGTACTTGGACGATCTCCTCATAAAGGCGAGGTCCAGAGAGCAGTTGCTGATCAGCGTAGCACGCTCTCGGGAAGTGTTACAACAGCACGGCTGGATTCTAAATATTCCAAAGTTGCAGTTGATTCCTACGACTCGTCTGCCATTCCTGGGCATGATTCTGGACACATGCCAGAAGAGGGTTTATCTCCCGATGGAGAAGGCTCAGGAGCTCATGACACTGGTCAGAGACCTATTAAAACCAAAACAGGTGTCGGTGCATCAATGCACGCGAGACCTGGGAAAGATGGTGGCATCATACGAGGCCATTCCTTTCGGCAGGTTCCATGCGAGGACCTTTCAATGGGATCTGTTGGACAAGTGGTCCGGATCACATCTAAAAATGCATCGGCTGATCACCCTATCCCCCAGGGCCAGGGTGTCTCTCCTGTGGTGGCTGTAGGGTGCTCACCTTCTCGAGAGCCGCAGATTCGGCATTCAGGACTGGGTCCTGGTGACCACGGACGCAAGCCTCCGAGGGTGGGGAGCAGTCACTCAGGGAAGAAATTTCCAAGGGTTGTGGTCAAGTCAGGAGACTTGCCTTCACATCAATATCCTGGAGCTAAGGGCCATATACAATGCCCTACGTCAAGCGGAGACCCTGCTTCGCGACCAATCGGTGCTGATTCAGTCAGACAACATCACCGCAGTGGCTCATGTAAACCGCCAAGGCGGCACAAGGAGCAGGGTGGCGATGGCGGAAGCCACCAGAATTCTTCGCTGGGCGGAGAATCACGTAAGAGCACTGTCAGCAGTGTTCATTCCGGGAGTGGACAACTGGGAAGCAGGCTTCCTCAGCAGGCACGACTTCCACCCGGGAGAGTGGGGACTTCATCAAGAAGTCTTCGCACAGATTGCAGGTCGGTGGGAACTGCCACAAGTAGACATGATGGCATCCCGCCTCAACAAAAAGCTACAGAAGTATTGCGCCAGGTCAAGAGACCCTCAGGCGATAGCTGTAGATGCACTAGTGACACCGTGGGTGTTCCAGTCGGTCTATGTATTTCCTCCTCTTCCTCTCATACCCAAGGTGCTGAGAATCATAAGAAGAGGAGTGAGAACAATACTCATTGTTCCGGATTGGCCAAGAAGGACTTGGTATCCAGAGCTGCAAGAAATGCTCACAGAGGACCCATGGCCTCTGCCTCTAAAGCAGGATCGGTTGCAGCAGGGACCTTGTCTATTCCAAGACTTACCGCGGCTGCGTTTGACGGCATGGCGGTTGAACGCCGGATTCTAGCAGAAAAAGACATTCCGGATGAGGTTATTCCTACGCTGATAAAGGCTAGGAAGGACGTGATGGCTAAACATTATCACCGTATATGGCGAAAATATGTTGCTCGGTGTGAGGCCAGGAATGCCCCTATGGAGGAATTCCAGCTAAGCCGTTTCCTTCACTTCCTACAGTCGGGAGTGTCTTTGGGCCTAAAATTGGGTTCCATTAAGGTCCAGATTTCGTCCCTATCCATTTTCTTTAAAAAAGAACTGGCTTCTCTACCTGAAGTTCAGACGTTTGTAAAGGGAGTGCTGCATATTCAGCCCCCTTTTGTGCCTCCAGTGGCACCTTGGTATCTTAACGTGGTGTTGAGTTTCCTAAAGTCTCACTGGTTTGAGCCACTTAAGACCGTGGAGTTAAAATATCTCACGTGGAAAGTGGTCCTTGCTATTGGCCTTAGCTTCGGCTAGGCGTGTGTCAGAGTTGGCGGCTTTGTCATGTAAAAGCCCCTATCTGGTTTTCCATCTGGACAGAGCAGAATTGCGGACCCGTCCGCAATTTCTGCAAAAGGTGGTGTCATCTTTTCATATGAACCAACCTATTGTGGTGCCTGTGGCTACTCGTGACTTGGAGGATTCCGAGTTACTAAATGTGGTCAGGGCTTTGAAAGTTTATGTAGCCAGAACGGCTAGGGTCAGGAAAACAGAATCTTTGTTTATCCTGTATGCATCCAACAAGCTGGGTGCTCCTGCTTCAAAGCAAACTATTGCTCGCTGGATCTGTAACACGATTCAGCAGGCTCATTCTGTGGCTGGATTGCCGCTGCCAAAATCAGTAAAAGCCCACTCCACAAGGAAGGTGGGCTCTTCTTGGGCGGCTGCCCGAGGGGTCTCTGCATTACAGCTTTGCCGAGCAGCTACTTGGTCAGGTTCGAACACTTTTGCAAAGTTCTACAAGTTTGATACCCTGGCTGAGGAGGACCTTGTGTTTGCTCATTCGGTGCTGCAGAGTCATCCGCACTCTCCCACCCGTTTGGGAGCTTTGGCATAATCCCCATGGTCCTTACGGAGTCCCCAGCATCCACTAGGACGTTAGAGAAAATAAGATTTTATTTACCGGTAAATCTATTTCTCGCAGTCCGTAGTGGATGCTGGGCGCCCGTCCCAAGTGCGGACTTCTTCTGCAATACTTGTATATAGTTGTTGCTTAAAAAAGGGTTATGTTATGGTTGCATCAGGTTTATCTGATGTTCCGTTGTTGTTCATACTGTTACATACATACATACCCCCCATAATTGGCACTAGTAAAGGGACAAATATGCGCGCGCCGTAGTCGTGCGCCACCAAAAAGGGGGGGTGGCTTCATTTATATGGGCATGGCTTCACGTAAAGGGGCGTGGCATTGCAGGAAAAGACTACCTTATACCCCAGTTTTGCAACCTGCACGCCCAGACGATAGCCACCACAGGAAAGAAAAATAATCCTGATTCATGCCCCTTACATTATTTGTCATTTTTCCTCCTTATAGTAATGCCCAGTATACATTATTCCACATACTGCAATGGCCTTAGCCATTATGCCACACACAATAATGCACATGACACAATATGCACACACTGTAATGCCCCCGACACATTATGCCACACACTGTAATGCCTGTGACACATTATGACAGGAATCGCAATGCCCGTTATACATTATGCTACACATACATTATTTATTATTATTATCCTTTATTTATATGGCGCCACAAGGGTTCCGCAGCGCCCAATTACAGAGTACATAAACAAATAATCAAATAGGAAAACAGCAATTTACAGTTGATGACAGTATAGGACAAGTACAGGGTAAATAAACATAGTTACATCAGCAGATGACACTGGAATAAGTATCAGGTGGCAGAAGACTGATGGAATTGGTGCAGTTGAAGATTATTAAAGTAAGAAAGGATAAGCACATGAGGGAAGAGGGCCCTGCTCGTGAGAGCTTACATTCTAAAGGGGAGGGGTAGACAGACAGGGGTGACACAGTTGGGGTACATAGAGAGCGTAGAACAGAGGGTTAGGATGAGATTTGGCTGGGTTTGGTGAAGAAGTGGGTCTTGAGAGCCCGTTTGAAGTTTTGTAGAGAGGTGGAAAGTCTGAGGGGGAGAGGTAGGGAATTCCAAAGAAGTGGTGCAGCACGTGAAAAATCTTGGAGGTAGGAGTGGGAGGAAGTAATCCGTAGGCAGGAGAGTCGGCGTGCATTAGCAGAGCGAAGAGGACGGGTGGGAGTGTAAAGGGAGATGAGGTCAGAGATGTAGATGGGAGAGGAGTGGGTGAGGGCTTTGTAAGCGAGTGTGAGAAGCTTGAGGAAAGAAAGGAAGTAAGACGGTTGTAGACAATACACTCAAGGAGTTTGGAGGCAAAATGGAGGAGAGAGATGGGTCTGTAGTTGGAGAGAGTGTTTGGATCAAGTGTAGGTTTTTTAAGAATAGGAGAGATGAGTGCATGCTTGAAGGCAGAGGGGACAGTGCCTGATGAGAGGGATAGATTGAGAAGGTGTGAAAGATGGGAACAAGCAGAAGGAGAGAGGTAGCGGAGGAGGCGGGAGGGGATAGGGTCAAGTGGGGAGGTGGTGAGGGGAGAGGAACGAATGAGGGCCATGACTTCCTCTCCAGATGCATGGGAGAAATATGACAGAGTAGGTGCGAGGGATGGGGAGGGTTGGTAAGGGATAGGAGAAAGCTGGTTACTGATGGACTGGTGTGATGTGATGTGATGTCCTGACGTATGGAGTCAATTTTGGATGTGAAGTAAGTGGCAAAGTCAAGAGCAGAGAGTGAGGAGGGGAGACTCGGTGGAGGTGGGCAGAGGAGTGAGTTAAGAGTGGCAAAGAGGCGCCGGGGGTTGGAAGACTGGAAGGAGATGAGGTTCTTGAAGTATGACTGTTTAGCAAGAGAAAGGGCAGCACTGAAGGATGAGAGCATAAGTTTGAAATGGAGGAAGTCTGCCTTAGAGCGTGATTTCCTCCAGTGTCGCTCAGCAGTACGTGAGCATTTTTGCAGATATCTGGTGCATTTGGTGTGCCAGGGTTGAGGTGTTAATTTGCGAGGGTGAATTGGTTGGTGGAGCAACAGAGTCAAGAGCAGAAGTAAGGGATGCATTGTATGTGGAAGTGGCTTGTTCAGGGCATGAGAGAGAGAGAGAATAGGAGAGAAAAGCGAGTCAAACAGGGAGGAAAGAAATGTAGTGTCAATAGCTTCAATGTTACGCTTAGTGATGGTAGCCTTAGGAGGTAGAGATGGGGAAGTCGAGAGAGATAGGTTAAAGGAGAGCAGGTGGTGGTCAGAGAGGGGAAATGGGGAGTTGGAAAAATCAGAAATATCACAGCAGTGAGTGAAGACCAGATCCAGTGAGCTCCCATTCACATGGGAGGGTGAGGAGGTCCACTGGGAGAGACCAAGTGAAGAGGTGAGGTTAAGGAGTTTAGAGGTAGGTGATTGTGTGGGGATGTCAATAGGGATGTTGAAATCGCCTAGGATAATGGAGGGAATGTCAGAAGAGAGGAAGCCAGGAAGCAAAGTTGTCGATGAATTTGGAAGCAGTGCCAGGGGGGGCGGTAAATGACAGCTACTCTAAGATGTACTGGTTGGAAGAGGCGTATGACATGGACCTCAAATGTCGAGAATGTAAGGGATGGTTCTGGTGGTATGAGTTGGTAGGAGTAACTAGAAGGTAAAAGGATCCCAACACCACCCCCAGGGCAACCCCCAGGTCGGGGTGTGTGTGTGAATGTGAGGCCCCCAGCAGAGAGAGCAGCAGGAGAAGTAGTGTCAGAGGGCGTAATCCAAGTTTCAGTAATGGCTAGTAGGCGTAGGGAGTTGGAAATGAAAAGGTCATGAGTGGGGACCAGTTTGTTACAAACAGATCTGGCATTCCAGAGGGCACAGGATAGGGGGTATGAGTTTGTGGGAGAGATGTGAATGAGATTATCAGGGTTGCTGTAGCGATGAGGTGAGATTAACTTTGAGGGCAGGGATGATGAGAGAGTAGTGATGGTACGGGTGCCTGAGCTAGGAGGGGAAACTGCAGGAGGTGGGCAGGGAGGGAGGTCAGTGTGATGTGGATGGGGATATGGGCAGGTGACGGAAGGGAGAGAGGGAGCAGGGCTGAGTTGTGGGGTAGCAGGACCATGGGGCAGAGGTAAATGAATGTGGGGTAACAGGAAAGGAGGGGGAAGGAGACAGAGGAGGTGTAGGAGACTAGGGGGGAAGGATAAAGATACATTATTAGGTAGACACTGAGTGATGTGGGGAGTATAAGAAAGCCTTGACATAGTGTTAAGTAGGTAAATAGGTTGAGGGAAAGTGGAAGTAGGAGTGGAGACTGTAAGGGAATCAGAGCAGAAGAATTGCAGAAATGCAGGTGAGAAAAGCAGTGTAGTCTCAATGGGTGTAGATTTAGTATGGAATGAGTCAAAAGTGTAGATAAAGTGGGTGCAGAAATGTATTTGGGCTGTAAGAAATGAAAGGATTGTGAGAGGGGTAAGAAGCAATGATAATTTTGTTAGATTTTTCAAGTGTTTTTAGATGAGAAGATAAACTCACAATTGTTCCAAAGAAGATCTTTGTAATCCTGATTATGGATGGAAACCAGATCTTACTAATGTTCTTTCCTGCAAGTGGGTTGCATAGTGTTCACAGAGTGAAAGTTGGAGGGTGATAATTTTGCATATGCAGTTGATATTGTTAAGTAGTTCATCTGTTGTTGTTTGTGTTTTTTGGTCCAGTTTAAGTCCAGGCTAAGTCCAGGCTTTGATATTAAAATTATATATCTGCTCCCTTTGAGCCTCCTCCCTTAGAGTCCTACACCCTGGATTAATCAGCCAGGCTTAATCAGCCAAGTAAACTCACATTATAGCACATACAATGTCTGTGACACAGTATGACACCACAATGATCCTGAGACATTATACCACATAGCCTGTGATATAGTATACGACACACCGTAATGCCTGACACATTATGCCACACACCGTAATGCCCATTACACATTAAGTTCTACAGTAAGGCTTCTAATTACTTTTAAATTACCTGCTCATTGCCAGGGGTTTCATACTCTTGGTTCCATGCACGGTGCCAGGGGTTTTCATGCTCAGGGTGTCATGCTCGTTGCCAGGGGTTTCATGCACTGGGTGTCATGCTCGTTGCCAGGGGTTTCATGCACTGGGTGTCATGCTCGTTGCTAGTGCTTGTTGCTAGCGCCGTGCTCCCAGTGCCACATATGCCCCCAGTGCCAGATATTCCCCCACAGTGCCAGGTATATGCCCCTAGTGCCAGATATTCCTCCACAGTGCCAGGTACATGCCCGCAGTGCCAAATATACCCCCCCTCCCAGTGCCACATATGCCCCCTCAGTGCCTGCTCCCCCAGTGCCAAATATTCCCTCACAGTACCACATATGCCCCATCAGTGCCTGCTTCCCCAGTGCCAGTTATTCCCCCACAGTGCCAGGTATATGCCCCCAGTGCCAGATATTCCCCCACAGTGCCACATATGCCCCTCAGTGCCTGCTCCCCCCAGTGCCAAATATTCCCCCACAGTGCCAGGCATATGCGCCCCGTGCCAGATATTCCCCCACAGTGCCAGGTATATGCCCACAGTGCCACATATGCCCCCTCAGTGCCTGCTCCCCCCAGTGCCAAATATTCCCCCACAGTGCCAGGTATATGCCCCCAGTGCCAGATATTCCCCCACAGTGCCAGGTATATGCCCCCAGTACCAGATATTCCCCCACAGTGCCAGGTATATGCCCCCAGTGCCAGATATTCCCCCCCCCCCTCCCGCTCCTTTGTGTTCGGGGACACGGAGCGCACAGCGCACGCCTCTCCAGTGTCCCTCCTGGCTCTCCGGCCGCTCTAATAAAGGAAGTGCCAGTTCGTGAGCCAATCAGAGCTCACGAACCGGCACTTCCTTTATTAGACAGCCTGAGAGCCAGGGAGGGACACAGGAGAGGCGCGCGCTGTGCGCTCCGTGTCCCTCCTTACAGCAGCGGAGGGAAGGAGACCGCAGATTGACATGCGGATGCACGTCCGCATGTCAATCTGTGCAAAGTCAGTGGCGCCCCCGCAGCCCCTCACCCCCAAGCCACCGCGAGGACTGCGGGGGCAGTAGTTACGCCACTGTGACTGGTATGAGTCTTGCCCTGGATTCCAAAATCCTTTCCTTGTACTGTCAGCTCTTCCGGGCACAGTTTCTCTAACTGAGGTCTGGAGGAGGGACATAGAGGGAGGAGCCAGAGCACACCAGTATCCAAATTCTTTCCTAAAGTGCCCTGTCTCCTGCGGAGCCCGTCTATTATCCATGGTCCTTACGGAGTCCCCAGCATCCACTACGGACTACGAGAAATAGATTTACCGGTAAGTAAAATCTTATTATTGAATAGAAAAAATATTTCAGCAGCGGGATATACTGTGTTCCACAGGGAATACATCGGTGTGTAGAGAAGGATCTTGATCCAGAGGCACCAACAGGCTAAAGCTTTAGGCTGTCCCAGGATGCATTGCGGGGCCTTCTCTATATAACCCCGCCTCCAGGCACTGGAGCTCAGTTTTGAGTTGGTGCCTGCATCAAGCAATGGAGACGCTCCGGTTTCTAGGCACACCACCGCAACGGATCACGTGGCTGCTACTAAGGGAGGAGGTAAGAGGGTCCCTCAGGCGAGACCCACCATTAAATCGCGTTCCGGTCGCGGTCTCCGGAGACGGACCTTGACGCTGGCGTAGACACTGTGGCCGTACATGGACCCCACTATATCCACTAGGGCATTGGAGCACAGGTCGGATTTACTAAAATCCACTCTAGTAAGGCTCCATAGTACCTGGTGGTGTGGACCAGCATAGGGGAAAGGGCACTTGACCTGTTGCCCCTCCCCCAGCTCTGGGCGCCATCTACTGCTGGTGTTCCCGCCCTGGAGCTGCCTCAGACTCTCCCTCACTCCCTGACTGAGACTCTGGGCGCCATCTTATCAAATTAGCTGCGACTGGTCTCCGGGACTGCAGCGCAAGGTCTCCTCCGTAAATCCACCTGTACATCTGCGCTGTGATTTTACAGGCACTTAAGTATTCTACATGTCATTTTAGACAGCGTTAGTTAAGAACAAGTGTACCTGTGCCAGAATATATTGTACGAATATTCTGATATATACATCCAGTCTCAGACCGCGCATTGGCCCTCATTCCGATTGTTCGCTCGTTAATTTTCTTCGCATCGCAGCGATTTTCCGCTAACTGCGCATGTGCAATGTTCGCACTGCGGCTGCGCCAAGTAAATTTGCTAAGAAGTTTGGTATTTTACTCACGGCATTACGAGGTTTTTTCTTCGTTCTGGTGATCGCAGTGTGATTGACAGGAAGTGGGTGTTTCTGGGCGGAAACTGGCCGTTTTATGGGTGTGTGTGAAAAAACGCTGCAGTTTCTGGGAAAAACGCGGGAGTGGCTGGAGAAACGGGGGAGTGTCTGGGCAAACGCTGGGTGTGTTTGTGACGTCGAACCAGGAACAACAAGCACTGAACTGATTGCACTGGAAGAGTAAGTCTCGAGCTACTCAGAAACTGCACAGAAAAATCTTTTCGCAATATTGCAATTCTTTCGTTCGCAATTCTGCTAAGCTAAGATTCACTCCCAGAGGGCGGTGGCTTAGCGTGTGTACTGCTGCGAAAAGCGGCTAGCGAGCGAACAACTCGGAATGAGGGCCATTGTTTTTTTATATACACTGCTCAAAAAAATAAAGGGAACACTAAAATAACACATCCTAGATCTGAATGAATGAAATATTCTTATTAAATACTTTGTTCTTTACATAGTTGAATGTGCTGACAACAAAATCAAACAAAAATGATCTATGGAAATCAAATTTATTAACCCATGGAGGTCTGGATTTGGAGTCACACTCAAAATTAAAGTAGAAAAACACACTACAGGCTGATCCAACTTTGATGTAATGTCCTTAAAACAAGTAAAAATGAGGCTCAGTAGTGTGTGTGGCCTCCACGTGCCTGTATGACATCCCTACAACGCCTGGGCATGCTCCTGATGAGGTGGCGGATGGTCTCCTGAGGGATCTCCTCCCAGACCTGGACTAAAGCATCCACCAACTCCTGGACAGTCTGTGGTGCAACATGGCGTTGGTGGATGGAGCGAGACATGACGTCCCAGATGTGCTCAATTGGATTCAGGTCTGGGGAACGGGCGGGCCAGTCCATAGCATCAATGCCTTCGTCTTGCAGGAACTGCTGACACACTCCAGCCACATGAGGTCTAGCATTGTCTTGCATTAGGAGGAACCCAGGGCCAACCGCACCAGCATATGGTCTCACAAGGGGTCTGAGGATCTCATCTCGATATCTAATGGCAGTCAGGCTACCTCTGGCTAGCACATGGAGGGCTGTGCGGCCCCCCAAAGAAATGCCACCCCACACCATTACCAACCCACTGCCACACCGGTCATGCTGGAGGATGTTGCAGGCAGCAGAACGTTCTCCTTGGCATTTCCAGACTCTGTCACATCTGTTACATGTGCTCAGTGAGTGTTAGGCGCCGAGGGTCCGCCCGTCAGTGCGGCCCGGCGCCTAGCAACTAGGGAAGCCGCAGGCAGACAGCCGCCGGCTCCCTAGCAACGCTAGACGCCGGGCGCACAGAGCCGCTCTGACCCTAGCAACGGGGACGCCACTGCCAGACCGCGTTCCCCGTTGCTGGGTTTAAATAATCAGTTTATTGGTAGCCTGGCCGTGCAGCATGCAGCTGCACGGCATGAGTAATCATTACCCTGTCCGGATCCTGATTGGAGGGCTCCCAATTAAAAGCACTCCTAGGACTTCTCACAGACGCCGGTGATAGCTTCCTGTTTGCTGTGTCAGTTACAGAGAGTTTCCAGTCCTGCTCAATCCGGTTGTTCCTGTCCTCAGTGATCCAGTACTCGGAATTTGTCATCTATTCCTGGAGTCTGACCGAGCACCTTTAACATCCTGTGGTGTTCGTGAGTCGCGGCGTAGCCGTGTGTTGCGGCTTGACCGCTTATTATTTATTATTTAGTTTATTGTGTTCTGGAGCTTTTGCGGAGGATTCCGCTCCCACAAATCCACTCTGGTATCCAGCGGTGCTGGATAGGAGTAACGGATCTGTGGATTTTTGGTTGTCCTTTTCCCTGGCGGTTTGTCCGCACATACTTTTGGTTAAGTTAGATAGCTTGTAATCCCTGGCCTGGTTGCTTAGTCAGAGGGCCCCTTGTTATCACCCTGTCTCGGATTTCCCTTTGTCTCCCATTAAGACCTGAGGGGGCATCGGGGTTGGGCAGACATAATCCGCCCTTCGAACGCGGCTGCCATGGGCTCAAGCAACCATAGTCTCGCAGGGGATTTCTGATAACACGGGCGAGACAACGGAGTTAGGGCGCCAGGGGTTACTAGGCTTTCCTGCTCCCGTACCAGCATATCTTTCCAGTACTCAGACCTCTGCCATAAAGATCTCCTCTGGTCTGGAGTACGGGAATCATAACATTATCACCGGCCAGACTAAAATTTAAAATTAAACAGGAGTTAATTTTTTCCAATTGGGAGATTAGTCAGTCTCATGAATCCCTCCGGTGTTGGGCCAAATCCTGGCCAGTTTTTAGTTAGCCAGATTCAAGAGCTTACTCAGATGGTTCAAGATCTGTCCCTTCGGGTGAAGTCACAGGAAGATCTGTTACGGACTTCCCCGAGGGTCATTCCTGAACCAAAAATGCATCTGCCTGACCGTTTTTCTGGGGATAGAAAGCAGTTTTTTAATTTTAAAGAGTCTTGTAAACTGTATTTTCGTTTAAAACCAGTCTCCTCAGGTACGGAATCTCAGCGGGTAGGAATTATTATTTCTTTGCTACAGGGGGATCCTCAGACCTGGGCTTTTGGCTTAAAGACAGACGATCCGGTCTTATTGTCTGTAGACGCCTTTCTGGGATCTTTAGGGCTATTGTATGACGACCCTGATAGAGAGGCATCCGCTGAGAGTCAGTTGCGTGCTCTCAGACAGGGTAGGAATCCCGCGGAGATGTATTGTACGGAGTTTCGCCGTTGGTCGAACGACTGTGGATGGAATGACCCAGCCCTGCGCAGTCAGTTTCGCCTCGGCTTATCTGAGTCTATAAAAGACAGTCTCCTTCAGTATCCCGCTCCTGAGACTCTCGATAAACTCATGGAGCTTTCTATTAAGATTGATCGTCGTCTCAGAGAGCGGAAGGCTGAAAAAGGAGCATCTGTCGGGTCTACTCCTTGTGTTTTTTCCATTCCTGTGGACATAGAGGAGCCCATGCAGATTGGCCTCTCCAAACTGTCTCCTGAAGAAAGAACCAGAAGGCAAAATTCTGGTCTTTGTTTATACTGTGGGGGTAAGGGACATTTTGCCCGTAGTTGTCCGAACAAGTCGGGAAACGCCTCGACCAAGTGAGTTGTGAGGGGGTTCACTTTGGTCTGCAGCTTATCTCCTCAAATAATTCACTGTTGGTTCCAGCTAAAGTTTCCTTTGGCAGCCTCTGTTCCTCGGTCTCGGCTTTTGTGGACAGTGGAGCTGCAGGGAACTTTATGGATTTAACATGGGCTAAGGCCTTAGGTATTCCTCAGGTAGCCTTGGGTAGGCATATCACCATGCATGGTTTAGATGGGAGTCCCTTGTCCAATGGGGTAATTTCTCTCTGTACCCCTCCTGTTCTACTTTCAGTAGGAGCCCTGCATTCTGAAAAGATTGAGTTTTTCCTTACCCATTGCCCAGCAGTTCCTGTGGTTCTGGGTCACCCTTGGCTAGCCTTTCATAATCCCATCATTGATTGGCAGTCGGGGGAGATCTTACAATGGGGTACCATCTGTAATAAAGAATGTATTACGCTTCCCATCAGAATAGCTGCTGTCATTCCCGCACCCATTCCTGTGGAATACCAGGATTTTGTTGATGTATTTTCCAAGGGCAATGCGGATATTCTGCCTCCCCATAGGCCTTATGATTGTGCCATCGAGTTAATTCCTGGTGCCACTTTGCCTAAGGGAAGGTTATATGCATTGTCCGGACCTGAAACTGTGGCCATGAATGAGTATGTTAAAGAAAGCCTAGGGAAAGGATTTATCAGGCCATCTAAATCCCCTTTAAGTGCAGGCTTCTTCTTCGTGGAGAAGAAGGATGGATCACTCAGACCTTGCATTGACTTTAGAGCCTTGAATAAAATCTCAGTGAAGAATACTTACCCTTTGCCGCTGATTTCTGTCCTCTTTGATCAGCTACGTTCGGCTGTGATTTTTTCTAAGATTGACCTGAGAGGAGCATATAACCTCATCAGAATCAAGTCAGGGGATGAGTGGAAAACGGCATTCAGTACTCAATCAGGCCACTATGAGTATCTGGTTATGCCATTCGGCCTGTCCAACGCTCCGGCAGTTTTCCAGGATCTCATTAATGATGTGCTCCGTGAATTTCTTGGAAAATTCGTTGTAGTCTACTTAGACGATATTTTGATATATTCTGACTCCATTGAACAACATGTTACCCAGGTGCGTCAGGTTCTGAAAAAATTACGTGAAAATCACCTTTATGCCAAGCTGGAGAAGTGTGAATTTCATGTCACGGAGGTATCCTTTTTAGGGTACATTATTTCCCCTCGGGGATTCTGTATGGAACCAAAGAAGCTCCAAGCCATCCTTAGTTGGGCGCAACCCACCAATTTAAAAGCAATTCAGCGCTTTTTAGGGTTTGCGAATTACTATAGAAGATTTATTCACTCTTTCTCTGACCTAGTTGCTCCCATTGTGGCACTGACTAAGAAGGGAGCAGATCCTACCAACTGGTCACATGAAGCGGAGTTATCTTTTCAGGCTTTGAAACAAGCCTTTGTCTCAGCCCCGGTCCTCAGACATCCCAACCCAGAATTGCCTTTCATTGTTGAGGTTGATGCCTCGGAGGTTGGAGTAGGGGCTATCCTATCTCAGAAGGATCCGGATTCCCTAGAATTACATCCCTGTGCCTTTATGTCCAGGAAATTCTCGTCTGCTGAATCCAACTACGATGTTGGTAACCGGGAATTACTGGCTATTAAATGGGCTTTCGAGGAGTGGAGGCATTGGCTTGAAGGAGCCACTCATACCATTTCAGTTTTGACTGATCACAAAAATCTTCAATACATTGAATCAGCTAAACGGCTGAATGCCCGGCAAGCTCGTTGGGCTTTATTTTTTACTCGTTTCAAGTTCATTATCACCTTCAGGCCAGGTTCCAAGAATGCCAAGGCAGATGCCCTGTCACGCAGTTTTCTTCCAGTTCAAGACAACAGTCCTGTTACTCCCATACTTCCGTCTTCAGTCATTCGGGCAGGCCTCACACAAGATTTATTTACCCAGTTAAAGCAGCTTCAACATCAAGCTCCTGGAAATACTCCTGCTGGTCGTCTTTTTGTCCCCAAGTTTTTGAGAGCAACAGTTTTGACGGGGTTTCACGATAGCAAAGTTGCCGGGCATCCGGGGATCGCTAAAACCTTTGAATTAGTCTCCCGCTCGGTATGGTGGCCTGGTCTTTCCAAAGACATTAAGGAGTTTGTTTTTTCTTGTCAGGTCTGTGCACAGCATAAGGTTCCCCGTTCCTTGCCTATCGGTCAACTTATGCCCTTGAATGTCCCTCTTAGGCCATGGTCTCATATTTCCATGGATTTTGTGGTGGACCTCCCTCTGTCAGCCGGATGCCGAGTCATATGGGTGATAGTAGACCGTTTTAGCAAAATGGCCCATTTCATTGCTCTTCCCCGATTGCCATCTGCCCAAGGATTGGCAGTCTTGTTCCTCCGCCATGTTTTCAGACTCCATGGGTTACCCACTGATATTGTTTCTGATCGGGGTCCACAATTCATTGCACAATTTTGGAAGTCTTTTTGTGCCTCATTAAAGATGAAATTATCTTTAACGTCTGGCTATCATCCCCAATCCAACGGGCAGACTGAGCGAGTTAATCAGTCATTAAAACAATATTTGCGTTTGTACTCGGCCAAACTCCAAAATGACTGGTCTGAGTTTCTTCCGTTTGCAGAGTTTGCTTACAACAATGCCTGTCATTCCTCCACCAATGTATCTCCATTTTTTACAGTTTTTGGTTTTCACCCCAGAGCTAATTCCTTTTTTCAACATTCCTCTGTCTCCTCGCTGACCTTGACCTCTCATCTCAAACTCATTTGGAGAAAAGTGCACCTGGCTCTCAAAAAAGCGGCATTTCGGGAGAAAAAAATTTCTGACAGGCTCCGGCGGCCGTGCACTTTTAAAGTTGGAGATAGGGTATGGTTGTCGACTCGCAACATTAAACTTCGACAAACCTCAGCCAGATTGGGTCCTAAATTTATTGGACCATTTCATATTATCAAAAAAGTCAATCCAGTGGCTTTCCGGTTACGTTTACCAAAAACTTTACGGATCGGAAATACCTTCCATTGCTCCTTGTTAAAACCCTATGTTTCGTCCAGTAGATTTCCTCGCAAGATCTCTCAGGGGAAATCACCAATAGATGTACAGGGTCAGCAGGAGTTCTTGGTGGAGAAGGTTCTTGATTCCAGGTTGTCTCGGGGTCGACTTTATTTTTTGGTACATTGGAAAGGTTATGGTCCAGAGGAAAGGTCCTGGGTCCTGGATGAGGATCTCCATGCCCTGAGGCTCAAAAAGGCATTTTTTCGGGAATTTCCTCAGAAGCCTGGCCTTAGGGGTTCCTTGACCCCTCCTCAAGGGGGGGGTACTGTTAGGCGCCGAGGGTCCGCCCGTCAGTGCGGCCCGGCGCCTAGCAACTAGGGAAGCCGCAGGCAGACAGCCGCCGGCTCCCTAGCAACGCTAGACGCCAGGCGCACAGAGCCGCTCTGACCCTAGCAACGGGGACGCCACTGCCAGACCGCGTTCCCCGTTGCTGGGTTTAAATAATCAGTTTATTGGTAGCCTGGCCGTGCAGCATGCAGCTGCACAGCATAAGTAATCATTACCCTGTCCGGATCCTGATTGGAGGGCTCCCAATTAAAAGCACTCCTAGGACTTCTCACAGACGCCGGTGATAGCTTCCTGTTTGCTGTGTCAGTTACAGAGAGTTTCCAGTCCTGCTCAATCCGGTTGTTCCTGTCCTCAGTGATCCAGTACTCGGAATTTGTCATCTATTCCTGGAGTCTGACCGAGCACCTTTAACATCCTGTGGTGTTCGTGAGTCGCGGCGTAGCCGTGTGTTGCGGCTTGACCGCTTATTATTTATTATTTAGTTTATTGTGTTCTGGAGCTTTTGCGGAGGATTCCGCTCCCACAAATCCACTCTGGTATCCAGCGGTGCTGGATAGGAGTAACGGATCTGTGGATTTTTGGTTGTCCTTTTCCCTGGCGGTTTGTCCGCACATACTTTTGGTTAAGTTAGATAGCTTGTAATCCCACTACGAGACTTGACAAAGGATACCACCTTGGTATTTAGGGAGGCCGACAAGGGGGGGGGTCTGGTGGTGCAGGATAGGACGGAATACATCAATGAGGCCAATCGGCAATTAAAAGATACTATATTTTATAGGAAACTTGATTTTGATCCGACACAAAATTTTCTAAGGGAGTTCCAACATCTACTTGATGATGCCCTGGCCTCTGGAGTTATCTCCAAGGATGAATTCAATTTTTTGTTTATTAAACACCCCACTGTTCCTATTTTCTATCACCTCCCCAAGATACACAAATCACTTAGTGCACCCCCAGGACGTCCCATTATCTCGGGTATTGGTTCCCTATCCTCGAATCTGTCCTTTTATGTTGATTCTTTTCTCCAACCTCGTGTCTCGACGTTAAGGTCCCACATCAAAGACACAACCCATTTTTTACAACTGTTAAAGGGTGTGATATGGAAAGAGAGCTATGCATTTATGACTCTGGATGTACAAAGTTTATACACCAATATTCCACATGATCTTGGGCGTGATGCAATAGCAAAGAGATTACATACTGATGGTGACCTTTCTGAGAGACACGAGACTTTTTTGTTGGATGCCATTTCCTTTATACTCAAACACAATTATTTTATGTTTTTGGACACTTATTATCTTCAGGTGATGGGTACGGCCATGGGGACCAGATTTGCGCCGAGTTATGCCAACCTATACATGGGTACCTTCGAGGATGCCCATGTGTGGGGCGGGGACTTCGGCGCGAATCTGGTCCTCTATGGCCGATATATAGATGATCTATTTATTATTTGGGATGGGGATCTATCATCGGCACTCCACTTTGTTACTAGTCTTAACTCTAATCACTTTAATCTCCGATTCACTCACTCCTATCACCCTGACACTATCAATTTTTTGGATTTAACACTAGAGGCCAGGGATGGCAAAATATACACTTCCAATTTTATTAAAGAAGTGGCAACTAATGCCTACCTGCACTACCAGAGCGCTCACTACCCCCCTTGGAAGAAAAACATCCCCCGGGGGCAGTTCTTACGCTTAAGGCGTAACTGCACGGAAGATAGCAAATACCTAGAACAAGCCAAATTAATGACTGAAGCGTTCCAATCAAGGGGTTATCCACAACCATCACTAAAGAAAACCATGCAAGAAGTCCTACAAATAAATAGAGACACCCTTTTTAAACCCAAAATTAGTAAGACTCAAACCCCAATAGAGCGGGACAGTGATCACATGTACAACACTCAGCAAGAAAATCTGGCCTTCATCTCAACGTTCAATAGTGAGAGTATGGCAATTAAGAGAATCATAAGCAGGAATTTTGGGATGCTAAACCAGGATACAGTACTAAGAGGGACTTTGCCACATAGACCTAAGTTTATTTTTAAAAAAGGACGCTCCCTCAAAAACATCCTGGCACCCAGTTATCTCAAAATAGTTCCCCCAATAGATCTAGAGGGAGGAACACGAGAATCATGGATACCAGCACGACCCCCTGGCTTCCACCGCTGTGGTGCAAATAGGTGCACCACCTGTAAACATATCCCTAAGAAAACTACATCTATTCTTGTTGAGGGAAGTGAAGAATTCTTTCTCAGTAATTTTATGAATTGTGACACCAATTATGTCATATATCTGCTGACATGTGCTTGTAATAAAAGGTATGTGGGACGGACGACGAGAAGTATCAAAGTCCGGTTTATGGAACACCGTCGGAATATCATAAACAAATCCCCGACACACAGCGTCTCTAGACATTTTAGAGACTGTCATGATAGTGACCCCAGTCTACTAGGAGTAGTAGCCATTGAACAGATTGTGAAAACTAAGAGGGGTGGGGATCGGTATAAATTACTCTGCAAACAAGAGCTTTATTGGATGTTTAGGCTGAATACGATATACCCCTCTGGCCTAAACGAACAAGTAGAATTGAATCCAGTTTTGTGATCTCTCTAATTTCCCTGTTTCCATAGTAAAATACTCTTTACGATGTACATTCACATTTAAGTGTTCATCACAAAGAAAGAATTTTTTGAATAATTACATCAATTATTATTACTATTAATTTTCCTTTATGTGTTATTTTTGTTTTCACAATTATTATATATGTAATATGTTTATACATATATGATTCTATAAAGATTTTGTCATCATGACATATATGCTGTTACTCACTGTGTATTATCATTAGTATTTACTACTGTTCCCTGTACATATCATCAAAATCGTTTATGTAGCCTCCTCTTTATTGTTTTTTTAATTGATTTACAGTGAGCACCTTACTCTATATATAGGTGTTAATCACCTATATACACTTTCTACCACGCTTTCTGCTTGCTGTGGCGGCGAGCAGTGCGGCGTGTGTTGCCTAGGTGACGCGCACTGCACTGCCCGCTGCCATGGTAACCCCCACGCCCATTCGTTACTATGACGACGGCGGGACAATGGACCAATCCCTGCCGCCTCCATTCATTCTGTATCAACGAAACCCGACGGTCGCGTCATTTGGGCGCGACTCCTGTGTTATATGCGGGGCCTAGTGACGTGGACGGCGGGGATGTTTGTGCGTCGCTGTTGCCTGGACTTCTGGGCGCGGACATATGACGTGCAATTGGACTCTCAGGTGCCAGTTTTTTTGAGTGCTGTAATTCACCTGCTTCTCATTTATATTGACTGATCCCATGTAATATATGGACATGACCTTAAGTCCCTTTCTATAAAGGACTGATGAGAGACTCTTTGCACCTCATTCCGGGCTTTATATTATCCCTATCTACCCATTGAAATACGGAAGCCATATGATCTGCTCCCTTATTATTGATTAAACTGTAGTTTTATAAAAAACGAAGTGTATCATACTTATTATTAATTATGTATTGTTTACTTAATATTTTAAATTGTTTGTCTGTCATTTATGGTCACATAATGAGAGTATCTGGTCACTGTCATTCACATATGCAAATGAGCAACCATTTTGTAAAGGGTATAAAAACCCTGGATAGCAGCACCTCCATTACCTTGAAAAAGTTGCGTGACCGCAACGAAACGCGTTGGCGATTGGTGCTGTGTGTGCCTACCATCAACTTACTCATTCCTGAAGACTCTCCACCTGGACCAGGTCCTCCATCACTGGCTCAATTTGCGGACCCGTTTGAAGAACAGCCATCACCCACAGCCAAACAAGGGATAAGCCGTTGCGGATGCCTATCCGCTTAAACACCTTGGACAACTGCTGGTGGTAACTATTATACATGATGGAACAGTGACGGGATACCTTGAGCTTATCAATTAAGGGACTGTGTTTTGGAACAGGTGTGAACTGTCTATATACTCCTATCAGGACTGAGAGATACACAGCGACACTATTTTGTGGCCTTCATTGCTTATTTCATACATTGTTGCTCTTTTTAACCTTTTAATTCAATTTTTTACATACAATAAATGTGTAATTTCATGTGACCTTCTGCTCTCATATGTGACCATTCAGCGCTTTAATTTTCCTTATTCAGCTTGTAATCCCTGGCCTGGTTGCTTAGTCAGAGGGCCCCTTGTTATCACCCTGTCTCGGATTTCCCTTTGTCTCCCATTAAGACCTGAGGGGGCATCGGGGTTGGGCAGACATAATCCGCCCTTCGAACGCGGCTGCCATGGGCTCAAGCAACCATAGTCTCGCAGGGGATTTCTGATAACACGGGCGAGACAACGGAGTTAGGGCGCCAGGGGTTACTAGGCTTTCCTGCTCCCGTACCAGCATATCTTTCCAGTACTCAGACCTCTGCCATAAAGATCTCCTCTGGTCTGGAGTACGGGAATCATAACAGTGAGAAGCTGCTTTCATCTGTGAAGAGCACAGGGCGCCAGTGGCGAATTTGCCAATCTTGGTGTTCTCTGGCAAATGCCAAACGTCCTGCACGGTGTTGGGCTGTAAGCACAACCCCCACCTGTGGACGTCGGGCCCTCATACCACCCTCATGGAGTCTGTTTCTGATCGTTTGAGTAGACACATGCACATTTGTGGCTTGCTGGAGGTCATTTTGCAGGGCTCTGGTAGTGTTCCTCCTGTTCCTTCTTGCTCAAAGGTGGAGGTAACGGTCCTGCTGCTGGGTTGTTGCCCTCCTATGGCCTCCTCCATGTCTCCTGATGTACTGGCCTGTCTCCTGGTAGCGCCTCCATGCTCTGGACACTACGCTGACAGACACAGCAAACCTTGGCATCTACAGACTCTGTCACATGTGCTCAGTGAGAACCTGCTTTCATCTGTGAAGAGCACAGGGTGCCAGTGGCGAATTTGCCAATCTTGGTGTTCTCTGGCAAATGGCAAACATCCTGCACGGTGTTGGGTACTAAGCACAACCCCCACCTGTGGACGCCGGGCCCTCATACCACCCTCATGGAATCTGTTTCTGATCGTTTGAGTAAACACATGCACATTTGTGGCTTGCTGGAGGTCATTTTGCAGGGCTCTGGCAGTGCTCCTCCTTGCACAAAGGTGGAGGTAAAGGTCCTGCTGCTGGGTTGTTGCCCTCCTATGGCCTCCTCCATGTCTCCTGATGTACTGGCCTGTCTCCTGGTAGCGCCTCCATGCTCTGGACACTACGCTGACAGACACAGCAAACCTTCTTGCCATATCTCGCATTGATGTGCCATCCTGGATGAGCTGCACTACCTGAGCTACTTGTGTGGGTTGTAGACTCCGTCTCATGCTACCACTAGAGTGAAAGCACCGCCAGCTTTCAAAAGTGACCAAAACATCAGCCAGAAAGCATAGGAGTTGAGAAGTGGTCTGTGGTCACCACTTGCAGAACAACTCCTTCATTGGGCGTGTCTTGCTAATTGCCTATAATTTCCACCTGTTAGAAAAAGAAGAAGCAATACTTCCCTGTGCTGGAAGTGTGGATGCTGCAATTAGATATACGTTCCGGAGTTATCAACCGGAAAAGACAAATAATGCTACAATACAACACCTGTATACAAATCGCGCTTCAACACTGGATAAATGGAATATTTCAGACCGGTTTGTTTTAAAGTCTCGTTGCCTCCAGGAATTTTCTCCAAACAGATAGTACATAGAGGAAGGAAAACAAAAGAAAATTTCCAATGTGTAGTGATTTCTTAAAATGTCACAGGAATCATATGAAGAGACTATGGGATATAGAATTTCCCCTCCTTAGTGTCTTTGTAAGATGTTCTGAGACCACTCAAAAAGTGTGTTGGTCATAAACTCAGAATGCTCACTTTCTTGCTTACTCAACATACGTATGTAGACTCCTATAAAGGTATCTTTTGGATTTTCAAGCAGAGCTTCACTCCGGAGGGCTCCTAATTTACCAGGTTATTCTCCAACATATGGAACATGGGAGTAAAAGCAAAGAAAGAAAATCCAATGTGTAGTGATTTTCTATAACCATGAAAATAAGGGTATGGGGGATATACAGGTAAGTACAAATAGATCCTTTTTTCTCTGTGTCGTTATATCACATTAGGGGACCACCCAAGCAAATGTGTGATAGATCACAAATACGAGATGCTCACTTTAAGGCTTACATGAAGTTAGGCGATTGCAAACATATAAGGGTATCTTTCAAAATGTTCGGCATGACACACTTCCTAAAATTCTTAACATAACACGCTTACACGTGGGCTTACTTGAAGGATGCAAGGTATGTTCACGTAGCAGTTTCTTTTAAAACCACTCCATAATTAATCTCCACCAGAAAAAAAACGTGTTTGTAATAAACAAACGGATTTTATTAAACAAAAAATATGTACATTAAAACATGAGAACAAAGATCACCTTGCCTCGGCAGTTGTAAAATTCCCAAAAGGGGTGTAGAAACATTTAAAGGGCCCAAATGTTCTTACCCAATCTGCTGGGAGCCTCAAAAACAAAGGCGCCCAGCATCCTCTACGGACTACGAGAAAAGGATTTACCGTTAGGTAACCAAAATCCTATTTTCTCTTACGTCCTTAAGGATGCGGGGGTCCATATTAGTACCATGGGGATGTAACAAAGCTCCCAGAACTGGAGGGAGAGCGTGGAGGCTCCCGCAAAACTGCTTGACCAAACTTAATGTCATCAGAGGCCAAAGCATCGAACTTGTAAAACTTAGCAAACGTGTTCGACCCAGACCAAGTAAGCTGCTCGGCAAAGCTATATAACCGAGACACCCCGGGCAACCGCTCAGGAAGAACCAACCTTCCGAGTAGAGTGGGCCTTAACAGATTTTGGACATGGCAATCCTGCCATAGAATAAGCATGCTGGATGGTGACCCTGATCCAGCGTGAAATCGACTGCTGAGAAGCAGGACACCCAATTTTCTTGGGATCATAGAGGACAAACAGAGAGTCAGATTTTCTATGACGAGTCGTCCTCTTCACATAAAGCTTCAAAGTCCTCACAACATCGAAGGCCTTTGAAGCAATTGAGGAGTCAGTAGCCACTAGCACCACAATAGGTTGGTTGATATGAAAAGATGACACAACCTTAGGAAGAAACTGGATGAGTCCTGAGTTCCGCCCTATCTTCATGGAAGACCAGATAGGGACTTTTACAGGACATAGCCCCCAATTCCGACACACATCGAGCAAAAGCTAAGGCCAACAAAGTGACCGCCGTCCACGTGAGAAATTTGATTTCAGCCTCCCGTAGAGGCTCAAACCAATCCGATTGCAGGAAATGTAACAGCACATCAAGATCCCAGGGTGCCGTTGGCGCCAGAAAGGGAGGCTGGATATGCAGAACTCCTTTCAAAAATGTCTGAACCTCAGGGAGGACAGCCAATTGTTTTTGGAAGAAAATGGGTAAAGCTGATATCTGGACCTTGATGGAGCCCAATCTCAGGCCGACATCCATACCTGCTTGCAGGAAAAGAAGAAAACATCCAAGTTGAAACTCCACCATAGGAAATTTCTTGGATTCATACCAAGACACATAATTTTTCCAAATGTTTAAACATTACCCCCTTCCTAGCCTGTATCAGGGTACGAATTACCTAGCTCGGAATACCCTTCCGAGCTAAGATCTGGCGCTCAACCGCTATGCCATAAAACTTAGCCGTGGTAAGTCTTGATATGCGAACGGCCCCTGCAGTAGAAGATCCTCTCAAAGAGGCAGGGGCCTTGGATCTTCCAACAGTAGATCCAGCAGATCCGCGTACCAAGCCCTCCTTGGCCAGTCCAGAGCAATGAGGATTACGAGAACCTTTGTTCTTTTTATAAGTTGTAGAACTTTTGGAATTAGAGGAAGTGGAGGGAACACAGACACTGACGTGAACACCCACGGTGTTACTAGTGCATCCACCGCCACTGCCTGTGGGTCTCACAACCTGGAAAAGTACCTCCGCAGCTTCTTGTTGAGGCAGAAGGCCATCATGTCCATGTGAGGAACCCCCCACCAACCGGTTACCTCCTCGAACACCTCTGGGTGGAGGCCCCACTCTCCTGGATGGAGATAGTTTCTGCTGAGGAAGTCCGCTTCCCAGTTGTCTACTCCCGGAATGAAGATTGCTGACATCGCTACCACGTGCCTTCTGCCCATAGGAGGATTCTTGTCACCTCTGACATTGCAGCCCTGCTCTTCGTTCTGCCTTTGTCGGTTTATGTAGGCCACTGTGGTCACGTTGTCCGACTGCACCTGAACAGCCTGATCCTGCAGAAGGTGTGCTGCTTGAAGAAGGCCGTTGCATACGGCACTTAGCTCCAGGATGTTTATCGGGAGAAGGTATTCTTGACTTGACCACCTTCCTTGGAAGGTTTCCCCCTGAGCGACTGCTCCCCAACCTCCTAGACTTGCATTCGTGGTTAGAAGGATCCAGTCCTGAACGCCGAACCTTCAGCCTTCCAGAAGGTGTGGTAGTTGAAGCCACCATCGGAGTGAAATCCTGGCTTTTGGTGACAGACGTATCCTCTGGTGCACATGTAGGTGAGATCCCGACCACTGGTCAAAGAGATCCAACTGGAAGGATCGAGCATGAAACACTCCGTGCTGCAGAACCTTGTAGGAGGCTACCATCTTCCCCAGTAGGCGGATGCACTGATGAACCGATACCCGGGCAGGCTTCAAGACATCCCGGACCAATTTTTTGCATCACCAACGCTTTCTCCACCGGTAGAAACACCCTCTGCACCTCTGTGTCGAGGATCATCCCCAGGAAAGACAGCCTCCTCGTCAGCTCCAGATGAGAAGGTTCTGGATCAAACCGTGCTCCTTGAGCAGATGTGTCGTAAGAGCAATGGATCCCAAAAACTTCTCTCTGGACAATGCCTCGATCAGCAGATCATCCAGATATGGAAATATGTTCACCCCCTGCTTGCAGAGAACCATCATTTCTGCAATTACCGTGGTCAAGACCCTCAGTGCCAAGGAGAGACCGAATGCCCGTGCCTGAAACTGATAGTGATCGTCTAACAGTGCAAACCGGAGATAAGCCTGGTGCAGAGACCAAATGGAAATGTGGAGGTACGCATCCTTGATGTCCAGGGACAACAGGAACTCCCCTTCCGCCAGTCTCCTGAGATAACCACTCTCAGAGACTCCATCTTGAATTTGAAGTCCCTGAGATAAGGGTTCAAAGATTAAGTTCAGAATTGGCCTTACCCAACCATCCGGCTTCGGTACCACAAAAAGGTTCGAATAGTAACCTTTGTTCAACTGATGAGGTGTAACTGGAACAATGACCTCTGACACTACCAATTTTCGGATAGCGTCCAGAAGAATAGCTCTGTCTGCCAGCAAAGCTGGCAAGCCTGATTTGAAGAAACGGTGAGGTGGGTCCAGCCTGTACCCCCTGGACACAATATCCTGTATCCAAGGGTCCAGGCCCGACGACACCCAGACGTGGCTGAAATGCCAGAGTCTTTTTCCCACCTGACCTACCTCCAGGCTGTGCGGTCCACCTTCATGCTGAGGACTTTGAGGTACCAGAAGCCGGCTTCTGGTCCTGGGTACCTGCGGGGGGCGGCTTTTTGGATTTGGCACGACCACCTCTAAAGAAGGTGTGAGAAGGCTTGTTCTTTCTAGGCCTCGCGGGCCGAAAGGACTGTCACGTGTTGGGAGTAAAAGGCTTCTTCGTAGCCGGTGCAGCTGAGGGGAGAAAATGAGACTTACCCACGGTAGCCGTGGCAATCCACGCATCCAGTGCCTCCCCAAACAGAGCCTGACGTGTATAGGGTAGGCTCTCCACACTTTTCCTGGATTCCGTGTCCGCAGAGTATTGGCGTAGCCAGAGACCCCTGCAAGCCGAGATGGACATGGAGAAGATCCCCACAGCCATGGAACCCAGGTCCTTCATGGATTCTATCAGGAACCCTGTAGAATCCTGTATGTTACATAAAAACAAATCAATGTCACCTTTATCCATCGTAGTCAAGTCCTCCTGCAGAGCAATTGACCACCTGGCTATAGCTTTAGAAATCCATGCACAGGCAATAGTGGGCTGCAGTATAGCCCCTGAAGCCGTGTATATGGATTTGAGCGTAGCACCCACTTTGCGATCAGCCGGGTCCTTCAACGCGGTAGATCCCGGGACTGGCAATACCACCTGTTTTGACAGCCTGGAGACAGAGGCGTCAACTATAGGCGGTGACTCCCATTTTTTCTATCGTCTTCCAGGAAGGGAAAAGAAACCAAGACCCTTTTAGGGATCTGGAATTTTTTCTCTGGATTTTTACAGGCTTTTTCAAATATGGCATTTAATTCCTTAGATGCCGGGAAGGTGAGAGGGGCTTTCTTACTGTCCGTGAAAAAGGCCTCCTCCATCTGCTCAGGAGGTGTGTCAGAAATATGTAACACATCCCGCATGGCCTCAATCATCAACTGCAACCCTTTAGCAAGTGATGCTGTTCCTCTCGACACATCCCCGCCACCGTCTGCTGTGTCAGAATTGGTATCCGTGTCATCCTGCATAATTTGAGCAAGAGCACGTTTGTGAAAATGTACCGCAGGGGGCCCCGAGGGAGCAGTATCAGACCATACTGCCATAGAGGATTGAAACACCTGAGTTGCATGCTCAGTCCTTGCAAACCGTTCAGAAATCTGAGAAATAGCCCCCCTGAGAGAGGCTAACCACTCCGGCTCTCTAGCTGGGATCTGCGCTACAACAGTGCACTGTACCCATGGGTAAGTTGCCGCGACCCAGCGGAGAGTTGTTGGAGCGACTCTTTCCCATATGCGTATAAGACGCTGTTCAGAAAGATCACTCAACAAATAGTAAGACTATAAAAATAAAATAATAAAGCTTGGGGCAGCTAACAATCCAGCAGCCCTCTGACTATGGTCTGGCTCCTGCCGAACCAAACAAAAAACTGATTTGCCTGAGCCAGGGGGTGGGAATATATGGACGGGCCCGTTGCATGCTGGGATGCCGGAAAGCTTTGACTGATAGGTGCAAATCTGCTGTCGCTCCATCAAATCCCATTGTTATCCTGTGGATAACCTGTGGACCCTGCCAGAGAAAAATAAAAGCAAAAAAAAGAACACAATTATAGTGATGACGGTTATAGAAGCTATGACCATTCACCACGGTCATGAAACAGAGGTCAATGAAGCACTTATGTCAGGAGAAATACTATTCTTTTGAAATATATTTATTGGGTTTTTCACATATATAGCAATACAAAACAAACAATAAACATAGAAACGATGTTGACTTATCCATAATATGGCGTAGAAAAAGCACATAAAAAGGCAAACCGCTTTAAAGTATGCAGCAATCAATGGTAAGCAGCAGCAGAACTATTTTAGTAATAAGCGAGAAAATAATAAACTTCTCCTGCCGGTGTTATACATCAACCTCAAACAAAAATATAAGGAAAGAATGGGGGGGGGAGGTAAATGGAGGGGGAGGGCTTAGGTGTCAACTCCCATGTCTATCTAGATCGAACAAGATGACCATAACAATTGCATCTCCAGGTCAACAACACTGAGGTCACTAAATCAAATAAGGGGCAGCACAATCCATGTTAAGCCTCCCAATAGCAGATATAACTAACACTCCTCATATAACTACAAATTCTTAGAAGTATCTAGAGAAGTGTAAATTTGGTTCTGTATCTCCATGGGTTTTAAGGAAATGAACACTCCCCATTTATGAAGGAAACTGGAACCCCTCCCTGAGGTATCCCGAGTCATCTCATAGCGATCAAAATACATATATCTCATAAGAAGTTCATCAACTTCACGCAATGATGCGGCATGTTTAGATATCCAAGAATTCATAATCACTTTTTTTGCCACGGTCACAAGAGTCGTGAGAAAATAAGAATTTACTTACCGATAATTCTATTTCTCGGAGTCCGTAGTGGATGCTGGGGTTCCTGAAAGGACCATGGGGAATAGCGGCTCCGCAGGAGACAGGGCACAAAAAGTAAAGCTTTCCGATCAGGTGGTGTGCACTGGCTCCTCCCCCTATGACCCTCCTCCAAGCCTCAGTTAGGTACTGTGCCCGGACGAGCGTACACAATAAGGGAGGAATTTTGAATCCCGGGTAAGACTCATACCAGCCACACCAATCACACCGTACAACTTGTGATCAAACCCAGTTAACAGTATGATAACAGAGGAGCCTCTGAAAGATGGCTTCCTAAACAATAACCCGAATTAGTTAACAATAACTATGTACAATTATTGCAGATAATCCGCACTTGGGATGGGCGCCCAGCATCCACTACGGACTCCGAGAAATAGAATTATCGGTAAGTAAATTCTTATTTTCTCTATCGTCCTAGTGGATGCTGGGGTTCCTGAAAGGACCATGGGGATTATACCAAAGCTCCCAAACGGGCGGGAGAGTGCGGATGACTCTGCAGCACCGAATGAGAGAACTCCAGGTCCTCCTTAGCCAGAGTATCAAATTTGTAAAATTTTACAAACGTGTTCTCCCCTGACCACGTAGCTGCTCGGCAAAGTTGTAATGCCGAGACCCCTCGGGCAGCCGCCCAAGATGAGCCCACCTTCCTTGTGGAGTGGGCCTTTACAGATTTAGGCTGTGGCAGGCCTGCCACAGAATGTGCAAGTTGGATTGTGCTACAGATCCAACGAGCAATCGTCTGCTTAGACGCAGGAGCACCCATCTTGTTGGGTGCATACAATATAAACAACGAGTCAGATTTTCTGACTCCAGCTGTCCTTGCAATATATATTTTTAATGCTCTGACAACGTCCAGTAACTTGGAGTCCTCCAAGTCACTTGTAGCCGCAGGCACTACAATAGGCTGGTTCAGATGAAATGCTGACACCACCTTAGGGAGAAAATGCGGACGAGTCCGCAGTTCTGCCCTGTCCGAATGGAAAATCAGATATGGGCTTTTGTAAGATAAAGCTGCCAGTTCTGACACTCTCCTGGCCGAAGCCAGGGCTAGTAACATGGTCACTTTCCATGTGAGATATTTTAAATCCACCTTTTTTAGTGGTTCAAACCAATGAGATTTTAGAAATTCCAAAACCACATTGAGATCCCACGGTGCCACTGGAGGCACCACAGGAGGCTGTATATGCAGCACTCCCTTAACAAAAGTCTGGACTTCAGGAACTGAAGCCAATTCTTTTTGAAAGAAAATCGACAGGGCCGAAATTTGAACCTTAATAGATCCCAATTTGAGACCCATAGACAATCCTGATTGCAGGAAATGTAGGACTCGACCCAGTTGAAATTCCTCCGTTGGAGCACTCCGATCCTCGCACCACGCAACATATCTTCGCCAAATGCGGTGATAGTGTTGCACAGTTACTTCCTTCCTTGCTTTAATCAAAGTAGGAATGACTTCTTCCGGCATGCCTTTTTCCTTTAGGATCCGGCGTTCAACCGCCATGCCGTCAAACGCAGCCGCGGTAAGTCTTGAAACAGACAGGGACCCTGCTGAAGCAAGTCCCTCCTTAGAGGTAGAGGCCACGGATCTTCCGTGATCATCTCTTGAAGTTCCGGGTACCAAGTCCTTCTTGGCCAATCCGGAACCACTAGTATCGTTCTTACGCCTCTTTGCCGTATAATTCTCAATACTTTTGGTATGAGAGGCAGAGGAGGAAACACATACACCGACTGGTACACCCAAGGCGTTACCAGCGCGTCCACAGCTATTGCCTGCGGATCTCTTGACCTGGCGCAATACCTGTCCAGTTTTTTGTTGAGGCGAGACGCCATCATGTCCACCATTGGTCTTTCCCAACGGGTTACCAGCATGTGGAAGACTTCCGGATGAAGTCCCCACTCTCCCGGGTGAAGGTCGTGTCTGCTGAGGAAGTCTGCTTCCCAGTTGTCCACTCCCGGGATGAACACTGCTGACAGTGCTATCACATGATTCTCTGCCCAGCGAAGAATCCTTGCAGCTTCTGCCATTGCACTCCTGCTTCTTGTGCCGCCCTGTCTGTTTACATGGGCGACTGCCGTGATGTTGTCCGACTGGATCAACACCGGTTTTCCTTGAAGCAGAGGTTCTGCCTGGCTTAGAGCATTGTAGATTGCTCTTAGTTCCAGAATGTTTATGTGAAGAGACGTTTCCAGGCTCGTCCACACTCCCTGGAAGTTTCTTCCTTGTGTGACTGCTCCCCAGCCTCTCAGGCTGGCGTCCGTGGTCACCAGGATCCAATCCTGTATGCCGAATCTGCGGCCCTCCAATAGATGAGCACTCTGCAACCACCACAGAAGAGATACCCTTGTCCTTGGAGACAGGGTTATCCGCTGGTGCATCTGAAGATGCGACCCTGACCATTTGTCCAACAGATCCCTCTGGAAAATTCGTGCATGGAATCTGCCGAATGGAATTGCTTCGTAAGAAGCCACCATTTTTCCCAGGACTCTTGTGCATTGATGTACAGACACCTTTCCTGGTTTTAGGAGGTTCCTGACAAGCTCGGATAACTCCTTGGCTTTTTCCTCTGGGAGAAAAACCTTTTTCTGAACCGTGTCCAGAATCATCCCTAGGAACAGCAGACGAGTTGTCGGCATTAACTGGGATTTTGGAATATTCAGAATCCAGCCGTGCTGTTTTAGCACTTCTTGAGACAGTGCTAATCCCCTCTCTAGCTGTTCTCTGGACCTTGCCCTTATTAGGAGATCGTCCAAGTATGGGATAATTAATACGCCTTTTCTTCGAAGAAGAATCATCATCTCGGCCATTACCTTTGTAAAGACCCGAGGTGCCGTGGACAATCCGAACGGCAGCGTCTGAAACTGATAGTGACAGTTTTGTACAACGAACCTGAGGTACCCCTGGTGTGAGGGGTAAATTGGAACGTGGAGGTACGCATCCTTGATGTCCAAGGACACCATAAAGTCCCCTTCTTCCAGGTTCGCTATCACTGCTCTGAGTGACTCCATTTTGAACTTGAACTTCTTTATGTACAGGTTCAAGGACTTCAGATTTAGAATAGGTCTTACCGAGCCGTCCGGCTTCGGTACCACAAATAGAGTGGAATAATACCCCTTTCCCTGTTGTAGAAGAGGTACCTTGACTATCACCTGCTGAGAGTACAGCTTGTGAATGGCTTCCAAAACCGTCTCCCTTTCGGAGGGGGACGTTGGTAAAGCAGACTTCAGGAAACGGCGAGGCGGATCTGTCTCTAGTTCCAACCTGTACCCCTGAGATATTATCTGCAGGATCCAGGGATCTACCTGCGAGTGAGCCCACTGCGCGCTGAAATTCTTGAGACGACCGCCCACCGCCCCCGAGTCCGCTTGAGAAGCCCCAGCGTCATGCTGAGGCTTTTGTAGAAGCGGGGGAGGGCTTCTGTTCCTGGGAAGGAGCTGCCTGTTGGTGTCTCTTCCCCCTTCCTCTGCCTCTTGGCAGATATGAATATCCCTTTGCTCTCTTGTTTTTAAAGGAACGAAAGGGCTGCGGTTGAAAAGTCGGTGTCTTTTTCTGTTGGGGAGTAGCTTGAGGTAAAAAGGTGGATTTCCCGGCTGTAGCCGTGGCCACCAAATCTGATAGACCGACTCCAAATAACTCCTCCCCTTTATACGGCAAAACTTCCATATGCCGTTTTGAGTCCGCATCGCCTGACCACTGTCGCGTCCATAAACTTCTTCTGGCCGAAATGGACATAGCACTTACCCGTGATGCCAGTGTGCAGATATCCCTCTGTGCATCACGCATATAAAGAAATGCATCCTTTATTTGCTCTAAAGACAGTAAAACATTGTCCCTATCCAGGGTATCAATATTTTCAATCAGGGACTCTGACCAAGCTACTCCAGCACTGCACATCCAGGCTGTCGCTATAGCTGGTCGTAGTAGAACACCTGTATGTGTGTATATACTTTTTTGGATATTTTCCATCCTCCTATCTGCTGGATCTTTAAGTGCGGCCGTCTCAGGAGAGGGTAACGCCACTTGTTTAGATAAGCGTGTGAGCGCCTTGTCCACCCTAGGAGGTGTTTCCCAGCGCGCCCTAACCTCTGACGGGAAAGGGTATAAAGCTAATAACTTCTTTGAAATTAGCATCTTTTTATCGGGGGCAACCCACGCTTCATCACATACATCATTTAGTTCTTCTGATTCAGGAAAAACTATAGGTAGTTTTTTCACACCCCACATAATACCCTGTTTAGTGGTACCTGTAGTATCAGCTAAATGTAACGCCTCCTTCATTGCCAAAATCATATAACGTGTGGCCCTACTGGAAAATACGGTTGATTCGTCACCGTCGCCACTGGAATCAGTGCCTGTGTCTGGGTCTGTGTCGACCGACTGAGGCAAAGGGCGTTTTACAGCCCCTGACGGTGTTTGAGGCGCCTGGACAGGCACTAACTGATTGTCCGGCCGTCTCATGTCGTCAAACGACTGCTTTAGCGTGTTGACACTATCCCGTAATTCCATAAATAAAGGCATCCATTCTGGTGTCGACCCCCTAGGAGGTGACATCCCCATATTTGGCAATTGCTCCGCCTCCACACCAATATCGTCCTCATACATGTCGACACACACGTACCAACACACAGCAGACACACAGGGAATGCTCTTAACGAAGACAGGACCCCACTAGCCCTTTGGGGAGACAGAGGGAGAGTTTGCCAGCACACACCAAAAGCACTATATATGACAGGGATAGCCTTATAATAAGTGCTCCCTGTATAGCTGCTTTTATAATATAATTTTTGCCACTATTTTGCCCCCCCTCTCTTGTTTTACCCTGTTTCTGTAGTGCAGTGCAGGGGAGAGACCTGGGAGCCGTCCTGACCAGCGGAGCTGTGTAAGGAAAATGGCGCTGTGTGCTGAGGAGATAGGCCCCGCCCCTTTTCCGGCGGGCTCGTCTCCCGCTCTTTAGTGTATTCTGGCAGGGGTTAAATATCTCCATATAGCCCCCGGAGGCTATATGTGAGGTATTTTTTAGCCAAATAGGTTTTCATTTGCCTCCCAGGGCGCTCCCCTCCCAGCGCCCTGCACCCTCAGTGACTGCCGTGTGAAGTGTGCTGAGAGGAAAATGGCGCACAGCTGCAGTGCTGTGCGCTACCTTTAGAAGACTGAGGAGTCTTCTGCCGCCGATTCTGGACCTCTTCATGTTTCAGCATCTGCAAGGGGGCCGGCGGCGAGGCTCCGGTGACCATCCAGGCTGTACCTGTGATCGTCCCTCTGGAGCTGATGTCCAGTAGCCAAGAAGCCAATCCATCCTGCACGCAGGTGAGTTCACTTCTTCTCCCCTAAGTCCCTCGTTGCAGTGATCCTGTTGCCAGCAGGACTCACTGTAAAATAAAAAACCTAAGCTAAACTTTCTCTAAGCAGCTCTTTAGGAGAGCCACCTAGATTGCACCCTTCTCGGCCGGGCACAAAAATCTAACTGAGGCTTGGAGGAGGGTCATAGGGGGAGGAGCCAGTGCACACCACCTGATCGGAAAGCTTTACTTTTTGTGCCCTGTCTCCTGCGGAGCCGCTATTCCCCATGGTCCTTTCAGGAACCCCAGCATCCACTAGGACGATAGAGAAAGGGAATTAAACGAAAGCGTGAGTCACCCAAAGTCCAATTGTCAAAATTTGCGAAAAGTAGAGGAATAGGGTCTAAAGATATGTGTAACGCTAAGGAGGAATTATTATATTATACCATTTTATACCAAATTTTTTTAATTTTTCCACAGGCCCATAAATTATGAAATATTGACGCTGAGGATGCATTACATTTTGGACACCTGCCGGATTCATCATCTACGCAGTGTTTTCTCTGGCCTTGGGCAATATACGCTCTGTAAAGCGCTTTAACATAAACCTCCTGTAAGACGGAAGCCCTTAGTGTAAGAAGGGTTTTGTCATATTATTTAAATAAAGCATTGTCTGATGTCAATGACGGTATATCTCTGAACCAGAGCATTTGTGTATGTCTATTTAATTTGGGTGCCATTGGTTTCATCAATGTCCCATATAATAATCTGGATTTATACTTTTATTCGGCATGTCGGGAAATAATGTGACTCAAAGGATCTAAAGATGCTTTCGTCTCGGTGGCCCGAGGGTATAGACAAGGAGAAATGTGTTGACCAGAAAACAAAGGGAAGTTATTTTAGAGATGTGTGCAAAAGAAAAGCAGCTTTAACGTATATACCGTATTTTTCGGACCATAAGACGCACTTTTTCTCCCCAAAAATGTGGGGGGAAAAGTATGTGCGTCTTATGGAGCGAATAACACGTTTGCGGGTAGTGGCGGCGGCCGGCTGGTAGCAGAGGCTGGCGGGTAGCGGCGGGTCCTGGATGCTACTGCTGCGCCGTCATCAGCAGAGCATCATGTAACTCCCCCGTTCCCTCATACCTCCTCCTCCTGTCGGGTAGCGGCGGCCGGCGGGTAGCGGCGGGTCCTGGATGCTGCTGCTGTGCCGTCATCAGCAGAGCGCAGAGCTGGCGTCATGTGACTCCCCCGCTCCCCCCCACCTCCTCCCTTCTCAGGAGACGCAGGGAACCACTGGTACTGTCAGTGTGTGTGTGTGTGTATGCTGGCTCTGATGTGTGTGTGTGTGTGTGTGTGTGTGTGTGTGTGTGTGTGTGTGTATGCTGGCTCTGATGTGTGTGTGTGTGTGTCTGTGTGTTCTGGCTCTGACAGAAGGCTGCACTGTATTGAGTCTGAAAAATCACAGAAATATCTCTTAGAGGTCAGAATATTTTTTTCCCCAGTTTTCCTACTCTAAAAACTAGGTGCGTGTTATGGTCCGGTGCGTCTTATGGTCAGAAAAATACGGTAATCCCCCTCAGGGGTGTCACCACACCCAGTCAGAACAAATGCAACAATATCAGTGGGAGAAAATGCTCGTATAAGCACTTAATAATATACAGATGGGTAATACATTCCTTATATGTCCACAATGATGTTCCTTATTCCTCAGTCTTCAGTGTGGTAGTGGAAAATGCTTCTAGGGTACACCCCAAATACTTCCTACATTTTAATTTGGGGTAGTAGGGGTGGACCAACATATGGTTACAAAACGTCTCCCCACATTGTATGTTGTTCTCTTTCTATATACCCACGTGATATTGAGAATTTTGTGAGGAATAAAAGGGATTGAAGAACAGGAAGCACTGGTGGAGCCATCATTTGGGCCCAAGTAAAGAAACCTTTTGAAGCTTGTCCTCTCCCTCCTCTGAAGTGAGTTGGGTACGCATTCTCTCACAAAATGCTGGGTTGATGTCCCATGTCATATTATTATTCAATATACATTCTGGGAGATATTATTACAAGTCGGGGACCTGGTGGCAAAGGGTATATGAGGCCTAGGATAAAGAAACTGCTACGTATACAATATATAATTCCTGATTGTGAGTTGGGGTACGGACCATAAGTTTCTTAAAGAAATTCCCCTGTCTTGTGGGTCCAGTGGGCTATATACATTAAGAACAGACTTGAAGCATTTCTACACATGGTTTGTTTTTCCTTTGTTTCATACATTGGGACTGGATTGGAAGCATTTTCCACTACCACACTGAAGACTGAGGAATAAGGAACATCATTGTGGACATATAAGGAATGTATTACCCATCTGTATATTATTAAGCGCTTATACGAGCATTTTCTCCCACTGATATTGTTGCAAGGAGAAATGTGTTACTTGCATCAGGGAGAAGAAGCTACTACTGGGGATATTGAATTCAGATTGTAAAGCTCGAAAGGATTTGATGTTGCCACCAGGATCAAAAACTTGTGACATGGCTGTAAGACCCTTTGAGATCAGTCTCAAACAAGCAAAATTTTCCAAACCCGGTGTAAAGGAGGGGATTACCCCAAATGGGAATCCACTCTAGTCTAGTCGTCTGTCTGTGCAATGTAGTGTTTACTGCGCCCCAAGCTTCGTAAACATCCTTAAATAATAAAATAGTGACAATATGTTTAGGAATAAGGCGTCTCGGGGTAAGCAATAGAGCTCCCGGAGAGTACGGGTGGAAAAATCCATGTTCTAGTTCAAAATCGGTGAACGTGCTACTCTCCGTCAACCAATCAAGCGCAAATCTAAATAAAAGTGCTCTAGAATAATGTGTAAGGTCCGGTAGGCCTAATCCCCCACCCATTTTTGGACACCGCAATTTCCATGAAGCAATCCTTGGCTTTTTTGATTTCCAAATAAATTTAGAACAGCAATGTGTTTAATGTCTTTCTTAGTTTAAGGGGTAACATCTGCATATGATACGTCAGTTTGGGTAAAAGAATAGTCTTAACCACCTCTATTCTGCCTAATAGAGATAGAGGTAAGTCATGCCACTGCTCTAGTGATTTTTCCATCTTCGAAACGATGGAGCTAAAATTCAAACCATAAATAGTAGATAAATTGTTAGAAATAAGGATACCAAGGTATTATAAGTGAGAAGGCATCATTTTTAAATTCCACTCTCTATCTTCCGTCCTAGTGTGACGGCCCTTCCCATTTATAAATAACAGCTCTGATTTGCCTACATTTATTTTATAATTGGATATGTTTCCAAATTGAGAAATCAAATCCAAAATTACCGGGATAGAATGAGCTGGGTTGGAAAGGTAAAGGAGCATATCATCGGCAAATAATGATACCCTAAGATCTCTCTTGCCTATACAAATTCCTTGGTATAACGGAAATTGCCGTATGGCAATAGCCAATGGTTCCAATGTCAATATAAACAGTAGAGGGGAACGGGGGCATCCCTGACGACAGGACCGGTTCTTGCCCTTTTGGCACCCCAGGTGGGAAATACGGGCGTGGCTTCATACAGGTGGCATGGTCAGTTACGCCCCCTGTACAGTAGCGCTGCTGAGAATGAAAAAAAAAAAGAATACTTACTATCCCTGCTCCCGACTGCTGCAGACCTCCGCCGCTGCCGCTCCTCTCCTCGGATCTGCAATAGACAGACAGTAGAGGTCAATTATGACCCCTAGCGTCTGTCAGTCCCACAATGCTGTGTGGTGAGCGATGACGTCATCGTGCACCGCACAGCACAGGTCCTCTCCACAGCGGGGATCCAGGGGGACACAGCGGACAGCGGGGGGCACAGCAGTAGCAGATCTTGCCCGGCGCCCTCCGGAAGGCGGTGCCCCGGGCAAAAGTCCTGCTTGCCCGTGGCAAGACCCCCTACTGCCTGACGAGTGCCTCATTATTGGAAAGGGATCTGAAAGTAAACTATTACAGATCAGTTGTGATGTGGGCTGTGTGTAAAGAGTCTCGAGAAAGCTTACAAATATCTTAGGGAAGGAGAAACGCAGCAGCACATCATAGAGATGGGCCCAGAGCACCATGTCAAACGCTTTTTCCGCGTCTAAAGAAAGTATAGCCTGTGGTGTGTTCGACATGGCGCCCTGGGAACCACCCACCGCCAACAGCACCCTACGTACACTGATCGCAGAACTTCTACCCTGCACGAATCCCGTCTGATCTTCATGAATAAGATTTAGAAGAATCAATTTCAAGCGATTTGCTAAAAAAATTTGTTAACATTTTGTATTCATTATTTAATAATGAAATTGGCCTGTGTGACCCAGGGTCAGAGGGATCCCTACCGGGCTTAAGAAGGACTTTGATATGTGCTGTGTTATAATGCAGTGGCAAGTCTCCAGAGTCTAATATAGAATTAAAAACTAAAACCAAAATGGGTATAATGCGAGGGACAAGTATTTTATAGAGCTCAGGAGTAAAGCCACCAGGCCCTGGAGCCTTACCTGATCTTAAATGGAATTGCCAAAGCAACCTCCTCTGTGGTAATATTAGAAATTAATAAACCCAAAGAATCTGACATTTGCAGCAGAGCTAAACCTTCCCAAAAAGAAGAATCCTAAAGGACTACATACATGTGGGTTTGAGTATAAGGCAGTATAGAAATCTTTCAAGACCTCCGCTATCTGAGTATTGGATGATGTAGTAGTCCCATCCCTCTTTACCAAGGGGTAAATTGTAGATGGTGTTTGCTGTCCTCTCAAGAGGTTGGAAAGAAGTTTACTAGATTTATTGGCAAACCAATAAAATTTGCAGCTCTTTGTAAAGGAATAAGACGCCTCCATTTTAATAAACAGGCTTCAAATTGTTGCCTGGCCTTATTATAGGAAGCTTTAGTAGTCACCGATGGTTTGGATTTATAGAACTGAAATGAGGAAGTCAGCCAATCTTTCGCTTGAGTGAATTGTAAAATGGCATACTTTTTCTGGGCAGCAGTATTTGAAATAATAACCCCCCTGAGCGTCCTTTAAAGGCTTGCCAATACAATGTGGGTTTAGTCAATTTCGTCTCACAATTGTCTATCTCGGGACTTAAATATTGCATCCCTTAAGGAGTAAGAAGTGTTGATAGCAGAAGGACACCGCCACCGTATTGAGCTACCTTTATTGGAAGCTAACTCAATCCAGGCAACCGCATGATCTGAAATCGTTATCGGCTCCATCTTAGCTCTGGATATCTTTGGAAGAAGAGTTATTGACGTCAGTATGTAATCTATCCTAGACATTCGGCCAGTAGCAGCCGATAAGCAGGAGTAATCCCTGTCAGTTGGGTGTAGCGTGCGCCAAGAGTCTAGCAATTGAAGGTTCCGTGCAAATTCTCGCACCCCGAATTTTGGAAGCTGAACGTTAGAGGAAGCGGCCGTCTGTCTATCAAGGTGGGAGAGGGCGACTAAATTTAGGTCTCCACAGAGTACCATGGGTAGGTGTGAGTGTGGTAGTAAAATAGAGACAAGTTTCATCAGGAATAGCAGAGTATACATTTGGCGCGTATATAGAAGCACAAAATAATCTTTTCATATGACAATTTACATACAATATAACGTCCCATAGGATCAATAATGACATCCGAAATCTCTATCGATAAGGAAGATCAAGCTATAATTGCAACCCCTTGCACTTTTAAATTATAAGAGGCTGACGTCAGAACTCTCCAGCCTGGAATATTTAACTTGAGGACTTCACTCTGTAAAAGATGCGTCTCTTGCAAGCATACAATGTCTAAATGTAACTTTTTGAAATACATGAGGACACATTTAGGGGCGTTAAGTCCTCCCACATTCCAGTTGCCTATTTGCAGGGCCATAGCACAATTTCAGGGACTGCACCTGGGGTCATCTTAACAAATAAAGCACTTTCTGCCGAGAGTAAAATGATCATTGGGCAACCACCAAGCGTATGTGAGCTTATTACTGGGGACGCTATCAGTAACCTTAAGATACACAGGTGATGAAGGGGGGAAGAAAGGGGGGGGGGGGGACACCATAATGCATTCTAAAATACAAACAAAAAAGACAAGAAATAACCTTTTCACCAACTCAGGGATCACTTCCATATACATTAAGCAACAACCAGCCGCTTAGAGTAGAAACCATACAACATTGAACTTCGCCACCGACCAACCACCAGCCTATAAGGAGCAATAAGAAGGCAATGCACAACCATAGTGGAATCAGCTAAATCACAGAGCGTATCATAATTCAGAACTTTTTAGATTTGTTCTATCAATTTAACTCCAGGAGACTGTCCACAATAACCCGCAATCCCAGTGAGGGGAAATTAACAAGCCCAACAAGAAAATAGGGACTGTGTGGAAAAAGATCTAGTACAGAAGTGTCTCCATATATATTATCTAAGCAAAAATCAAGCTGAGCTTAAACCGTAGCATGTATACTAATTGTGGATAGGGGCCGCCAGGCACCAGTCAAGGTTAATTAATTGAACATGGTAGGCAAATTCTGCAAGGTGTGTGTTAGCGTAAAGACTATGCATATTTGCAGCTAGTATACAGTAGGAACAAAGTTATATTTAAACATATTAGCAATCGTTACTATAGAAAAAAGAAACTGCATATTCGCAACAGCGCAGGCCTGTATATGGAGTACCAAATATACTATGCCTGGACAATATGAATACGGGATTGATGAGATATCCAAAAGAACATAGGTGAAAGTGGGATATATAAGTTCAGGCGGCCGGGTTTTGATCCAATTACTGCAATGCCAGGCAGTTTCAATCAGAATAATATAGTGACATTATCCAAAAAGGAAGAATATTAGTCCGAACTGCTGCAAAAAATAAGTAAAGGATCATTCACAGTCTGACATGGAAGTGTCCACGTTGGCCCCAGATGCTTCCTTGAGATATGCTTCTACATTCAAGGGGGATAGAAAATCAACAAACTGTGAACCATTATACAGGCGCAGCCGCGCTGGGTAGAAGAGGGCAAATTTTCTATTTTCTTGGATGAGACGGGAGCATATAGGGGCAAAGTCACGTCTAGCTTTAGATAGCTCTGCTGAGTAATCCTGACATAGCAGAATCTTATGTCCTTCCCAGACGAGCTGTTTCATCTTGCGAGATGCAGACCATAGTAAGTCTTTGTGAAGAAAATTCAAAGGCTTGAATATCACTGCCCGGGGTCTGGCGTACTCCCGTGGGGCCTTATCGGGCCTAACCTATGAGCCCTTTTTATAATCAGATCAGAGCACTCTCTGCAGCATTTCAGGCATGGGCTTTTTTATGAAATCAAATAAATCTTGACCCTTGACAGCTTCTGGCAGGCCAATAATTCTGAGATTCCCTCTACGGGATCTATTTTCTAAATCTTGTATTTTGTTATGTAATTGCAAGATATCTTTAGTGTTTCGAGATGTAGATTTTTCTACGTCTGTAAAGGTCTCTCCCAATCTTTGTTCCATGCCAAGGACCCTCTGCGTGAGTTGTGCCAGTTGGCTACTGATATCAGCCGTCTGCTCTTTAAACAGGGGACTGATAGCCTGCTTAAATGGCTGTCACCATGTCTGCATGTGTAAACTGTTTTTCTGCAGGTTGCAGCGTTTTATCAGGCACCATTACCTTTACTGCCTGTGCTTTAGTCTTTCCACCTTGTGCTTTAGTCTGCTGGACTGGAAGGGAGTCTTCTTCTGAGGAGTCCTCAGAATCTGCTGTGTGGGAGCCGTCCTCCTGGCAAAGGTGAGCCTGGTCATGCTGCACTTGAGAGGAGACAGGGTCCAGTACCATCTTTGATTGTGCGCGGCGCTGCTCCTTCTCCCTTCGGCTGCGTTATTTACCCCCTGGCATTACGGAGAAGTACCTTTCCATGCAACGGTACTCCTCCCCCACAGTCTCCAGCAGCGCGTGCCTGCGTTGAGAGGCTTAACAGCCGTGAAAAAAGAAGCTGGGGCGGCCAGTGCAGCGTCACATGCTCACCGTCCTCTCATCAGCCCACCAGAATCAGAAGTCTCAAAATACTATTCTTAATTGGGTTTTTCTTAGAAATAAAGGGCCTAATTCAGATCTGATCGCAGCAGCAAATTTGTTAGCAAATGGGCAAAACCCTCTGAAACGCTGGGGGAGGGGGGGCGGGCAGATGTAACATGTGCAAAGAGAGTTATATTTGGGTGGGGTGTGTTCAAACTGAAATCTAAATTGCAGTGTAAAAATAAAGCAGACAGCATTTACCCTGCACAGAAACACCCACCCAAATCTAACTCTCTCTGCACATGTTACATCTCTCTCCCCTGCAGTGCACATGGATTTTCCCATTAGTAAACACATTTCTCCAGTGTAAATAAAGGAAGTTCTTGTGAACCATCTAATTTCTGACATTTCCAAGAATCGAAGCATGACAATAGCTAATCTGTGTGACTTCTCTGATGTCTAACAAGAGCTGATTTAGTTGTAAAACATTTCCCACACTCAGAGCATGGAAATGGCCAGTCAGCTGTGTGAATTCTCTGATGTGTAACAAGATATGATTTATCTTTAAAACATTTCCCACACTCAGAGCATGGAAATGGTTTCTCACCTGTGTGACTTCTCTTATGTATAACAAGATATGATTTTTGTTTAAAACATTTCCCACACTCAGAGCAGGAAAATGGTTTCTCACCTGTGTGACTTCTCTGATGTATAACAAGATGTGATTTCTGTTTAAAACATTTCCCGCACTCAGAGCATGGGAATGGCCTCTCAGCTGGGCGATGTTTCGGATTATCTGTATGTGTACTCTGATGTGAGACAAGATGTGTTTTCAGTTTAAAACTTTTCCCACAGTCAAAACATGGAAATGGTCTCTCACCTGAGTGAATTCTTTGATGTGAAACAAGATGTGATTTGTGTGTAAAACGTTTCCCACACTCAGAGCATGGAAATGGCCTCTCATCTGTGTGACTTCTCTGGTGTACAACAAGATCAGTTTTCTGTGTAAAACATTTCCCACACTCAGAACATGGAAATGGCCTTTCACCTGTGTGACTTCTCTGATGTGTAACAAGATGTATTTTCCGTGTAAAACGTTTCCCACACTCAGAGCATGGAAATGGCCTCTCACCTGTGTGACTTCTCTGATGTGTAACAAGATGTATTTTCCGTGTAAAACATTTCCCACACTCAGAACATGGAAATGGCATCTCACCTGTGTGACTTCTCAGATGTATAACAAGCTGTGCTTTCCATGTAAAACATTTCCCACACTCAGGGCATGGAAATGGCTTCTCACCTGTGTGAGCTCTCTGATGTATAACAAGCTGTGATTTCTGTGTAAAACCTTTCCCACACTCAGAACATGGAAATGGCTTCTCACCTCTGTGATGTTTCTGATGGTCAACAAGTGATGATTTCCATGTAAAACATTTCCCACAGTCAAAACATGCAAATGGCTTTTCACCTGTGTGAACTCTAAGATGTCTAACAAGATATTTCTTTGAAAAACATTTCCCACACTCAGCGCATTGAAATGAACTCCCACCTGCCTTAGCTGCCTGATGAGCAATAAGCTTTGTGTTCTCTGTAGAGCATTTGGCATCTATAATAGAGGGAAATATTTTATCTACTGTAAGAGCTGTACTTGATGTACCAGGAGAACGTTCCTCATTAGAAGTAAGATCAGATGATACATCTGCACTGTGGGGTACTGGATGTATAATAGGGATATTGGAATCTTGTTTGATGTCATCATCTTCTATTTCACAAACTGGAGGTAAGATTAGATTTTCCTTTGAGATATTCCTGCTGTTACATCCATCTGCTGGGAATAAAATAATTATATAAATGATGACCCATAAATTACATTTTCCAAGAAAGACTCTTGTCAAACACCCTTAAATTATCATTAAATGGATAAATTTAAGGTGATTCAAGGTACAATGTAAAACCCATCACCTGGCGTTTTATGCGGGTGTGGTATAATGGACTGTGTCTAGTTAAGACAGTCAATAGATAGACATCACATGTTACATGTTAGACAGTCAAAAGGTCGAGTGTCAAAAGGTCAACATGAAAATGGTCGACAGTGTCAAAAGGTCAGCATGAAAATGGTTTACATCTTTTTTTTGCATTTTTGGGGATTGTGCGGATAGTTTGGTCATCTGGGACCCCCAGTTGTAGAATGGCTTCGCTAGCCACGCTTCGGGCTTGGTGGGTCGCTGCGCTGGCCACAAGGTTTATAACTAACTCTATGCCGACATGGATAGAGAAGGTATGAAAAAGTCCTAAAACATGTAAATATAAAAAAAACTACTTTTTTATATGGACCATTTGATTCCGTCTACCTTTTTCATGTTGACCTTTTGACTCTGTTGGTCTAATATGTGTCTAACATATGGCGTCTATCTATTGACTGTCTAACTAGACACTGTCTATCTTCCGGATACCGTTTTACGCTCCAATATGCATAGAGCAGGATTTACATCTTTGTTGTAATTATTTCTGCTGGAATTCACTTTGCAATATCAAAGCAATGTGTGGTGAGAATAAAGTTATAATATGTGCTGTCCAATATTACATTGTATAAAATGAAAGCTGAAACGTGTGAAGCGTTCCTCCTTCCCCCAGGCTTGTAGGGGAGATGTGCTATGTCCAGGAGACCTATAAATGCGGCAATGCAGAGAAGTTACCATGTTTATGTAACATTCACAATATGTCAGCCTGTAAATTATAGCAGAACCGTGCACTTTATAGGGACAGCGTGACACCTGCAGGGTCAGTGCATCAGGTGCGGAGAGCATATATGTGTATGTAGCAATAGCTTGCTGTTCTCACAATATTTAAGCTATCAAGGTCTCTGGTTTCTCATGTCACAATAGTGTGTGGTCAAGCTAAGAAACTATCACAGATAAATATCAGTACTCTATTAGAATATAGGTATTAAACAAAGTAAATGACTATAATCATAAAACTATTTCTCGTTAACTGTTTATCAATTAGATTTGCTGTCAATCATAAAATGACCAGCCAACCACAAGATGTTATCATTTCGGCAGCTGTCTGGAAAGTCCCGAGATCATCACGCCAACCAATGAGAAGATTGTATTAGACAAAATATTACTCATAATGAATAAAGGACGAGCATTTCTGTATTGTAGGCAGAACCCCACTTGGGTTACATTGGCGTCTCTGAAGTAGTGTCAGCGTTACCATTAATCAAAAACACATTGCATTTATTTTGTTCATAAATCACTCATTGTCTAACTTTAACATATTCAGTCTACACAAGATTGATCTCCGATGGTTACTCAGAGTTATTTCCTCAATCTCTGGCCAATAACCTTTCTGTCTTCTTTCCATGGCACGGTGCAGCCCTCATCCAGTATATTGATCCATTTCTTTGCTCGGACTCATTTGAAAGTTCCCTTTCAGATACCAAAAACCTGCTCATTTCCTTGTCCAGACCAGACACAGAGAATCTAAAATTAAATTGCAACTAACGGCACAAGTAACATACCTCAGGAATTATCTAACTAAAGGCCAAAGGCACTTAGACCTGGCCAGAGATAAGTGCATCAGGGAACTTCCACTTACCAGAAAAGCTAATAAGACCTACCTAGGCATGGCTTCTTATTGCCAACAGTGTATAACATACTACTCAGCTATTACACATCCAGTACAAACACTAGTGGCCTGTATACAACCAGAAAGGTGACACACACAGACATTTTTGGCTATCAAACAGGCCCTCACTGAGACCCCACCTTCCAAAATTGAGACAGGCTCTTCCAAATTATGGTAAAGATTTACACCTACACGAGACCCATGGTAATGCATCTTACCCAGTTACATGGGGACAAGCACCATCTTCTAGGCTACTTCAGCTTCACATTGGACCCTGTGACGCAGCTGTTACACTTATACGCAGAAAAGCAATATCAGAATTTTTCTTGTATCAGAATGTAAAAGAAATGGTTTTATTTCATCCAGGTGTCCTATATATGACCTTATGGATGCACAAAACTGGGTGAAGAATTGATGCTCCTGGAGCCAAGATGGTAGATCAGGATCTCTTATCTTGTACCAGTCATAAATGAGGGTAGGAAATTGCATCTTTCATCCTCAAACAAGCCAGACCTAGATAGTCATGCTAGGCAATAAAATGAAAGTAGAATTTCAACTCTTAACGAGAATGGAATGTCACTTCCCCCTCCCCAATCTATTTGCAGACAGCTATGTAGAGAAAGCATACGATACCTTCATATCCAGTGTCCAGCATTGAGCTACTTAAAAATAAGGAAGGTGGCAGGGATTGAAGCTGGAATAAGTACCAGCCTCCCTTAGGAGTCAGTGTTCATTCTCATGGGGTGCAGCTGTGGCTGGAGGTGAATCGATGAGCTCAAACTGTGCAATCACCCACAGCAGGATCCTAAATGTGTGTTAGGCTTCTGAATTATTATCTCCTATGATTTTTCTGGGATTTATGTACTTTATGTCTGTCAGTATTTGTAATTTTTATAACCATACCTTGGATGATTTTGTTCGTATTAAAATATAATTCATTCTAGCGTATTCCCCGTGCGTCTTGGTGAATCTACGAGCCTATGTGGCCAAAGCTACTAATGAAGTGTGAGTGTGCAATTAATAATTCTGGAAGCAGATAGCTGCAGGGGACTGTCTGGTGTCCATACATTGATGTTTTGGGATTCTTCTGCTGGTGGCAATAATAAGAATTTACTTACCGATAATTCTATTTCTCGTAGTCCGTAGTGGATGCTGGGGACTCCGTCAGGACCACAGGGGGATTAGCGGGCTCCGCAGGAGACAGGGCACATCTAAAAAGCTTTTTAGGTCACATGGTGTGTACTGGCTCCTCCCCCTATGACCCTCCTCCAAGCCTCAGTTAGGTACTGTGCCCGGACGAGCGTACACAATAAGGAAGGATCTTGAATCCCGGGTAAGACTCATACCAGCCACACCAATCACACCGTACAACATGTGATCTGAACCCAGTTAACAGTATGATAACAAAACGAAGTAGCCTCCGAAAAGATGGCTCACAACAATAGTAATAACCCAATTTTTGTAACAATAACTATGTACAAGCATTGCAGACAATCCGCACTTGGGATGGGCGCCCAGCATCCACTACGGACTACGAGAAATAGAATTATCGGTAAGTAAATTCTTATTTTCTCTAACGTCCTAGTGGATGCTGGGGACTCCGTCAGGACCATGGGGATTATACCAAAGCTCCCAAACGGGCGGGAGAGTGCGGATGACTCTGCAGCACCGAATGAGAGAACTCCAGGTCCTCCTTAGCCAGAGTATCAAATTTTGTAAAATTTTACAAACGTGTTCTCCCCTGACCACGTAGCTGCTCGGCAAAGTTGTAATGCCGAGACTCCTCGGGCAGCCGCCCAGGATGAGCCCACCTTCCTTGTGGAATGGGCATCTACATATTTCGTCTGTGGCAGGCCTGCCACAGAATGTGCAAGCTGAATTGTACTACAAATCCAGCGTGCAATAGACTGCTTAGAAGCATGAGCACCCAGCTTGTTGGGTGTATACAGTATAAACAGCAAGTCAGACTTTCTGACTCCAGCCGTCCTAACTATATATATATATATATATATTTTTAGGGCCCTGACCACGTCTAGTAACTTGGAGTCCTCCAAGTCCCTAGTAGCCGCAGGCACCACAAGAGGTTGTTTCAGGTGAAAACGCTGACACCCCTTTATGAAGAAACTGGAGACGAGTCCCAGTTCTGTCCTGTTCAAATGGAAAATTTTAATATGTGCTTTTGTAAGACAAAGCCGCCCATTCTGACAATCGCCTGGCCGAGGCCAGGGCTAACAACATGGTCACTTCCCATGTGAGATATTTGTCAACAGCATGGTCACTTTCCATGTGAGATATTTCAAATCCACAGATTTGAGCGGTTCAAACCAATATGATTTTAAGAAATCCCAACACTATGTTGAGATCTCACGGTGCCCCTAGGGGCACAAAAAAGCTGTATATGTAATACATCCTTTACCATCTGGACTTCAGGAACTGAAGTCAATTCTTTCTGGAAGAAAATCTACAGGGCCGAAATTTAAATGTTAATGAACCCCAATTTGAGGTCCAAAACACTCCTGTTTTCAGGAAGTGTAGAAATCGACCTAGTTGAATTTCCGTCGTGGAGCCTTCCTGGCCTCACCCACGCAACATATTTTCACCACATGTGGTGATGACGTTGTGCGGTCACCTCCTTCCTGGCTTTGACCAGGGTAGGTATGACCTCTTATGGAATGCCTTTTCCCCTCAGGATCCGGCATTCAACCGCCATGCCGTCAAACGCAGCCGCGGTAAGTCTTGGAATAGACATGGTACTTGCTGAATCAAGTCCCTTCTTAGCTCCCCAGGCCCTTAGTCCTCTGTGAGCATTTCTTGAAGTTCCGGGTACCAAGTCCCTCTTGGCCAATCCGGAGCCACTAGTATAGTTCATACTCCTCTATGTCTTATAATTCTCAATACCCTGGTTATGAGAAACAGAGGAGGGAACACATACACAGACTGGTACACCCACGGTGTTACCAGAACATCCACAGCTATCGCCTGAAGGTCTCATGACCTGGCGGAATACCTGTCCCGTTTTTTGTTCGGGCGGGACGCCATCATGTCCACCTTTGGTCTTTGCCAACGGTCCACAATCATGTTGAAAAACTTCCCTATGAAGTTTCCACTCTCCCGGGTGGAGGTCATGCCTGCTGAGGAAGTCTGCTTCCCAGTCGTCCACTCCCGGAAAGAACACTGCTGACAGTGCTATCACATGATTTTCCGCCTAGCGAAAAATCCTTGCAGTTTTCACTGCCCTCCTGCTTCTTGTGCCGCCCTTCTGTTTACGTGGGCGACTGCCGTGATGTTATCCCACTGGATCAATACCGGCTGACCTTGAAGCAGAGGTCTAGCTAAGTTTAGAGCATTATAAATTTGCTCTAAGCTTATTTATGCGGAGAGAATTCTCCAGACTTAATCACACTTCCCTGGAAATTTTTTCCCTGTGTGACTGTTCCCCAGCCTCTCAGGCTGGCCTCCGTGGTCACCGGCATCCAATCCTGAATGCCGAATCTGCGGCCCTCTAGAAGATGAGCACTCTGTAATCACCACAGGAGAGACACCCTTTTCCTTGGATATAGGGTTATCCGCTGATGCATCCGAGGATGCGATCCGGACCATTTGTCCAGCAGATCCCACTGAAGAGTTCTTGCGGGAAATCTGCCGAATGGAATTGCTTCGTAATAAGCCACCATTTTTACCAGGACTCTTGTGCAATGATGCACTGACACTTTTCCTGGTTTTAGGAGGATCCCGATTAGCTCGGATAACTCCCTGGTTTTCTCCACTGGGAGAAACACGTTTTTCTGGACTGTGTCCAGAATCTTCCCTAGGAACAGTAGACGTGTCGTCGGAAAAAGCTGCGATTTTGGAATATTTAGAATCCACTCGTGCTGTCGTAGAACTACTTAAGATAGTGCTACTCCGACCTCCAACTGTTCTCTGGACCTTGCCCTTATCAGGAAAGCGTCCATGTTTCTTTTAAGAAAAATCATCATTCCGGCCATTACCTTGGTAAAGACCCGGGGCGCCGTGGACAATCCAAACGGCAGCGTCTGAACTGATAGTGACAGTTCTGTACCAGGAACCTGAAGTACCCTTGGTGAGAAGGGCAAATTTGGACCTGTAGGTAAACGTCCCTGATATCCAGTGACATCATATCGTCCCCTTCTTCCTGGTTCGCTATCACTGCTCCGAGTGACTCCATCTTGATTTGAACGCTTGTATGTAAGTGTTCAAATATTTCAGATCTCACCGAGCCGGTTGGCTTCAGTACCACAATATAGTGTGGAATACTACCCCCTTCCTTGTTGTAAGAAGGGTACTTTGATTATCACCTGCTGGGAATACAGCCTGTGAATTGTGTGAGGGGGAGACGTCTCGAATTTCCAATGTACACCTGGGATATTACATGTAGGATCCCGGAGTTCCCTTGCGAGTGTTGCTGAAACTCTTGAGATGACCCCCTACCGCACCTGAGTCCGCTTGTACGGCCCCAGCGTTATGCTGCGGACTTGGCAGAAGCCGTGAGGAGCTTCTGTTCCTGGGAATGAGCTGCTTGCTGCAGTCTTCTTCCCTTTCCTCTCCCCCTGGGCAGATATGACTGGCCTTCGCCCGCCTGCCCGTATGGGGACGAAAGGACTGAGACTGAAAAGACTGTGTCCTTTTCTGCCAATATGTGACTCGGGGTAACAAAAGGTGGATTTTTCAGCTGTTGCCATGGCCACCAGGTCCAATGGACCGCCCCTTTATACGGCAATACTTCCATATGCCGTCTGGAATCTGCCTCACCTGACCACTGTCGTGTCTTCGTCTGGCAGATATGTACATCACATTTACTCTTGATGCCAGAATGCAAATATGCCTCTGTGCATCACACATATATAGAAATGCATCCTTAAAATGCTCTATAGACAATAAAATCCTGTCCCTGTCAAGGGTATCAAAATTTTCAGTCAGGAAATCCGACCAAGCCCCCTCAGCGCTGCACATCCAGGCTGAGGCGATTGCTGGTCGTAGTATAACACCAGTATGTGTGTATATACTGTTATGATATTTTCCAGCTTCCTATCAGCTGGCTCCTTGAGGGCGGCCGTATCTGGAAACGGTAACGCCATGTTTTTTATAAGCGTGTGAGCGCCTTGTCCACCCTAAGGTGTGTTTTCCAACTCGCCCTTACTACTGGCGGGAAAAAGGGTATACCGCCCATAACTTTCTGTCGGAGGAACCCCACGTATCATCACACACTTCATTTAATTTATCTGATTCAGGCAAAACTACAAGTAGTTTATTCCCACCCTACAAAATACCCTTATTTGTGGTACTTGTGGTATCAGAAATACGTAACACCTCCTTCATTGCCCTTAACATGTAACTTGTGGCCCTAAAGGAAAAATACGTTTGTTTCTTCACCGTCGACACTGGGGTCAGTGTCCGTGTCAGTGTCTGTCGACCGACTGAGGTAAATGGGCGTTTTTACAAGCCCCTGACGGTGTCTGAGACGCCTGGACCGATACTAATTTGTCCGCCGGCTGTCTCATGTCGTCAACCGGCTTGCAGCGTGTTGACATTATCACGTAATTCCATAAGTAAGCCATCCATTCTGGTGTCGACTCCCTAGAGAGTGACATCACCATTACAGGCAATTTTCTCCGTCTCCTCACCAACATTTTCCTCATACATGTCGACATACACGTACCGACCTACAGCACACACATACAGGGAATGCTCTGATAGAGGACAGGACCCACTAGCCCTTTGGGGAGACAGAGGGAGAGTTTGCCAGCACACACCAAAAGCGCCATAATGTATATAACAACCCTAGAAGGTGTTGTTTCTATATATGGGCTCTTAATATATATAATTATATCGCCAATTTATGCCCCCCTTCTCTTTAACCCTGTTTCTGTAGTGCAGGGGAGAGTGGGAGCCTTCCTCACCAGCGGAGCTGGTCAGGAAAATGGCGCTGAGTGCTGAGGAGAATAAGCTCCGCCCCTTTCACGGCGGGCTTTTCTCCCGGTTATTAGGAAAACTGGCCTGGGTTAAATACATACATATAGCCTTAATGGCTATATGTGATGTATTTATTTGCCAAATAGGTATTTATATTGCTGCCCAGGGCGCCCCCAGCAGCGCCCTGCACCCTCCGTGACCGTGTCAGTGAGCCGTGTAGCAACAATGGCGCACAGCTGCAGTGCTGTGCGCTACCTCTCTGAAGACTGTGAAGTCTTCTGCCGCCTGTTTCCGGACCTCCGTTCCGCCGTCTTCTTCAGCGTCTGTAAGGGGGATCGGCGGCGCGGCTCCGGGACGAACCCCAGGCTGACCTGTGTTCCGACTCCCTCTGGAGCTCAGTGTCCAGTAGCCTAAAACTTCAATCCTCCTGCACGCAGGTGAGTTGCAAGTCTCTCCCCTAAGTCCCTCGTTGCAGTGATCCTGTCGCCAGCAGGAATCACTGATTAGAAACCTAAAAAAAAACTTTACTAAACAGCTCCTTAAGAGAGCCATCCAGTTTGCACCCTTCTCGGACGGGCACAAAAACCTAACTGAGGCTTGGAGGAGGGTCATAGGGGGAGGAGCCAGTACACACCATGTGACCTAAAAAGCTTTTTAGATGTGCCCTGTCTCCTGCGGAGCCCGCTAATCCCCCTGTGGTCCTGACGGAGTCCCCAGCATCCACTAGGACGTTAGAGAAAACAGGATTTTAATTCCTACCGGTAAATCCTTTTCTCCTAGTCCGTATAGGATGCTGGGATCCACTTCAGTACCATGGGGTATAGACTGTTCCGCAGGAGCCATGGGCACTTTAAAACTTTTTCAGAGTGTGAACTGGTTCCTCCCTATATGCCCCTCCTCTAGACTGTCAGTTTAGGAACTGTGCCCAGGGAGACGGACATTTCGAGGAAAGGATTTACTTTTAATTTAATGGTGAGATTGATACCAGCTCACACATCAACCATGCCGCACAACATGGCATTCAACAGAACCCATGCCAACAGGCATGAACAATTGCAGCAACATGCTGAAAATAATTGTAACACAACACTTGTGTAACTACAAAACTAACCACTGCAGGTAAAGTACGCACTAGGAGAAAAGGATTTACCAGTAGGTATTAAAATCCTGTTTTCTCATTCGTCCTAGAAGATGCTGGGGTCCACTTCAGTACCATGGGGTTATACCAAAGCTCCAGTACGGGCGGTAGAGTGCGGATGAACCTGCAGCACCGATAAACCAAACTTGAGGTCCTCATTGGCCAAGGTGTCAAACTTGTAAAACTTTGCAAACGTGTTTGCCCCTGACCAAGTAGCTGCTTGGCAGAGTTGTAATGCCGAGACCCCCCAGGCAGCCGCCCAGGATGAACCTTTTTAGTAGAATGTGCATTTACCAAATTCTGTATCGCCAATCCTGCCATCTCCAACCTCCTTTCCATTCATACTCCCTCCCGCCCCCTACGGTCGACTAATGACCGTCGCCTCTCCACCGCCCTGGTTACTGCTTCCCATGCACGAGTTCAGGATTTTGCCCATGCTGCACCCCTTCAGTGGAACGCACTCCCCCGCTCCATTAGACTCTCCCCAACCTTGCAAAGCTTTAAACGGGCACTAAAAACCCACCTATTCATCAATGCGTACCCTTCTGATGCATAACCCAGAGCTGAAGCCGCGCCTCCACCCCCCCTGTCTCATGCCGTGAACATCTCCGCTTTGCTTGCATACTGCCATCAGGCTACCTCCCACTTGCCTGCACCTCTTGTCATCTGTCTGTCGCCCCTCCCCAATAGATTGTTAGCTCTTCAGAGCAGGGCCCTCTTTCCTCTTGTTATATAAGCCCTCGTCTCAGCACATTTCACTCACAGCTCTCCCCTACTCAGCGACCATCTTTATCCTGCTAGTAAAGGCTCATCTCCATCTATAACCACCATCCTCTAGTAGTATGATGATCACTCCCTCATTACTTACATCTTAGCTGTACTATGTCTTGAGAATGTGTGGTGTTCTGTTACCTGTACTCTATTTCTGTTATTTATTTACTGTAATGCTATGTTTTGTCCCCTGTACTGTCCTTTGTACGGCGCTGCAAAACACATGTGGCGCCTTATAAATAAAATGTAATAATAAAAAATAATAATGGAAAGAGCATGCTGAATTGTTTTTTTGATCCAACGCGCAATGGTTTGCTTAGAGCAGGGGTGGGGAACCTCAGGCCCGCGGGCCGTATAAGGCCCGCAAAGCCTCTTGATCAGGCCCGGCCAGGCTCACCCAACCGAGGGAGATTCTGGGCGCCCACTGACATTTTGTTACCAGCGGGCACCTGGCTCCTTCTCCTCAGCAGCAGTCGGAGGCAGGAGCTCACTCCTGAAGTCCGGCTTCCAGCTCAGTCAGTGTACACGTGCGGGACTATGGTTCCGAGGAGCGGGCGGCAAGGCGGAGGGCAGCGGTTGGGAAACAGAAGGGGATGGTGAGTAATATGTTTTTTTTTCCTTTTTTTTTTTTTTTGAGAAAAAGTTTTTATTGAATTTTATATTTTTAATAAGATATTCGTAAAGTAGGTATTACAGGTGTCACACATTGGCATATAAAGCAGTCAATAATTAACTATCAGTGACAGAATATCAACTCAGGTACAACAGCGAGTGAGTGGAAGATCAAACAGACATGTATGCCTATGTATGGAAAGCCATCAATAGGTAGTGTTATGCGTCTGGTATGTACCATAGCTAAGGGTGAAGGAATATCTCTTAGTGGAACAATATAGCTTATAAAAGAGAAGCAGAAAGTGAACTTAGCAATAGAAGTTGAAGAGAAAAAAGGAATGCAAAAAAAAGGGGGGGGGTAAGAATTGGGGAGGGAGGTACGGGGGGGGGGGGGGATGGTCGGACGGTCCCAGCCGCCTAGGCAGTGCGTCAGGTTATCCTAAGTTGGATAGGGTATCGTGATGGTTCCCATTATCTTATATGGTAGTTAGCGGAGGTTCAGCACCGAAGTGTGACGTCCAGGGTGACCACGTAGTGGTAAAGTTATCTGGGGTATCCCGGAGAACCGCGGTTATACGTTCCAGTCTATAAGTTTGCCATATAGCATTAGTGGTAGCAGGGATTTTGGGGGGTGACAGAGATTTCCAGTTAGCCGCAATTTGGCATTTGGCCGTATTTAGGATATGCTTAATTAGCTTCTGTTGGTGGCGAAGGGTGTGAGGTATTGGGCGAGAGAGCAGGGAATAGAGAGGTGACATCGGGATCGTCAGTCCAAGGACCTTAAAAATAAGTCTATGGACCCTAGTCCAATATCCCTTAATCTGCGGGCAGTTCCACCAAATGTGCAGCAGGGTTCCTTGCTGACCACACTGACGCCAACATCTATCCGAGCAGGAGGGGTAAATTGAATAGAGACGCGATGGCACCAGGTACCAACGATAATATAATTTGTAGGCATTTTCTTTAATTCGGACCGAAATGGAGCTCGTGGAGATTTCCTGCCTAATCTCAGACCACTCATCTGGCGTCATGGTTTCACCCACCTCCCGTTCCCGCGCCATTTCGTAGGGTTCTTTCACGGGCGAATTGTGAGCCAACAAGATTTGGTATATAGTTGAGAGCAAGCCTTTAGTTGATCGGCAAGTGCAACAGAGGGATTCAAAGCTCGATTTACCTCCCATGGGCGGTGATCCGGGGGTAGAGGCAAAAAAGTGGCGTATCTGTAAGAATTGATAAAAGGTTGAGCGAGGGAGGGAGAAACGGGATTGCAAGTCGGCTAATGTGGGGAACGTGTGTAGCGGAGCAATGTGAGTGTGTTATGGTTGGTCCATGAATCAAAAGCCAGATGGTTCTCCCCTGGTGGGAAAGCTGGGTTGTTCCACAGAGGGGTGAGTAGAGGATGGAAGGAACGTAGCTGGTAAAGTCGTGAACAAAGGTCCCATATGGAAAGGGTAAATCTCACTGTGGGCAACAGCGAGGAAGCGGGGGGACGACTATTCGGTCGACACCAGAGCAGGCTATAGGGGGAATATCTGTGGAGTGTGGTAGCCTCCAGATGTGTCCATATTCTGTGTCCAGGTTTATCATGCCAAAGAACACACGTGGTTAGGTGAGCAGCTCTATAGTATTTAAGGAGGTCAGGAACTCCTAGACCCCCACTCTAGGCGATGCTTTTGGAGGATTCTCATCTTTACTCTGGGCTTACGCCCTGCCCAGATAAATCTGGTAAGGTCTGCTTGGAGATTTTTAAGGATTGAGGTGGGAACATGGATGGGAAGAGTTTGCCACAGATATAACAGACGGGGCAGTAGAGTCATCTTAACGGCTGTCATCCGTCCAAACCAGGACAGGATATATTTATTCCACTTGGTCATATCGTGTTTAATAGAGGTTAATAGTCTGGGAAAGTTGGCAGCATAGAGACCAGAATAGGACTTAGTTAAATAGATGCCCAGGTATTTGAGTTTATCAGCTCGCCAAGCACATGGGAAGGAGGCCTGTAGGAGCCGAAGATCTGGGTCCGCGACATGCAGGGCTAGGATTTCGGTTTTGTCTGAGTTAATGTTGTAATTTGAAAACCGGCTGTACGTAGCTATCTCCTCCATCAAATGTGGGAGGGAGGTAGATGAGTCAGTCAGGGTGAGAATGACGTCGTCGGCATATAGTGCAATTTTGTGATTGTGGGTTCCCGACATGATACCAGATATGTTACGGTTCAGCCTAATTCTAGCTGCCAATGGTTCCATAATGAGGGCGAAGAGTAGGGAGGAAAGGGGACAGCCCTGTCGAGTGCCGTTACGTATGGGTAGAGGGTCGTCGAAGAGGCCATTGATTAAGATGGAGGCTGAGGGGTTCTGATACAGTGACGTAACGCCTTTATAAAAGGCGCCATGTAGGCCCATATTTAGAAGTGTCTGTTGTAGGAATGGCCAGGCCACCCTGTCGAAGGCCTTTTCTGCGCCGAGGGCCACGACTAACGTCGAGAGAGACTTGTCTTGTGCCAACTGGATAAGGTCGATGAGACGCCTAGTATTATCTGCGGCCTGTCTGGATGGAATAAAGCCGACCTGGTCGGGGTGAATGAGGGAGGGTAAAAATGGAGCTAGTCTGTTAGACAGGATTTTAGCGAAGAGCTTTAGGTCAACATTTAGGAGCGAGATGGGTCGATAGTTCTTCATCTCAAGCGGGTCCCTGTCGGGCTTCGGAATGAGGATAAGGTTGGCCCTCGTGGTGGCTGCATCGAATGAGCCTCCGTCCAGGATTGCGTTAAACAGAGATTGGAGCATGGGGAGTAAAGAGGTTGTAAATTTTTTATAATATAAAGCAGTGAAGCCATCAGGGCCAGGGGCTGTGGTACGGCGTAGCTGCTGAATGGCCACTGAGATTTCCTCTGTGGAAATGGGGGAATTGAGCGTCGATATGTCCGAATCGGAAAGCTTAGGGAGTTTGCAAGCGGATAGATAGTCTCGAAGCTTAGAGACGTGATCAGGATCAGCATCTAGAGTGGAAGGGAGGTTGTACAAGGATGTATAATCATCCCGAAATTGGGAGGCCATTCGTGACGGGTCAAACGTGGTGGACCCGTCCGCACAGCGTAGAGATACAACGCGATTTTGAGTACGTTTCGCTCTGAGTTTCTGGGCCAGCAGAGTGTCAGCCTTATCTGATTTTTCGTAGAACCTCTGGCGTGCCCATAAGAGTGCCTTGACTGCCTTTTTGGTGAGGATTTGGGATAGCTGACCCTTAACTGCTAGGAGTTTGGAGTACGTTTTCTTTCTGGGGCGGCGTTGGTGCAGAAGGGTCAAGGCAGCAAGTTCTGATTCTAAGACTCGGATCCGTTGTGCTTCAGTTTTCTTCTGGGCAGCCGAAAGGCTTATAAGGTAGCCTCGGATGGTGGCCTTATAAGCCTCCCATATCAGGGAGGGAGGGATGTCTGGGGTCGCATTTTCTGCATAATACTTAGCTAATGCGGTGGCAATATCAGCTACGGTGCATTTCTTAAGCATGAGAGATTCATTTAGGCGCCAGAATCGGGTGGGGGGGGGGGATGAGGAGGATGAGATCTCGAGCAGAACAGCAGAGTGATCTGACCAGGAGATAGGGAGCGTCTGGGCACTGAGGAGTTTACGGGTAGTGTCCCGGTCGATGAACACACAGTCTATACGGGTAAAGAGGTTGTGAGGTGGGGAGTAATGAGTAAATCCCCTCGCTGAGGGATACAAAGTCCTCCAACCGTCATACAGATTATAAAGTGATTAATGTGCTTGTAGACGCTTGGCCAATTTGGCGGGAGTAGAAGCTGTAGGGGCGGGGCGAGATCTGTCTTGGAGTGGGTCCAATGTGACATTGCAGTCTCCACCATTTATAGTCATGCCCGTAGGGAGGCGGGATAGGCTATCAAAGAAGGCTGTGAACAGAGAACCCTGCTGCGCATTAGGGGCATATACGGAAGCCAAGATCAGAGGAGCTTGGTTATAGGAACATGAGAGGATAACGTAACGGCCTTGGGGGTCCGAGATAGTATTGTGTTCTTTTTTTCCTTCTAATGTGTGCAGGTGAGCGGCGCTACTGGGAAGCATATCTAATGGGGGATAACTACAGGGGGCATATCTAATGGGGCATAACTGACTGGGGGCATATCAACTGACTGGGGCATAACTGACTGGGGGCATATCAACTGACTGGGGGCATATCTAATGGGGCATAACTGACTGGGGGCATATCAACTGACTGGGGGCATATCTAATGGGGCATAACAACTGACTGGGGTCATATCTACTGGGGCATATCAACTGACTGGGGGCATATCTAATGGGGCATATCTACTGGGGCATAACAACTGACTGGGGGTATATCTAATGGGCATAACAACTGACTAGGGGCATATCTAATGGGGTATAACAAGTGACTGGGGCATATCTAATGGGGTATAACAAGTGACTGGGGCATATCTAATGGGGTATAACAAGTGACTCGGGGTATATCTACTGGGGCATAACAACTGACTGGGGGCAGGCTAATTTTTAAGTTGCTAATTTTTGTATGGCCCCCGGAAGGATTTTATAAATATCCAAATGGCCCTTGGTAGAAGAAAGGTTCCCCGCCACTGGCTTAGAAGCAGGACACCCAATCGTGTTGGGAGCATACAGGACAAACAGAGCCTCTGTTTTCCGTATCCGAGCTGTTCTAGCTACATAAATTTTAAAAGTTCTGACCACATGAAGAGACTTTGACGCAGTGAAGGTGTCAGTAGCCACTGGCACCACAATAGGTTGGCTATATGGAAAGACGAAACCACCATCGGAAGAAATTGCTGACAAGTTCTCAACTCTGCCCTATCTTCATGGAAGATCAGGTAAGGGCTCTTGTGAGACAAGGCCCCCCACTCAGACACCCACCTTGTGGATGCCAAGGCCAATAGCATGACCACTTTCCAAGTGAGAAACTTAAATTCTATCTCCTGTAGAGGTTCAAACCAATCCGATTGAAGGAACTGCAACACGACATTAAAGTCCCATGGTGCCACCGGAGGCACAAATGGAGGGTGGATGTGCAGCAACCCTTTCACGAACGTCTGAACTTCTGGAAGGGAGGCCAATTGTTTTTGAAAGAAAACTGATAAGGCTGAAATCTGGACCTTGATTGAACCCAATTTTAGGCTTGCATTCACACCCGCCTGCAGAAAATGGAGAAAACGTCACAACTGAAACTCTTCCGTAGGAGCCTTCTTGGATTCACACCAAGACACATACTTTCTCCAAATACGGTGGTAATGTCTAGACGTTACTCCTTTCCTGGCCTGAATAAAAGTGGGGATGACTTCTTTGGGAATACCCTTTCTGGCTAGGATCCAGCACTCAACAGCCATGCCGTCAAACGTAGCCGCGGTAAGTCTTAATACATGCACGGCTCCTGCTGCAGCAGGTCCTTGCGAAGAGGAAGAGGATCTTCTATGAGCAACTCCTGAAGATCTTGAGACCAAGCCCTCTTTGGCCAGTCTGGGACAATGAGGATCGCTCGAACCCTTGTTCTTCTTATGAGCTTGAGAACTTTTGGTATTAGTGGAAGTGGAGGGAAGACATACACCGACCGAAACACCCACTGTGACACCAATGCATCCACTGCTATTGCTTGAGGGTCTCTCAACCAGGAACAATATCTCTGAAGCTTCTTGTTGAGACGAGACGCCATCATGTCTACTTGAGGAACTCCCCAAAGACTTGTCACCTCTGCAAAGACTTCTTGGTGGAGGTCCCACTCTCCTGGATGGAGATCGTGTCTGCTGAGAGAAGTCTGCTTCCCAGTTGTCCACTCCCGGAATGAAAATTGCTGACAGAGCTTTTGCATATCTTTCTGCCCACAGGAGGATCTTTATCACCTCTGCCATTGCCGCTCTGCTTTTCGTTCCGCCCCGACGGTTTATGTACGAGACTGCTGTTACATTGTCTGACTGGATCTGCACGCGTTGATCTTGAAGATGCACCGCTTGTAGAAGGCCGTTGTAAATGGCTCTCAATTCCAGAACGTTTATGTGAAGACAGGTTTCCTGACTTGACCATTTTCCTTGGAAGCTTTTTCCCTGTGTGACTGCTCCCCAGCCTCAGAGACTTGCATCCGTGGTTACTAGGACCCAGTCCTGAATCCTGAACCTGTGTCCCTCTAGTAGGTGAGAACTGTGTAGCCAAAACAGGAGCGGAATCCTGGCTCTGGAAGACAGGATTATCTTCTGGTGCATGTGTAGGTGGGATCCAGACCACTTGTCCAACAGGTCCCACTGGATCGGCCAAACTGAATGGCCTCGTAGGCCGCTACCATCTTTCCCAACAACCGAATGCACTGATGGATCGACACTCTTGTTGGTTTCAAAATTTGTTTGACCATTCTCTGGATTTCCAGAGCCTTTTCTACTGGAAGAAATACACTCTGTACTTCTGTGTCCAGTATCATCCCCAGAAAGGACAATCTTGTCGTCGGTTCCAACTGCGACTTTGGAAAATTCATGATCCAACCGCGTTGTTGGAGTATGGACAGGGAGAGTGCAATGTTCTGCACCAACCGTTCCCTGGATCTCGCTTTTATCGGGAGATCGTCCAGGTAAGGGATTATATTGACTCCTTGCTGTCGAAGGTGCTGTGGAGAGTCCAAACGGCAACGTCTGCAACTGGTAATGGCAATCCTGTACTGCGAATCTCAGATAAGCTTAATGAGGATAAATGGGAACATGTAAGTAGGCATCTGTTATGTCCAGTGACACCATGAAGTCACCTTCCTCCAGACTGGAAATCACTGCCCTCAGAGATCCATCTAGAACTTGAACCTTTTCAGGTAGAGATTCAGAGATTTCAGGTTTAAAATAGGTCTGACCGAGCCGTCCGGCTTCGGAACTACGAAGAGGCTTGAATAAAACCCTTCTCCCTGTTAAGACAAGGGCACCAGGACAATGACTTGATCCTGACATAATTTTTGAATTGCAGCTGTTACTACTTCTCTGTCTGGGAGAGAAGATGGCAAGATTGATTTGAAAAATCGGCATGGGGGGGGGGGGGGGGAGGGGGGAGTCTTGAAACTCCAGTTTGTATCCATGGCACACTATTTGCAAGACCCATGGGCCAGATTGAACCCAGAGCTGACTGAAAAGCTTCAGACTTGCTCCCACCCTAGCGGACTGCAGATTTCTGCTCCTGTGATCCTGGGGACGCTGTGGACTTTTTCCTCTTCCCCTCCCTCTGCCTGCAAAGAAAGGGGAACCTTTACCCTTTTTACATCTGTTGGGCCAAAAGGACTGCATCTGAGAGTGATGTGTCTTTTTCGCCGGCGCAGGAGCATAAGGCAAGAATGTCGACTTACCAGCGGTAGCCACAGAGACTAAAGCATCCAGCCCATCTCCAAACAAGGCCTCACCTTTATATGGGAGAGCCTCCATATTTCTTTTGGAATCTGTGTCAGCATTCCATTGGCGAATCCACAACACCCTCCGAGCTGAGACTGACATGGTAGCGGTTTTTTGACCCCAAGAGCCCAATATCTTTCATGGCTTCTAGCCTGCATGCAGCAGCGTCTTTGATATGACCTAACGTTAGGAGTATCTCATCTCTATCTTTCGTGTCAATTTCAGATGACAAGTTGTCTGACCATATTTCGATAGCACTACTCACCCACGCACAAGCAAAAGGTGGGTCTGAGTAGTGTACCATTGGCTACATAAATAAATTTTAACGCAGTCTCCAACTTGCGGTCTGCCGGCTCCTTTAGTGAAGCCGTCCCAGGCGCAGGGAGAATAACCTTTTTAGTTAATCGTGACAGGGCACTGTCTAGAACCCCCACCTTTTCCTGTCCACTGCTGGGAAAGGATAAGCAACCTGAATTTGGGAATTTTGGGAATCTGAAATTTATTTTCAGGGTTTGCCCAAACTCCCTCAAAGAGAGTACTTAGCTCGTGAGAAGGAGGGAAAGTTACATTAATTTTCTTTTCCTTATAAAAATAAGCCTTCTCCTGAGGTACAGGAGGGGCTTCCATAACTTCTAAGACCTCCTTTATAGCAACAATCATATATTGAAAGCTTTTTGCCAATTTAGGATCTATTCCCCTGGAATCACTAGTGTCGACACAGGAATCCGTGTCGGTATCAGTTTGTACTATTTGTGCAAATTACCTTTTAAAATGGACAGAGGGGTCCCCTGTTGATGAAAAGGCAGAACTATGAAAAATCACATCTTCCACTGATTTTCTCCAGTTTTCTGCATGAGACTCAAGGGCCCTACACACTCGGCGATGCGCCGCCGAGGTGCCCGACGGCCGACGAGCAACCCGGCGGCGGGGACGCAGTGACGGGGGGAGTGAAGTTTCTTCACTCCCCCCCGTCACCCGGCTGCATTGAAGTGCAGGCAAATATGGACGAGATCGTCCATATTGGCCTGCATGCACAGCCGACGGGAGATCAGTGATGAACGAGCGCGGGGCCGCGCATCGTTCATCGCTGGAGTCTCCACACTGAAAGATATGAACGAGTTCTCGTTCATTTATGAACGAGATCGTTCATATCTTTCAGAATATCGGCATGTGTGTAGGGCCTATCAGACTTATCCAATCTCTTACTGATATGATTCACACCATTACGTAATTCTTTCACCCATTCAGGCTCTTGGTGTGCCGGAAGCGCCACCACATTACAATTCTGTGTCCCTAAAATGGGGGAAAAGCTCCCTGCCGCAGACATGTCACACATGTGCACAAACACCTCACAGACACTCCGGGACTTATAGGGGACAGACCCACAGTAAAACCTGTCAGAAGGACACAAAAAGGATTTTTCCAGTTCACAACTCAGCTCTAGTAATATAATCCCTGTGTAACACAAAATGCCCACAGACCTGTCGCGCTTTTATAATGACAAATTTACCATACAGCACCAATTTATACTGTGACCCCCTGTTTTGCACGCTGATACTTGGTTCAGAAATGGAGGAGGACAAGCGTTCTTCTCTGCAGCTTGCTAGGAGAAAAAATGGCGCTGAGCAGTGTGCTGGCTGACTGAGGAAGCCCCGCCCCCGTAATGGCGCATTTCCCCTCAGACTTTTCAATACTATTTTTTATACTGGCGGGGGTAGGACTGTGCCAAAGCATCTTAGGTCCCCTTGTTAGCCAGTTTTGAGTAGGTTCATGCTACCCCGCGCCCTGCTGTGCCTGTGTTGACGGGTAGCATAGCACGCAGCGTTCCTGCCTGCTGCGTGGTACCTTTTAGCCGTCACGATGACTTAAGATCCTCTTCTATACACTGACCTGTCTTCTGACTTCTGGCTCTATAAGGGGGGGTGACGGTGTGCTGTGGGAGTGAGCACATAGCTGCAGCTAGCGTTCAGTTCCCTTCAGGAGCTAATGGTGTCCTGTCAGCCAGAAGCAGAGCCATGAAACAATTCAGGAAGTTGGTTCCTACTTCTGCCCCCTCAGTCCCACGAAGCAGGGAGACTGTTGCCAGTAGTCTCCCTGAAAATAAACAACCTAACAAGTCTTTTCAGAGAAACTCAGTAGAGCTCCTCAGAGTGCATCCAGTGGACCTGGGCACATTTTCTAAACGGAGGTCTGGAGGAGCGGCATAGAGGGAGGAGCCAGTTCACACTCTGAAAAAGTCTTAAAGTGCCCATGTCTCCTGCGGAACCGTCTATACTCCATGGTACTAAAGTATACCCCAGCATCCTCTAGGACTTATGAGAAAACTGAGTTTTCATTAACGGAGGTAACCATAAGTCACTGGTGATGATTTTCATATTGAGGTATCTGGAAAATCGTCCGGCCTGTCGTGACAGACCCCATTGCCTGAGACATGAAACCATGTAAGAGAGGGGTAGCCATTGCTGTACCCTTGGAAGATAAAACCAGTGACATAGTACTATGACATTCTGTCCCTGTGCATGTCCCACATGCTGTCCAGCAAACAGCCTCTGTACAAACAAAACGTGTGACAGCCAATAGACTGACCAAATGAGAACGCACACTGGCTGTCTGGACATTTTCTCACTGCTTTTGAGAGGACTATAACACACCATCTAACCTTACTACAAGCCATGCTGCTCCCAGCACACATCTCAGTAAATGTCAGGCGCACACAAGTGGAAAAAAAATGTATTGCCCGGAGTAACAGACTGGCTGATGAAGCTGCTAAGCAAGCAGTCTCCCTCCAAAGCACAACTTACAAAGACTGCCACATAAGCCCACTGTATTTACCATGGAGGTAAGTATGCAATAACACAAGATGTTAACCAATACTGGTACTCAGTTTTACTGCCAGAGAGACCCTCTCGGACATCCCCCCGAATTGCGTTCTGTATGTTCCTCATTTCCAACAGGACAACAGGAATATCTGCTTCAGTAGAGCGTGGCCTCATCCTCTAAATCTCCATCCAAACCAGTACCTGCAGACGGATTAGGTGGGAGGTTTTTTTTGGGAAACAGAGGATTGGCGGGAAGGTCTTAAAGTATTAACTAAAACAGAGAGTCAGATTTAGACGTGGATATAACACAGTCTTAATAATAGTCAAAAATGTAGGTCAGGAAAACCTCAAAATAAAAACTGTTGTCAGATCAGTTGGCCACCAGGGAACAGCAATGTGACTCAGCTTGTAATAGATGAAGACTGGGTTTGGCATACTACAGAGGAAGTAACAGCCTCATAGAAGCAAAATGGAGAAAGGTAGATTGCGGAGAGCAGGAACAGCTGTGACCTTAGGTCATTGTGGATCGCCAGCGAGATACAGGGGGATGTGTCAATGTTGACCGACTCAGTCATCTGAGGAAGGGGCAGATACTCCACACTGTGGATGGGGAAGCCGCAACTCAAAGTCCCTGCACTGAAGGATGTTGCAGGCAGCAGAACGTTCTCCTTGGTGTCTCCAGACTCTGTCACGTCTGTCACATGTGCTCAGTGAGAACCTGCTTTCATCTGTGAAGAGCACAGGGCGCCAGTGGCAAATTTGCCAATCTTGGTGTTCTCTGGCAAATGGCAAACATCCTGCACGGTGTTGGGCTGTAAGCACAGTCCCCACCTGTGGACGTCGGGCCCTCATACCACCCTCATGGAGTCTGTTTCTGATCATTTGAGTAAACACATGCACATTTGTGGCTTGCTGGAGGTCATTTTGCAGGGCTCTGGCAGTGCTCCTCCTGTTCCTCCTTGCACAAAGGCGGCGGTAGCGGTCCTGCTGCTGGGTTGTTGCTCTCCTACAGCCTCCTCCATGTCTCCTGATGTACTGGCCTGTCTCCTGGTAGCGCCTCCATGTTCTGGACACTACGCTGAAAGACACAGCAAACCTTTTTGCCACAGCTCGCATTGATGTGCCATCCTGGATGAGCTGCACTACCTGAGCCACTTGTGTGGGTTGTAGAGTCCGTCACATGCTACCACTAGAGTGAAAGCACCGCCAGCTTTCAAAAGTGACCAAAACATCAGCCAGAAAGCATAGGAGCTGAGAAGTGGCTGGGGTCACCACCTGCAGAACAACTCCTTTATTGGGGGTGTCTTGCTAGTTGCCTATAATTTCCACCTGTTGTCTGTTCTATTTTCACAACAGCATGTGAAATTGATTGTCAATCAGTGTTGCTTCCTAAGTGGACAGTTTGATTTCAGAGAAGTGTGATTGACTTGGGAGTTACATTGTGTTGTTTAAGTGTTCCCTTTATTTTTTTGAGCAGTGTATATATATATATATATATATATATATATATATATATATATATATTTATGAATTTTCTGGCACTCACTGCATACTGCAGAGGTCGGACCCCATTGCCCTCTGTGAGGATGGTAACCACTATCTTCTACACAAAATCACTGGAACTCATGGATTAAAAGAATCACTGGAACACTGGATATTCTGCTAACCCGCATTATCACTACACTGGATATTCCGCTAACCTGCATCAGTGTCCTTATACATGACATTCAGCTACCACTATCTTCTACACAATGTCACATTATCAGTGGAACTCATTGATTGAAAGAAACACAAGACCACCAGGTAGCAAAAGCCAACGTTTCAATGATGGCACATTTTCATCAGGGAAAATATATATACAACTAGGTGATTCATGGCGCCCTACGGGCGCTCTTCACACCGTCGTTAGGGGCTACGCCCCGCTAACCCCTGCACGCCTTTGAACATACGCAGGCCGGTAGATAACAGAACCAGATATGCAGGGCAGTATAGAGGGCATACAGAAATGGGTTCCGGTTGAGAAAAGGTAGACAAGTGTAGGGGGGCAGAAAGGGAATGTACAGTAAAACGCTGTGCGATGGGTAAAGGATAGGGAGAGGCAGGGTGGTAGGGAGAGGATAAAAGAGAGGGAAGGTGTTAGACAGAAAATAGCGTTGCAAGAGGCTACGACCTGTTAACCCCTGCACGGGCTTCAGCTGTGCTATAATTGTTATTATATGGAGTATTACCGTCACAAAAGTTTATGCTATTGGGTAAATATTGCAAGGGGGAAGGGCATGCAATTGTCAAGGGAACGTAGCCCTTTGTGAGGGCGTGAAGAGTGGCCACAGGTCACAATGAATAACATAGTGTAGTATATACTGCTAGTGTATGTAGTGCAGCTTATACACACAGTGGCCACAGGTATCAGAGCCGCATATACACACAATGGACACAGGTAATGGAGCCGCGTATCCACACAGTGGCCAGAGGTAGCAGGTCAGCTTATACACACAATACTCACAGGTAGCAGCGCAGCTTATACACACAGCGCCCACAGGTAGCAGCGCAGCTTATACACACAGTGGCCACAGGTATCAGAGCCACGTATCCACACAGTGGCCAGAGGTAGCAGGGCAGCTTATACACACAATACCCAATGGTAGCAGAGCCGCTTATACACACAGCGCCCACAGGCAGCAGAGCCGCTTATACACACAGTGCCCACAGGTAGCAGCGCAGCTTATACACACAGCGCCCACAGGTAGCAGAGCCGCTTATACACACAGCACCCACAGGAAGCAGCGCAGCTTATACACACAGCGCCCACAGGTAGCAGCGCAGCTTATACACACAGTGGCCACAGGTATCAGAGCCACGTATCCACACAGTGGCCAGAGGTAGCAGGGCAGCTTATACACACAATACCCAATGGTAGCAGAGCCGCTTATACACACAGCAGAGCAGCTTATACACACAGTGCCCACAGGTAGCAGAGCCGCTTATACACACAGCGCCCACAGGTAGCAGAGACTCTTATACACACACACACAGTGCCCACAGGTAGCAGAGCCGCTTATACACACAGTGCCCACAGGTAACAGACGTTTATACACAACGTGCCCACAGGTAGCAAAGCAGTTTATATACACGATCACAGGTAGCAGTGTTGCTTATACACACAATGGCCCCGGTAGCAGTGCCACTTCTACACACAATTCCCATAGGTAACAGAGGCGCTTATACACACAGTGGCCACAGCTAGCTGAGCCGCTTATACATACAATGGCCACAGGTAGCAGCACCACTTATACACACAATGGCCACTTTTAGCAGCACCGCTTATACACACAATGGCCACTGGTAGCAGTGTCACTTATACACACAATGGCCACAGGTATCAGCACCACTTATACACACAATGGCGACAGGTAGAAGTGTCATTTATACACACAATGGCCACTGGTAGCAGAGCCACGTGCAGTGGTGTAGTGGGAGGGAGAGATGGGTATGGGGGTGGGGGAGGTGTGGGGGTGCTGCGGGTGGGGGAGGGGCAGGGGTTTTGCGGGTTGTGAGTTATACGGGTGGGGGAGGGGTGGGAGTGCCTCTGGTGGGGGAGGAGCGTGTGCCGGGGTGGGGGATAGATGTGGTGGGTGCGGCGGGTGGGGAAGGGGTGGGGCGTGCTGCGGGTGGGGCGCGAGTGCCGCGGGTGGGGGAGGGGCGGGGGGTGCTGCGGCTGTTGGTTGTACGGGTGGGGGAGGGGGTTGGAGTGCTGACGTTGGGGGCGGATGTGGTGGATACTGAGGGTGCCGCAGGTGGGGGAGCAACGGGTGGGGGTGGGATGGAGGGTGTAGCGGGGGGAGAGGTGGGTATGGGGGCGGGAGAGGGGCGGAGGTGCCGTGGGTGGGGGAGGGGCGGGGGGTGCCGGGGTTTGAAGGTGCTACGGGTGGGGGAGGCGCGTGTACTGTGGGTGGAGGACAGATGTGGTGTGTGGTGTGGGTGCCACGGGTGGGGAAGGGGCGGGGGGTGCCGCGGGTGTGGGTGCTATGGGTGGGGGAGGGGGCAGGAGTGCCGTGGGTGGGGAGGGGCATGAGTGCCATGGTTGGGGGATGGGCGGGGGGTGCTTCAGGTGTGGCTGCAATGGGTGGGGGAGGGGCCGAGTGCCGTGCGTGGGGGAGGGGCGTCTGCCGCGGGTGCTGGAGGGGCGGTAGTGCCGCGGGTGGTGGAGTGGCGGGGAGTGCTTCAGGTGTGGGTTATACGGGTGGGGGAGGGGCGGGAGTGCCGCGGGTGGGGGAGGGGCGGGGGTGCTTCAGGTGTGTGTGCAATGGGTGGGGGAGGGGGCGAGAGTGCCGCGGGTGGGGGAGGGGCGGGGGGTGCCGGAGTTTAAGGGTGCTACGGGTGGGTGAGGCGCGTGTACCGTGGGTGGAGGACAGATGTGGTCGGTGGTGTGGGTGCCACGGGTGGGGAAGGGGCGGGGGGTGCCGCGGGTGTGGGTGCTATGGGTGGGGGAGGGGGCAGGAGTGCCGTGGGTGGGGGAGGGGCATGAGTGCCACGGGTGGGGGAGGGTCCGAGAGTGCCGTGCGTGGGGGAGGGGTGTCTGCCGTGGGTGCTGGAGGGGCGGTAGTGCCGAGGGTGGGGGAGTGGCGGGGAGTGCTTCAGGTGTGGGTTAAACGGGTGGGGGAGGGGCGGGAGTGCCGCAGGTGGGGGAGGGGCGGGGGGTGCTGCAGATGTGGGTGCAATGGGTGGGGGAGGGGGCGGGAGTGCAGCGGGTGGGGGAGGGGCGTCTGCCACGGGTGGGGGAGGGAGTGCCGCGGGTGGGGTAGAGGCGCTGCAGGTGTGGGTGCCGCGGGTGGGAGGGTGCGGGGTGGCGCAGAGCATGTGCGGCGGGTGGGGGGCGTATATTGTGGAGGCTGTGGGTGCCGCGGGTAGGAGAGGGGCGGGTGCGGCAGGCTGAGGTCGTCCACAGCATTCTCAGCAAGACTCACCGGCTGCAGTGTCACAACTCACCAGGGTGCAGGGAGTGTACGGGGAGCAGAGAAAGAGGGGACCTGGCGGAGATGGGGAGGGGACTGGGCGGGGATGGGCGGACCGAGGGAGGGGACTGTTCCTGGCCTGCATCCAGCCACCCAGATCTGTGCCTGTGACTCCGCCCAGCGTTAGAAATGCAGGCACAGAGTCTAATATATAGGAGATTGTTCATTTGTATGTATGTGTGAGGTAAGCTTGACAACCGCTGAACCAATTTTTATGGGGTTTCACTGAAATGTTCTTTGAGATTCTCTGAGTAACAGGCTATAAATTACGTCACTATCATGTTAACTGGCTAATTAGCAAACAAAATAAAAAATATATAAAGAGTGTAAGGACATCTTGTGGCCAAAAAGCAGAATGCGATTAGGCTACAAATCAGAAACTGTGCAGTTTCATCAGCAACGGATATTGTAGCATGGTAATCCTACACATTACATACATACACACATATATACATACTGTGGTGAGAGGGGTTGTCTCTCACCTGAATTACCAACATCCCTGTGGGATTAGCTACCTCCAAGGGAGACTAAAGTAAAACCTGTGCAGACTGCATCAGCAATGGAAATTTGGAACTCCGGGTTCTCTGGGTTGTCCAGATCCAGCAGGAACTCATCCCTGAGAGACAGGAAGGTTTAAAACGCTCATATACCCTGGAGCTAATAGCAACTTAGCTGGGTTGCAAACTAAGTACCCTTATTAGGGCCCAAGTATTCTAATATTGCTCCCACTCCTTGCTATGACCCACTGGTACCGCTGAGGTAGATAGGATTCCTTGTGGAGGAGCTGCGCGTCTCTGCCAGTCTGATCTGTGTAAGCTGCAGAGGGAAAATGGCGCTGGTGAGCCGCTGGATTATTATTATAATATTTTATTTATAAGGAGCCACAAGTGTTTTGCAGTGCCGTACAAAGGACTTTACAGGGAGACAAACTTAGCATTACAGTGAATAAATAACAAAAATAGAGTGCAGGTAACAAGGAGCACCACAGTTCTCAAGACATAATACAGCTAAGATGTAAGTAGTCAGGGAGTGAACATCGTACTACCAGGGGCTAGTGGCCATAGATCTCCCTTTCAACCTCCAAGCCGTCAAATGTAGCCGCAGTAAGTCTGGATAGAATGAGCGGTCCTTGTTGAAGAAGGTCCTTGAGTAACTGTCAGCGGGGATATGAACCATTAACTCTGGGGAAGTTGGTTCGGCCCCCCCCCCCCCCCCCCCCCCAAGTCCCACGACGAAGGCAGACTGGTTGCCAATCAGTGGGCCAGAAAATGAACTAAAATACATTTCTGAAGAAACCTCTCTGGAGGGTAGCAGAATGCACCCGGCTCCTTGGGCACATTTTTCTAATACGGAGTCTGCGGGAGGGGCATAGAGGGGAGGAGCCAGCATACACTATTGTTTTCTTAAAGTGCCAGACTCCAATGGATCGATCTAAAGTACATTCCCCAGTATCCACTAGGATGTTAGATAAAGGGTAGTTAAACAGAAACCGCTTTGGCATAGAAAAGCGTTTATCTGGATTCTTCCATGCTTCCATCAACTGCTTATTAAGAGAATCTGAAAAAGGAAAACACACAGTCGCCCTTTGTCTCTGAGCAAATAAAACTCATCTTTTGACAGAGGCTCCTCTGTCTCAGTGAAATCTAATATTTGGAGTACCGTCCTGAAGAGATCATCAATGCCCAGGCTATCAGTGACCTCACTATCTGACTCCTGGCTCAGTTCACCTTCCTCCTGTTCTTCCTGAGATACAAGGTCTGGCATTGAATCGTCAGGGTGTAAAATCATAGAAACTGGTAAATTATGAGACAAATGATGACTACTCTTAGGATTAGAACTATTTATGGACTTTTGTAAACCCTGAAAAGTTCTTGAAATATCCTGAGCCCACTTTGGCTGCTCAGACGGCATTGACCGTGGATCAGACTTAGCCGCCTCACGGTCCTACCATGCAGTGGATAACTCTGACGCCAAATCAGACATCACACCTGCCATCATAGCCCAGGGAGGATCAGGGCAGAGGTCCTTATTTGGACCCATATCTGCAAGACACACTGTGCAAGTGGAAGTTCCATCACGTAACACATTATCACAGTTATCGCAGACAAGCTGCTTCTTAGATTTTGCATTAGCTTTTCCAGTCATCATGCATACAGAAAGTGAAACAAACGTCTGCACGTAAAAATAACTGAAGTGTGCATAAGACTGAGTGCACCCTAGTACAAACTAAATTCTGTCAAGTTTGTGCTTCACTGAAAACCTGCTTAAAACCCTGCCCCCTCCAGTGGCCGTGTGTAGTAGGACCGGCACCAAATTCCTGCAGGAAGTCATTATAAAAAAAAAAAAAAAAACATAATAAAAAAGGGGAGCTTATCCTGAGTGCACAAGTGGCACTTACTGAGCCTCCTCACGCTGCGTTATCCGTCAGCTATCACCAGAGTGGGGTTATTACCGACCCTTCTCAATAGAGAAGCTGCACCGGCAGGAGCCATTCTTAATTTCTGTTAACAACCAGAAATTGCAATGGGTTAGAAATTTCTGCTTGTTGAGGTGGGGAGGGCGGCCCCAGCATGCGATCAGAAGGATTGTAAATTCTGCTAATTAGCAGAATTTGCAATCCTAACTGAAAGAGGTCCTAAGGATGGATCTACAGTTTCCACCTCTAATTAGATTTAAAAATGCACAGTCTGCTCACCAACAGAGGAGGGTGCACGATGAGAGATTGTTGTAGTGTCTGAGCAAGGCAAATATGTGACTCTCTTCTGTAATAAGTACTTATTACTCACCTGTGCTGATATCTGTAGGGACTTCCTCCTCTTTACACTGCTGATCACCCCTCACATACGTCTCTTTTTCTCCCTCTGTATCTTCTGTCTTCATATCAGTCACATACGTCTCTTTTCCCTCTGTATCTTCTGCCTTCATAGTCACATACGTCTCTTCTTCTCCATCTATATCTTCTGCCTTCATATCAGTCACATGCGTCTCTTTTTCTCCCTCTATATCTTCTGTTTTACTGTCAGTCACATATGTCTCTTCCTCTCCCTCTATATCTTCTGCCTTGATATCAGTCACATACGTCTCTTCTTCTCCCGCTATATCTTCTGCCTTCATATCAGTCACATACGTCTCTTCTTCTCCCTCTATATCTTCTGCCTTGATATCAGTCACATACGTCTCTTCTTCTCCCTCTATATCTTCTGCCTTCATATCAGTCACATGTGTCTCTTCTTCTCCCTCTGTATCTTCTGCCTTGATATCAGTCACATACGTCTCTTCTTCTCCCTCTATATCTTCTACCTTGATATCAGTCAGACCTTCACCCTAAATAACCCAGAAAACAATAAAATTACACTTTAATAATTTCATAAATGGAGATTAAATAGTAGAATATTAGTGTATAAGACACACACTAATGTTCTATAGATTATATAGTGAAAAAGGAGGAGATTTATGGTAGACTTACCATTGTTAAATCTCTTTCTGCGAGGTACACTGGATTCCACAGGGAATAACATCCGGGTATTGAGTTGGATCTTGATCCGAGGAACCAACAGGCTAAAAACTTTGACTGTTCCCAGGATGCACCGCACCGCACCGCCTCCTCTATATAACCCCTCCTCCGTGCACAGGAGTTCAGTTTTGTAACCAGACCAATAATGTAGCAGGTAAAGAGACGGTAGATGTTAGTCACATAGAACCACGTTCTCACGACAGGAGAAGGGACCAGCGGCTAATGCCATACAAACCCAAAGAAGCTAACTGCATCATGGCGGGCACCCTGTGGAATCCAGTGAACCTCGCAGAAAGATTTAACAAAGGTAAGTGTACCATAAATCTCCTTTTCTGCCGCGGGGCGCACTGGTATTCCACAGGGAATAACATTGGGGATGTCCTAAAGCAGTTCCTCATGAGAGGGGACGCACTGTAGCAGGCACAAGAACCCGGCGTTCAAAGAAGGCATCCTGGTAGGTGGAAGTATCAAAGGCATAGAACCTTATGAACGTGTTCACTGAGGACCATGTAGCCGCCTTGCACAATTGTTCTACGGACGTGCCACGGCGGGCCGCCCAAGAAGGTCCAACAGACCGAGTAGAATGGGTCTTGACAGCAGCAGGAGCTGGGAGACCAGCATGCACATAAGCTTGCACAATCACCAATCTAATCCATCTGGCCAAGTTTTGCTTGTTTGCAGGAATGGTGGCAGTCCTTTTCACATATATACGGATAGCCCCTACCACATCCAAATATTTTTCTTTGGAGGACAAACCAGGAGAGATAAAGGCCGGAACCACAAACTCTTGGTTAAGGTGGAAAGATGACACCACCTTAGGCAGATAACCAGGGCGAGTACGGAGAACTGCCCGGTCACTATGAAATATCGTGAAGAGCGAACGACAGGACAAAGCGCCTAAGTCCGAAACTCTTCTAGCAGACGCAATAGCCAACAGGAACAGGACCTTAATAGTAAGCCATTTTAGGTCAACAGAATCAAGAGGCTCAAACGGAGACCCTCGCAGGGCATAAAGGACAACAGACAGATCCCATGGAGCCACAGGAGAGTCATAGGGAGGTTGTATCCGCAAAACACCCTGAGTGAATGTATGAACGTCAGGAATAAAACACAATTTTCCTCTGAAACCACGCTGACAAGGCAGAAATATGAACCTTGAGAGAAGCCAGACAAAGGCCTAAATCCAGGCCTTGTTGCAGAAATGCCAGAAGCCATGAGGTTCTGAACTTATACATATCGTAGTTCTTAGCAGCACACCAGGTAAAGTAAGAGTTCCAGACCCTGTAGTAAATCCAATCTGAAGCCGGTTTACGGGCATTCAGCATAGTTTGGATCCTTTGGTTCTGAGGAGTGACGCTTCAAGAGCCACTTCATCAAAGCCAGTCTGGCCAGGTCTGGGTAGACACAAGGGCCCTGAACAAGGAGGTCTGGGCATTAAGAAAGTAGTAGAGGACATTCCATCGACAGACCCTGCAGGTCTGAGAACTAATGCCGTCTGGGCCACATTGGAGCGACTGGAAGTAGTATTCCTCCTTCTTGATTGAACTTCCGCAGAACCCTGGGCAGTAGTGACCCCGGAGGGAACACGTATGGCAGTCGAAATTTAAACGGAATTGCCAGTGTGTCCATGAACGCTGCTTGAGGATCCCTTGTCCGTGATCCAAAGACCGGAACTGTGACTGTGTCGAGACGCCATCAAGTTTATGTTTGGTAGACCCCACCTGTCCACAAGGAGAAGAAGCACCTCCGCCTGAAGGCTCCACTCTCCAGCGTGTACGTCCTGATGACTGAAAAAATCTGCTTCCCAGTTGAGGACACCCGGAATGAACACTGCCCATATTGCTGGCAGATGGCGTTCCTCCCATTGAAGAATTCTGGACACTTCCATCATTGCTCTTCAGCTTTGAGTGCCGCCTTGGTGATTTATGTACACCACCGTGGTGGTGTTGTCCATCTGTACCTGAACAGACCTGTTTATTAACAGAGGCAGGGTTAGTGTCAATGCGTTGAACACCGCCCGTAGTTCCAGAATGTTGATGGGGAGTAGAGACTCCTCCTTGGTGTTGCTCGAACACCGCGCCCCAGCCCCTCAGACTGGCGTCCGTTGTCGGGAAGACCCAGTTGGGAATCCAGACGGGACGGCCCCAGCTCAACTGTTGATCCTGGAGCCACCAGGACAGGGACAAGCGAACCTCCAGGGTCAGGACTATCATTCGAGACCTGATCGGCTGAGGCAGACCGTCCCATTTGGATATAATTAACAGTTGGAGAGGGCGAGAACGGAATTGAGCATATTCCACTATGTCGAAAGTCGACACAATCAGACCCATTACCTGCATCGCTGAGTGAATGGACACTATTGGGTGAGAGAGGAAATATCTGATTCTGTCCTGAAGCCTCAGGATCTTCTCTGGAGACAGAAACAACCTCTGGCTGTGCGTATCCAGTAGAGCCCCCAGGTGCACCATGCGCTGTGCCAGGACCAGGGAGGACTTTTTCCAATTGATCAGCCACCCGTGGGCTGTGAGGAATTGCACCGTCAGCTGGAGATGACTCAGGAGGACATCTTGGGAGCTTGCCAGGATCAGCAGGTCGTCCAGATACGGCAGGATCCTGATTCCCTGTTGACGGAGATAAGCTGTCATCACGGCCATGACCTTAATGAAAACCCGAGGGGCCCTCTGTTAGTGACCTGTACTGCAGGCACCAACTTTGAAACTGAGCTCCTGTGCACGGAGAAGAGGTTATATAGAGGAGGTGGTGCTGTGTATCCTAGGAACAGTCAAAGTTATTAGACTGTTGGTGCCTCGGATCATGATCCAACTCTACACCCCGATTTTATTCCCTGTGGAATACCAGTGTACCCCGCTGCAGAAATTTGCTTTGTTATTTTTTATATTTTAAGAAATCCTAAATCCCACCTACCTGATCCTCCTGTGGGATCCTGTGATTCTCCTCTGTACAATCCTGGGAATACAGAGGACGGGGACATCTCTCTGGGGTATCTCTGTTACTGGGTCCATCTGTAGGAGACACACAGTGACTGAGTACAGTGTATATATGTGATTATCAGGTGATGTGTGTATATAGGGGCCCCCATACCTGCTCTCCCCTGTACAATACATGATAGTCTCCTCTTACCCAGTGATGTGAGGGGCCGGTGATTCTCCATCATCACGTCCTTGTACAGACCCCTGTGTTTCTCTATATACTCCCCCTCCTGCATGGAAACATAGACAGTGACATCCTGACACCTTATAGGCACCTGACACACACAGTGATACAGTCATCACCCAGACACATCCCCTGGTGTTACTGTATAATGCTCCATTCCCAGCAGTCACCTCTCCAGTCATTACCTAGACACATCCCCTGGTGTTACTGTATAATGTCCCATTCCCAGCAGTCACCTCTCCAGTCATCACCCAGACACGTCCCCTGGTGTTACTGTATAATGTCCCTTTCCCAGCAGTCACCACTCCAGTCATCACCCAGACACTTCCCCTGGTGTTACTGTATAATGCCCCATTCCCAGCAGTCACCTCTCCAGTCATCACCCAGACACGTTTCCTGGTGTTACTGTATAATGTCCCATTCCCAGCAGTCACCTCTCCAGTCATCACCCAGACACATCCCCTGGTGTTACTGTATAATGTCCCATTCCCAGCAGTCACCTCTCCAGTCATCACCCAGACACATCCCCTGGTGTTACTGTATAATGTCCCATTCCCAGCAGTCACCTCTCCAGTCATCACCCAGACACGTCTCTCCATTCAGCAGCGAATGATCTTGTTGGCGAGTTCCAGGATCTTCTGGTCACTGAGTCTCTGATGTATCAGTGAGTGAGGTAGTGGCACTGTAATGGGGCTCTGGGTCCTGCTAATCATACTGACACACTGCAGGGCTCCTATTGTGAGGGGACCGTACATCATACAGACACTGCAGGGTCACTGCATGTCATGTGCTCCTATTGTGAGTAGACCGTACATCATACAGACACTGCAGGGTTACTGCATCTCATGTGCTCGTGAAGGGACTGAATATCATACAGACACTGCAGGATCACTGTATCTCATGTGCTCCTATTGTGAGGAGACCGTACATCATACAGACACTGCAGGGTCACTACATCTCATGTGCTCCTATTGTGAGGGGACCGTACATCATACAGACACTGCAGGGTCACTGCATCTCATGTGCTCCTATTGTGAGGGCACCGTACATCATACAGACACTGCAGGGTCACTGCATCTCATGTGCTCCTATTGTGAGGGGACCATACATCATACAGACACTGCAGGGTCACTGCATCTCATGTGCTTCTGTTGTGAGAAGACCGTACATCATACAGACACTGCAGGGTCACTGCATCTCATGTGCTCCTATTGTGAGGGCACCGTACATCATACAGACACTGCAGGGTCACTGCATCTCATGTGCTCCTGTTGTGAGGGAACTGTACATCATACAGACACTGCAGGGTCACTACATCTCATGTGCTCCTATTGTGAGGGGACCGTACATCATACAGACACTGCAGGGTCACTGCATCTCATGAGCTCCTATTGTGAGGGGACCGTACATCATACAGACACTGCAGGGTCACTGCATCTCATGTGCTCCTATTGTGAGTAGACCGTACATCATAGAGACGCTGCAGGGTCACTACATCTCATGTGCTCCTATTGTGAGGGGACCGTACATCATACAGACACTGCAGGGTCACTGCATCTCATGTGCTCCTATTGTGAGGAGACCGTACATCATACAGACACTGCAGGGTCACTGCATCTCATGAGCTCCTATTGTGAGGAGACCGTACATCATACAGACCCTGCAGGGTCACTGCATCTCATGTGCTCGTGAAGGGACTGAATATCATACAGACACTGCAGGATCACTGCATCTCATGTGCTCCTATTGTGAGGGGACCGCACATCATACAGACGCTGCAGGGTCACTACATCTCATGTGCTCCTATTGTGAGGGGACCGTACATCATACAGACACACTGCAGGGTTACTGCATCTCATGTGCTCGTGAAGGGACTGAATATCATACAGACACTGCAGGATCACTGCATCTCATGTGCTCCTATTGTGAGGAGACCGTACATCATACAGACACTGCAGGGTCACTGTATCTCATGTGCTCCTATTGTGAGGGGACTGTACATCATACAGACACTGCAGGGTCACTGAATCTCATGTGCTCCTATTGTGAGGGGACCATTCATCATACAGACACTGCAGGGTCACTGCATCTCATGTGCTCCTATTGTGAGGGGAGCGTACATCATACAGACGCTGCAGAGTTACTGCATCTCATGTGCTCCTATTGTGAGGGGACCGTACATCATAGAGACACTGCAGGGTCACTGCATCTCATGTGCTCCTGTTGTGAGGGGACCGTACATCATACAGACGCTGCAGGGTCACTGCATCTCATGTGCTCCTATTGTGAGGTGACCGTACATCATACAGACACTGCAGGGTCACTACATCTCATGTGCTCCTATTGGAGCTACAGATTCAGGGCCGGTTCTTGCCCTTTTGGCGCCCCGGGTGGGAAATAGGGGCGTGGGTTCATACAGGGGGCGTGGTCAGTTACGCTCCCTGTACAGTAGAGCAGCGCCGCTGAAAAAAAATAAAAAAATAATAATACTTACTGTCCCCGCTGCAGACCTCCGCTCCTTTCCTCGGATCTGGCATAGACAGACACTAGAGGTTAATTATGACCCCTACAGTCTGTGTCAGCCCCACAATGCTGTGCAGTGCGCGATGACATCATCACGCACTGCACAACAAAGGTCCTCTCCATGAAGGGAAACTAGATGTGTAGCGTCTAGTTCCCTTCACAGCAGAGAACCAGCGGGGGACACAGCAGTAGCGGATCTTGCCATGGTGCGGCGCCCTCCGTGGCAAGATACGCTACTGAACAGATTATTTATATATATATATATATATATATATATATATAGATAGATAGTTCTGCCCTGTGCTAAGAGGGCTGCCTGCTCCCCCTGTATAATAATAACAATAACAGGACACCACATGCAGCCCCCCCTGTAATAATAATAACGACACCACAGGCCGCTGCCCCTTTATAGTAATAATAACAACAGGACACCACATGCTGCTCTCCCTGTATAGTAATAATAACAATAGGACACCACAGGCTGCTCCCCCTGTATAAAAATAATAACGACACCACAGGCTGCTCCCCCTGTATAGTAATAATAACAACAGGACACCACAGGCTGCTCCCCCTGTATAGTAAGACGCCATTACCTGATCTATTCTCGACGAACACTGGGAGGCTGCAAAAAAAGCGATGGAAACTCACTGCTTGTATGTGGAACGCACAGGCCTGAAGGAAGGTGGAACGCACAAGCCGGAAGTACGGTGTGCTTAACACAGGCTGCTTCCTGGTGACTGGCCCCTCCCCTCTTACACCCCAGTCACAGCACCGCCCTTTGTAAAGACTATTAGCAGACGTGTCCTCAGTGCAGGAGGCCGGCGGCCATTTTCTTGTAGACCGGTGAGGCAGCTGGAGCAGCAATTGGGTCCCTGGCCGTGTAGTGACGTCAGAAGCGGCGGCCATTTTCCCCTGGTCTGAGCTCCGCCTTCCTTCTTCTATCTTTCCCACAAGGCAGCAGGAGCAGAGAGCAGCCATTGCTGTGTCTGGCAGCAGGTAATGATATTATTATTATTATTCTATAGGCTGAGCAGCTCCGGTGTCACTCTAGTGTCCTATTACCGTAATACAGGTGGAGCAGACCCTGCCGTTACCGTTATACAGGTGGCGCAGACCCCGCCGTTTCCGTAATACAGATGGTGCAGACCCCGCCGTTACTGTAGTACAGGTGGCGCAGACTCCGCCATTACCGTAATACAGGTAGTGCAGACCCTGCTGTTACTAGTAAACAGGCGGCGCAGGCCCCGCCGTTACCGTAATACAGATGGCGCAGACCCCGCCGTTACTGTAATATAGGTGGAGCAGACACCGCCATTACTGTAATACAGGTGGCGCAGACTCCGCCATTACCATAATACAGGTGGCGCAGACCCTGCTGTTTCTAGTAAACAGGTGGCGCAGGACCCGCCGTTACCGTAACACTGGTGGCGCAGACCCGCTGTTACCGTGATACAGGTGACGCAGAACTTGCCGTTATCATAATTTAGATGGTGCAGACCCTGCTGTTACTATTAAACAGGTGGCGCAGGCTCTGCCGTTACAGTAATACAGTTGGCGCAGACCCTGCTGTTACCGAAATACAGGTGGCGCAGACCCCGCCGTTACCATAATACAGTTGGCGCAGACCCTGCTGTTACCGTAATACAGGTGGCGCAGACCCCGCCGTTACCATAATACAGTTGGCGCAGACCCTGCTGTTACCGTAATACAGGTGGCGCAGATCACACCGTTACCATAATACAGGTGGCGCAGACCCTGCCGTTACTGTAATGCAAGTGGCGTAGTCTCGCCATTACCGTAATAAAGGTGGCGCAAACCCCACTGTTACCGTAATATAGGTGGTGCAGACCCCGCAGTTACCGTAATACAGATGGCGCAAACCCCGCCGTTACCGTAATACAGGTGGTGCAGACCCTGCCGTTACCGTAATACAGGTGGTGCAGACCCTGCCGTTACCATAAAATACAGGTGGCCCAGACCCTGCTGTTACCGTAGTACAGGTGGCGCAGACCCTGCTGTTACCGTAGTACAGGTGGCGCAGACCCTGCTGTTACAGTAATAAAGGTGGAGCAGACCCCGCAGTTACCGTAATACAGATGGTGCAGACCCTGCTGTTACCGTAATACAGGTGGCGCAGACCCTGCTGTTACCGTAATACAGGTGGCGCAGACCCTGCTGTTACCGTAGTACAGGTGGCGCAGACCCTGCTGTTACAGTAATAAAGGTGGAGCAGACCCCGCAGTTACCGTAATACAGATGGTGCAGACCCTGCTGTTACTATTAAACAGGTGGCGCACTTCTCAGTGTGTACAGTACATACAAATCTAATACTGAATAGAAAAAATATTTCTGCAGCGGGGTACACTGGGAATAACATCGGGGTGTAGAGTTGGATCTTGATTCGAGGCACCAACAGGCTAAAGCTTTGACTGTTCCCAGGATGCCTTGCACCGCCTCCTCTATATCCCCGCCTCCAGGCACTGGAGCTCAGTTTGTAAGTTGGTGCCAGCAGTGCAGGCAGCTAACAGGGAGGGCTGCACTAGGCAGCCCTAATAAGAGCTGTTCTGACAAGAAAGGAGACTTCAAGGGTCGCAGCACAGGCACTAGTTTCTATATGTCACACTGATATATCGTGCTGCGGCTCCCTCACCTCCCCCAGCGGTGCTGTATACTCCCGCGCCCTGGTTGCCGGGTACTTACAGCGGAGGCGCTCCAGTCCCTTCAGGCACACATACCGCCGCTGCTCTCCAGGATCACATGGCGCATCATCGGGAGGAGGTAAGAGGTTCCCCTAGGCGGGACCCGCCGAAATCGCGATTCGGCGCGGTCTCCGGAGATGGACCGCGCCGCTGGCGTGGACACTGTGGCCGTGCAGGGACCCCACTATATCCACCAGGACAAGGGGCAAAGGTCGGATTTACTAAAATCCGTTTAGTATAGGCCCTGCAGTACCCGGTGGTGAAGTCCAGCAGAGGGGATAAGGCGCTGACCTGTAGCCCCTCCCCCAGCCGCCATCTACAGCAGATGTTCCCGCCCTGGAGCTGCATCTCTCTCTCTCCTTCACTCCCTGTCAGTGTTTGGGCGCCATTACACAGAGCTGCGCTGATTCTGGGACTGCTGGGCGATGCCTCCTCTGTAAAGCCGCCTGTCTCATCAGCGCTGTGCATTTACAGGCACTTAAGTATTCTACATGTCGTTTAGACAGTGTTAGTTAAGAACAAGTGCATAACTACAGGGATATTTAGTACAAGTATCCTGTGATATACATCCAGTGTTTGCTGTGCATTGTTATATCTGTATACGTACATAGTTTTATGTAGCATTACTAGTCCAGTGCAGTTTTATTGTTGTGTGTAATAATTTCTGCATTGTACATGTGACTGTGTGTGCCTATAGCTGCTGTGTGATTCCTATTCCGTGTATCTCACACATTTTGCTATCCCTATATTCTGTACCCTGAGGGGGGCTAAGTGCGTCGGGGTCCTATATATATATATATATATATATATATATCAAACAATTGAGTCGGCACTCACATAACTGACCAGCCAATACTTTGCTCGGGTGCCCTCCATAGACCTCGAAACTCCAACATACACACAAAAGGTAGGGCGGCACTCACGAGTCCTTTTAAAGAAGAATAAATCAGACGGACAGCGTCTCGTAGTGTTCAACGTTTCAGTCTATTTCAGACTTTTTTCAAGAACCGGTGTTCTGTCTCTATTGAAAGGCGTGATCTCATAATTTTCATTGAGACCACAAGGGATCAATGAGTTGAGTGTTAGTATCCAGAATGTCTCCCTTTTCAATAGAAATTCCTCTCTATTCCCTCCCTCTTTATTCAATGCCACATGCTCAATACCGGCAAATCTTAAGAGAGACGGATCAGCATTATGTTGTTCTGAAAAATGCCGTGGAACACTATGATTCATTACACGATTTTTAATATTTCTACTATGCTCCAATATTCTAATTTTCAGTACTGTTTTGGTCTTTCCAACGTATCTAAGACCACAGGGGCACATCAGGACATAGATACAGAAACTGGTGTTACAATTTATAAAAGATTGAATAATATTAGAATTTGATGGATTCTTCTCCATAATCTTTTTAGCCCCCTTATCAGCCAAACTACAGACTTTACACCCTCCACACTGAAAAAAACCCTTCACGGGTGCAAGAAAATGATCATTCTTTTCTACCTGAACCTTCTCAGGTTTACTTTTTGACACCATAGATTTTAAGGATCTTGCCTTTCTATAAATTATATCAGGTTTTTGGGGGAAGCTCGGGTCCCAAAATGGGATCTAGTTTAAGGATCTTCCAATTTTTTGGGGCTATTAGAGACAGATAATATATTCTGTCTGTATCTTATTTTTTTTTATAAATTCCCAAAATGAGGTGTGTAGCATCCTAGTTCTGAATTCTAGGTGTTTTTAGTAATTATTAATCATATGGAATGCCTAATATCAAGTATATTAGTATTAACATCTTGTTATATTTTGTATATTTGTGTTTTTTTATTTATCTCTAGGAAATGTATCCATAAACCTAACAATGGGGGTCATTCCGAGTTGCTCGCTCGCAAGCTGCTTTTAGCAGCATTGCACACGCTAAGCCACCGCCCTCTGGGAGTGTATCTTAGCTTCTTAAAATTGCGAATGAAAGATTCTCAAAATTGCGATTACACACCTCTTAGCAGTTTCTGAGTAGCTTCAGACTTACTCTGCATCTGCGATCAGTTCAGTGCTTGTCGTTCCTGGTTTGACGTCACAAACACACCCAGCGTTCGCCCAGACACTCCTCCGTTTCTCCAGCCACTCCCGCGTTTTTTCCAGGAACTGTAGCGTTTTCCCGCACACACCCATAAAACGGCCAGTTTCCGCCCAGTAACACCCACTTCCTGTCAATCACATTACGATCTCCAGAACGATGAAAAAGCCGTGAGTAAAAATCCTAACTGCATAGCAAATTTGCTTGGCGCAGTCGCACTGCGGACATTGCACATGCGCGTTAGCGATTGATCGCTCCGTTGCGAAAAAAACAACAACGAGCGATCAACTCGGAATGACCCCTATATTAAGTAATGGAATTGATTTATGAATTTGTAGCAGCTAGCTCTGTAGAAAAATTGGGAATAACCCGATAAGATGCTGTAAGCAATTTGAAATTGATATACATATATACAGCAGTACTGTCTCGTGTGCTTATAGGTGGTCATTCCGAGTTGTTCGCTCGGTAAATTTCATCGCATCGCAGCGATTTTCTGCTTAGTGCGCATGCGCAATGTCCGCACTGCGACTGCGCCAAGTAAATTTGCTAAGAAGTTAGGTATTTTACTCACGGCTTTTTCATCGTTCTGGTGATCGTTATGTGATTGACAGGAAGTGGGTGTCACTGGGCGGAAACTGGCCGTTTTATGGGTGTGTGCGGAAAAACGCTACCGTTTCTGGGAAAAACGCGGGAGTGGCTGGAGAAACGGGGGAGTGTCTGGACGAACACTGGGTGTGTTTGTGACGTCAAACCAGGAACGACAAGCACTGAACTGATCGCAGATGCCGAGTAAGTCTGAAGCTACTCAGAAACTGCTAAGAGAGGTGTAATCGCAATATTGCGAATACATCGTTCGCAATTTTAAGAAGCTAAGATTCACTCCCAGTAGGCGGCGGCTTAGTGTGAGTAAATCTGCTAAAAGCAGCTTGCGAGCGAACAACTCGGAATGAGGGCCATAGTGGCATATATTTCTAATACATCTAGTTGTATGCCACTTATGCTAGCAACTGGCTATTTTTTGGACATAGGGTTAAATGCTGTGTGATGTGTGTCCTAATTACGGGTAAATGTATGATCAAATCTCAGGTATATGCCCTAAAGCTGTATATTTAGCACCGACGGGTGCCAGTACATCTCTGTATGAATTCTGCACTGACATCTTATGGAGTAGACACGCAATGTTTTAATTGTGGAAACTAATGAGTACAATTGGGTTTAAATCATTTTGCCTTATTGATACATATTGTGCAATTTATAAAAAAAAAAAATGTTTTTAAACATGCGTTTTAGTAAGTATTTATCAATATATGTTTGTGCTTTATACGTTTATTTATGTATTCCCTTTGTAAGTAAAGACTGTAAAAATGGAGGAGAATTTATACAAGTGTTGTTAATCATTGGATTCAGCTTGTGAAATATCTCTTTGTGGTATATATAGCTCCTATTACGTCTGACAAGCCAACCTCCTGACGAAGTAACTACGAAACGCGTAGAGGTGGGGCTTGCCAGACGTGCGTCTTCTCTCACCCGGCTCACACATCCCGGCTGCTTCATTGCGATTGACCTGACGGGTTCGGCTCTCACCGGCGCGGTGCATGGTCCGGTCTCTGACTGCAGCAGGTTTGGTGTACTGCCTGGTGGATTGTTTAACGGGCTTAAACTGGCCCAAAGAGTGGGTCATTTAGGGTACGAGTCTTTTTATAAATCCATGGAATGTTCCATTTTTATTCTGTGTTTGAAATAAATTTATCTGCACTATGGGCGCATTCTCCTGATTTTTGTTTCTAGAGATATATATATTGTAACACTGTAGGGGTGCAAGGCGCCTTTTCCTGGGGAATATGGCCGCACGCAGCAGCTGAGGAACAACACAAGTCCAGTTTCTGGTACAACTGACCCCGGCCAGTTTTATTGAAACAGAAAATAAAACAAACCCCAAAATAAAAATACCTTGCCTGTCCGGCACTAACTAAACATAAGATATTCCTAACTGTCACTAAACAAAACACAGAGTTCTTCAGTACATACTGTATAGCTTACTTGCATCAGAAAACGTGTCTCTCACACACAGATCCTGCAGCCTTCCCAGGCAGTCTGCCCATACTAATCAGGTTAGAAGCACTATAACACTCTTACACAGCTGAAACCCTGATTAGCCCTCTGTGAGGCCAAAGACCCGAACTGGGCCCAATGTCTAGAACTCGCCTTATCTCTCTCTCAGAGCCTTTACCCAGCTTTTACAGCAAACTGAAAAGGTTCAAACAAAACAAAAAGCATTTTTCCTAGAAGTTAACATTTTCTAAAACATGTAAGACAAGAACCTGGGACAAATATACCTGCCCTCAAACACTATCCCAGTGTTCTTGTCACATATCCCCCTCCCCTGTTTCGACCTAGGGGCCGGAACACTTGTAGCCCCCAAACAGAAGATGCGAGACAATGCATCTGCGTTGGCCAATTGTGTTCCCGGTCTATGTTCAACAGTAAACTTAAAATCCTGCAACGCTAGAAACCATCTAGTTACCCGAGCATTCTTGCCTCTATTTACATACATCCATTTTAAAGGGGCATGATCCGTCACTAGTCTGAATTGTCTACCCAAGAGGTAATATCTCAAGGTATCTAGTGCCCACTTAATGGCCAAAGCCTCCTTTTCCACAATGGCATACCTTTTTTCATGCTCATTGAGTTTCCTACTCAAATAAATGATAGGGTGTTCGTCCCCATCTCTGGTTTGGGACAGCACAGCACCTATCCCTACCTCTGAGGCATCTGTCTGTACCACAAATTCTTTTGAAAAATCTGGTGTTATCAACACCGGTTGTGAACACAAAGCCACTTTTAACGCTTGGAACGCCTTTTCTGCATCAGGGTTCCATTTCACCACATTTGACTGCTTCCCTTTGGTAAGGTCTGACAACGGCACCGCTGTGGTCGCAAAATTGGGAATAAACCGTCTATAGTACCCAGTAATTCCCAAAAAAGCCCTTACCTGTTTTTTATTCACTGGACGAGGCCAGTTTTGAATAGCATCAACTTTATTCAATTGGGGCCTAATCAGACCTCTGCCTATGGTGAAGCCCAAGTATTTGACCTCCTCCATTGCAAGGCAGCACTTCTTTGGGTTAGCAGTTAACCCTGCCTCTCTGATTGAGTCCAGTACTGCTTGTACTTTAACCAAATGGGACCCCCAGTCTTTACTGTGAATTACCACATCATCCAAATAGGCAGCTGCATATTTTCTATGGGGCCTCAAAATTTTATCCATCGCCCGTTGAAAGGTTGCTGGAGCCCCATGCAACCCAAAGGGTAACATCTTATACTGGTACAGCCCCTCCGGAACCGAAAAGGCTGTTTTTTCTTTGGCGCTATCAGATAAAGGTATTTGCCAGTAACCTTTGGTCAGGTCCAATGTGGTGAGAAACCTGGCTGTTCCCAGCCTTTCTACAAGCTCATCCACACGGGGCATGGGGTATGCATCAAACTTGGACACCTCATTTAACTTACGAAAGTCATTACAGAAGCGTATGCTACCGTCGGGCTTCGGGATGAGCACTATGGGACTGGACCACTCACTGTTAGACTCCTCTATGACTCCAAGTTCTAACATGGTTTTAACTTCTTTAGAAATAGCTTCTCGCTGAGCTTCAGGAATCCTATATGGCTTTAAATGAACCCTGACCCCTGGTTCTGTGACAATGTCATGTTTTATTATGGTCGTTCGGCCAGGCAGCTCTGAAAATACCTCCCTATTTTGGATGAGAAATTCTTTAACCTGATTGTTCTGATCTGCTGACAATGTCTCTGACACCTTCACTGCGGGAAGCAACCGGGGTGAAGACACCGAAGGGCAAGGCTCCGCTGACAGAGACAACCTATCTTTCCAGGGTTTGATTAAGTTAACATGGTAGATCTGTTCGGGTTTTCTCTTTCCCGGCTGGTATACTTTGTAATTAACCTCATTCACTTTTTCCCTAATCTCAAATGGACCCTGCCATTTAGCTAGGAATTTGCTTTCCACAGTGGGTACCAAAACAAGAACTCTATCTCCAGGAGCAAATTCCCGTATCTTGGCACTCCGGTTATAGACCCTCTGTTGAGCACTTTGGGCCTGTTCCATGTGCTCTCTGACAACAGGTACCACGGCTGCAATCCTATCCTGCATTTGTGTTACATGCTCAATAACGCTTCTATAAGGAGTGGGCTGTCCTTCCCACGTCTCTTTGGCAATATCCAACAGCCCTCTGGGGTGTCTACCATACAACAAATCAAATGGAGAAAACCCCGTAGAGGACTGAGGAACTTCTCTGATGGCCATTAACAAGTAGGGCAACAAACAATCCCAGTTTTTTCCATCTCTCTCAACAACCTTTTTTAACATACTTTTTAATGTTTTATTAAACCTTTCCACCAACCCGTCAGTTTGGGGATGGTAGATGGACGTCCTGAGGTGAGTGACCTTAAATAACTTGCACAATTCTTTCATGATCCTTGACATAAATGGAGTACCTTGGTCAGTCAAAATTTCTTTTGGTATTCCCACTCTACTAAATACCTGCACCAGCTCCCTAGCTATCGCCTTGGTTGTGATAGTGCGTAAAGGGACAGCCTCAGGATATCGAGTGGCATAGTCCATAATTACCAGGATATACTGGTGGCCCCGAGCAGACTTTAACAAGGGCCCCACGAGATCCATGGCTATTCTGTCAAACGGGACCTCTATAATAGGCATGGGAACTAGTGGGCTCCTGAAATGGGGTCTAGGGGCATGATACTGGCATTCAGGACAGGAAGAACAATATTCAGACACTTCTTTATAAACCCCTGGCCAAAAGAACCTTTGTAAAACTCTTTCAGTGGTTTTTTCTGCCCCTAAATGTCCTGCGGTAACGTGACTATGAGCTAAATCTAGTACCGTTCTCCGATAAGGCTGGGGAACTACCAACTGTTCCACCACATCCTCACCCCTTTTGACAATGTGGTACAAGAGCTCATTACAGATGGCCATGTGGGGATACGTAACCCTGTCACCTGGTACCACAGGTTCCCCATTAACAATCTTAACATTCTCTCTAGCCTTTATTAAGGTAGGATCCTTTAACTGTTCAGACGCAAACAGATCCTTCTTTACCTCCAGGTCAGGCACGCTTTCAGTTCTAACTACTATGTCTCTGTTCCCAGCAAGAGGGTCCTCACTGGACTCCCCATCTGTCACTTCCCCAGCCAAACTAGCAAAAGGCAAAGGGCCAGAAAGTTCCGAAGACCCACGTACATCCATAAAATCACCGGTATTATCAACTGGCTTTTTACTTCTCACATCTGTAGATAACCGTGATTCCCACAGTTTCCAAAAATGAGGAAAATCCCTCCCTATTATGGCCTCATGCACCAAGGTAGGGACCAGTCCCACTTTAACTATTGCTGACCCACAACAAGTTTCTATATTCACCTCAGCAGTGGCATAATGTTGGGTATCCCCATGTATGCAAGTTACCCCAATAGGTATTTGCTGGGCCTTTAAGGGGTTCACTAACCCAGCTTTCACGAGGGTAACTAAACTTCCTGAATCTAGCAAGGCCTCTACCCGGTTACCCTCTAAGAACACATCACACATTTGTTTTTCCAGCTCAGGTGAAGGTACCACAGTACAGGCTAACCTAGCAAAGAAAGACATTCTGCGACATTCAAAGGCAGCATCACATTGCATGGGTTCTTGCGTGACTGGGCAATTGGCAATAACATGACCTGGCATACCACACCTAAAACATTTAATCACACGATTATCAACCCGTTTGGGCAGCATAGACCGTTCTAGCCCCATTGGCCTGTTTCCAGGGCCAGTGTTTACAGTCTCTCCAGCCTTGCGTTCTCTTAACCGCCCAGCAACGTTTTCCCACGGAACAGTCTTACCAGTCTTTACTGAAGGGCGCTGTCGAGGATCTATGGGTTGCTGGGTGGTCATCAGTAGTTCCTCTGCTGCCAAATACCTCTCTACCATGTCCACTAATTGGTCAGCAGTACCCGGGTTTCCATGGCTCACCCACTTGCGCAGGACCATGGGCAAAGATCTCAAGTAGCGGTCCATGACGACTCTTTCCACCATCTGGGGACCAGTTAATGTCTCTGGCTGTAGCCATTTTTTTGTTAGCTGAATAAGGTCGTGCATCTGGGAGCGCGGAGGCTTCTCCATGGCGTACAGCCAACGGTGCACCCGTTGTGCTCGTACTGACAGCGTGACTCCCAGGCGGGTCAGGATCTCAGTCTTTAGTTTATCATAGTCCCGAGCCTCAGCAGGGCTTAAATCAAAGTAAGCTTTTTGGGGCTCACCTGACAGGAAAGGTGCCAGCAGACTGGCCCACTGTGCTTTCACTTATGCGCAGAACGGTGTGCTCGCATTCTCCACCAAGTTGTAACACTGTAGGGGTGCAAGGCGCCTTTTCCTGGGGAATATGGCCGCACGCAGCAGCTGAGGAACAACACAAGTCCAGTTTCTGGTACAACTGACCCCGGCCAGTTTTATTGAAACAGAAAATAAAACAAACCCCAAAATAAAAATACCTTGCCTGTCCGGCACTAACTAAACATAAGATATTCCTAACTGTCACTAAACAAAACACAGAGTTCTTCAGTACATACTGTATAGCTTACTTGCATCAGAAAACGTGTCTCTCACACACAGATCCTGCAGCCTTCCCAGGCAGTCTGCCCATACTAATCAGGTTAGAAGCACTATAACACTCTTACACAGCTGAAACCCTGATTAGCCCTCTGTGAGGCCAAAGACCCGAACTGGGCCCAATGTCTAGAACTCGCCTTATCTCTCTCTCAGAGCCTTTACCCAGCTTTTACAGCAAACTGAAAAGGTTCAGACAAAACAAAAAGCATTTTTCCTAGAAGTTAACATTTTCTAAAACATGTAAGACAAGAACCTGGGACAAATATACCTGCCCTCAAACACTATCCCAGTGTTCTTGTCACAATATATATATATATATATATATATATATCCATATACTGCCGGCACTCCACTGAAACTGCAGCTTGCTCTGGTGCCAGATCAAGAAAAACACGTGTCCATATAAGAAGGCACTCAGGAGACATCAATCGTAGCAAATCAGCATAAAGTGTATTAAAGGTCGAGTACTTTCGGGGACAGCACCCCGTCCTCAGGACCACACCAATACAGCACAAACAAACAACATACAATAAACTTACCCCCTTTATACCCCCCAACTTGCCGTAGACTTCTCTGCCGCCGCTGCTCAACCCCCGGGACCCACCAGACAGGGACGCACCAGATGACGCACTTCCGGTAGTTGCCCTGCCTTTATCGGCGGGTCTAATAACTATATCTTCATAGCTTTGTAATACTTTCAATGCTGTGTGCTCAGATTTAGACAAGTTGAGATGAGGTTTACCAGGGGCATTTGCTAATTTATTCACCGCCTCATCCATCAATCTACAGAATGTGTTTATTGATGGGATATTGGATACTGGATCATAATTGGAACACTTGTGAAGAAGTGTTTGGACCGTTTATATTTAGTGAGAATGCACCCTCCACCACGTGCAATTCTCGTCTACATTCGCGGACATTTCGTCTGTTGGGAGCACCCACCATTGGGAACTTTGATGAGAGTGCAGAACTGTCTTGTTTATATATATATATATATATATATATATATATATATATATCCATACAATAGGCACGGCACTCCAGGGACTCGTTCCAATAAGGCTTTTATTCAAGGTGCTGTGATCAACATGTTTCGGGGCATGCGCCCCTTCGTCAGGACCCACCACAACAAACAAGACATACACACAAACAACATTTATATACCTGATGCCAAACCTCACCTGTTGCCGGCGTCCGCGTCCACAGCTGCTGCTGCTGATTCACTCCCGGGGTCTCACTTCCGGGTCACGCAAGACGTGGTTGCTAAGCAACCCTTAGCTTGCGCTCCTGTCCTGTAAGTCCGGCTTCCGTGTCGTCAAGCAGTGCGGCATGTGGGCGGACCTGGCAAAGCAAGCATAATGTGTTTAAAAACAAGGTTAAAAAACGTTTGCATGACAATACATAAACCTGGATACTCTAAATATTAACATATTATTGCACTTTTTATACTTTTTATACAACAGTCAATTGACCATATAGATCCCCGCTCACCCGTAAGTACTCAGAGTTATCTGTAGATAAACTAAATTCTATCTTTTGGGGGATAGACTGCAAGTACAACACGAACTTCAGGGACACCTCATCTCAGGCTATTCCAGTTGATTTTGTCGTTTAATCCGTCCGGTGATATAGTACCCAACCGGACAATCCATCTGGATTCTAATAAACACAGAGCTTTGATGCGATCACCTCCACGAGGGGATTCCACCACATGATCAATTAAAAAATGCTTCAGATCAGAAAGGGAATGGCCCATCATTCTAAAATGACGGGCCACAGGCTGGTCCATGGATTTACCTTCAGCTGATAAATGGATGGCGGACCTGTGCAGAGCCATCCGCTCCCGAAATTTACGGGAGGTCTGCCCCACGTAATATAAACCACAAGGACATGTGATCACATACACCACAAAAGAAGAGGTGCATGTGAGCACATGACGGATGTCATACTTTTTGTGTGAGTGTGGGTGTTTGAACGATTTGCAGGTCACCATGTATCTGCATGTAGTGCAATTATGACAACCGTAACAACCTGCTGGTTTCACATACACATTAGGTAATTTGGGAATCCCTCTCCCTGTGATGTCAGTGATCATCAGCCTATCCCTCAGGTTGCGGCCCCTTTTGAACGCTGCTATAGGGCGTACATCTTTGAAACAAGACAGATCTTTGTCTGAGGCTACAATTGGCCACAAGGCCTTGGTGGCTCGATTAATTACAGGGCTAGCTGTTGTAAAACTGCTAACCCATGGTGTTAGGGTCTCCTGCCCTGTGCTGCCACGTCGTCATGGCAACCGGGAGACAAGTGCTAGTGGAGTAACCTGAGCGCAGCTGATACTCCGGTTCGGGTCTTTTGCTGTGCAGTGGTTATAGGCTCTGTGCACGGCAGGGGATCCGGTGCTGTTTTTTGTGCTCACAGTCTGTGAGGTCTGAGTGGGGCGTGGACAGCACCTGCTTTATAAGGCCTCTTTTCAGGGTAAGCAGATGCTGCTGAATCTTTGTTGGTTAGTCAGTTCATGAAAGTTAGCCAGTACTGTGTAGCTTTGTATTTGTTTGTTGCTTACTGCAAATAGGCCTGGGAATTTGGTATTACACTCTGCCAATCCAGACCTAGCAGTAAGACTGGAGTCAGTCGTTTAGCTTGCTGGGGTTCTGTTACTACTCTGTGAACTTAGCAAGTTTGCGGCTGTATTCTAAGACTTGCCTGTCTAATCCTGTCTCACTGTGCTAGGTGTCAGGGGTCAGTTTAGTGGCAGTAAGCTAAAACCTGTGCACTGCAAGTGAGAATTAGGATTGTGGAAATTCTCCTTGTGTCTATCATTCCATCTCTGACCAAGGAGTTTACTGCCACACCCATTGGTAACCCTTTAGGGTTTTGCTGTTGCCCTTAGCAACAGCATTTCGGGTTCTCTACGTATTAAAACACAACATCTTGCTTTTTCCATCTTAGCAGTTCTAATACAAGGGAGATACCCAGTTCCTTAGCCTCTGGGCTTCTCTGTTCACTTTGTGTGTATTTTGTTACCCTATCACCTTCTGTGTACGTTATGTCATATTCCCCAGTTTGTCTGTGAGTCCATCTGTTTTGCATAACAGTTCAAACACCAGTACATTCCTGCAGACACTGGAGTGCATAACAGTTCTGACACCAATACTTTCCTGCTGGCACTGGTGTGCATAACATATTCAGCAGCCTAATACTCCTGTTGAAATTTTGTGGGAATATGGAGCATACCCCTCAAAATACGTTGCAACAGGTGGTCGATCAGGTGCAGGTCCTGACTCGACAATTTAATGATTTGTCCATTAAAATGCACACCTCCCAGGCTGCTGGCGGAGCTCCCGCAGCAGCAGCACCTGCAGGGCTTAAGGAGCTGAAAGTAAATCTCCCGGATCGTTTTTCTGGAGATCGCTCGCAGTTCTTTTGTTTCAAGGAGAGCTGCAAGCTATACTTCCGGCTTAGGCCTCAGTCTTCTGGGTCGGAGATTCAGCGGGTGGGCATAGTGATTTCCTTGCTACAAGGAGACCCACAGGTCTGGGCATATGGGTTGCAGCCTGACTGTCCGTCGCTTAAAAGTGTTGATGCTTTTTTTACGGCACTGAGCATGTTGTATGATGACCCTGACAAGACGGCCTCAGCCGAGGCTCAGATTTCGATCCTTAAGCAAGGGCGAAGGCCAGTTGAGGTTTACTGTACGGAGTTTCGGAGGTTGGCCCATGATACCCAGTGGAATGACCCAGCCCTGAGACACCAGTACCGAAGAGGTCTTTCTAACCAGATAAAGGACCAACTGGTACAATATCCCTTGCCTGATAGCTTGGATCAGCTCATGCAGTTATCCATCCGGGTGGATAGACGGCTGACAGAGCGTAGGCTTGAAAGGGAGACTGAGATTTCCTTCCTTCCCAAGGGAACCTCAGACTCTGACGAATTTTCTGAGGAGCCTATGCAGATTGGGGCTACCCGCCTCTCCTCGCGTGAGAAGACGCGGAGGAGACAGCAGGGGTTGTGTTTGTACTGTGGGAATAAAGGTCATGTGGTGGTATCATGCCCAGAAAAGCCGGAAAACTTCAGGGCCTGAGGGTGATGGGAAATATCCTGTCAGGCCAGAAGTCAGAATTTCCCAAGAAGACTTTTATCATTCCGGTGACCTTGAAGATCCTCGGTCAAACTGTCAAGACTGAGGCCTTTGTGGACAGTGGGGCCGACGGGGTTTTTATGGACCGCCAATTCGCCCTGAAACACTCTGTTCCCTTAGTACCCTTGGCATCGGAAATTGAGATTTGTGGGTTAAACGGGGAACCATTATCCCAAGGTAAAATTACCTCTTGCACTAGCCAGATTTCTTTGTTTATTGGAGCCACACACTCTGAAAAATTGTCCTTTTATGTGACTGTCTGTACTTTTGCCCCATTGGTGTTGGGGTTACCCTGGTTAAGGGCCCACAATCCTCAATTTGACTGGGTCTCTGGGGAGATTCTTAGTTGGGGTACTGATTGTTTCAGGAGTTGCTTGAGCCTTCCAGTCAGGCTCTCGCAGCTAAGTTTGCCAGGATTGCCAGGGTGTTATGCAGATTTTGCGGACGTGTTCTCCAAAAAAGTTGCAGAGGTATTACCTCCCCATCGCCCCTATGACTGTGCCATTGATTTGTTGCCAAATGCTAAGCTTCCCAAGAGCAGGTTGTACTCCCTGTCACGTCCTGAGACTCAAGCTATGGCAGAGTACATTCAGGAGAACTTGGCTAAGGGATTTATCAGACCTTCACAGTCTCCAGTTGGGTCGGGGTTCTTCTTCGTGGGTAAAAAGGATGGTTCGTTGCGACCCTGCATCGACTTCAGGGAATTGAACCGTATCACGATTAAAAACTCATACCCACTGCCTCTCATTTCGGTCTTGTTTGACCAGCTTCGTACTGCCACCATTTTTTCTAAGATTGACCTACGCGGTGCGTACAATCTAATCCGAATAAGAGAGGGGGATGAATGGAAGACTGCCTTTAATACCCACTCAGGGCATTATGAATATTTGGTGATGCCTTTTGGGCTCTGTAATGCCCCGGCAGTCTTCCAGGATTTCATGAATGATGTGCTCAGGGAATATTTGGATAGATTCTTAGTTGTATACTTAGATGACATCCTAATCTTCTCCCATTCCCTGGAGGAACATCGGAAGCATGTACGCTTAGTCCTCCAGAAACTCAGAGACCACCGGCTTGGGGCGAAGCTGGAGAAGTGCGAATTTGAAGTTCAGCAAATCGCATTTCTAGGATATATTATCTCCCCAGAAGGTTTCCAAATGGAGGGTTCCAAGGTACAGGCAGTCCTGGATTGGGTGCAGCCCACTAGTTTGAAGGCGCTTCAGCGTTTCCTGGGCTTTGCGAATTTTTATAGACGATTTATCGCTGGATTTTCGTCTATAGTGGCGCCCTTGGTGGCACTCACTAAGAAAGGGGCGGATGTTGCTCACTGGTCTTGTGAGGCTAAAGCGGCTTTTGCCCGTCTCAAAAGGGCATTTGTTTCGGCCAAGGTGCTGCGACACCCAGATCCTGAGCGTCCTTTTGTGGTGGAGGTGGATGCCTCTGAGATGGGTATTGGGGCAGTGCTTTCTCAGATGGGAGTGTCTGATAATCGCCTTCATCCCTGTGCTTACTTTTCCCGTAAATTTTCGCCTGCCGAGATGAATTATGACGTGGGTAACCGGGAATTGTTGGCTATTAAGGATGCACTCGAGGAGTGGAGACACTGGCTTGAGGGGGCTAAGTTTGTGGTCTCAATTCTCACTGACCATAAGAATCTGGCATATTTAGAGTCAGCGAAGCGTCTCAATGCCAGGCAGGCACGATGGGCTTTGTTTTTTGCTCGCTTTAATTTTTTGATAACATATCGCCCTGGGTCAAAAAACATCAAGGCTGATGCGCTCTCGCGGAGTTTTGCTCCAATCCAGGAGACCACCGAGGAGCCGTTGCCCATTGTTTCCCCATCATGTATTAAAGTGGGCATTACCCAGGACCTCTTATCATTAGTCCTTAGAGCACAGGAGCAGGCTCCTCCAGACCTTCCGGTAGGTCTTTTGTTTGTGCCTCCTAGGTTAAGACAGCGAGTGTTCCTGGAATTCCATGCCAAGAAGTCGGCAGGTCACCCGGGTATTGCCAGAACTCGGGAGTTGCTATCTAGGGCGGTGTGGTGGCCCTCGGTGGCTAAGGATGTGGATCAGTGGGTTCGGGCATGTGACATCTGTGCCCGAAATAAGACTCCTAGAGGGGTTCCTGTTGGCCCATTACATCCACTCTCTATCCCATCTAAGCCATGGACCCACATTTCAATGGATTTTGTGGTGGACTTGCCCAAATCCTCGGGGATGACAGCCATCTGGGTTGTCGTTGACAGGTTTTCGAAGATGGCGCACTTCGTTCCACTGGTTGGGCTGCCATCAGCCAGACGCCTGTCTGAATTATTTATGCTGCATGTTGTGCGTCTCCACGGGTTGCCACTTGATGTGGTCTCTGACCGCGGATCCCAGTTTGTGGCCAAATTCTGGAGGGCATTTTGTTCCGATCTCCAGATTTCTGTCAGCTTGTCGTCAGGCTACCATCCGCAGTCTAATGGGCAGACTGAAAGGGTGAACCAGTCCTTGGAGCAGTTCCTCAGGTGTTATGTCTCCAAGTGTCAGACTGACTGGGTTGCTCATCTGTCCATGGCGGAGTTTGCCTATAACAACGCGGCTCACTCTGCTACAGGGATCTCTCCCTTCCTTTGTGTGTATGGGCATCATCCTAAGGCCAATTCTTTTGACCCCCTGGACTCCACGCCTGGTGGTTCCTCTGTGGTTTCGGTCCTTAGAGGTATTTGGCGGAAAGTGAAGAAAGCCCTTGTGTCTGTGTCATTAGTGACCAAAAGGGTTTTTGATAAGCGGAAAAGACCCTGCAGCTTCAAATTAGGAGACTTCGTCTGGTTGTCTACCAAGAATTTGAAGTTGAGACAGCCATCTCATAAGTTAGGGCCCCGGTTCATCGGCCCTTATAAGATCACCAGGGTTATCAATCCGGTGGCATTTCAGTTAGATCTGCCCCGTTCTTTGGGTATCAATAAAACATTTAATTGTTCCCTTTTAAAACGGGCGATTAGTAATCCTTCTTCCAGTGGAAGACCTTCCCCTCTTCTGATACGTGGCCAGAGGGAGTTTGTTGTTGAAAGGATTCTTGACTCCAAGGTGGTTCGGGGTCGGCTGTCATTTTTGGTGCACTGGAAGGGGTATGGCCTGGAGGAGCGGTCGTGGGTGCGCAGTTGTGATCTTCATGCCCCCAGACTGATACGCTCTTTCTTCTCGCAGTTCCCCGATAAACCCGGTGGTAGGGGTTCTTTGACCCCTCGTCAGAGGGGGGGTACTGTTAGGGTCTCCTGCCCTGTGCTGCCACGTCGTCATGGCAACCGGGAGACAAGTGCTAGTGGAGTACCCTGAGCGCAGCTGATACTCCGGTTCGGGTCTTTTGCTGTGCAGTGGTTATAGGCTCTGTGCACGGCAGGGGATCCGGTGCTGTTTTTTGTGCTCACAGTCTGTGAGGTCTGAGTGGGGCGTGGACAGCACCTGCTTTATAAGGCCTCTTTTCAGGGTAAGCAGATGCTGCTGAATCTTTGTTGGTTAGTCAGTTCATGAAAGTTAGCCAGTACTGTGTAGCTTTGTATTTGTTTGTTGCTTACTGCAAATAGGCCTGGGAATTTGGTATTACACTCTGCCAATCCAGACCTAGCAGTAAGACTGGAGTCAGTCGTTTAGCTTGCTGGGGTTCTGTTACTACTCTGTGAACTTAGCAAGTTTGCGGCTGTATTCTAAGACTTGCCTGTCTAATCCTGTCTCACTGTGCTAGGTGTCAGGGGTCAGTTTAGTGGCAGTAAGCTAAAACCTGTGCACTGCAAGTGAGAATTAGGATTGTGGAAATTCTCCTTGTGTCTATCATTCCATCTCTGACCAAGGAGTTTACTGCCACACCCGTTGGTAACCCTTTAGGGTTTTGCTGTTGCCCTTAGCAACAGCATTTCGGGTTCTCTACGTATTAAAACACAACATCTTGCTTTTTCCATCTTAGCAGTTCTAATACAAGGGAGATACCCAGTTCCTTAGCCTCTGGGCTTCTCTGTTCACTTTGTGTCTATTTTGTTACCCTATCACCTTCTGTGTACGTTATGTCATATTCCCCAGTTTGTCTGTGAGTCCATCTGTTTTGCATAACAGTTCAAACACCAGTACATTCCTGCAGACACTGGAGTGCATAACAGTTCTGACACCAGTACTTTCCTGCTGGCACTGGTGTGCATAACACATGGGAGGACTTTAGCAGATGATTTAGTGCGTGACTGTAGTAATTGGGTTCTAGGTATTTTTAACACCTGTTGTTTGTTATCCTGAAGCATTTTAGGATCATAGCCCCGTGCCGTAAATTTGGCTATTAATCTATCAATGGAGATGGCAGCTGCACAGGACACCGGGACCAGTAGTTCAGAAGCAAGGAGTGCCGGCTGAATTGATCTTGGTATGTATATATATATATATATATATATATATATAGGATTTTGGTACATACCGGTAAATCCTTTTCTCGTAGTCCGTAGAGGATGCTGGGGTCTACATTAGTACCATGGGGGTATAGACGGGTTCACCAGGAGCCATTGGCACTTTAAGAGTTTGAGAGTGTGGGCCAGCTCCTCCCTCTATGCCCCTCCTACCAGACTCAGTCTAGAAACTGTGCCCGAGGAGACAACATACTTTGAGAGAAGGATATTACACAGATAGTGGTGAGATTCATACCAGCTCACACATACAAGGCACGTTAAGTCAACTAGCTTGAACTACTCAGCAACAGCTGAAACATTACTTACCAAGTAACAAAGCAGTACTCAACTAAAAAAAAGTTGTACTGAACCAAATAACAATTGCAGGAAAACGAAGCACTGGGCGGGCGCCCAGCATCCTCTACGGACTACGAGAAAAGGATTTACAGGTAGGTACCAAAATCCTATTTTCGCTTACGTCCTAGAGGATGCTACGGTCCACATTAGTACCATGGGGATGTACCAAAGCTCCCAGAACGGGAGGGAGAGTGCGGAGGCTCCTGCAGAACTGATTGACTGAACTTCCGATCATCAGCAGCCAAAGTATCGAACTTGTGAAACTTTGCAAACGTGTTTGACCCAGACCAAGTTGCTGCTCGGCAAAGTTGCCGAGACACCCCGGGCAGCCGCCCAGGAAGACCCCACTTTACGAGTAAAGTGGGCCTTAACAGATTTTGGACATGGCAGTCCTGCCGTAGAATAAGCGTGCTGGATAGTGAATGTAATCCAATGAGAAATAGTCTGCTTAGAAGCAGGATACCCAATTTTCTTGGGATCATAGAGGACAAACAGAGAGTCCAACTTTCTGTGACGAGAAGTTCTCTTCACATATATCTTCAGAGCCCTTACAACATTCAAGGACTTTGAAGTAATTGAGGAGTCAGTAGCCACTGGCACCACAATAGGTTGGTTGATATGGAATGCCGACACAACCTTCGGAAAAAACTGCTGACGAGTCCGGAGCTCAGCTATATCTTCATGGAATATTAAGTAAGGTCTTTTACATGATAAAGCCCCCAGCTCGGACACACGTCTAGCAGAAGCCAAGGCCAACAACGTGACCGCCTTCCATGTAAGAAATTTGACCTCTACCTCCAGTAGAGGTTCAAACCAATCTGACTGGAGGAACTGCAACACCACGTTAAGGTCCCAAGGCGCCGTAGGCGGTACAAAGGGAGGTTGGAACTGCAGAACTCCCTTCAAAATAGTCTGAACCTCAGGGAGGGCAGCCAATTGTTTCTGAAAGAAAATGGATAGGGCTGAAATCTGGACCTTTACAGATCCCAGAATCAGACCCATATCCACAGTAGGAAACTTCTTGGACTCACACCAAGAGACATATTTCTTCCAAATACGATGGTAATGTTTAGACGTTACCCCTTTCCTAGCCTGTATGAGGGTAGGAATAACCTTCTTCGGAATGCCCTTCCGAGCAAGAATCAGGCGCTCAACTTCCATGCCGTCAAACCTAGCCGCGGTAAGTCTTGATAGGCGAACGGCCCCTGCTGCAGCAGGTCCTCCCGAAGAGGAAGAGGCCTCAGCTCTTCTTGCAGTAGATTCAGAAGGTCCGCGTATGAAGCCCTTCTTGGCCAGTCTGGGGCAATGAGGATCGCTTAAACCCTTGTTCTCCTTATGAGCTTTTGGATTCTTGGGATGAGTGGGAGTGGTGGAAACACGTACACTGACTGGAACACCCATTGACACACCAGGGGGTCCACTGCCACTTCCTGTGGGTCCCTCGACCTGGAACAATAATGCTGAAGCTTCTTGTTGAGACGAGAGGCCATCATGTCTACTGTGGGAAGACCCCAAAGATCTGTTACTTCCTTGAACACCTCCGGATGGAATCCCCACTCTCCTGGATGGAGATCGTGTCTGCTGAGGAAGCCTGCTTCCCAGTTGTCTACTCCCGGAATGAAGATGGCTGACAGCGCCAACGCGTGCTTTTCTGTCAAGAGGAGTATTCTTGTCACCTCTGACATCGCCGCTCTGCTCTTTGTTCCGCCCTGTCGGTTTATGTAAGCCACTGTTGTTACGTTGTCCGACTGAACTTGAATGGCCCGGTTTCTTAGAAGAGGGGCCGCCTGAAGAAGACCGTTGTAGACGGCTCTTAGTTTCAGAATGTTGATGGTCTGGCCGGCTTCCAGGCTTGACCAACGGCCTCGGAAGGTCACCATTTGAGTGACTGCTCCCCAGCCCCGGAGGCTCGCATCCGTTGTTAGCAGGACCCAGTCCTGAATTCCGAACCTGCAGCCTTTTAGGAGGTGAGGCAATTGGAGCCACCAGAGGAGTGAGATCCTTGCCCTTGGCGACAGACGAATTCTCTGATGCATTTGGAGGTGAGAACCCAACCACTTGTCCAGAAGATCCAGTTGGTAGGTCCGAACATGGAACCTCCCGTACTGGAGAGCCTCGTAAGAGGCCACCATCTTTCCCAATAGGCGAATGCATTGAGGAACCAACACCCGGGGTGGCTTGAGGACATCCCGGACCATGGATTAGATCACCAACTCCATGTCCCGCGGAAGAAACACCCTCTGCACTCCCGTCCCCAGGATCATTCTCAGAAATGACAATCTCTGGGTTGGTTCCAAATGTGACTTTGGAAAACTCAGAATCCAACCGTGACTCTGGAGCAGTCACGTCATTAGAACAATGGACCGCAGCAGCTTCTCCATGGACGATGCCTTTATCCACCCAGATAAGGAATGATGTTCACACCCTGCTTGCCGAGTAGTATCATCATTTCCGCCATCACCTTGGTAAACACGATCGGTGCTGTGGAGAGGCCGAACGGCAGTCTGGAACTGAAAATGACAGTCCAGCAATGCGAAGCGGAGATAAGCCTGATGCAGCAGCCAGATCGGAATGTGGAGGTACGCATCCTTGATATCGTGATACCAGGAATTCCCCCTCTTCCAGACCTGATATCACCGCCCTGGGAGACTCCATCTTGAACTTGAACTCCTTTAGCAAGGGGTTCAATGATTTTTAGGTTCAGAATGGGCCTGACCGAACCATCCGGTTTCAGTACCATGAAAAGGTTTGAATAGTAACCCTTGGTCAACATGTGAAGTGGCACTAGCACAATGACCTGTGCCTCCACCAGCTTTTGGACAGCGTCCTGTAGTAACGTGCTGTCCTGCAACAGAGTTGGTAAGCCTGACCTGAAAAAGCGATGAGGGAGACTTTGAAATTCCAGCCTGTATCCCTGAGACACAATATCTACTACCCAGGGATCCAGGCCGGACGATACCCAGACATGACTGAACTGACTGAGTCTCGCTCCCACAGGTCCCACCACCGGGCCGTACAGTCCACCATCATGCGGAGGACTTTGGGGTACCTGAAGCAGGCTTTTGTTCCTGGGAACCTGCAGCGGCAGGTTTCTTGGACTTAACCCTACCTCCTCTAAAGAAGGTATTGGATGAACTGGCCTTTCTAGGCTTGTTAGGCCGAAAGGACTGCTGCACAGCTGAGGAGGATTTCTTCGGAGCAGGTGCTGCTGAGGGAAGAAACGGAGACTTACCCGCTGTAGCGGTGGATATCCACGCGTCAAGAGCTTCCCCAAAGAGAGCCTGACCTGTATAGGGTAGCGACTCCACGCTCCTTCTGGATTCCACGTCGGCTGACCACTGGCGGAGCCACAGTCCCCAATGAGCTGAAACAGACATGGAAGAAATTCCCGCAGCCATGGAACCCAGGTCTTTCATGGATTCTACCATAAAACCTGCAGAATCATGTATGTTGCATAAATATAATGCAACGTCATCCCTATCCATCGTATCCCAATCCTCAGGCAAGGTAGCCGACCACTTCACTATTGCCTTTGCAATCCATATACAGTGATTTAAGTGTGTTATCAATCTTTCTATCTGCCGGCTTCTTTAAGGCGGTAGATCCCGGAACAGGTAAAACCACCTTTTTTGAGAGTCTGGATACAGATGCGTCAACAATCGGTGGGTTTTCCCACTTTTTCCTGTCCTCTTCAGGGAAAGAAAAGGCCACCAGAACCCTCTTAGGGATCTGAAACTTCTTTTCAGGGTTAACCCATGCTTTTTCAAATATAGCATTCAGCTCCTTTGACGCAGGGAAGGTTAGCGAGGCTTTTTTGTTTTCAGTGAAAAGAGCATCCTCAACCTGCTCAGCTGTGGTATCATTAATATTTAACACATCCCTGATAGCCTCTATCAACAATTGCACCCCCTTGCAAGAGATGCGGACCCCCGCAACACATCCCCATCACCATCTGTAGTGTCAGAATCGGAATCCGTGTCGTCTTGTATGACATGCACCAGCGCATGTTTGTGGGGGTATATAGCGGGGTGTCCTGAGGTAGCAGACATGGGCCATACAGCCATAGAGCTCTGCAATACCTGGGTTGCAGATTCATTACTAGCAACCCTGTCAGAAATCTGAGAAATCCAAGTTTTGATAGAGGAAAACCACTCAGGCACCCTTGCTGGTATCTGTGCTAAACCAGTGCTATCCTGATTACATGGAATGGGATCATCCTGTGATGATAAATCCTCTGCAGCATATGACACAGTGTCCCTGGACATAGCTAAAGGAGACCACCAAACACTCCACACACACTCAGGTGGGGGCAGACAGAGTCGTCCCCCCCAAGAACGGCAAGAGAGAGACAGAGATTGGAGCCAACCCAATACACAGCACTTTCTAGCAAAGGGAGACCCATTGTTAGCACTGACTGTGCTCCTTAATAGGACACGCAGTCTATTACAGCCTCCCCTCCCTTGTACAACCCTGGTACCGTGTACTGACAATTGGAGCTGACAGTTGGAGTTGCTGTGGAGGGACCTGTTCTTCCTCCCAGTGCTGTGCAGGCAGGAAAATGGCACTGGAATGCTGCTGGGTCCGCTCTGAGGAGAAGCTCCGCTCTCTTAATGGTGCTGTCTTCCCGCTCTTCAGATGTTTATACTGGCCTGAGGACTTTTGCTGGCTGAGATCCGTGGACCCCGACAGGCTTGCTGACCAGTGTGGGGGGGGGGGGGTTTAAGTGCTGGCCTAGGGCGCCCCTCACAGCGCCGCACTATGCGCCTCTGGTACCTTCCTGGAGTGCAGTTAATACTGCGCTCCCTCCCCTGTTGCCGCCATCTTCACACCGGCCCCCCGCTTCCTAGGGGGTCTGTGACTCACTCACCACTTCTTCAACTCTGTAAGGGGTTGGCGGCATGCTGCTTGGGCGAGCGGTTCCCCTGTGGCAGAGACCGATCAGACCCCTCTGGAGCTCAGTGTCCAGTCAGCGGAGTCAGTGGGTCAGACCCCGCAGGGCGGACACTGCTCCCCTCCTGAGTCCCACGCTGCAGGGAGGCTGTTGCCAACAGCCTCCTGTAAAAAATCAAACTAAATATAACTTTTACTAGAAAAGCTCAGGAGAGCTCCCCTAGCTGTGACCGGCTCCTCCGGGCACATTTTCTAAACTGAGTCTGGTGTGGAGGGGTATAGAGAGAGGAGCCAGCCCACACTCTCAAAATCTTAAAGGGTTAATGGCTCCTGGTGGACCCGTCTATACCCCATGGTACTAATGTGGACCCCAGCATCCCCTAGGACGTAAGAGAAATATATATATATATATATATATATATAGTATTTCATAGGATATACTACCTTGGTATTTTTCTCTGTGTATTTCAGTCACCATATACCACTTAAATTGTCTGTTTGTGTTCTGCATCTGCAGTCACACTCCACAGGGGTTTTCTGTCTGGTACTTTGGCTATATTATACTGTTACGCCCTAAGGCTACGTTTCCAAATAATGTCTGCTACACAGGGTGGGAGATCTGTGTCGGATCCTGCGTCATGAAGTACTGACACCGTGGATGCACCTGAGGAAAATATTCCAGCTGAGGGTCTAGGTACCGGGGTTCAGTACCCCTCAGTCAGCCTGCAGCACCGGTGGCACACCAAGACCCACCTTGGGCTGCTTTTTCTAATCTGCTTACTACGCTAGTAATGAGACTTACGCCCCCTATGGGACCTCCTGTGCCATTACAGCCATATATTGTCCCTGCAGTTAATCCGCCCAGTTACAGCAATTAAATCAGTCTTTGGTTAAACAAAAACCTAACCCTCGCCCTCCTAGGACCACAGGGTCATCTAAGCGGGCCATTACTTCTTCACAATCCACGCATGTTTCGGGTACTTCATCTGATGAAGATGGCGTATATACTGACCCCTCAGACACTGATCCAGATGCTTCTGATGGGGAATCTGTTTCACAGGTGGATGTTCCGGACCTTTTGGAGGCTATCAGGCTCATTCTTCAGATTGATGATGAATCTGAACCTCCAGTTACGTCTAAGAAACCTGATAAGTTCAAACGTCAGAAGGTTACTAAATTAGTCTTACCACATTCTTACAATTTAGTTGACATACGTCAGGCATCCTGGGAGTCTCCAGGAAAGAAATTCTCCCTGTCTAAGAAGATGCTCGTTATCCCCTCGCTGCAGAGATAAGAAAGAATTGGGAAACACTGCCGCCGGTGGACTTACATGTCACGCGTCTGGTGGTGTCATCTACTCTGCCTGTCACTACCATCACCTCGCTGAAGTAATCGATGGATAAGCATGTGGAGGGTTGCTTGAAGTCCATTTATACCCTTGCTGGAGCTGTGCATAGAACTACTATTGCGGTCTCTTGGGCTGCTAAAGCTATAGAGGCCTGGGTTCAGGAAGTTAAAGCGGAGCTACCTTCTAATTTTCCTGATAATGCCAGACAATGTCTTTCACATATTATCACAGCCTCTCATTATATTCAGGAGGCGGCCTCTGATGCCGGTGTCCTGGCGGCCAAAGCGTCTACTACGTCCATTCTGGCTGGCCGGATTCTGGGGTTGCGGTCCTGGTCTGTGGATTTGGACTCTAAAAAGACCTTGGAGGGGAGGCGTGGCCTAGGCACCGAGCTGAGGAGACGTGATTCCTGGGAGCTCCTGTAAACCCTGCACTTTGGGCTTAATTATTAACCTTTTGGGGATCCTCACAACCCCCATTATCCCCAGATACTATCCAATAACACCTGCGAGTGAGGGGCTGTTGCTGCGGAGCCGGGGGATCCTTTTAAGGGTCCCTGCAGGTTGCGGCCTACCCCCCACTGCGAAGCCGGGGACTGGAGTGGATCTCTCCCCCCGGACTGTGGATCTCTCTTCCCGGACGACGGGACGCCGAACAACTCACCCCCTTGGAGATACCTGAAGCAGAGCCTGCGACCCTGCCTCGCCCGGGACCCGGCGGCAGCGGCGCGGAGGCTAAGTAACCGACAGCGGATCCGTGCGGCCGGCGAGTGCCCCTGCCTGCAGCCTCTGAACATCCGGAGGCCCCGTGACACCTCTGCTCCTACAGGAGTATGTACGCGGCCGTGGACGCCGCACAGCGGGAGAAGACCGGACAGCTCCCTCCGTGGTTGGCCGGCTGTGGCCTCTCCCCATACGAAGACCGGGGCTTGGAGCCAGAGGAGACCCGGACCGCCGCTTCCGGAAGCGGACGCACGCGACGGGCCGGCGGCTGAGGTAGGCACTGTCCCGCCCTGGTCCCCTGCATCCCGGCTGAGCACAGCGCCGCAGACCCAACAACCCGAGCTGCCCCCTGCACGGGTAGACTCCGGTGCCCCCCTGTTCCCTGGGAGATCCTTGCCCCTCCTGGGCCTGCCATCACCTGCTCGGAGGCAAACGCCCACACCCCTAAACTTACCCAGTCCCCCTCTCTATTCCATCCTCTTATAAAGGGGCATCACCTAGGCGACTGGAACCGATCCCGGGGTACCAGGAGGAGGCCTCGAGACCTTCCCGCAGGCGGCGGCCTAGCCCCACCTCTGAGACCAGGGTCTCAATTCCCATTTCCATATACATCCAGGAGGCCCTGAAGGAGATCCGGCCACGGCCCCTGGGACTTTACTCACACCAAGCACTCCCCCTGGTGGCCACTCCACCAAAGAAGCATATCCATCCCAGGGAGGATTCATGAAAGTCCCCTGACACAAATGTGTATAGAGGACCCCTAAATCTCTCACAGCCCCGCAGGAGATAAAAGGAGCGAAGAAAGCATCGGCCTTCCCCTATATGCACCCCAGTGCCACAGAGCCCTGCGACAACACACCAGAACCACCATCCTGCTGTCTGGCGCCCAGCCAGGATAAGCACAAGCGGCACTACATCACTTACACCTCACCCCGGCAGGAAGACAGAATCTGCTCGCACTTCTGCCCACGTAGGTGGAGGCCATGAAAGTGCTCTAATACCAACCATGTGCACCCGGGCCACCGAATGAGGGATCAAGCTATGAGCTACCCCAACTGCGGAGTTGGCGCCTAGAAGAATCATGGCCTCAGCGTTATGACACTTGGACCCATATATCCCCGACTCATTCTCAAAATAGCTCTCAGGATGATTTAACGCAAAATAATAAAATACCACACATGCCAATGCTTAATGGTCAGACCCTATATATAACGCTCTGGCTCATTATCCTCAACTCCGCGGTCAAAATACTTGACCCGTCTGGACTTCCCGCTCCCTAGACGGACCTTGACCTGTGTCCTAACATCAATAATTTTTCTTCCCTCCTTTTTTTTTTTTTCTCACCCCCACCTATATCCACACCCCTTTTTCTGATATATGCCACTATGTCCAAAAACAAAAAAACACTGCAAGCCCCGACCAACTTCTTTGGCTCAAAGTCTAAGGGCCCGCAGAACCCCACCATGGCCACAAGCTCCCCCCCCTCTCCGTGTTCGTCGGAAACGGGCATCGACCCTCAGATACAGGCGGTTATGTCGAGCCTACTAGAGGGAGTGCAGTCCGCGTTCAAACAGGAACTTGCGAATGCTATGGCTGAATTTAAATCGGACCTCACAGCTCTCGGCAACCGAACGGACGAATTAGAAACAAAGACGGACGACATCTGCCGCTCTCAACACCGCCTTGACAGAGAGATCACTAGAATGTGCGAGGAATTGGAGACCCTTAAAGAGCGACAAGAGGACCAAGAAAATTGCTCGCGTAGAAATAACCTACGCATACGTGGCGTCCCAGAATCGGTCCTCGGTCCATCACTGTCACCATTCTTGAAAGAATTCTTCAAACATTTAATAACAGACCTCACAGACGAAGAGTGTCACTGTGACAGGGCACATAGAGCACTCCGTGCAAAACCGTCCTCCGCCCAACCGCCCAGGGATATTATTGTCCGCTTCCACTACTTCCGCACAAAGGAGAAGATCCTGTCCTCCGTTCGAGACTCATCGGAGATCCTGTTTAAAGGCATGCAGATACAGATCTTTCAGGACTTGGCACCCTCCACAATTCAAAAGCGGCGAGATCTCCAGCCGGTCACCCGGGTCCTGCGCCAGCACCAGATCAGATATAGATGGGGATTCCCCTTCCAACTACACGTTTCGATCAACAATTCGGTTCACTCAATCAAGACATTAACCCAAGGACAAGAACTGCTGGCAAAACTAGATCTTCTCCCAGCATCCTCTGAATCTGACATGGCGGCCTCAGCATCCAAACCGCCACTCCCTCAATCCCCCCTTCCTGATTGGACACGGGTGACTCGACAACGCAACGTGGATAAAGACCCTCCCTGATCTGGAGAAACCTCCTGATGTGGAAAAGTATACGAACTTTTGGTGCAAGGTCTCCACACCTGAAGACAACGAAAGAACCGACTCCCGTCCATACACCAAAGTCGTAATTATCTTCTGTTATTACTGTTATAATTAAGTTACAATTGCTTGCACCCCTGTGGTATTCCCCCCCCACCTTCCCCCCTCCCCCCCTCTTCCTTTTATTTTTCTCCCCACCACACCATCCCCCCACCTCCTCCCTCTCCCCTTCCCCCTTCTCCCCCCCTTATCCTTGGTTTTATATGTTTGAAATTATTTTTGTAATCTGGACACAGATCTCAGTGTCCCAAATTGTACTATGCTAGACACAGACGGAAAATGGCCATAGCTACTCTCTACCCTTATGGCCCGGGTGACTCGCGCCCACTCGCATGGTAGCCTGGTTACCCCCCCACAATCCCTTACTGTTGTTTACAATGTTACTTAAGCAGTGTTTTTTCTTAGCGGCCCCAGAGTGGGACCCACAACCTCAGGGACGTTTCCCCTTTTGGAGTATCTCTTCTCTTTCTCCATGTTCTTTCCTTTCTTCTTTTTCTTGTGGCCTCTGCCTAACTTTCCTCTTCTTATTTGGCTCAGAGGGGTGGCCTTCGCCCGACACGAATTGTACGTTAGTGGACCACACTTGGCAACTTACCATATCCCCCCACTTAAATGACAATGCCCCTTAAAATTTTCTCGGTCAATGTAAATGGCCTGAACTCCCCAAGAAAGCGCACCGTGTTCCTGAGTGCTTGCAGACGTGAGAAAGTCGATATAGCATTTCTTCAGGAAACACACCTCACCGGTCACCACTCTCAATTTAAGGGCAGATGGTTCTCCCAGTCCTACTTTGCCTCAGCAGATAGTAAAAAACGAGGTGTGGCCATTATGATCCATCGTAACATCCCGTTTATCCATTCCAGGACAGTGACAGACCCAGACGGAAGGTTCCTCATGGTAATGGGCACCCTCCGCTCCACGGCCCTTCTCTGGTCTCTATCTACGCCCCCAACCAAGACCAGTCTCTTTTTTTCGACTCTCTCTCTAAACGCCTCTCACGAGAAGCACAGGGCAGTATAATCATGGGTGGCGACTTTAACACCATAACCGACCCGCTGCTCGATAGATCTGGCCCCCCACCTCACGTCTCTGTGACAGCCCTTCCCCGGTCCTCCCGCACACTCTCCGCCATCATGAAACATCACGGCCTCTGTGACACTTGGCGTTCCCAACACCCCCATACCGAAGACTATACGCACTTCTCAGCTCCACACCAACACTACTCCAGGATCGACATGATCCACATCTCCTCGGCTCTTATACCACTGATCTCGGATACAGGCATCACACCACTAACTTGGACGGACCACTCTGGGGTCTACCTCCTTATATACATATATCGCTCACCACGTAGGACATACAAATGGCGCCTCGACAACTCGCTCCTACAACACCCCTCAGCACTAGAGGAAACTAGACTGGCGATCACACACTATTTCACCGAAAATGTGTCCCCCGACACTCCATTTAATGTACTTTGGGAAGCCCACAAAGCCACGATTCGCGGCACCTTACTAGCAAAATCGTCGGCAATTAAGAAAAAAGCCGCACAAGAGATATCCTCCCTCGAATCAGAAATAGCCATCTTACTAGCCAAACATAAAGCATCCCCCAACTCGCCCCTGCTCACCCAGATAGATTCCCTCCGGGGACAACTCAATACCCTTCTCTCCAACCGCGCGGCACTAATCCTTTGCAAACTGCAGCAACGTTTCTATGACAAAATGGACAAAATAGATACCCTATTGGCCAATAAATTACATCGTAAACAAGTGTTGGGTGCAATAGATAAACTGTACTCACCACAAAGGGGAACCTACACATATGACCCTGAAGTGATGGCCGAAGATTTCCGTCTTTTTTACAGCTCCCTCTATAACCTTCCTGACCTGTCCCCGTCATTTCCCGACGAACCTGGGGGGGAGCGCCCATACCTTTCTGATATCCCCCTCCCGACTCTCTCTGGCAACCAGGTAGAGGCTCTTAATAGTCGAATCTCGGAGGAGGAGACAATAGCAGCCATACGATCTATGCGCTCGTCGGCCGCTCCGGGTCCGGACGGCTTCACAGCTCAATATTATAAACTCTTTGCGAAGGAACTGGCCCCACATCTAACCTCCCTATTTAATGGTATCCTCGAGGGCGCCTCCTTTCTGCCAGAGACAACCCAAGCCGACATAGTGGTAATCCCAAAACCTGACAAGGACCCGACCAGTTGCTTGAACTATAGACCAATTTCACTGCTGAATATCGACCTGAAGATATATGCAAAAATACTAGCCAACCGTCTGGGGCCTTTGATGCCCGGCCTGGTCCACCCGGACCAGGTCGGCTTTATCCCTGGACGCCAGGCGTCAGACAACACTAGAAGGGCCATAGATCTAATACATTCAATTCAGAAACGGAAATCTCCCTCTCTTATATTGGCTCTCGACGCAGAGAAAGCCTTCGACCGTATATCATGATCTTTCGCCTTTGCAGTCCTCGACAAAATGGGATTCTCCGGAAAATTTCTAGAAGGGATGAAAGCACTCTACCGCTCCCCATCGGCCCAGGTTATGGTTAACGGTGTCTCCTCCTCCAGCTTCAAGATAGCCAATGGTACCAGGCAGGGGATGCCCCCTCTCCCCTTTAATCTTTGCACTAGTTATGGAGCCCCTAGCAGCAAAGATCCGCAATAACAGTACCAGTCATGGAATACCCACGGGCCTATCCGAACATAAGATAGCGTTATACGCCGGCGACATCCTAATCTCCCTCACAGACCCAGCCAAATCTCTCCCCGCTCTCTTATCTGAGATCAGCTCATATTCCCAGCTCTCCGGCTATAAGATAAACGTTAACAAAACAGAGGCCCTCAACTTTTATATCCCGGCAACTCTCAAGCAAGACCTTCAAAATATTCTCCCCTGTAACTGGTACACGAAGAAAATCAAATATCTCGGTGTGTACCTGACCCACCATCACCACCAACTTTTCCAAGCAAACTACCCCCGCTTACTACAGACAATAAAGGAGAACCTGGTGGAATGGTCTAGCTATTTTATATCATGGATAGGCAGAATTAACTCCGTCAAGATGAGCGTGCTCCCCCGACTCTTGTACTTATTCCAGACCCTCCCGATTTATGTCCCCACCTTTGTTTTCAAATCCCTACAACGCCAATCCTCCCTCTTTATATGGAATCACAAACGTCCCCGTGTCAGACTTAAACTGCTGCAACGTCCCTCCAGAAACGGAGGCCTGGGTATCCCGGACTTCAGAAAGTACTACTACGCTGCGCAACTTGCGCAATGTGCACAATGGTGCAACGAAGGTGGGACACGGAAGGTCTGGGTGGGGATAGAGGTAGAAGAAACTGGCCTAGCTACACTATCCTCTTTACTGTGGCTTCACCGGAACCAACGCCCGCGTGCGGCCCTATTACACCCCATAGTAAGCCGTTCATTAGCGATATGGGACCTGACTAATAGACGGTTCAGTTTGGCACCACACCCATCCCCCTTAATCCCGTTGTTTCACAACCCAGCCTTCCCTCCAGGAATGAGTAGAACCACACATACACCTTGGCGCTCGGCTGGTATTCTATACATTAACGATATCACATCCAATGCCACCTTCCCACAATTCGTAGATATCCGTGAAGGAACAGTATTCCCCTCCTCAGACTTCTTTCGCTATCTGCAAATTAGACACTTTCACTCCACTAACTCCAATACCCTACTCCACAGACATCTAACCCCCTTTGAATATATTAGTTGGAAACGCACCAATACTAGAGGCCTCATCTCAGACATATACACCCTACTGGACGACCACCCCACTACATTCCGGGCCCCTCACGAAGCGGCATGGGAGAGGGTACTGGGAATTACAATAGATAATGAAGATTGGATAGATATATGGGACAACGCGACCTCTAGCTCTATATGCGTGAGAATCAAAGAAAATATCTATAAGTTACTATATAGATGGTACTATGTCCCCTCTCGTTTACACACTATGTTCCCAGACACTTCAGATAGATGTTGGAGAGGCTGTTCAGATATCGGTTCGTTCTTACATATCTGGTGGACATGCCCCAAAATCTCCAAAATTTGGAGTGAACTCATTACTTTACTCTCAAGCTTGTTTGACACCCCAATTCCCCCTGACCCCCATTACTTTTTGCTCCCCATGACCCTCCCAACCCTCAATAGACAACAAAACAAACTGCTCCGACACGTAGTCTCGGCAATGACATGCCAAATAGCCATGGACTGGAAGAACCCGACCCCCTCACCAATGCCAGTGATAATATCCCGGATATGGTATGTCCACAAAATGGAATATATGACCGCGGTCATACGTAACACCTCAAAACAATTCGACAAAGTATGGTCCCCGTGGCTAAACCTACAACAGGCCTCCTCCCCATTCATATCCTGACACGGTAAGCCACAATCCGAGCCACCCCCCGCCCCCGAAGGCCACCCCTCCACTCCCTATCTATTCCCCCTCTCTCTTTTCCGACTGGAGGCGCTCAGCCTTCTACGCTTATCTGTACCTTTCCACTCGCTCTATGAGTACCCTTCTTTTCTGACTTCTTCTGCTGACTCTCTATGACGGAAAGCTACTCCGTTGCCGAGAGTCTCCCACACTATATATGCCTTAACTTTAATCCCTATATATGGGAAAACTGATTAAAGGGAAAAAAAAAAAGAAAAAAGGATCCATTCCGTCATTGTTGTAATCCACTGTAATTACATTTGTTATTTAAACACCCAAATTGTCCGGGTGCTATGCTATGTTGTTAAATGTAATTCTTTAATGATCCATCCAATAAAAATGAGTTTAAAAAAAAAAAAGACCTTGGAGGTTATCCCTTTTAAGGGAGACATCCTTTTTGGGGAAGATCTGAACAAGAATGTTGCCGACTTAGCATCTGCTAAAACTGCATATCTGCCGAGTACTAATCCTTCGGCTCCGAAGGCAAAAAGTACCACCTTTTGTTCCTTTCGACCTCCATGTAAAGCAAAGGGTCAGATGTACCCGAAACAGGCTCGCACTTCCAAAACCTCTAAGCCCAAACCTAAATGTTCCTGGGCTGTTCGTCGGCCTGCTTTCAAACCAGACAAGCCTGCTACATGACGGGACGGGCCTCCCTAACCTGCAGAAGTTACGATTGGCCCGCTATGATGCTAAACCCTTTTTCTTTTTCTCCTAGCAGCAGTGGCCCCTGACTAACTTAATCGACAGAGATTTTGTTATGTAAATTGAAATGGGAAATACAAGGTATGTTAGATACTCCTCAAAGACTAATGTTGCATTCCACTGTTCTAGATTCATGTCCATCACAGGTAGAGGAAATTATCCCACAGATACCGGGTTCCCTATGAACTTAGAATGGACAGGACACTGTATTGATGGCTGAGGTAGTCCCAGTAGTGACACAGCAAGCACAAGCTTTAAGGGGGGTAGACCAAATCAATTCTCCGTAGTGCCAAATCCAGTTGTCATTTTAATAAAATCCGCTCCACCTCTACAAACTTCACTGTCACCAATCTCTATTCTGTTTTCTTCAGTTTCCTCTTCATTTTTGCGTTCACAAAGGGGGTACAATACATGGACCTGACTCTCCCAAAGTTTCAAGTGACAGCCTGAGTATTTTTTCTCCCAAGCCCTACATGACTGTTTACAGTCCTTTCAGCCTGAGAATGGGTCGGTGCTGGTACAATATGTTGATGACTTGTGCCCTGATTCATTTGAGTCGTCCCTGGCAGATCCGAAGCAGTTTCTGTTTCATCTCTTCTACTGGGGCATTACGGATGGTGTAATGGTTAGCATTACTGTCTCACAGCACTGAGGTCATGGTTTCGATTCCCACCATGGCCCTAACTGTGCGGAGTTTGTATATTCTCCCCGTACTTGCGTGGGTTTCCTCTTGGTACTCCGGTTTCCTCCCACAATCCAAAAATATACTGGTAGGTTAATTGGCTCCCAACAAAATTAACCCTAGTGTGAATGTGTGTACATGTGATAGTGAGTATAGATTGTAAGCTCTACTGGGGCAGGGACTGATGTGAATGAGCAAATTTTCTCTGTAAAGCGCTGCGGAATATGTGTGCGCTATATAAATAACTGGTAATAATAATAATAAATAATCTCTTCCAGACAGGACACAAGGTCTCAAGGGATAAACTACAGTTGTGTAGGACAAGGGTCAAATACCTGGGACGTAGTACTTGTACATGATTTGACAGTTTATACACCACATGCCGTATTGGTCCTTCAAAGTTCTGCCCGAACCCGGTATGTCTCATCAGCACAATGACACCAGTATATTACTGCATGTGCCTTGTCATGCACAAAGGGTGGAGGATGAGAATACTGGTGAAGGGAAATTTTGTATAGACACTGATATGCATGATGGTATGGAATATCTGAATCAGACCTTTACTACGAGACCAGACATAAGCACGTTGGTGAATTCAGACCTGATATTTTTTTTTTTGCCTTTTCCCTCTAGAGAAGTTTTTTCTTTTTTTTTTGAGTGATGCTCATGGTACTCTACATTGCAAACACACAACAGTTAGATTAAGATGCATTTTTGTGTTCCCTACAAGAAAAGGAGGTCTGAAAGGCAAAGGGTTATGGTCAGGAGTCCTCAGGACTCTGGAGAGATGGAGAAGGTAAGCCAGTGGCCCCCAGGATGTATCTCCCAAGCCTAGCTGAGGCGGCACATGGTCTGACTCACCTAGGGTAGGGAAGGTATGTGCAAATTGGTAAGAGCATACTGGCGTGCACCAGGGTTCTCTTTTCAGGCAAGCAGGAAAACTATGACCTGTCTTACTTCCATGAGGAAGAACATTTGGTAAGGTAGTACCAACAGAGCCATCCCATACTCCTCCTGCAGACGGACCTTTTCAGGTAATACAAATCAACTTCGTACAGTTAACACCCTGTAGGAATCTGAAATATGTATTGGTGTGCACTGATGTTTTCTCAACCTGGGTAGAGGCATTTCCTGCCGCCACAAATACTTCTGTGTTTACTGCAAAGAAAATTGTGCAGAAATTTGTGTGTAGATATGGTATCCTTAGGAGTAGGAGCAAAGTGATAGCTTGAAACTGGACTATTGTGGTCATAGACACTGCCACTAGTGTTCTGCAGCATCGGAACCACTCCCAGATCCCCACTTAACGTATCACCCTCTTTGAAATTTTTTGTTTAGTTTTGGAAGACAACCTCATGTCATGATTGATCCGCACCATGATCAGAAATACACCAATGAGGTGACAGTACAGTACCTTATCGAGATGAGCCAGCATTTGAGAACTTAACAAAAGAACTTGAAACTTTTGATTCCTGGTATGCCAACTACTAACTGTCTTGATTGTGAACCAAGAAACTGTGTGATTAGTTTTACGCTCAGGTTGCCTAATAGACAGGTGGGAAGGACCGTACCAAGTTTTGTTGACAGCACGATCCCAGTGAAAGTAGCCGAGAGACTTGGGTCCATGAATTCCCATTGCAGGAAAGTCGGTAGTCCGGAAGGAACTCGCAAAGGGAGTGAGATCGCAGAAGTATCACCCGAGAGTCTGTTCCGTGAAGACTGAGAGGCACTGTTGAACAATACCTGAGTGTACAGATAGACCAGTAGTTGTAATGGATTTGCTATGGGCAAGAATTGTTTTGTTCTATCTTTTTCCCATTGACAAACTTTTTATTTTCAGGACATTCTATTTTTGTGAGGTTTTCATGAGGAGTCGAGTGTGGGACTGGAACTGGTTCTGGAGAAAGGAGTGATGTCTTTATAGGATCCCAGGATCAGCCTATCCCTTTGTTAAAGCCAGAGAAAATCAAAGGACTAGTAGTTACGGAGTTCGGAGGTAACGTGATAGGCTATTGTCTGAGGAATACTGTATTTTGTAGTTATTGTGACCCTATAATTTAAGATGAGTGCATCAGTCTAGCAGATAAAGAGCTCATTAATATATGTGGAAGAAAAGTTATGAATGGCTCTCCCCGAACTCCGAAGGTTTATGTTATCTAGGAAGGACACTACCTGAAATAATGACCCTTGTTCAATGATGAAACAGACCTAGCATACGATCCAGAAATGGAAACAATGTTCAGGGAGTGATAGGAATATATACCATGCAAATTTTATTTCTCTGACGTCCTAGTGGATGCTGGGAACTCCGTAAGGACCATGGGGAATAGACGGCTCCACAGGAGACTGGGCACAATTAAAGAAAGCTTTAGGTCTATCTGGTGTGCACTGGCTCCTCCCCCTATGACCCTCCTCCAGACCTCAGTTAGATTTTTGTGCCCGGCTGAGCTGGATGCACACTAGGGGCTCTCCTTATTTTCAGTGAGATCTGCTGGCAACAGACTCACTGCAGCGAGGGACTAAGGGGAGAAGAAGCGAACCTACCTGCTTGCAGCTAGCTTGGGCTTCTTAGGCTACTGGACACCATTAGCTCCAGAGGGATCGAACACAGGACCCGACCTCGTCGTCCGGTCCCGGAGCCGCGCCGCCGTCCCCCTTACAGAGCCAGAAGCAAGAAGGTGGTCCAGAAAATCGGCGGCAGAAGACTTCGGTCTTCAACAAGGTAGCGCACAGCACTGCAGCTGTGCGCCATTGCTCCTCATGCACACCTCACACTCCGGTCACTGATGGGTGCAGGGCGCTGGGGGGGGGGCGCCCTGAGCAGCAATACTAACACCTTGGCTGGCAAAAATACACCATATATAGTCCTAGAGGCTATATAGGTGTCAATTAACCCCTGCCAGAATTCCAGAAAAAGCGGGAGAAAGTCCTCCGAAAAAGGGGCGGAGCCATCTCCCTCAGCACACTGGCGCCATTTTCCCTCACAGCTCCGCTGGAAGGATCGCTCCCTGGCTCTCCCCTGCAGTCCTGAACTACAGAAGGGTAAAAAAGAGAGGGGGGGCACTAAATTTAGGCGCAGTATATGTAATACAAGCAGCTATAGGGGAAAACACTCTGTATAGTGATATCCCAGTGTTATATAGCGCTCTGGTGTGTGCTGGCATACTCTTCCTCTGTCTCCCCAAAGGGCTTTGTGGGGTCCTGTCCTCTATCAGAGCATTCCCTGTGTGTGTGCGGTGTGTCGGTACGGCTGTGTCGACATGTATGATGAGGAAAATGATGTGGAGGTGGAGCAAATGCCGGTAAATGTGATGTCACCCCCTGCGGGGTCGACACCTGAGTGGATGGACTTATGGAAGGAATTACGTGACAGTGTCAGCTCCTTACATAAAAGGTTTGACGACATGGGACAGCCGGCTACTCAGCTTGTGCCTGTCCAGGCATCTCAAAAGCCATCAGGGGCATTGAAACGCCCGCTACCTCAGATGGCAGACACAGACGTCGACACGGATACCGACTCCAGTGTCGACGACGAGGAGACCAATGTAACTTCCAATAGGGCCACCCGTTACATGATTGAGGGAATGAAAAATGTATTACACATTACTGATATTACCACAGGTACCACAAAAAAGGGTATTATGTTTTGTGAGAAAAAACTCCCAGTAGTTTTTCCTGCATCTGAGGAATTAAATGAAGTGTGTGAAGAAGCGTGGGCTTCCCCCGAAAAGAAATTAGTAATTTCTAAACGGTTATTAGCAACATACCCTTTCCCGCCAGAGGATAGGTCACGTTGGGAAACACCCCCTAGGGTAGATAAAGCGCTTACACGTTTGTCAAAGAAGGTGGCACTACCGTCTCCGGATACGGCCGCCCTAAAGGAACCTGCTGATAGAAAGCAGGAAACTACCCTTAAAGCTATATACACACACACGGGCATTATACTGCGACCAGCTATTGCCTCAGCATGGATGTGCAGTGCTGCGGCTGCGTGGTCGGATTCCCTGTCGGATAATATTGATACCCTGGATAGGGACAATATATTGCTGACAACAGAGCATATAAAAGACGCTGTCTTATACATGCGTGATGCACAGAGGGATATTTGCCGGCTGGCATAGAAAATAAGCGTAATGTCCATTGCCGCCAGGAGAGGGTTATGGACTTGGCAGTGGTCAGGCGATGCCGATTCAAAAAGGCACATGGAAGTTTTGCCTTATAAAGTGGTGGAGCTGTTTGGGGATGGTCTTTCAGACCTCGTTTCCACGGCAACGGCTGGGAAATCAGCATTTTTGCCCCAGGTTACCTCACAGCAAAAGAAAGCACCGTATTATCAAGTACAGTCCTTTCGGCCCCATAAAAACAAGAGCGCATCCTTTCTGCCAAAAGGCAGAGGTAGAGGGAAAAAGCTGCAGCATACAGCCAGTTCCCAGGAGCAGAAGTCCTCCCCCGCTTCCGCTAAGTCCACCGCATGACGCTGGGGCTCCACAGGCGGACCCAGGTACGGTGGGGGCCCGTCTCAGAAATTTCAGCACACAGTGGGCTCGCTCACAGGTGGATTCCTGGATCCTTCAGGTAGTATCTCAGGGGTACATGCTGGAATTCGAGACGTCTCCCCCCCCGCCGTTTCCTAAAATCTGCCTTACCAACAACTCCCTCAGACAGGGAGGCAGTGTTGGAGGCTATACACAAGCTGTATTCACAGCAGGTGATTATCAAGGTACCCCTCCTTCAACAAGGAAGGAGTTACTATTCCACAATGTTTGTGGTACCGAAACCGGACGGCTCGGTGAGACCCATTTTAAATTTGAAGTCCTTGAACACGTATATAAAAAGATTCAAGTTCAAGATGGAATCGCTCAGGGCGGTTATTGCAAGCCCGGACGAGGGGGATTACATGGTCTCACTGGACATCAAAGATGCTTACCTGCATGTCCCCATTTACCCTTCTCACCAGGAGTACCTCAGGTTTGTGGTACAGGACTGTCACTATCAGTTCCAGACGCTGCCGTTTGGGTTACCCACGGCACCGAGGGTCTTTACCAAGGTAATGGCCGAAATGATGATACTCCTTCAGAAGAAGGGAGTTTTAATTATCCCGTACTTGGACGATCTCCTGATAAAGGCGAGATCCAAGGAACAGTTGTTGGTGGGGGTAGCACTTTCTCGGGAAGTGCTACAACAGCACGGTTGGATTCTCAATACCCCAAAGTCACAGCTGGTCCCTACGACACGTCTTCTGTTCCTGGGAATGATTCTGGACACAGACCAGAAAAAAGTGTTTCTTCCAGAGGAAAAAAGCCAACGAGTTGTCATCTCTAGTCAGAAACCTCCTAAAACCAGGACAGGTGTCGGTGCATCAATGCACGCGAGTCCTGGGAAAGATGGTAGCTTCATACGAAGCAATTCCATTCGGCAGGTTCCACGCAAGAACTTTCCAGTGGGACCTGTTGGACAAGTGGTCCGGATCGCATCTTCAGATGCATCAGCGGATAACCCTGTCGCCAAGGACCAGGGTGTCTCTACTGTGGTGGCTGCAGAGTGCTCATCTTCTAGAGGGCCGCAGATTCGGAATACAGGACTGGGTCCTGGTGACCACGGATGCCAGCCTTCGGGGCTGGGGAGCAGTCACACAGGGAAGAAATTTCCAGGGACTGTGGTCAAATCAGGAAATTTCACTACACATAAATATCCTGGAGCTAAGAGCCATTTACAATGCCCTAAGCCAAGCAAGACCCCTGCTTCAAAACCAGCCGGTACTGATCCAATCAGACAACATCACGGCGGTCGCCCATGTAAACAGACATGGCGGCACAAGGAGCAGGAGGGCAATGGCAGAAGCCACAAGGATTCTCCGATGGGCGGAAAATCACGTGTTAGCACTGTCAGCAGTGTTCATTCCGGGAGTGGACAACTGGGAAGCAGACTTTCTCAGCAGGCACGACCTCCACCCGGGAGAGTGGGGACTTCATCCAGAAGTCTTCCAAATGATTGTAAACCATTGGGAAAGACCACAGGTGGATATGATGGCTTCCCGCCTCAACAAAAAACTAAAAAGATATTGCGCCAGGTCAAGGGACCCTCAGGCGATAGCTGTGGATGCTCTAGTGACACCGTGGGTGTACCAGTCGGTTTATGTGTTCCCTCCTCTGCCTCTCATTCCCAAGGTACTGAGAATAATACAAAGGAGAGGAGTAAGAACTATACTCGTGGTTCCGGATTGGCCAAGAAGGGCTTGGTACCCAGAACTTCAAGAGATGCTCTCAGAGGACCCATGGCCTCTACCGCTAAGGCGGGACCTGCTGCAGCAGGGGCCCTGCCTGTTCCAAGACTTACCACAGCTGCGTTTGACGGCATGGCGGTGGAACACCATATCCTGAAGGAAAAAGGCATTCCGGAGGAAGTCATTCCTACCCTGATCAAAGCCAGGAAGGATGTAACTGCAAAACATTATTACCACATTTGGCGGAAATATGTTGCTTGGTGTGAGGTCAGGAAGGCCCCAACGGAGGAATTTCAACTGGGTCGATTCCTGCATTTCCTGTAAGCAGGGGTGACGATGGGCCTCAAATTGGGGTCCATTAAGGTCCAGATTTCGGCTCTGTCGATTTTCTTCCAGAAAGAACTGGCTTCACTGCCTGAAGTTCAGACATTTGTCAAGGGAGTTCTGCATATTCAGCCCCCTTTTGTGCCTCCAGTGGCACCTTGGGATCTCAATGTGGTTTTGGGGTTCCTGAAATCACATTGGTTTGAACCAGTTAAAACCGTGGATTTGAAATATCTCACGTGGAAAGTGGTCATGCTGTTGGCCCTGGCTTCGGCCTGGCGTGTATCAGAATTGGCGGCTTTGTCTTGTAAAAGCCCTTATCTGATTTTCCATATGGATAGGGCAGAGTTGAGGACTCGTCCTCAGTTTCTCCCGAAGGTGGTATCAGCTTTTCACTTGAACCAACCTATTGTGGTGCCTGCGGCTACTAGGGACTTGGAGGATTCCAAGTTACTGGACGTAGTCAGGGCCCTGAAAATGTATGTTTCCAGGACGGCTAGAGTCAGGAAAACTGACTCGCTATTTATCCTGTACGCACCCAACAAGCTGGGTGCTCCTGCTTCTAAGCAGACTATTGCTCGCTGGATTTGTAGCACTATTCACCTTGCGCATTCTGCGGTAGGACTGCCGCAGCCTAGATCAGTGAAAGCCCATTCCACAAGGAAGGTGGGCTCATCTTGGGCGGCTGCCCGAGGGGTCTCGGCTTTACAACTTTACCGAGCGGCTACTTGGTCAGGGTCTAACACTTTTGCTAAATTTTACAAATTTGATACCCTGGCTGAGGAGGGAGAACCTTGAGTTTGCTCATTCGGTGCTGCAGAGTCATCCGCACTCTCCCGCCCGTTTGGGAGCTTTGGTATAATCCCCATGGTCCTTACGGAGTTCCCAGCATCCATTAGGACGTCAGAGAAAATAAGATTTTACTCACCGGTAAATCTATTTCTCGTAGTCCGTAGTGGATGCTGGGCGCCCATCCCAAGTGCGGATTGTCTGCAATACTTGTACATAGTTATTGTTAACAAATCGGGTTATTGTTGAGAGCCATCTGTTCAGAGGCTCCGTTGTTATCGTACTGTTAACTGGGTTTAATATCACGAGTTGTACGGTGTGATTGGTGTGGCTGGTATGAGTCTTACCCGGGATTCAAAATCCTTCCTTATTGTGTCAGCTCTTCCGGGCACAGTATCTTAACTGAGGTCTGGAGGAGGGTCATAGGGGGAGGAGCCAGTGCACACCAGATAGACCTAAAGCTTTCTTTAATTGTGCCCAGTCTCCTGCGGAGCCGTCTATTCCCCATGGTCCTTACGGAGTTCCCAGCATCCACTACGGACTACGAGAAATAGATTTACCGGTGAGTAAAATCTTATTATGTTTCTTTCATGATTTGTTTGTGTTTTCTCCCTCTACCCAGAAAAACCTCTTTCGAATCCGAACATCAGTGTGCAAAGATGTAGGTATATGTATGTGTGCAACGTTCATTCAAAGCAGACATCATAGGCCATAGCACTTGTCCCAGCATACTCTTTAGGTTAAATGTCGTCCCACACCCAACCAGTGGTCCCGTGACCGCCGAGTGCATATAGAGGATGTCCCGTCCTCCTCCCTGTCTTCCACCAAATATAGTCAATGTCTGATTTGCGAAATGAATACATATATGTGTCCAGGTCACCGATTATGTGTTTGAAATATTTTTTTGTAATTATGCTTAGTGTGTCAGTTAAGACAGTTATTGTCTACTGACAAAGGCTGGACTGTCAAAGTTAAAAATATTACATACACCGCAAATACAAACTCCAAACAGACGGGTCTCTGTGCGTGCTTATACACGCAGCGTGCACAGCTATATATAGTAGCCTACCCATTCACACAGACAAGCCACAAAGATATATTCAACACATATTTCATACAACACATAAATTAAACATGTCAAGCACCAGACATTATAATGTATTTAAATAAGCGAGTTATAGCATCATATATATATATATATATATATATATATATATGTATTATTGGAATGGAACAAGTTAAACATATCATGCTTGGTGTCAAAATGATCAGGATAATGTGTGTGTTGGTTTGATAGCTGTGGTTAGATTGTAGCACATTGCAATGATTAGTTATGATTAAATGTATGAAATCTAAAGTCACTCTTATTAGAACAAAGACAGCATGTGTGCAGCACAAACCAGTGGCTAACCCCTCTTCAAACTGGACGTTGCTTGCATATGAACTGACCAATAACACATCATGAATGAGAGATTTCCCTCCCCTGGACCAATAACAGAAGACTAAGTCCCAGACATGTACCTCCCCCAATACACAGTATATAGGTATTTCCCCTCACCCAAGAAGTTCTGTTTTTTGTTCCTGTTGGTGCAGATTCAAAGATGGAGAGGACTGTGCATTGAGCAAATTAGGTGAAGTATGCTGGCTGTAACGAATTGTTTTGTAACTACAACTGCTTCTTGTGTAATTGTAACTCTGTAACCATATATATATATATATATATATATATATATATAATATTATAACTGAATTATATATTGTACATATGTTACATTGTATGCATACCCTTTTAATATCAAATATGTACATCTCTGAGCATTGGACCTCAGCCTACAATGTGTGCGTGTACTTGCTTTCTCTTAAGGGATGTAGTGTTTGCAACGTACAGCGTACTTTTATCGTATATGGTACTAAGATGCACCATGCGTCCGCAGCATATATTAATGCTGGCATTTGAAATGTTTAGAAATAATTAGAACTTTACAAGGGTATCAGGATCCTTCCGTATCAGGACAACTTATTGATCCTGGCGAACTCCCCAGAGGTTCTCCTCCGTCATCTGGAACTGACAGTCCAATTCCTGCAAGCCCACGGGTGGCTCATCAACTGGAAGAAATCCTCCCTCCTCAGAGCATGGCACACCTGGGGGCATTGTTGCACACACACAACCAAAGGTTGTTCTTGTCCCAAGAGAAGGTCCTGAAAATAGGATAAGATACTTCCTTTCTCGTCCGCGAGTGTTGGTACACTTGGGGATGCAAGTACTAGGCCTCATCGTGTCAGCTTTCAACATGGTAGAGTACGCTTAATTTCACTCTCGTCCTCTGCAGAGGCTAATCCTTGCCAAGTGGGATGGCCTGCCTCACCAGATAAGATCTCGCATGATCTCCTTGACTCCGGAGGTTCATCTGTCACTGAGCTGGTAGCTACAGGACCAACAATTGAGCAGGGTTCGTCACTTCTGGATCTCCACCGACGGATGCCAGTCTGCGGGGTTGGGGCGCGGTGTTGGAGCAACCCTCACTTCAGGGTCTGTGGACCAGGGAGGAATCTCTCCTCCCAATCAATATTCTGGAATTGCAGGCAGTGTTCAATGCTTTGAAACTGCCTCTGGTACAGAACAGGCCTGTTCAAGTTCAGTCGGACAACGCCACCATGGTGTCGTACATAAATCATCAAGGCGGCACTCAAAGCCTCATGGCAATGTTGGAAGTGTCAAAGATTCTTCAATGAGCGGAATGCCATTTGCCAGCCATATCCGGGGGTCCTCAACTGGGAAGCGGACTTCCTCAGTCATCAGGACGACGTACACGCCGGAGAGTGGAGCCTTCATCCAGAATTATTTCAACTCTTAGTGGACAAGTGGGGCCTACCAGATGTACGCCTGATGGCGTCTCGACACAATCACAAGGTTCTGGTCTTCGGAGCAAGAACAAGGGATCCTCAAGTAGCATTCGTGGAACTTTCAGCTGCCGTACGTGTTCCCTCCGGTGTCACTCCTGCCCAGGGTAATAAGAAAGTTCAAACAAGAAGGAGGAATCCTACTTCTGATCGCTCCAGCGTGGCCCAGACGGCATTGGTTCTCAGACCTGCAGGGTCTCTCGATAGAGCATACTCTTCTGCTTCCACAACGCCCAGACCTCCTCATTCAGGGCCGCTGTGTACACCAGGATTTGGCCCGAATGTCTTTGACGGCGTGGCTCTTGAAGCTTCAGTACTGAGGGCCAAAGGTTTTTCTGAGGCGGTCACTCAAACGATGTTGAAAGCCCTAGAGTCTGGAATTCTTACTTCACGTGGTGTGCGGCTAAGAATTTTGATGCATACAAGTTCAGTACTGCTAAACTTTTGGCATTTCTGCAAAAGGGCCTGGACTCAGGCCTTCTTTTGGCATCTCTCAAAGTTCATGTTTCAGCCTTGTCGGTGTGGTTTCAGAGACAAATTGTGACTCTGCCTGACGTTCATACCTTCACTCAGGGTGTTTTACGAATTCAACCTCCTTATGTTCCTCCTGTGGCTCCTTGGAATTTGACGGTAGTTATGGATGCCCTGCAAGAGTCTCCATTTGAACCTCTTGAGACTGTGGACCTTAAATGGCTTACACTTAAGGTCTTGTGTTTGCTGGCTATGGCCTCTGCTAGACAGTTTCAGACTTGGGTGCCTTATCCTGTATGTCTCCCTTTCTGATTTTTCACTGTGACCGTGCTGTTCTTAGAACTCGCCCTGGTTATCTACCTAAGGTAATGTCATCTTTCCATCTTAACCAAGAGATTGTGGTTCCGATCTTTATCTCTCCTGATTTGTCCTCCAAAGAGCGGTGTTTGGATGTAGTACGGGTTCTCCATATCTATGTGAAGAAAACCGCCTCCCTTAGGAGATCTGATACTCTTTTTGGTCTTTTTGGTTTTCATAAACGTGGCTGGCCTGCGAGTAAGCAGACCTTGTTCAGACGGATTAGAATGGTGATTGCACAAGCTTACAGACAGGCTGGCCTTCTAGCTCCTGCTACTGTCAAGGCCCATTCTACTCTGTCTGTTGGACCTTTTTGGGTGGCCCGCCGTGGCGTGTCCCTAGAACAATTGTGCAAGGCGGCTACGTGGTCCTCAGTGAACACATTCATTAGGTTCTATGTGTCACGCTCGGCGTAAGTTGGGGTTCCGATAACCGAGTTTTGGCTGAAGGGACAGCTACCTGTGAGGAGAGTAAACAAGGTGGCTGAATGTAATTCCTCCTCATGGGGTGGAAGCCAAACTAAGTGTTAACGTTGGCCGGAGGGTGTAAAGAAAAGGAGGACTTCGTAAGAAGATAACTGTAGTTTTAATGAATAATCAGGCTGTACACGAATATTGGAGAAATTGAAGAAACTGGAAGATTTAGAGTCTATGGTTAAATTACTTGAATAGTGAAGCTGAAGAACTCCGGTAAAGAAGAACTGAAGACTGTTTTATGATAAATGACAAGGCCGAAGTACTTGGACTTTGAAGAAATGAAGACTGTGGTTTGTGATTGAAAGGCGAGACTGAAGAACTTGGACTTTGAAGAAATTAAGACTGTGGTTTGTGATTGAAAGACGAGGCTGAAGAACTTGGACTTTGAAGAGATAAAGACTGGTTTGTGATTGTAAGACGAGGCTGAAGAACTTGGACTTTGAAGAAATGAAGACTGTGGTTTGTGATTGAAAGACGAGGCTGAAGACCTTGGACTTTGAAGAAATGAAGACTGTGGTTTGTAATTGAAAGACGAGGCTGAAGAACTTGGACTTTGAAGAAACAAAGACGTCTGGGGGAACTGCTGTTAGCACCTGGAGCTCCTCTACGACCTGGGACCCCGTGAGCGCTTCCACGAGTGGCAACGGACTTAGACAGCAGGACTGCAGCAGCATTTAGGTAACCGATGGATGAGAGCAACCAGGACCAGGCAACCAGAAGTAACCTGGGTGCACAGAGCTAGAGAACATTTCACAAGGAGGTAACTTGAAGCACTGGCACTCTTCCTCTGAGCCAGCCCCCATTTGTAAGGGGAGAACACGCAGGATTGGCTGGAAACAGATTCGGAGCTTCATTGGTAATACTCTGGTCTCCAACATGGCTGCCCCCAGCACAGGAGACATACTTAGCTGTTAGCACAGCTTTAGCCTGCTTCTGTCTCTGACACACTATATTGTGTCGCCACTAGAGGACCTTACCGCAGTGATCCCCGGCGCAGCGCCCAGCTCTCCAGACCCTCAGCTCTTGACAGCCGCACATCCGTCCAGGACGACCCGCAGCCAGCAGCTCCCTGCCGCCACAGCTGCGCCAACCAGTGGGACGGTAACCCGCCGAAGGTAAGGCTCCGGAGCCTGACAGTACCCCCCCTTTTTAGGGTGGGCTCTGAACACCCTTGTGCTTTCATCGGATTCTTGGTATGAAAAGCCCGGACTAATCTTGGAGTGTGGACATCCTCTTCAGAAACGCAGGACCTTTTCTCCGGTCCATATCCCTTCCAATCAATAAGAAATTGGAGACGACCATATCTTTTACGACAGTTAAGGATCCTATGAACTTCAAATTCTTCTCCCTGAGCAGCTTGCACCTTGGGAGGTCTAGAGAGCACAGCCTGAAAACGGTTAAGTATGAGAGGCTTCAGTAAGGAGATGTGAAATGCATTTGGGATCTTCAAGTATGGAGGCAACGTCACTTTGTATGCTACTGGATTCAATACTTTTTCAACTGGGGTCAAATTTCTTGGAAGGGACCTTGAGTCTTAAGTTTCGAGTAGAAATCCATACTTGATCACCCACTTTGAGACTAGGGACAGCCTTCCATTTCCGATCTGCAAAAAAATTGTATTTATTGAATGTTTTAAGCAGAGCCTCATGAACTTGTTTCCACATCTTAGTGAATTGCTGAAGGGCTAACTCTGCGGCAGGTACTTCGAGAGCTGGAAGAGATTGGAAAGCAGGAACACGTGGATGAAGTCCATAATTCACATTAAAGGGTGTGGAATGGATAGCGGAATGGTAGAGATTATTGTGAGCAAATTCAGAAAATGGAAGATAGTCCAGCCACTCGTCCAGAGAAGAAGACATGAAGAGTCGTAGGAAAGTCTCTAAGCCTTGGTTCACTCTCTCAGTCTGGAAAAGCAAATATAGTACCACAGTGTGCTCTAAATTAGCAGCTCAATAGTGTGCAGTCACTCAGAGGTAACTCTCAAAAATACCTCCACCCAATAAGGTTCAAGTAGTAATACAAAAAGATGGTGACCATACATACAAGCGCATTAGTTCAATGGTAGAATCATGGACCGACTGCAATCAAAAGGTCCTTTCACAGGTGATTCCCAATCAGATTTTTCCAACAGGAAAAAGAAAATAAAGTGCATATAGTGACGTACAATTTAAAACATTTAATGGAAAATCATAGTGACACATAAAAGTAAAAAGAGACACCGCAGCATGTGAATATCCACTGAGAGAATCCAACAAAGTGCATTTACCAGAGATAGCAGAACTGTGTTACGGCAGTTCCAAATGCATGGGGTTTATATTTCCACGGCAACCGCAGCTGCTACCTCTCCATCTGTCTGGTCTCCCGCACTGGATCTCCCTGTCCTTCTGATCAAATGAAGCCATAAGACAGTTCTCCAACCCCTGGTAATTGTATCTCAGTGGATATTCACATGCTGCTGTGTCTCTTTTTATTTTTATGTGTCGTGATTTTACATTAAATCTTTTTAATTGTACATCACTATATGCACTTTATTTTCCTTTTCCTGTTGGAAAGATCTGATTGGGAATCGCTTGTGAAAGGACCTTTTGGCTGCAGTCGGTCCATGATTCTACCATTGAACTAATGCGCTTGTATGTATGGTCACCATCTTTTTGTATTACCACTCTCTCATTCTGGCCATCCATTTGGGGATGGTATGCAGAGGAGAAACTTAATTCCATTCCAAGAGCTGAACTCAGTGCTCTCCAGAATTTAGCCACAAACTGAGGCCCTCGATCGGAAACTCTCTCTTGTGGAAGTCCATGTAACCGGAAGATGTCTTATATGAACAATTTTGATAGCTGTGGAGCGGTTGGAAGACCTGTGAGTGGGACAAAGTGCACCATTTGGGGAAATCGGTCCACAGTGACCTAAATGGTGTTTCGTCCTCTGGAGACAGGTAGGTCAGTTATAACATCTATGGAGATGTGTGTCCAGGGTTTTTGTGGAACCGATAGCGGATGAAGAAGCCCCGATAGTGATCCTCTTGGACTTTTATGTTGGGCACACTTTGGGCAGGCAGCTATGAAATCCAAAATATCCATCTTCAGATGAGGCCACCAGTAGGAATGTTGGATGAACTTAAGAGTCTTGAGGCTACCTGCGTGTCCCATACACGGTGAGGTATGAGCCCACGTGAGCAGTCTTTTTTAGAGTTCTGGTGCAACAAAGGTTTTTCCCGGTGGAGGAAGCAGAGTAGTACGAGTTGCAGCAAAGGAGGCAGGATCTAAGATGAATTGTCTGTCCAGAAGATCTGTTGACTCATCTGAACTCAATGAACGAGAAAGCGCATCTGCTTTCCGATTAAGAGACCCTGGACGATAACTGAGCTTGAAAGAAAAATGGGAGAACAGTGCCCACCTGGCCTGCCGTGGGTTTAAACATCGGGCGGTCTGATGATATAAAAGATTTTTGTGATCTGTGGTTACTGAGATTGGGTGCTGAGCTCCTTCCAGCAAGTACCTCCACTCTTCAAAAGTAAGTTTTATGGCAAGTAATTCTTGTTATCCAATGGCGTAGTTTTGTTCTGCCGGAGAGAATCTTCGGGAAAAATAAGCACAAGGATGAGCTTTCTGATCCTCAAAGTACTGGGATAAGACGGCCCCCACTCCTACTGTAGAAGCATCCATCTCCACCTGAAAAGGACGACTGAGATCAGGTTGCCGAAGGATAGGAGCAGACATGAAGGCCTCTTTTAGAAACAAAAAGGCTTTTAGTGCCTCAGGTGGCCAAGCTGCAGAATTAGACTCTTTTCTTGTTAGTGCTGTAATCGGGGCAATGATGGAGGAATAATCTTTAATAAACTTCCTATAGAAATTGGCGAAGCCGAAAAAACGCTGGATTCCCTTGAAAGTGGTAGAAAGGGTCCAATTTCTGATTGCTTGGACTTTGGCAGGATCCATCTGTAATTCCCTCCCGGAAATGATGTAAACTAAAAAAGGGATGGAGGGAATCTCAAATGTGCACTTCTCCAGTTTATAAAAGAGTCGATTTTCCCTTAGACGTCTCAAGACTTCTCTGACCTGTTCCCGATGGACTTTCAGATCTTTGGAAAATATTAGAATATCATCCAGATACACAACCAGGCACTTATAGAGGAGATCTCGGAATAATTTGTTGACATAATTCTGGAAGACTGCTGGAGCATTGCATAAGCCAAAGGGCATCACCAGATATTCGTAATCCCCATTGCGAGTATTGAACGTAGTCTTCCACTCGACTCCTGTGCGAATGCGTATAAGGTTATAAGCTCACCGCAGGTCCAATTTGGTGAAAATGGTAGCCCCCTTTACTCAGTCAAATAGTTCGGGACTCAAGGCCAAGGGGTATCTGTTCTTAACTGTAATTTCGTTGAGGCCCCGGTAGTCGATGCAATGCCGTAGGCCCCCGTCCTTCTTCTTAACAAAAAAAACCCTGCCCCAGCTGGAGAAGAGGAAGGGCGAAGGAACCCTTTGGCTAAATTCTCCTGTACTCAGACATTGCTTGGGTTTTTCGGGAGAGATAAAAGGTACGTTCGGCCTCTGGGAGGTGTTTTACCAAGCAGTAAGTCGATAGGGCAGTCCCAACTTCGGTGGGGAGGTAAGGTATCCGCCCTTTGCTTACTGAAGACGTCCAGAAAGGGCTGATAGGCATCTCGGAGATCAGTGGAGTGTAGGGTAAAGAGTGGCTTGACGGTGGATAAACAGCTTTGAGAACACATCCATAGTTTGCCAATCCAAGCGGAGATTGTGCTCCTGCAACCACGGGAATCCTAGGATTAGTTTTTGAGAGGCTTTGGGAATTACCAGGAAAGAGAGAACTTCAGAATGGGGAATACCAACTTTCATCTTCAGAGGAACTGTACGGTGGGTGATGATCCCTTCAGGGATATAACTTCCGTAAACTGCGGTGATAGAGATAGCTCGCTCCAAACGAGTGGTTGGTATTTCAGACTGTCGGACTAAGGCGGAAGTAATGAAACTTTCTGCAGCTCCAGAATCCAAAAGTGCTGTAACATGAGGGAAGCTCCAGACATACAGCCAACAGTGATTCCTTCCTGGTAAATTGGTTGGGGAAAGCTCCTAGCTTAACCTCTCCTGCGTAAGCTAGGAACGGGAGTTTCCCGGTCGTTAATTACAAGACTTAACAAAGTGGTCGGCCGCCCCACAGTACATGCAGAGGTTGCCTTGTCTGCGTCTTTGACGTTCCTCATTGGTGAGACGAGAGCAGTTGACCTGCATGGGTTCTTCAGTAGACGGTGAGGATGTTCTAGGAGTGGGACAGGCCTGAGGTTTGGGTCGCTTGAACCTTGTTCTCTCAAGAGAGCGCTCCTTGTATCTTAGATCAATCTTGTTACATAAAGAAATATGTTTATCGAGCTTAACTGGCACATCCTGAGTGACCAGGTCATCTTTAATTTTGTCGGAGAGACTGTTTCAAAAGGCAGCAATGAGAGCCTTTTCATTCCATCCCACTTCGGAAGACAGAGTACGGAATTGGATCACATATTGTGCGACGGAATGGGTTCCCTGACGCAGACGCAGAATCTCCAAAGAGGCAGAGGTGGTCCAACCTGGCTCATCATAGATTTTACGAAAAGTTGCCATGAATTCCGGGTAACTCGAGAGTATGGGATCAGTTCTCTCCCATAAGGGTGAAGCCCAATCCAGAGCTGGTACGGCCAGAAGTGAAATGATGTATGGGATTTTGGTCCGATCAGATGGTGTCAGGTCCGGGTGTTTTTGTGAATCCGTTAACCCTGGACCAACCACAGGTGTAGGTGCTGGGGTATGAAGAAAGCAGGGAGGACGAAGAAAGTTCCGTTTCATATATTTATTGAAAATAACAATTCAGTAAAATTTTAAATGGCAAGTTATTAATCACCATAATGTACTGACGTATTGCATGAATAATAGAAATAATATGCAGGATAAATCTTATAGATAAATAAAAGAAATGTTCATGGAACTGCGTTTAAAACAGGCTGGAGAATAAATGTTGAATTCTCCAAATATAAACAAGCTTTGATGCTGAACTGTAGAATGTGTTTAACTGGGTAATTCAGACATGAAGAAATAACTGTAAGGATTTGCAATGGAGTTTTGAGAGGTAACTGAGAGACTGTGAAGAATTATCCTTGTAATGGTAGCATAGAAAGTAAAAGTATTAAATTGGGTTACTTGCGAGTTCCGGAGATCACTGTGAACTGTAGCAGGTGATATAGGTGATGAACGGGTTAAATGCAGAGCAGAACAAACGAACAGCTGAAGTTAGTGGAATCCTCCAAACTTGTATGGTTGAGAACAGGCAGACAGGGTAACCTTATGCAAGACTCTGGGAATCCAATTGTTACAAGCAGGTGCACGATTAACTGACAGCACAGCGGGGAGCCGGTGGATCTTTTAACAGTGAAGGCTGCAGACGGAGGCGATATCTGGACCACGGGAATCACACAGGAATGCACGGAGAGAGCTCAGAGCTAGGGCATAGCGTTGATACCACAAAGCACTGGCCCAGAGTAACGTAATCCCAGCCTACTTAAAGGCAGCACAAGCACGGGATTGGGTCACACCTGCCCACAGGTGATTTCACAAGTGCTCTGTATTACTTATTTGGTCTCCAACATGGCCACCTCCTAAACAGCAGACACACCGCAGTGCCTTAGGCCATTTGGTCCCTGCACTCCCCGTTCCCAGACTCTGCATCACCTGTGCCACTGATCACGCCGCGTCCCCACACGGCCGCACAGCACCGCAAGCAACCGCACCTGCAGCGGATGAACCCCAGAACCCGCAGAGACGAGAGACCGGTTCGTGACAGTACCCCCCCCCCTTTTAAGGGTGATCTCCGGACACCTTTGATCTTTATCAGGATTTTTTGGAAAAAATTCTGTACCAGTCTTGGAGCATGAACATCTTCAGCGAAAACCCAGGATCTTTCCTCTGGACCGTAATCCTTCCAGTCGACCAAAAACTGTAAACGTCCATATCGGTGACGTGAGTCCACAATCTCCTTAACTTCAAATTCCTCATCCTGCAAAGAGTGAATTTTAGGAGGTTTGGACTGGGTAGTACGGAACTTATTGAGAATCAAAGGCTTCAATAAAGATGTATGAAAGGCGTTAGGAATTCTCAAAGACGGTGGCAACTTGACTTTGTATGACACAGGATTGAGTACCTTTACAATGGGAAATGGACCAATAAACTTGGGAGCAAATTTCTTAGAAGGAACTTTGAACCTGAGATTGCGAGTAGAAATCCAAAGTTGGTCTCCCACCTTGTAATTCGGTACAGCTTTACGTTTTCTATCTGCAAAAGATTTATAACGAGCGGAAGTTTTGACCAATGACTTCAGATTCTAGATAGACGTTGAAGCTCTTGATCTGCTGCTGGAACCTCTAGGGCTGGCAACGGATGGAACTCTGGCACTCGAGGATGGAAACCGAAGTTAATATAAAATGGTGTAGACCTGAAGACGAATGAAAGAGATTTTTATGAGCAAATTCTGCCAATGGAAGGTAGTCAACCCAGTCATCCTGTGAGGATGATATATATAGCCGGAGAAATGTTTCAAGGTCTTGGTTTACTCTCTCAGTTTGTCCATCTGTCTGAGGATGATATGCAGAAGAAAAATTCAACTTGACATTTAGAGATGAACAAAGCGACCTCCAAAACTTGGCCACAAACTGTGTTCCCCGATCAGAGATGATTTCTCGAGGAAGGCCATGCAACTTGAAGATTTCAGAAATTAACAATCTGGCTAGTAAAGGGGCTGATGGTAATCTAGTTAATGGGATGAAATGCGCCATTTTCGAAAATCGATCCACTACCACCCAAATGGTATTTCGCCCTTTTGATGGAGGTAGATCGGTCACGAAATCCATTGAGATATGAGTCCATGTGTTAGGGTCTCCTGCCCTGTGCTGCCACGTCGTCATGGCAACCGGGAGACACCTGAGCGCAGCTGATACTCCGGTTTGGGTCTTTTGCTGTGCAGTGGTTACAGGCTCTGTGCACGGCAGGGGATCCGGTGCTGGTTTTTGTGTTCACAGTCTGTGAGGTCTGAGTTGGGCGTGGACAGCACCTGCTTTATAAACCCTCTTCTCAGGTTAAGCAGATGCTGCTGAATGTTTGTTGGTTAGTCAGTTCCTGAAAGTTAGCCAGTACTGTGTAGCTTTGTATTTGTTGTTGCTTACTGCAAATAGGCCTGGGGATTTGGTACTACACTCTGCCAATCCAGACCTAGCAGTAAGACTGGAGTCAGTCGTTTAACTTGCTGGGGTTCTTTTGCTACTCTGTGAACTTAGCAAGTTTGCGGCTGTATTCTCAGACTTGCCTGCCAAAATCCTTTCACACTGTGCAATGTGTTCAGGTGTCAGTTTAGTGGCAGTAAGCTGAACCTGTGCACTGCAAGTGAGGATTAGGATTGTGGAGACTCTCCTTGTGTCTATTATTCCATCTCTGACCAAGGAGTTTACTGCCACACCCGTTGGTAACCCTTTAGGGTTTTGCTGTTGCCCTTAGCAACAGCATTCCGGGTTCTCTACGTATTAAAACACAACATCTTGCTTTTTCCATCTGAGCATTCCTAATACTAGGGAGACACACAGTTTCTTAGCCTCTGGGCTTCTCTGTTCACTTTGTGTTTATTTTGTTACCCTATCACCTTCTGTGTACGTAATGTCATATTCCCCAGTCTGTCTGTGAGTTCATTTGTTTTGCATCCCTCTCCGTTCAGACACCAGTACATTCCTGCAGGCACTGGTGTGCATAACAGTTCAGACACCAGTACATTCCTGCAGGCACTGGTGTGCATAACATATTCAGCAGCCTAATACTCCTGTTGAAATTTTGTGGGAATATGGAGCATACCCCTCAAAATACGTTGCAACAGGTGGTCGATCAGGTGCAGGTCCTGACTCGACAATTTAATGATTTGTCCATTAAAATGCACACCTCCCAGGCCGCTGGCTGAGCTCCCGCAGCAGCAGCACCTTCAGGGGTTAAGGAGCCGAAAGTAAATCTTCCGGATCATTTTTCTGGAGATCGCTCGCAGTTCTTTTGGTTCAAGGAGAGCTGCAAGCTATATTTCCAGCTTAGGCCTCAGTCTTCTGGGTCGGAGATTCAGCGGGTGGGCATAGTGATTTCCTTGCTACAAGGAGACCCACAAGTCTGGGCATATGGGTTGCAGCCTGACTGTCCGTCGCTTAAAAGTGTTGATGCTTTTTTTACGGCACTGGGCATGTTGTATGATGACCGTGACAAGACGGCCTTAGCCGAGGCTCAGATTTCGATCCTTAAGCAAGGGCGAAGGCCAGTTGAGGTTTACTGTACGGAGTTTCGGAGGTTGGCCCATGATACCCAGTGGAATGACCCAGCCCTGAGACACCAGTACCGAAGAGGTCTTTCTAACCAGATAAAAGACCAACTGGTACAATATCCCTTGCCTGATAGCTTGGATCAGCTCATGCAGTTATCCATCCGGGTGGATAGACGGCTGAGAGAGCGTAGGCTTGAAAGGGAGACCGAGGTTTCCTTCTTTCCCAAGGGAACCTCAGACTCTGAGGAATTTTCCGAGGGGCCTATGCAGATTGGGGCTACCTGCCTCTCCTAGCGTGAGAAGACGTGGAGGAGACAGCAGGGGTTGTGTTTGTACTGTGGGAATAAGGGTCATGTGGTAGTATCATGCCCAGAAAAGCCAGAAAACTTCAGGGCCTGAGGGTGATGGGAAATATCCTGTCAGGCCAGAAGTCAGAATTTCCCAATAAGACTTTTATCATTCCGGTGACCTTGAAGATCCTTGATCAAACTGTCAAGACTGAGGCCTTTGTGGACAGTGGGGCCGACGGGGTTTTTATGGACCGCCAATTCGCCCTGAAACACTCTGTTCCCTCAGTACCCTTGGCATCGGAAATTGAGATTTATGGGTTAAACGGGGAACCATTATCCCAGGGTAAAATTACCTCTTGCACTAGCCAGATTTCTTTGTTTATTGGAGCCACACACTCTGAAAAATTGTCCTTTTATGTGACTGTCTGTACTTTTGCCCCATTGGTGTTGGGGTTACCCTGGTTAAGGGCCCACAATCCTCAATTTGACTGGGTCTCTGGGGAGATTCTTAGTTGGGGTACTGATTGTTTCAGGAGTTGCTTGAGCCTTCCAGTCAGGCTCTCGCAGCTAAGTTTGCCAGGATTGCCAGGGTGTTATGCAGATTTTGCGGACGTGTTCTCCAAAAAAGTTGCAGAGGTACTACCTCCCCATCGCCCGTATGACTGTGCCATTGATTTGTTGCCAAATGCTAAGCTTCCCAAGAGCAGGTTGTACTCCTTGTCACGCCCTGAGACTCAGGCTATGGCAGAGTACATTCAGGAGAACTTGGCTAAGGGATTTATCAGACCTTCACAGTCTCCAGTTGGGTCGGGGTTCTTCTTCGTGGGTAAAAAGGACGGTTCGTTGCAACCCTGCATCGACTTCAGGGAATTGAACCGTATCACGATTAAAAACTCATACCCACTGCCTCTCATTTCGGTCTTGTTTGACCAGCTTCGTACTGCCACCATTTTTTCTAAGATTGACCTACGCGGTGCGTACAATCTAATCCGAATAAGAGAGGGGGATGAATGGAAGACTGCCTTTAATACCCACTCAGGGCATTATGAATATTTGGTGATGCCTTTTGGGCTCTGTAATGCCCCGGCAGTCTTCCAGGATTTCATGAACGATGTGCTCAGGGAATATTTGGATAGATTCTTAGTTGTATACTTAGATGGCATCCTAATCTTCTCCCATTCCCTGGAGGAACATCGGAAGCATGTACGCTTAGTCCTCCAGAAACTCAGAGACCACCGGCTTGGGGCGAAGCTGGAGAAGTGCGAATTTGAAGTTCAGCAAATCGCATTTCTAGGATATATTATCTCCCCAGAAGGTTTCCAAATGAAGGGTTCCAAGGTACAGGCAGTCCTGGATTGGGTGCAGCCCACTAGTTTGAAGGCGCTTCAGCGTTTCCTGGGCTTTGCGAATTTTTATAGACGATTTATCGCTGGATTTTCGTCTATAGTGGCGCCCTTGGTGGCGCTCACTAAGAAAGGGGCGGATGTTGCTCACTGGTCTTGTGAGGCCAAAGCGGCTTTTGCCCGTCTCAAAAGGGCATTTGTCTCGGCCAAGGTGCTGCGACACCCAGATCCAGAGCGTCCTTTTGTGGTGGAGGTGGATGCCTCTGAGATGGGTATTGGGGCAGTGCTCTCTCAGATGGGAGTATCTGATAATCGCCTTCATCCCTGTGCTTACTTTTCCCGCAAATTTTCGCCTGCCGAGATGAATTATGACGTGGGTAACCGGGAATTGTTGGCTATTAAGGATGCACTCGAGGAGTGGAGACACTGGCTTGAGGGGGCTAAGTTAGTGGTCTCAATTCTCACCGACCATAAGAATTTGGCATATTTAGAGTCAGCGAAGCGTCTCAATGCCAGGCAGGCACGATGGGCTTTGTTTTTTGCTCGCTTTAATTTTTTGATAACATATCGCCCTGGGTCAAAAAACATCATGGCTGATGCGCTCTCGCAGAGTTTTGCTCCAATCCAGGAGACCACTGAGGAGCCGTTGCCCATTGTTTCCCCATCATGTATTAAAGTGGGCATTACCTAGGACCTCTTGTCATTAGTCCTTAGAGCACAGGAGCAGGCTCCTACAGACCTTCCGGTAGGTCTTTTGTTTGTGCCTCCTAGGTTAAGACAGCGAGTGTTCCTGGAATTCCATGCCAAGAAGTCGGCAGGTCACCCGGGTATTGCCAGAATTCGGGAGTTGCTATCTAGGGCGGTGTGGTGGCCCTCGGTGGCTAAGGATGTGGATCAGTGGGTTCGGGCATGTGACATCTGTGCCAGAAATAAGACTCCTAGAGAGGTTCCTGTTGGCCCATTACATCCACTCTCTATTCCATCTAAGCCATGGACCCACATTTCAATGGATTTTGTGGTGGACTTGCCCAAATCCTCGGGGATGACAGCCATCTGGGTTGTCGTTGACAGGTTTTCGAAGATGGCGCACTTCGTTCCACTGGTTGGGCTGCCATCGGCCAGACGCCTGTCTGAATTATTTATGCTGCATGTTGTGCGTCTCCACGGGTTGCCACTTTATGTGGTCTCTGACCGCGGATCCCAGTTTGTGGCCAAATTCTGGAGGGCATTTTGTTCCGATCTCCAGATTTCTGTCAGCTTGTCGTCAGGCTACCATCCGCGTTCTAATGGGCAGACTGAAAGGGTGAACCAGTCCTTGGAGCAGTTCCTCAGGTGTTATGTCTCCAAGTGTCAGACTGACTGGGTTGCTCATATGTCCATGGCGGAGTTTGCCTATAACAACGCGGCTCACTCTGCTACAGGGATCTCTCCCTTCCTTTGTGTGTATGGGCATCATCCTAAGGCCAATTCTTTTGACCCCCTGGACTCCACGTCTGGTGGTTCCTCTGTGGTTTCGGTCCTTAGAGGTATTTGGAGGAAAGTGAAGAAAGCCCTTGTGTCTGTGTCATTAGTGACCAAAAGGGTTTTTGATAAGCGGAAAAGACCCTGCAGCTTCAAATTAGGAGACTTCGTCTGGTTGTCTACCAAGAATTTGAAGTTGAGACAGCCATCTCATAAGTTAGGCCCCCAGTTCATCGGCCCTTATAAGATCACCAGGGTTATCAATCCGGTGGCATTTCAGTTAGATCTGCCCCGTTCTTTGGGTATCAATAAAACATTTCATTGTTCCCTTTTAAAACGGGCGATTAGTAATCCTTCTTCCAGTGGAAGACCTTCCCCTCTTCTGATACGTGGCCAGAGGGAGTTTGTTGTTGAAAGGATTCTTGACTCCAAGATGGTTCGGGGTCGGCTGTCATTTTTGGTGCACTGGAAGGGGTATGGCCCGGAGGAGCGGTCGTGGGTGCGCAGTTGTGATCTTCATGCCCCCAGACTGATACGCTCTTTCTTCTCGCAGTTCCCCGATAAACCCGGTGGTAGGGGTTCTTTGACCCCTCGTCAGAGGGGGGGTACTGTTAGGGTCTCCTGCCCTGTGCTGCCACGTCGTCATGGCAACCAGGAGACAAGTGCTAGCGGAGTAACCTGAGCACAGCTGATACTCCGGTTCGGGTCTTTTGCTGTGCAGTGGTTACAGACTTTGTGCACGGCAGGGGATCCGGTGCTGTTTTTTGTGCTCACAGTCTGTGAAGTCTGAGTGGGGCGTGGACAGCACCTGCTTTATAAACCCTCTTCTCAGGTTAAGCAGATGCTGCTGAATCTTTGTTGGTTAGTCAGTTCCTGAAAGTTAGCCAGTACTGTGTAGCTTTGTATTTGTTGTTGCTTACTGCAAATAGGCCTGGGGATTTGGTACTACACTCTGCCAATCCAGACCTAGCAGTAAGACTGGAGTCAGTCGTTTAACTTGCTGGGGTTCTTTTGCTACTCTGTGAACTTAGCAAGTTTGCAGCTGTATTCTCAGACTTGCCTGCCAAAATCCTTTTTCACTGTGCAATGTGTTCAGATGTCAGTTTAGTGGCAGTAAGCTGAACCTGTGCACTGCAAGTGAGGATTAGGATTGTGGAGACTCTCCTTGTGTCTATTATTCCATCTTTGACCAAGTAGTTTACTGCCACACCCGTTGGTAACCCTTTAGGGTTTTGCTGTTGCCCTTAGCAACAGCATTCCGGGTTCTCTACGTATTAAAACACAACATCTTGCTTTTTCCATCTGAGCATTCCTAATACTAGGGAGACACCCAGTTTCTTAGCCTCTGGGCTTCTCTGTTCACTTTGTGTTTATTTTGTTACCCTATCACCTTCTGTGTACGTAATGTCATATTCCCCAGTCTGTCTGTGAGTTCATTTGTTTTGCATCCCTCTCCGTTCAGACACCAGTACATTCCTGCAGGCACTGGTGTGCATAACAGTTCAGACACTAGTACATTCCTGCAGGCACTGGTGTGCATAACACCATGGTTGTTTGGGTATAGATAATGGATGTAATAAACCTGGTGGAGAACCTCTTGGACTCTTATGTTGGGCACATTTAGGACATGCTGCTATAAACTCTTGAACATCGGCTTTAAGACGTGGCCACCAACAAGACTGTTGAATACATTTGAGAGTCTTTAGAACCCCAGGATGACCCATGAAGGAAGAAGAGTGAGCCCAGGTAAGCAGTCGTTTTCAAAGATTTGTAGCGACAAAGGTTTTGCCAGGCGGAGGAACTGGAGAGGTTCGAGTCATTAAAAAGGACGTAGGATTCACGATGGCTTGATTCGTGGTAGCATCATTTAATTCAGAGGAAGCAAAGGACCGAGAAAGGGCATCTGCCTTCTTGTTCTGAGACCCTGGACGGTAGGTGAGCTTGAAATTAAATCGTGTGAAGAAAAGCGCCCATCGAGCTTGTTGTGGATTCAGGCACTGAGCTGACTGCAGATATAGAAGATTCTTATGATCAGTATATACTGTAATGCGATGTTGTGCTCCTTCTAGAAGATATCTCCACTCCTCAAATGCCAACTTGATGGCAAGTAATTCTTGCTCCCCGATTACATAATTACGTTCAGCCGGTAGGAACTTACGGGAGAAATATCCGCAGGGATGGATTTTCTTATCTTCAAAGACTTGTGACAACACAGCTCCTACTGCTTCTGTAGATGCATCCACCTCTAGTAGAAAGGGACGGTTCAAATTTAGCTGTCGAAGAATGGGGGCTGACACAAAGGCTTGCTTTAAATCAGAGAAGGCTTTGGTTGCTTCAGAAGACCAGTTCATAGGATTTGCTCCCTTGCGAGTTAAGGCTGTGATGGGAGCAGCTAACGTAGAGTAATTCTTAATTAATCTCCTATAGAAATTAGCAAAGCCAAGAAATCGCTGAATCCCCTTGAGAGTTGTAGCAGTGGACCAATCTCGGATAGCTTTTACCTTACCAGGATCCATACATAGCTCTGATCCAGAAATGATGTAACCAAGGAACGGTATGGAAGATACTTCAAAAGTGCACTTCTCCAACTTACAATAAAGTTGATTTTTCCTCAGACGTGTCAGTACCTCTTTAACTTGGTGACGGTGAGACTTTAGATCTTTAGAGAATATTAAGATATCATCCAGGTACACTACTAGACACTTGTAGAGAAGATCACGAAAAAGTTCATTCACGTAGCTTTGGAAAACTGCAGGCGCATTACAAAGACCAAAAGGCATTACAAGGTATTCGTAATGCCCATCCCGGGTATTAAAAGCAGTCTTCCACTCGTCCCCTGCCCGGATGCGGATTAAATTGTAGGCCCCTCGAAGATCTAATTTTGTAAACACAGTAGCTCCCTTTACCCGGTCAAATAATTCTGGAATTAATGGTAATGGGTACTTGTTTTTCACAGTGATCTCATTGAGTCCACGGTAATCTATGCATGGTCGTAACCCACCATCCTTCTTCTTAACGAAGAAGAATCCGGCTCCTGCAGGTGAAGAAGATGGTCTGATAAATCCTTTGATTAAATTTTCTTGTATATAATCAGACATAGCTTGAGTCTCTGGGATGGATAGCGGATAAATTCGTCCCCTAGGAAGTGTTTTGCCCAGAACCAAAACGATTGGGCAGTCCCATTCACGATGAGTGGGTAAAGAGTCTGCTGCTTGTTTACTGAAAACATCCGCAAAGGATTGATACACCGAGGGTGTCACAATCCTGACTGTAGGTTTTATATTTGGTGACTTACCCCTGCCATCTGTCCTGGATCCTGTGTCTTTTCACTCACGGAGTTAAACAGCTTGTCAGTTTTCCTGAGTTCTCTGCCTGAGAGGTAATAGGTAATCAGCTCCACCTGTGGTGATCTCCTGTGTGAGGCTGAATTCAGTAATCTAAAAGCAAGCATCCTGTGTTTTGCAGAAGTCCAGGCTTCAGTGTTCTCTTGGCCTGCTAGGCCTCATTCTACATCACAGCCTTGGCTAGAGTAGTCACATGACAGTGACATCACCTAATCCTGCCCACCAATCATCAAGGACCAGGAAGTATAAATCAGGAGGCTGAGCTGGAATCTGGGCCAGTTCCTTGTGTCACATACAGCCTTGTGTGGGTCTTAAGCTGAGCTCCCTAAAGGTAACCTTTGTACCTAAGTTCCTGTGGAAACTCTGTTCCCTTGTTACCGTTTGGTTTACTTGTGTGTTGCCATTTGATTTCACCATTTCCCTGAGTCTCAATGTAAAGGTACAGCTGCAATGTTTCGTCTTAAAGGCTCAGTACCTCCGTGCCTCAGTACCTCCGTGCCTCAGTACATCCGTGCCTCAGCACCTCCGTGCCTCAGCACCTCCGTGCTTCCAGCACCTCCGTGCCTCAGTACCTCTGTGCCTCAGTACCTCCGTGACTCAGCATCTCCGTACCTCCGTGCCTCGGTACCTCCGTGCCTCAGTACCTCCGTGCCTCAGTACCTCCGTGCCTCGGTACCTCCGTGCCTCAGTACCTCCGTGCCTCAGTACATCCGTGCCTCAGCACCTCCGTGCCTCAGCACCTCCGTGCTTCCAGCACCTCCGTGCCTCAGTACCTCTGTGCCTCAGTACCTCTGTGCCTCAGTACCTCTGTGCCTCAGTACCTCCGTGCCTCAGTACCTCCGTGCCTCAGTACCTCCGTGCCTCCACGTACCTCAGTGCCTCCACGTACCTCAGTGCCTCCACGTACCTCAGTGTCCGCAAGCACCTCAGTGTCCGCAAGCACCTCAGTGTCCGCAAGCACCTCAGTGTCTCCAAGCACCCCGTGCCCTTTAGCACAATTATACCTGGTATTCTTCACTGATTCATCAGTGCCTTTCCAGTTCTGTCTTTCAGGAGACCTTCAGCATGCCTCCTGTCTGCCGACCTAATCCTGCATGAGGAGAACCTAGATTCGGCCATCTCTGCTGCGGTTCCTCTTCCCAGTCACCGGAAGAAACCCAGAGTCCACAACAGTCCCAAACCAGGTCAGTGGTAGTATTCATATAATCCTCCAGTCGCCTGCACAGACTTCACTAACACCGGGTTCACAAAACCTTAGTCATGACAGTAGGAACTGGCCACATGGACCCGGCCGAAAGTGTTTGTCTGACGCATGACCTCCTAAGCAATATTGCAGGACGCTTGGAAGGTCTGGAGTCGACTCAGCATCGATTGGCACAGTGTCTGCAGCGGAATTCGTCCTCCAGAGATTCTATGACCTTCTGCTCTAAGACTCCTGACCAACTGCAGATTTTCTACCAGATGTTACTACAGTTACAAGAACTTTTGCCTAGTATTCTCTCTGTGATGCCTGATCTCCTCAGGAATACTACCAACGTTGTTGATCCTGTTTTGTCCCATCCAGTTAATAGAGTCTCTTCCTCTGCGCAAGGGAAAGTTTTTCATCAGAGCTATCCACGGCCCAAGCTCTCTGAAGCTGAACGTCAGCGGCGTAAGGAGCTACATCTCTGTCTTTACTGTGGAAATTCTGGTCATTTTGTTAAAGACTGCATTCTTCGCAAGCCAGGTAATAGTGACAAATCTCAGTATCATAGTGCTCATGACTATAAGTCATCCACAGTATCCGATCCTTCTGCTGCTGACGGGGGTATCAAGAAGGCTACTCTTCTGAGAGAGACTCAAATTTATGACTGGGGTCCGGTGGTTAAAAGACCTTATCCCAAGTTGGGTGTCCAGAGAAGAATGTTCAAGCCATTTACAGTCACAGAGGAGTCCGTGTCCACAGCCCCAGGAGGGGCGTCTTCAGAGCGTCCAGCCCCAGGAGGGGCGTCTTCAGAGCGTCCAGCCCCAGTGAGGGGTTCAGAGCGCCCAGCCCCAGAGAGTCTTCAGAGTGCTGCCCAGCCAGTGAGTCTACAGAGTGCTGCCCAGCCAGTGAGTCTACAGAGTGCTGCCCAGCCAGTGAGTTTACAGAGTGCTGCCCAGCCAGTGAGTTTACAGAGTGCTGCCCAGCCAGTGAGTTTACAGAGTGCTGCCCAGCCAGAGAGTCTACAGAGTGCTGCCCAGCCAGAGATTCTACAGAGTGCTGCCCAGCCAGAGATTCTACAGAGTGCTGCCCAGCCAGAGATTCTACAGAGTGCTGCCCAGCCAGAGATTCTACAGAGTGCTGCCCAGCCAGAGATTCTACAGAGTGCTGCCCAGCCAGAGATTCTACAGAGTGCTGCCCAGCCAGAGATTCTACAGAGTGCTGCCCAGCCAGAGATTCTACAGAGTGCTGCCCAGCCCCGTGAAGAGGGGGCTCTTGCCTCAGCCCAGCCCCGTGAAGAGGGGGCTCTTGCCTCAGCCCAGCCGCGTGAAGAGGGGGCTCTTGCCTCAGCCCAGCCCCGTGAAGAGGGGGCTCTTGCCTCAGCCCAGCCCCGTGGAGTGGGGGCTCTTGCCTCAGCCCAGCCCCGTGGAGTGGGGGCTCTTGCCTCAGCCCAGCCCCGTGGAGTGGGGGCTCTTGCCTCAGCCCAGCCCCGTGAAGTGGGGGCTCTTGCCTCAGCCCAGCCCTGTGAAGAAAGGGCTCAGCCCGTCCCGGTTCCAGCCGGTCCAGCAATACTCCAGGCCCTGCCTGGTCAGTCCGTCCCGGTTCCAGCCGGTCCAGCAATACTCCAGGCCCAGCCCTGTGAAGAAAGGGCTCAGCCCGTCCCGGTTCCAGCCGGTCCAGCAATACTCCAGGCCCTGCCTGGTCAGTCCGTCCCGGTTCCAGCCGGTCCATCAATACTCCAGGCTCCGCCTGGTCAGTCCGTCCCGGTTCCAGCCGGTCCAGCAATACTCCAGGCCCAGCTTGGCCAGTCCGTTCCGGTTCCAGCCGGTCCATCAATACTCCAGGCTCCGCCTGGTCAGTCCGTCCCGGTTCCAGCCGGTCCAGCAATACTCCAGGACCAGCCTGGTCCGTCTCCTTTGGCTCCAGCCAATTCAAGTATCCTCGGATCCAATCCAGTCCTACTCGTCCAGCCAAAGCTTTCTTCAGTTTCATCCTCTAAGCTTTCGTCTGATGGTTTTCCACCTATTTACTTTGATGGAGATTTATTGCAATATGCCGCTCTGGTTGAACAATTTCTCTCTCGGATGGAGTCTGATCCTTCAGGTGCAGTAACTCTTTCCAACGTTACTCGATATCTGTTCCTGGCATTCAGAGGAAGAGCTTTGGAGTGGGCCAACATGCTCTTTGAGAGTAATGATCCTGTGTTCCATGACTTACAGACTTTCAGTAACGCTGTAGTTAAAGAATTTAGTCCTAAACCTTTGGAATCTACATCAACGAAGGTCCTAAATTCTTCTGTATGAATTTCTCAAGTTCCTCTAAGATTCAAGATGGGTGTCCGGAGTCCACCCTTGAAGAGGGGGATACTGTCACAATCCTGACTGTAGGTTTTATATTTGGTGACTTACCCCTGCCATCTGTCCTGGATCCTGTGTCTTTTCACTCACGGAGTTAAACAGCTTGTCAGTTTTCCTGAGTTCTCTGCCTGAGAGGTAATAGGTAATCAGCTCCACCTGTGGTGATCTCCTGTGTGAGGCTGAATTCAGTAATCTAAAAGCAAGCATCCTGTGTTTTGCAGAAGTCCAGGCTTCAGTGTTCTCTTGGCCTGCTAGGCCTCATTCTACATCACAGCCTTGGCTAGAGTAGTCACATGACAGTGACATCACCTAATCCTGCCCACCAATCATCAAGGACCAGGAAGTATAAATCAGGAGGCTGAGCTGGAATCTGGGCCAGTTCCTTGTGTCACATACAGCCTTGTGTGGGTCTTAAGCTGAGCTCCCTAAAGGTAACCTTTGTACCTAAGTTCCTGTGGAAACTCTGTTCCCTTGTTACCGTTTGGTTTACTTGTGTGTTGCCATTTGATTTCACCATTTCCCTGAGTCTCAATGTAAAGGTACAGCTGCAATGTTTCGTCTTAAAGGCTCAGTACCTCCGTGCCTCAGTACCTCCGTGCCTCGGTACCTCCGTGCCTCAGTACCTCCGTGCCTCAGTACATCCGTGCCTCAGCACCTCCGTGCCTCAGCACCTCCGTGCTTCCAGCACCTCCGTGCCTCAGTACCTCTGTGCCTCAGTACCTCCGTGACTCAGCATCTCCGTACCTCCGTGCCTCGGTACATCCGTGCCTCAGTACCTCCGTGCCTCAGTACCTCCGTGCCTCAGTACCTCCGTGCCTCAGTACATCCGTGCCTCAGCACCTCCGTGCCTCAGCACCTCCGTGCTTCCAGCACCTCTGTGCCTCAGTACCTCTGTGCCTCAGTACCTCTGTGCCTCAGTATCTCTGTGCCTCAGTACCTCCGTGCCTCAGTACCTCCGTGCCTCAGTACCTCCGTGCCTCAGTACCTCCGTGCCTCCACGTACCTCAGTGCCTCCACGTACCTCAGTGCCTCCACGTACCTCAGTGTCCGCAAGCACCTCAGTGTCCGCAAGCACCTCAGTGTCCGCAAGCACCTCAGTGTCTCCAAGCACCCCGTGCCCTTTAGCACAATTATACCTGGTATTCTTCACTGATTCATCAGTGCCTTTCCAGTTCTGTCTTTCAGGAGACCTTCAGCATGCCTCCTGTCTGCCGACCTAATCCTGCATGAGGAGAACCTAGATTCGTCCATCTCTGCTGCGGTTCCTCTTCCCAGTCACCGGAAGAAACCCAGAGTCCACAACAGTCCCAAACCAGGTCAGTGGTAGTATTCATATAATCCTCCAGTCGCCTGCACAGACTTCACTAACACCGGGTTCACAAAACCTTAGTCATGACAGAGGGTAGGTCAGGAAGGCTAACTGACCGGAGAGGTACAATTAAAGCTAAACAGTCTTTGGTACAGGATTTACCCCACGAAAGGACTTCCATGGTTTGCCAATTAAATTGTGGATTATGTTTCTGTAGCCAAGGTAAACCAAGTATCACATCATGAGAGGCTTTGGGAATCTCGTAGAAGGAGATGTATTCGGAATGGAGCACACCGACTTTCATCTTGAGACATACGGTTCGATGAGTAATTATACCATCTGGAATTCGACTTCCATCTACTGCTGTAACAGCAACTGCTGCTTCCAGAGGCATGGTTTGAACTTTAGACCGTAAGACAAAGGCTGAAGAGATGAAGTTCTCGGCTGCCCCGGAATCTAGGAGGGCTGAAACTTTCACTGTAGAACTTGGAACCTCTAATTGAATGGACAAGGTCGGCTCTTTCCCAGAACGTGATTCTAAAGTAACTCCTAGCTTAACCTCCCTTGAATAAGCTAGGAGCGAGAGTTTCCCGGACGGAGTTTGCAGGATTTAACTAAATGTTTGGAGGACCCGCAGTACATGCAGAGGTTACCCTGTTGACGACGAAGTCGTTCCTCCTCTGTGAGGCGAGAGCGCCCAATCTGCATAGGTTCTTCTGTCATTACCGGAGACTGTGATGGAGAATCTTGTCGAGGCCTAGGATGATAGCGTGGACTAGATCGCTCTGCCCTGGATTTCTCTAAACATCGCTCTCTGTAGCATAGGTCAAGTTTGTTACAGAGAGAAATCAATTCATCCAGTTTAGTTGGCACATCTCGGATGGTTAAATCATCTTTGATTCTCTCTGAAAGTCCATTCCAAAACGCGGTGATCAGGGCCTCCTCATTCCAGTTTAACTCTGAAGACAACGTGCGAAACTGTATAATATACTGACTGACAGGACGTAAACCTTGACGTAGACGGAGAATCTCCAAAGATGCTGAGGTGGTTCTGCCTGGTTCGTCAAAGATTCTCCGGAAGGATGATACGAACTCCTTGTAATTAGAGAGGATAGGATCTCCCCTTTCCCATAATGGTGATGCCCACTCCAAAGCCTGACCGGAGAGGAGGGCAATAATATATGCAACCTTAGAACGAGCTGATGGGAAACTGGTGGACAACAGTTCGAACTGGATCTCGCATTGGTTCAGGAATCCTCTGCAAAGCTTTGGAGTTCCGTCAAACTTACTCGGAGAGGGTAACTGCAAGCGGGACATAGGCAGCGTCACAGGAGAAGCCGTAGTGGACGCTGAGACAACCGGAGCTGGGATTTGAACTTGAGACGTTTTAATAGCCATATGAAGAATCTCCAAACAGTCTGCCATAGCTTTCATAAACTGCACTATTTGTGTCTGTATAGACTCCTGGTTTTCCAGACGGGAAAGGATATCTGATGTAGCACCGCCCCCTGCGAATTGGTCACTTGACGGATCCATGCGGCCAGTGCTTACTGTCAGGTCAGGGTGTTTTTGTGAATCCGTTAACCCTGGACAAACCACAGGTGTAGGTGCTGGGGTATGAAGAAAGCAGGGAGGACGAAGAAAGTTCTGTTTCATATATTTATTGAAAATAACAATTCAGTAAAATGTTAAATGGCAAGTTATTAATCACCATAATGTACTGACGTATTGCATGAATAATAGAAATAATATGCAGGATAAATCTTATAGATAAATAAAAGAAATGTTCATGGAACTGCGTTTAAAACAGGCTGGAGAATAAATGTTGAATTGTCCAAATATAAACAAGCTTTGATGCTGAACTGTAGAATGTGTTTAACTGGGTAATTCAGACATGAAAAAATAACTAAGGATTTGCAATGAAGTTTTGAGAGGTAACTGAGAGACTGTGAAGAATTATCCTTGTAATGGTAGCATAGAAAGTAAAAGTATTAAATTGGGTTACTTGCGAGTTCCGGAGATCACTGTGAACTGTAGCAGGGGATATAGGTGATGAACGGGTTAAATGCAGAGCAGAACAAACGAACAGCTGAAGTTAGTGGAATCCTCCAAACTTGTATGGTTGAGAACAGGCAGACAGGGTAACCTTATGCAAGACTCTGGGAATCCAATTGTTACCAGCAGGTGCACGATTAACTGACAGCACAGCGGGGAGCCGGTGGATCTTTTAGCAGTGAAGGCTGCAGACGGACCTCTGGGAACGGAGGCGATATCTGGACCACGGGAATCACACAGGAATGCACGGAGAGAGCTCAGAGCTAGGGCATAGCGTTAATACAACAAAACACTTGCCCAGAGTAACGTAATCCCAGCCTACTTAAAGGCAGCACAAGCACGGGATTGGCTCACACCTGCCCACAGGTGATTTCACAAGTGCTCTGTATTGCTTACTTGGTCTCCAACATGGCCACCTCCTAAACAGCAGACACACCGCAGTGCCTTAGGCCATTTGGTCCCCGCACTCCCAGTTCCCAGACTCTGCATCACCTGTGCCACTGATCACGCCACGTCCCCACACGGCCGCACAGCACCGCGAGCAACCGCACCGGCAGCGGATGAACCCCAGAACCCGCAGAGACGAGAGACCGGTTCGTGACAGATGGAAAGTTAGCTGACTGAAGCTCAAACTGGATCTCACATTGATTGAGGAACCCTTGGCATTGCTTTGGACTACCGTCAAATTTACTGGGTGGCGGTAGTTGTAAACGAGGGACTGGAATTGACACTAGAGGATTAGGTGCTGGCAGATTGGATGCTGGAACTAGAGTCCGAGATGTGGAAATGGCTGCGTGAAGAAAATCCAAACAAGTGGACATATTCTGCATGAACTGTACAATCTGTGCCTGCATGGCCTCCTGTTTATTTAGACGAGACAGAATATCCACAGAGGCATCGCCCCCGGTAGCCTGCTCACTTGCCAGATCCATTGGGCCAGTGCTTACTGTCACGCTCGGCATAAGTTGGGGTTCCAAATACTAGAGTTATGGCTGAAGGGACAGCTACCTGTGAGGAGAGTAAATGAAAAGGAGGACTTTGTAAGAAGATAACTGTAGTTTTAATGAATAATCAGGCTGTACACGAATATTGGAGAAATTGAAGAAACTGGAAGAATTAGAGTCTATGGTTAAATGACTTGAAGAGTGAAGCTGAAGAACTCCGGTAAAGAAGAACTGAAGACTGTGTTTTATGATAAATGACAATGCTGAAGTACTTGGTCTTTGAAGAAATGAAGACTGTGGTTTGTGAGTGAAAGACGAGGCTGAAGAACTTGGACTTTGAAGAAATGAAGACTGTGGTTTGTGATTGAAAGACGAGGCTGAAGAACTTGGACTTTGAAGAAATGAAGACTGTGGTTTGTGATTGAAAGACGAGGCTGAAGAACTTGGACTTTGAAGAAATGAAGACTGGGTTGTGATTGAAAGACGAGGCTGAAGAACTTGGACTTTGAAGAAATGAAGACTGTGGTTTGTGATTGAAAGACGAGGCTGAAGAACTTGGACTTTGAAGAAATAAAGACGTCTGGAGGAACTGCCTTTAGCACCTGGAGCTCCTCTACGACCTGGGACCCCGTGAGTGCTTCCACGAGTGGCAACGGACTTAGACAGCAGGACTGCAGCAGCGTTTAGGTAACCAATGGATGAGAGCAACCAGGACCAGGGACTCACAAGGAGCTAACTTGAAGCACTGGCACTCTCCCTCTGAGCCAGCCCCCTTTTGTAAGGGGAGAACACACAGGATTGGCTGGACACAGATTGGGAACTTCATTGGTAATATTCTGGTCTCCAACATGGCTGCCCCCAGCACAGGAGACATACTTAGCTGTTAGCACACAGCTTTAGCCATCTTCTGTCTCTGACACACTATACTGTGTCACCACTAGAGGACCTTACCGCAGCGATCCCCGCTGCAGCGCCCAGCTCTCCAGACCCTTGGCCCCCAGCCCTTTGCAGCCGCACATGCATCCAGGAGGACCCGCAGCCAGCAGCTCCCTGCCACCGCAGCTGCTCCAACCAGCGGGATGGTAACCTGTGGGAGCATCCGCCGGAGGTAAGACTCCGGAGCCTGACACTATGACTTTGATACTTCCGCCTCCGTGGATGCTTGCTTTGGACGCCGGGATCTTGTGTCTGCTACAGTGCGTCCCCTCCCATTAGGAACTGCTTTAGGACATCCCCGATGTTATTCCCTGCAGAAAAGGAGATTTATGGTAAGAACTTAAGTTTGTATCTCTTTCTGCGAGGTACACTGGATTCCACAGTGTGCCCAACCTGACGCACTTAGCTTCATTGGGTTTGTATGGCATTAGCCGCTGCTACCTTCTCCTGACGTGAGAATGTGGTTTTATGTGGCTAACTACTATCGTCTCTTTTACCTGCTACTGCTTTGGATTGGTTAACAAAACTGAGCTCCAGTGCCTGGAGTTGGGGATATAGAGGAGGCGGTGCAAGGCATCCTGGGAACAGTCAAAGCTTTAGCCTGTTGGTGCTTCGGATCAAGATCCAGCTCTACACCCCGATGCTATTCCCTGTGGAATCCAGTAAACCTTGCAGTAAGAGATTTAGCAAAGGTAAGTTCTTACCATAGATCTCCTTATAACAGTGCATAATGTAATAATAACGTGACCGGTATGCAGTTACCTGCGAACTGGGTGCCATTTTGAGTGCTAGAATGGAGCTCTGAGTATGTTATACAGCCGTTCTGGGTGCTGGAATGGAGCTCTGAGTATGTTAGCCAGCCGTTCTGTGTGCTGGAATGGAGCTCTGAGTATGTTAGCCAGTCGTTCTGTGTGCTGGAATGGAGCTCTGAGTATGTTATCCAGCCGTTCTGGGTGCTGGAATGGAGCTCTGAGTGTGTTATCCAGTCGTTCTGGGTGCTGGAATGGAGCTCTGAGTGTGTTATCCAGCTGTTCTGGGTGCTGGAATGGAGCTCTGAGTGTGTTATCTAGCCATTCTGGGTGCTGGAATGGAGCTCTGAGTGTGTTATCCAGCCGTTCTGGATGCTGGAATCGAGCTCTGAGTGTTATCCAGCTGTTCTAGATGCTGGAATGGAGCTCTGAGTATGTTATCCAGCTGTTATGGTGCTGGAATGGAGCTCTGAGTATGTTATACAGCCATTCTGGGTGCTGGAATGGAACTCTGAATGTGTTATCCAGCCGTTCTGGGTGCTGGAATGGAGCTCTGAGTATGTTATCCAGCCATTCTGGGTGCTGGAATGGAGCTCTGAGTGTGTTATACAGCTGTTCTGGGTGCTGGAATGGAGCTCTGAGTGTATTATCCAGCCATTCTGGGTGCTGGAATGGAGCTCTGAGTGTGTTATCCAGCCGTTCTGGGTGCTGGAATGGAGCTCTGAGTATGTTATACAGCCGTTCTGGGTGCTGGAATGGAGCTCAGAGTGTGTTATCCAGCCGTTCTGGATGCTGGAATGGAGCTCTGAGTGTGTTATTCAGCTGTTCTAGATGCTGGAATGGAGCTCTGAGTGTTAGCCAGCCATTCTGTGTGCTTGAATGAAGCTCTGAGTGTGTTATCCAGCCGTTCTGGGTGCTAGAATGGAGCTCTGAGTGTGTTATTCCGCCATTCTGTGTGCTGGAATGGAGCTCTGAGTGTGTTATCCAGCCGTTCTGGGTGCAGGATTGGAGCTCTGAGAGTGTTATCCAGCCGTTCTGGGTGCTGGAATGGAGCTCTGAGTATGTTATCCAGCCGTTCTGTGTGCTGGAATGGAGCTCTGAGTATGTTATACAGCCGTTCTGGGTGCTGGAATGGAGCTCTGTGTGAGTTATCCAGCTGTTCTGGGTGCTGGAATGGAGCTCTGAGTGTGTTATCCAGCCATTCTGTGTGCTGGAATGGAGCTCTGAGTGTGTTATCTAGCCATTCTGGGTGCTGGAATGGAGCTCTGAGTGTGTTATCCAGCCGTTCTGGATGCTGGAATGGAGCTCTGAGTGTTATCCAGCTGTTCTAGATGCTGGAATGGAGCTCTGAGTATGTTATCCAGCTGTTATGGTGCTGGAATGGAGCTCTGAGTATGTTATACAGCCATTCTGGGTGCTGGAATGGAACTCTGAATGTGTTATCCAGCCGTTCTGGGTGCTGGAATGGAGCTCTGAGTGTATTATCCAGCCATTCTGGGTGCTGGAATGGAGCTCTGAGTGTGTTATCCAGCCGTTCTGGGTGCTGGAATGGAGCTCTGAGTGTGTTATCCAGCTGTTCTCGGTGCTGGAATGGAGCTCTGAGTGTGTTATCCAGCTGTTCTGGGTGCTGGAATGGAGCTCTGAGTATGTTATACAGCCGTTCTGGGTGCTGGAATGGAGCTCAGAGTGTGTTATCCAGCTGTTCTGGATGCTGGAATGGAGCTCTGAGTGTGTTATTCAGCTGTTCTAGATGCTGGAATGGAGCTCTGAGTGTTATCCAGCACGTTCTGTGTGCTATAATGGAGCCCTGAGTGTGTTATCCAGCCGTTCTGGGTGCTAGAATGGAGCTCTGAGTGTGTTATTCCGCCATTCTGTGTGCTGGAATGGAGCTCTGAGTGTGTTATCCAGCCGTTCTGGGTGCTGGAATGGAGCTCTGAGAGTGTTATCCAGCCGTTCTGGGTGCTGGAATGGAGCTCTGAGTATGTTATCCAGCCGTTCTGGGTGCTGGAATGGAGCTCTGAGTATGTTATCCAGCCGTTCTGTGTGCTGGAATGGAGATCTGAGTGTGTTATCCAGCCGTTCTGGGTGCTGAAATGGAGCTCTGTGTGAGTTATCCAGCTGTTCTGGGTGCTGGAATGGAGCTCTGTGTGAGTTATCCAGCTGTTCTGTGTGCTGGAATGGAGCTCTGAGTGTGTTATTTAGCCGTTCTGGGTGCAGGAATGGAGCTCTGAGTGTGTTATCCAGCTGTTCTGGGTGCTGGAATGGAGCTCTGAGTGTGTTATCCAGCCGTTCTGGGTGCTGGAATGGAGCTCTGAGTGTGTTATCCAGCTGTTCTGGGTGCTGGAATGGAGTTCTGAGTGTGTTATCCAGCCGTTCTTTGTTCTGGAATGGAGCTCTGAGTGTGTTATCCAGCCGTTCTGGGTGCTGGAATGGAGCTCTGAGTATGTTATCCAGCCGTTCTGTGTGCTGGAATGGAGCTCTGAGTGTATTATTCCGCCGTTCTGGGTACTGGAATGGAGCTCTGAGTGTGTTATCCAGTCGTTCTGGGTGCTGGAATGGAGCTCTGAGTATGTTATCCAGCCGTTCTGGGTGCTGGAATGGAGCTCTGAGTATGTTATCCAGCCGTTCTGGGTGCTGGAATGGAGCTCTGAGTGTGTTATACAGCCATGCTGGAACGGAGCTCTGAGTGTGTTATCCAGCCGTTCTGGGTGCTGGAATGGAGCTCTGAGTGTGTTATACAGCCATGCTGGAACGGAGCTCTGAGTGTGTTATCCAGCCGTTCTGGGTGCTGGAATGAAGCTCTGAGTGTGTTATCCAGCCGTCCTGGGTGCTGGAATGGAGCTCTGAGTGTGTTATACAGCCATGCTGGAACGGAGCTCTGAGTGTGTTATCCAGCCGTTCTGGGTGCTGGAATGGAGCTCTGAGTATGTTAGCCAGCCGTTCTTTGTGCTGGAATGGAGCTCTGAATATGTTATCCAGCCGTTCTGGGTGCTGGAATGAAGCTCTGAGTGTGTTATCCAGCCATTCTGTGTGCTGGAATGGAGCTCTGAGTGTGTTATCCAGGCACGTTACATCACCATCATGGATCTTAGTAGAGGGTACTGGCAAATTCCACTGTCATAAGAGGCCTGTGAGAGGTCCGCATACATCACGCCATTTGGGCTATTCGAGTTTCTGGTCATGCCCTCTTCTGAGCGCCTGTTTAATGACCTGCTGGAAGGCCAGGATGGACATGCCGTTGCCTACCTGTATGACATTGCGGTGTTCATCCAGACCTGGGAGGAGCACCTGATCCATCTGGATAGTATTTTAGTTAGTGTGCACCTTCTGAGGAAACCGACAGCCCCTACGTCGGAGAAACACGTCAAGGGTCTTTGCCGCACCATTGAGAGCCCTGACTGACCGTGCACATTACGGAGACAGCTGCAACATTGATCATCACTACCGCCTCTAGCCGCATCCTCACTCCCTGGGACTTTCCAGTCACCACCGCTCCCGCCTCTGCCGCATCGTCTCTGTGCTTTGAGACACGGTAGCAATGAACTCCATCAGCGGTGAGCTACACTGTGTGTAGGCAGCGGGGGGGGGGGGGGGGAGTCATAGTATAATGCAGGCTATAAGGAGCATGCCAACTTAGCTCCGGGCGGACATATATAACTAATACCTGCACAGGTTGCCTAAAGTTTTGAGAGGAGCAAAAGGGATGAGTATTGGCCATTATCCACCATAAAGTCATTTACCATGGATACCTGAGTGGGACTTTCAGCAACTTCAAGACATTGATTCCGCTTAGAAGCGGAATACGGACACAGCCACACTGTTTTGGGAAGGAGACCACCAAACAGTCGCTGATGCGGCTGCCACCTTAGGGATCAGAGGCTCCAGGATTAGTATGAGGCCGCGATCCCTAGGGCTGATGTCAGCAGTGGGGAGTCAGACGCCCTTCTGGTCGCTCCTCCAGGTTCATGACCAGTTTCCTCCGAGTCTCCTGCCATGAACTGTTTCCCTCTTTCATCTCAGATACTGTAAACGTAGGGGACCCAGTCGCAGCATAGGCGGCTGTGTGACTGGTGCGTCCGTGTTCACTGAGCGTCTTTCACTATAGGTTCATGGAGTGGCAGTGTACACTAGTAGCGTCTGGATCCACTCAGCGTTCGCTAACTTATTAATCGGTCCTGGAAGCGAGGTGAGTCTCCCTGTATCCTACTCTACTGTGTATGGGTAATACAGCACTAAGTCTCTATCTACCGCTTGAGTATGCATAGTTAGATAAGTGCCTATTGCATACAAGTTTGTATACATTTACTGTTGTTTCTTTCGCATTTGCGTCTGAATACATTAGATCTGTTTAAAACATGATTCAGTAATATGTTCTCCTACATACTTGAAATGGAGTTGTAGTTGATGTTGTGCTCATATTGCTTATTATACTAATGTATAACGTGACTGTTAGTGTGATTGCTGACTTTTCTATATTTCTGTCAGTTTATTCCGATCCTCAATGCCGGTGCATGGGTAGGGTCGGATTGTATATCACTTTAAAAAAATGTAAAATGATTACAGTCACAAATTGTGTAGTACACTGTGGAAGTGTTGATTATTTATTATGTAATAAGAGCGGCAAAGGTGAAGAAGGTACACTCACAGCAACACCAACACTCATATCATGTTTGTCTTGCAAAAATGTGTTATCCTCTCAGGACCTGATTCAGGATGGTTTGTGTGCAAATTGTTTTAGCTTTCATCAGGGGTTAATGAAAAATACAAGGCATATTCAGGTGCAGATGGATCCACCTTGGGCTATGTTTGCACAGACTTTATCCAATATAGCTGAACGGATAATTCCTCAACTCCTATACCAGGGATAGGATACACTATCAACCCTTACATGCAGCTCCCCACCTATGTTGTATCACTTCCAGCAGCAGCTTCTCAAAAGAAACAAGCTGATAAGCCGGTGGTAAGTAAATCTTCACCCTAACAGGCTACACATGATGCAGATAAGAATTCATCTTCGCAAGATGAAAGCTCAATTAATTCTACTTCGGCATACGAAGAAGAGGAGGAAGGACTCAGCTCAGTGGATATAGCGGAGTTAATTAAAGCAATGAAAGCCATTCTATCCTTAGAGGATTCAGCAGAGTCTGTGTTAAAAACCAAGGCACCTGTGTTTAAACATCCCAAAACAGTTAAAACTGAGTTTCCAGGGACAGATCAGCTGATGGAAATTATAAAAGAAGCTTAGGCTACACCCAATAAGAAATTTAGAATTCCTAAGAAACAGAATTCCAATTATCCTCTTCCAGCTGGGGATTGTTTAAAAAGGGAGGTGGCTCCTGAAGTAGATACGCATGTAATTCAATTAGTGTGAAAATTTACATTACCTTAGCCTTCAACATCATTAAATGATGCCACGGATAGGAGCGTGGATGGTTTTCTAAAAACCATTTTTTTTCCCTGTCTGGGGCAGTCATAAGGCCAGCCATGGCTTCAGCTTGGATGGCAAAGGCAGTGGCTACCTGGGCTGATGCATTAGAGGGGGGTTTTCTATAGCTTCTAGAGAGCAAAAATCCCATATAGCTCATATAAAACAGGCTACAATGTTCCTGGAAGAAGCAGCATTAGATATGGGTACTATTGCCTCCAGGGCATCAGCTTCAACAATAGCTGCTCGCAGAGCAGTTTGACTACATATGTGGAAAGCTGATTCAGAACCTATGAAGGTTTTGGAATCTCTGCCTTTTTCTGGAGATATTCTTTTTGGTAAAGAATTGACATATATTCTGGAGTCAGAAGCAGATTCCAAGAAGGTGAAGTTCCCTTCCACATACAATTTCAAACCTAATGTTCCGGCTTTTTGGCCCTTTTGGTCTCAAGGAAAAGCTAAAGGAAAAAGTGATGGCAAGCAGGCCCAATACAACAAGTCTGGTAAGACTAAAAAGCATTGGGCTACCAGAGGACCGGTTGGGAAGACAAATAATAAACCATCAGCCTGATGGTGCGGGCCTCCACCTGGGGGACCCCAGGGTGGGGCGGCAACTTTTTCAGTTTGCACAGATCTGGCAGCAGTCTATAACAGATGCCTGGGTGCAGGAAGCAGCATCTCTAGGTTATGCTTTTGCCTTCAAGAAGTACCATCGAAGGGTTTTTTTGTACCAGCCCATCTTGGGTGCACCAGCGCTAGGCCTTATAGATCAGAGGCTCCAGGATTAGTATGAGGCCGCGATCCCTAGGGCTGATGTCAGCAGTGGTGAGTCAGACGCTCTTCTGGCCGCTCCTCCCGGTTCATGACCAGTTTCCTCCGAGTCTCCTGCCATGAACTGTTTCCTGCTTCCATCTCAGATACTGTAAACGCAGGGGACCCAGTCGCAGCATAGGCGGCTGTGTGACTGGTGCGTCCGTGTTCACTGAGCGTGTTTCACTATAGGTTCATGGAGTGGCAGTGTACACTAGTAGCGTCTGGATCCACTCAGCGTTCGCTAACTTATTAATCGGTCCTGGAAGCGAGGTGAGTCTCCCTGTATCCTACTCTACTGAGTATGGGTAATACAGCACTAAGTCTCTACTGTTTGAGTATGCATAGTTAGATAAGTGCCTATTGCATACAAGTCTGTATACATTTACTGTTGTTTCTTTCGCATTTGCATCTGAATACATTAGATCTGTTTAAAACATGATTCAGTAATATGTTCTCCTACAATAACGTGTCTGCAGAACCACGTGTAGCTCATAAACTGGGCAAAATTCTCTCTGGTTCCATCACAACAGATGATTCACTTGGGAGCTGTACTGGATTCAGGTCTTCAGAGAGTAAGTTTACCTCTGAACAAGATATCCAAGGTCCAGTCAAGGATTCAGGACTTGTTACACAGTCAAAAGATATCCATTAATGCAGCAATGTGGGTGATGGGTTTGATGGTATCAACGTTCGACATGGTGGCGTATGCATAATTCCACTCAAGGCATCTGCAGCATCTGATTCTTGCCAAATGGAATGGGTTGCATCAGATAATAAAAACACAGACCATGTCTCTTACGATAGAAGTTAAGAAGGTCTGGTGGCTACAGACATCCCATCTGGACAAGGGGAGACCCCCTTTGGATATCAGATTGGGAAATTCTGACGACAGATGCCAGTCTCCAGGGCTGGGGAGCAGTGTGAGGAAGGTTGTGTTTTCAGGGGCAATGGACCAGGGAAGAAATTTGCCTGCCAATAAACATATTGGAACGTCGGGCCATATACATGGCACCGATTCAGGCAAAGGACATTCTTCGGGGAAAACCAGTCCATACCGCTCAGACAATGCGACGGCAGTAGCGTATCTCAACCATCAGGGAGGAACTCGCAGCCGAAAAGCGATGAAGGAGGTAAGTCACATACTAAAGTGGGCAGAACTCCATCATCCATCCTTGTCCGCAGTGTTCGTTCCGGGAGTCCTAAACTGGAAAGCGAACTTTCTCAGTCAATACGCCATTCAGGCAAGCGAATGGGCTCTACACCTGGAGGTCTTCCAGACTCTAGTAAACAAGTGGGGATTGCCAGAAATAGATACGGTATCATGGCGTCCAGTCTGAACAACAAAGTGCTCGCATACGGGTCAAGAACAAAGGATCCCAGAGCGATCTTTGTGGATGCCCTGTCGGTGAGTTGGGACTTTCATCTGACTTATGTGTTTCCTCCAATCACCCTATTACCTAGGGTGGTGAGAAAGATAAAGCAAGGAAAGGGTGCCGTGAGACTAATAGCTCCGGCTTGGCCCAGAAGACATTGGTACATGGATCCGCAGAGGATGTCAATGGATGCTCCACTTCTGCTCCCTCAACGTCCAGAACTACTGATGCAGGGTCCTTGTTATCACAGACATCTGGATCGACTGTCTTTGACGGCGTGGCTCTTGAAACCTCTATCCTGAAGTCAAGAGGATTCTCACAACAGGTAATTCAAACTATGCTCAGAGCAAGGAAACCTTCCTCAGCTCACATTTATCACTGAATATGGCAAACCTATATTCATTGGTGCAGTGAATGGAAAATGGGACCCTAAGGCTTTCAGAATTTCCAGGATCTTAGCATTCCTTCAAGCAGGAATGGATAAAGGTTTGAAGGTGGCTTCCTTGAGAGTGCAAGTGTCGGCATTGACTGTATGGTTCCAAAAGAAAATTGCTAATTTACAGGATGTGCGTACTTTTTTGAGGGAATGCTGCGCATTCAACCTCTTTTTGTTCCTCCTACAGTGCCTTGGGACGCAAGTCTAGTCCTACTGGCTATGGCGTCAGCTAGAAGAGTGTCAGATTTAGGGGCATTATCATGTCGTTCTCCATTTCTGATTTTTTTTCCAGATAAAGCAGTTCCCAGAACTAGATCTGGGTATCTTCTGAAGGGGTTGTCTAAATTCCACCTTAATTAAGAAATTGTAGTCCTGGGTTTCCAGGTACCGGGCCTTTCTGCGGGAGATGTATCGCTGGACTTGGATCGTATCAGTGCCATCAGAAAGACAGATTCTCTCCATTCTCTATGGATTTCACGAGAGGATGGCCTGCTGATAAGCAGACACTGGCAAGATGGCTTTGGATGACGATTTCAATAGCATATTAGGCTGATCTCCCTGTTCTGTCTAATCTCTCTGCTCACTCTACTCGTAAGGTAGGATCTTCATGGGCAGCACAGCGTGGTGCTTCAGCAGAACAGATATGTAAGGCAGCCACATGGTATTCCATTAACATATTCATTAGACATTATGCCTTGGATCCTTTGCCTCTCATGAAGCTGAATTCGGGCGAAGGATTCTCCTGTCCAATCAGGAGCATCCCCACCACTAAATTTGTTTGGGAAATCCCATTGTTATCCTGTGGATAACTTGTGGACCCTGCCGGAGAAATATACGTTATGGTAAGAACTTACCGTTGATAACGGTATTTCTCCTAAGTCCACAGGATCCACAGGGATCCCACCCTGATGCACCTGATTTGAGGATCCTTTTACTCACTAACCTCTTCCTCCTTGTACGGAAGGGTGTGCATGTGTGTTCTTATTGCCTGATTAGGGCTATCTATGATGCTCCTGCCTTGAGCTTTGGAATACAACTGATTTGCTTGGACAAGGAGGCGGGGATATATGGACGGCCCCGTTGCATGCTGGGTGGCCGGAAAACCTTTGACCGATTGGTGCAAATCCGCTGTCGCTTCATATCCCAATGTTATCCTGTGGACTTAGGAGAAATACCGTTATCAACGGTAAGTTCTTACCATAACGTATATTTATCATTCAGCATAGAAAGAGTGCAAGGCACAGCAATGCTGATGGACTTTCACGCCAAAATGGATGGTGGCCAGTGGCGCACAAGTAAGATTGACGTGTCACTTGTATCCGAATGTAAATAAATGGTTTTATTTCACCTAGATGGATCAATAGCATGTGTCCTATATATGACGTTATGTATGCACAAACCGTGGGTGAATAATTGATGGCTCTTGGAGCCAGGAAATTAGATAAATGGGCTCTTATCCAGACCCCAGCAATAAAATTATGTTCAGGGGGATAGTGATCTATTATCTTGTACCAGTCATAAATGTTTGGGGGTGGGCAACCGCATCCTTCATCCTCAAACACCCAGACCTTGTCACCCTGGGCCAAGAATAATAAAGAAAGCACATGATCCCTGACCTGTCCGGCATTGAGCTAGTTAAAAAACAAAACAAAGGGGGAAGTGGAGCTGGTTGTATAATTCCCCCTCTCTCTGAAAGCTGGGTGTTCTTACTCATGGGATTCAGCTGCGGCTGGAGGTGAATCGATAAGCTAAACTGTGCAATCCCCCACATCAAGAATCCTAAGTGCTCTGTGTAAGTGTTAAGGGCCCTACACATTTTACGATCCGCCGCCGAGCTGCCCGATGGCGGATACGGCCGACCCGGCGGCGGGGGGGCAGTGACAGAGGGAGTGAAGTTTCTTCACTCCCCCGTCACCCGGCTCCATAGAAGTGCAGGCAAATATGGACGAGATTGTCCATATTGGCCTGCGTGCTCAGCCGACGGGGCACCAGCGATGAACGAGCGCAGCGTACATCGTTCATCGCTGGTGCCTCCACACTCAAAGATATGAACGGTATCTCGTTCGTTAATGAACGAGATTGTTCATATCTTTGACTGATATCGCCCAGTGTGTAGGGCCTATAAGTCTGCATTATCATATTCTGTTTATTTTTCTGAGATTTATATGTACTGTATTTCTGTCCATTTATAATCATTTTTGTATATTCTTACCTTGGACAATTTGTTTGAATTAAAAGATAATTAATTCTAGCGTATTCCCCGTGCCTCTTGGTGAATCTACGAGCCTGTGCGGCCAAAGCTACTAATGAAGTGTGAGTGTGCAATTAATAATTCTGGAGGCAGATAGCTGCAAAGGACTGTCTGGTGTCCATAAATTGACGTTCTGTGTTCCTTTGCTGGTAGCAGTTACCAGGTTTTTATTAACCACACGTGCTGAGGTAACCATAAGTCACTGGTGGCGATTTTCAGATTGAGGTATCTGTGAAATCGGCCGGCCTGTCGTGACAATAAGCATATGGTAGATTGGGGTAAGCCAGTTTCACTAGAATACGGAAGTGAGGATTTTACAGCTAAGTTAGCATTTTATATGATATTGTAGTCATAATCATGAGTTTGGGAGCCTTCTATTAGGGCGATTTTAGCCTAAAAAATAAATAACGACATGTCGTTATCATTCATTTTTAGGCTGAAATCATCCAGTGTGTATGGGGGCAATATTAGTGAACAATGAACGATGAATGCTCCAGCACGCCATTCAGCAATATTGAGCTGATATGCAGCTCAACCCGTCAATGTCGGGCTGAGCTGCATATTCAGGAATGCTGGCAGTGATGTCACTGATCGTTATCATTGAACAATAACAATCAGTGTGTACGCACTATGGGGTAATTCAGAGTTGATCGCAGCAGCAAATTTGTTAGTAGTTGGGCAAAACCATGTGCACTGCAGGGGGGAGCAGACAGAACATGTGCAGAGAGAGTTAGATTTGGGTGGGGTGTGTTCAAACTGAAATCTAAATTGCAGTGTAGAAATAATACAGCCAGTATTTACCCTGCAGAGAAACAGAATAACCCACCCAAATCTAACTATCTGCAAATGCTATATCTGCCCCACCTGCAGTGCACATGGGGGGGGTGAGTCCAAGTTGATCGTAGCCCCGCAAAATTTTGCAAGGCTACGATCATGACCATCGACATGCGGGGGGACGCCCTGCACAGGGCTATCCCGCCCGCAAGTCAGTGCTGCCGCCGCCCCCTGCCTTCTCCCGCAGAAGTGCAAAAGCATCGCACAGCGGCGATGCTCTTGCACTTTAGGAGTAGCTCCCGGCCAGCGCAGCTTTAGCGTGCTGGCCGGGAGCTACTCGTCGCTCCCCGGCCCGCAGCTGCTGCGTATGACGTCACGCAGCTGCTGCGGACCACCCCCCGCACGGTCCGGCCATGCCTGCGGTGGCCAGACCATGCCCACGAAACGGACGCCATTACGTCCCCCCCCACCCAGCGACCGCCTCTGCCTGTCAATCAGGCAGGGGCGACTGTTACGCAGCAATGGCCTTCTGGCATGTGCCGGCGCATGAGTAGTTCTGATCTGATCGCACCACTGCGATAAACTGCAGCACGCGATCAGGGCAGAATTACCCCCATGGTTTTGCCCAACTGCTAACTTGCTGCTGCGATCAACTCTGAATTACCCCCAATATCGTTCAACGATATAGTCATTCATCACCGGCATTTCCCCGTTACCTAGTGTGTACCCACCTATAATGTTTGATTTGCTTGTAAGAAACATATATGGTATATAAGAATTGTATAATCAATGTGTCATTAGCTTGTAATTCTGATTTTGCTTGGTCTGTATGGACGTATATAATAAATCTTCAAGGAGACATCACCATGTATTTCTTTCCTGCTGTAACACATTGAAACTCAAACACTGATATATAGAATAAACAATAGCAGGTTTTAATTATAATTCACTTAATTATCACAACCATTCAGTCCCTCAAATCCCGATACTGGAAAGTAGATGATTATCTGGCATTTCATACATTGAAAATCAGAGCAATAAAACTACACAATATTACATTGTAGCATTAGTACATACAGCAGATTACTGAGTCTCAAAAAGAGAGATCTTTATAGCGTCATCCTCTAAGCTCAGGATATAAAAGTACAGGGAGAATACATTATTTACATACACAGATACAGGGTGCACTGATTTTACATCACATGAATTTTTTTTTTAAAAACATCAATGTGTTTAATGCATTGTTAAATTATCTTTGATAATTGACATTTTTGCCAGTCGTGTTTTAAGAATTCAATATATATTTGTTTTACCAGGGATGTAGAGTTAGAGTCTATATCCAAGCTTTTACTGGTAATTGGCATACTGTGCAATATGGACCATCGTCCTTTCACCTTTGATCAACTGCTCTACTAATAGCGCTTTCAGATTGCAAAACTCCGTCGGACCCAGGTCCCAGCAGGCTGAGACCCTTTCACATTGCAGTTTCGACCAAAGTTGGTGCCTTTCACACTGAACCCGGATCACCGATGTTAAACACTGTGATGTGATGTAAAATGGACTTTTCTGGCTCACATTGATGAGGTGTCAAAGGAAATAAAAGGAGGGGCTGGGGACTGCTCTGAGCAGACACATAAACAGCCATAACCCAGGATATTTTTGCAATGTGAAAGGAGTGTGATAAAAGGTCTGTACCTATGCTTACTGCTCGCTGACCTAATTTACTTATGACTCATGTGATACAAAGAGGCCCAGGCAACAGACAAGTTCAGGCAGGAAACAGAATCAAGTTACAAGCAAAAGCCACCCCGTTTAATGACCCCTTGTTTGACCACGATGTTGTGTCACCAATGGCAGCAATAGATTGGTGGAAAATACACATTGGATCAGAAACCGCAGCTGGTGGTGACAGTATGATGGTAGCAGTAGAGCAATTGCTAACAGCCGCAGCGTCATCCGCTTCAGTAGGAAGAGTTTCCACATTTGGTCTGGTGCGGTCAGCACTGAGAATCCGCTGGGTACTGACAAAGCTGCACAACTGGTGTTTCCTTTTATGGCGCTCCGTAAACCTAATGTGTCGGCGTATTCAGATGTACAGGCAATTGCCGACTATTGTAACTTGTAACATCATCGCTGTTTCTTTCCTTTTGCAGTGTGTGATGTGTGTGTAGTTTGCTGCACCGTGCCATGATTCCTGGTGACACTCTCAAGTCATTTCAATTAAATAGATTAAAGTTAGTGTTTTAAAAGAACTGTGTATTATTGTTTGACTTGGTTATTTGTTTACTTTATAATTTTTATAGAAATCCAATTTCTCTAACGTCCTAGTGGATGCTGGGGACTCCGTCAGGACCATGGGGGATAGCGGCTCCGCAGGAGACAGGGCACAAAAGCAAGCTTTTAGGATCACATGGTGTGTACTGGCTCCTCCCCCTATGACCCTCCTCCAAGCCTCAGTTAGGTTTTTGTGCCCGGCCGAGAAGGGTGCAATCTAGGTGGCTCTTAAAGAGTTGCTTAGAAAAAGTTTTTAGGTTCTTTATTTTCAGTGAGTCCTGCTGGCAACAGGCTCACTGCATCGAGGGACTTAGGGGAGAGATTTTCAACTCACCTGCGTGCAGGATGGATTGGATTCTTAGGCTACTGGACATAGCTCCAGAGGGAGTCGGAACACAGGGCTCGCCCTGGGGTTCGTCCCGGAGCCGCGCCGCCGACCCCCCTTGCAGATGCTGAAGATGAAGAGGTCCGGAACCAGGCGGCAGAAGACTCTCAGTCTTCATCAGGTAGCGCACAGCACTGCAGCTGTGCGCCATTGTTGTCAGCACACTTCACACAGCGGTCACGGAGGGTGCAGGGCGCTGGGGGGGGGGCGCCCTGGGCAGCAATGTATAATACCTGTATGGCGAAAAATACATCACATATAGCCCTTGAGGCTATATGGATGTATTTAACCCCTGCCAGATATCTAAAACTCCGGAGAAGAAGCCCGCCGAAAAGGGGGCGGGGCCTATTCTCCTCAGCACACAGCGCCATTTTCCCTCACAGAAAGGCTGGTGGGAAGGCTCCCATGATCTCCCCTGCACTGCACTACAGAAACAGGGTTAAAACATAGAGGGGGGTCACTGATTTGGCGATATGTATATATATTAAAATGCTATAAAAGGAACACTTATATAAAGGTTGTCCCTGGATAATTATAGCGTTTTGGTGTGTGCTGGCAAACTCTCCCTCTGTCTCCCCAAAGGGCTAGTGGGTCCTGTCCTCTATCAGAGCATTCCCTATGTGTGTGCTGTATGTCGGTACGTGTGTGTCGACATGTATGAGGAAAATATTGGTGAGGAGGCGGAGCAAATTGCCTGTAATGGTGATGTCACTCTCTAGGGAGTCGACACCGGAATGGATGGCTTATTTATGGAAATTACGTGACAATGTCAACACGCTGCAAGCCGGTTGACGACATGAGAGGGCCGGCGAACAAATTAGTATCTGTCCAGGCGTCTCAAACACCGTCAGGGGCTGTAAAATGCCCATTTACCTCAGTCGGTCGACACAGACCCAGACACGGACACTGATTTCAGTGTCGACGGTGAAGAAACAAACGTATTTTCTTTTAGGGCCACACGTTAAGGGCAATGAAGGAGGTGTTACATATTTCTGATACTCCAAGTACCACAAAAAAGGGTATTATGTGTGAGGTGAAAAAACTACCTGTAGTTTTTCCTGAATCAGATAAATTAAATGAAGTGTGTGATGATGCGTGGGTTTCCCCCGATAGAAAATTATTGGCGGTATACCCTTTCCCGCCAGAAGTTAAGGCGCGGTGGGAAACACCCCTCAGGGTGGATAAGGCGCTCACACGCTTATCAGAACAAGTGGCGGTACCATCTACGGATAGGGCCGTACTTAAGGAGCCAGCTGATAGGAGGCTGAAAAATATCCTAAAAAGTATACACACACATGCTGGTGTTATACTGTGACCAGCGATCGCCTCAGCCTGGATGTGCAGAGCAGAGGTGGCTTGGTCGGATTCCCTGACTAAAAATATTGATACCTTTGACAGGGACAGTATTTTATTGACTATAGAGCATTTAAAGGATGCATTTCTATATATGCGAGATGCGCAGAGGGATATTTGCACTCTGGCATCAAGAGTAAATGCGATGTCCATATCTGCAAGAAGATGTTTATGGACACGACAGTGGTCAGGTGATGCAGATTCCAAACGGCACAAAGAGGTATTGCCGTATAAAGGGGAGGAGTTATTTGGGGTCGGTCCATGGGACCTGGTGGCCAGGGCAACTGCTGGAAAATCCACCGTTTTTTACCCTAAGTCACATCTCTGCAGAAAAAGACACCGTCTTTTCAGCCTCAGTCCTTTCGTCCCTATAAGAGTCATATCTGCCCAGGGATAGAGGAAAGGGAAGAAGACTGCAGCAGGCAGCCCATTCCCAGGAACAGAAGCCCTCCACCGCTTCTACCAAGTTCTCAGCATGACGCTGGGACCGTACAGGACCCCTGGATCCTACAAGTAGTATCCAAGGGGTACAGATTGGAATGTCGAGAGGTTTCCCCCCTCGCAGGTTCCTGTAGTCTGCTGTACCAATGTCTCCCTCCGACAGGGAGGCAGTATTGAAAACAATTCACAAGCTGTATTCCCAGCAGGTGATAATAAAATTACCCCTCCGACAACAAGGAAAGGGGTATTACTCCACACTATATGGTGGTACTGAAGGCTAGGTGAGACCTATTCTAAATCTGAAAAATTTGAACACTTGCAAAGGTTCAAATCCAGATGGAGTCACTCAGAGCAGTGATAGCAAAGAACAAGGGGACTATATGGTGTCCCGGGACATCAGGGATGCTTACCTCCATGTCCCAAAATTTGCCTTTTCTCACCAAGGGTACCTCAGGTTCGTGGTACAGAACTGTCACTATCAGTTTCAAGACGATGCCGTTGGATTGTCCAAGGCACCCCGGGTCCTTACCAAGGTAATGACCGAAAGGAGGATTCGTCTTCAAAGAAAATGGACGACCTCCTGATAAGAACAAGGTCCAGAGAACAGTTGGAGGTCGGAGTAGCACTATCTCAAGTAGTTCTACGACAGCACGGGTGGATTCTAAATATTCCAAAACCGCAGTTGTTCCGACGACACGTCTGCTGGTCCTAGGGATGATTCTGGACACAGTCCAGGAAAAGGTGTTTCTCCCAGAGGAGAAAGCCAGGGAGTTATCCGAGCTAATCGGGATCCTCCTAAAACCAGGAAAAGTGTCAGTGCATCATTGCACAAGAGTCCTGGTAAAAATGGTGGCTTATTACGAAGCGCTTCCATTCGGCAGATTTCACGCAAGAACTCTTCAGTGGGATCTGCTGGACAAATGGTCCGGATCGCATCTTCAGATGCATCAGCGGATAACCCTATATCCAAGGACAAGGGTGTCTCTCCTGTGGTGATTACAGAGTGCTCATCTTCTAGAGGGCCGCAGATTCGGCATTCAGGATTGGATGCTGGTGACCAAGGAGGCCAGCCTGAGAGGCTGGGGAGCAGTCACACAAGGAGTGTGATCAAGTCTGGAGAATTCTCTCCACATAAATATACTGGAGCTAAGAGCAAATTTATAATGCTCTAAGCTTAGCAAGACCTCTGCTTCAAGGTCAGCCGGTATTGATCCAGTGGGATAACATCACGGCAGTCGCCCACGTAAACAGAAAGCGCGGCACAAGAAGCAGGAGGGCAGTGGCAAAACTGCAAGGATTTTTCGCTAGGCGGAAAATCATGTGATAGCACTGTCAGCAGTGTTCATTCCGGGAGTGGACGACTGGGAAGCAGACTTCCTCAGCAGGCACGACCTCCACCCGGGAGAGTGGGAACTTCATCGGGAAGTTTTCCGCATGATTGTGAACCGTTGGGAAAGACCAAAGGTGGACATGATGGCGTCCCGCCCGAACAAAAAATGGGACAGGTATTGCGCCAGGTCACGAGACCTTCAGGCGATAGCTGTGGACGTCCTGGTAACACCGTGGGTGTAACAGTCGGTGTATGTGTTCCCTCCTCTGCTTCTCATAACCAAGGTATTGAGAATTATAAGACATAGAGGAGTAAGAACTATACTCGTGGCTCCGGATTGGCCAAGAGGGACTTGGTAACCGGAACTTCAAGAGATGCTCACAGAGGACTAATGGCCTCGGGAGCTAAGAAGGGATTTGCTTTCAGCAAGTACCATGTCTGTTCCAAGAGGAACCGTGGCATCGGCCTTTAAGAAAGGACCTGCTCCAGCAGGGACCTTGTCTGTTCCAAGACTTACCGCGACTGCGTTTGACGACATGGCGGTTTGAACGCCGGATCCTAAGGGAAAAGGCATTCTGGAAGAGGTCATACCTACCCTGGTCAAAGCCAGGAAGGAGGTGACCGCACAACGTTATCACCACATGTGGTAAAAATATGTTGCGTGGGTGAGGCCAGGAAGGCCCCACGAAAAAAATTTCAACTAGGTCGATTTCTGCACTTCCTGCAAACAGGAGTGTCTATGAGCCTCAAATTGGGGTCCATTAAGGTTCAAGTTTCGGCCCTATAGATTTTCTTCCAGAAAGAATTGGCTTCAGTTCCTGAAGTCCAGACGTTTGTCAAGGGAGTATTGCATATACAGCCCTTGTGTGCCTCCAGTGGCACCGTGGGATCTCAACGTAGTGTTGGGATTCCTCAAATCATATTGGTTTGAACCACTCAAATCTGTGGATTTGAAATATCTCACATGGAAAGTGACCATGCTGTTGGCCCTGGCCTCGGCCAGGCGATTGTCAAAATTGGCGGCTTTGTCTTACAAAAGCCCATATTTGATTTTCCATTCGGACAGGGCAGAACTGCGGACTCGTCCCCAGTTTCTTCCTAAGGTGGTGTCAGCGTTTCACCTGAAACAACCTATTGTGGTGCCTGCGGCTACTAGGGACTTGGAGGACTCCAAGTTGCTAGACGTTGTCAGGGCCCTGAAAATATATATATATATATAATTCCAGGACGGCTGGAGTCAGAAAGTCTGACTTGCTGTTTATATTGTAGGCACCCAAAAAGCTGGGTGCTCCTGCTTCTAAGCAGACTATTGCTCGTTGGATTTGTAGTACAATTCAGCTTGCACATTCTGTGGCAGGCCTGCCACAGCCAAAATCTGTAAATGCCCATTCCACAAGGAAGGTGGGCTCATCTTGGGCGGCTGCCCGAGGGGTCTCAGCTTTACAACTTTGCCGAGCAGCTACTTGGTCAGGGGCAAACACGTTTGCAAAATTCTACAAATTTGATACCCTGGCTGAGGAGGACCTGGAGTTCTCTCATTCGGTGCTGCAGAGTCATCCGCACTCTCCCGCCCGTTTGGGAGCTTTGGTATAATCCCCATGGTCCTGACGGAGTCCCCAGCATCCACTAGGACGTTAGAGAAAATAAGATTTTACTTACCGATAAATCTATTTCTCATAGTCCGTAGTGGATGCTGGGCGCCCATCCCAAGTGCGGATTGTCTGCATTACTTGTACATAGTTATTGTTACAAAAAATCGGGTTATTATTGTTGTGAGCCATCTTTTTTAGAGGCTACTTCATTGTTATCATACTGTTAACTGGGTTCAAATCACAAGTTGTACGGTGTGATTGGTGTGGCTGGTATGAGTCTTACCCGGGATTCAAGATCCTTCCTTATTGTGTACGCTCGTCCGGGCACAGTACCTAACTGAGGCTTGGAGGAGGGTCATAGGGGGAGGAGCCAGTACACACCATGTGATCCTAAAAGCTTGCTTTTGTGCCCTGTCTCCTGCGGAGCCGCTATCCCCCATGGTCCTGACGGAGTCCCCAGCATCCACTACGGACTATGAGAAATAGATTTATCGGTAAGTAAAATCTTATTTTAAATCCGAATAATCTGATTTAAACAAATAAAAATATCTGTTTTAAATGTAAAAAAAAATCAGATTTTTTAAAAAAAAGGAGCTTTATGGTAATATTTACCATTGTTAAATCTCTTTCTACGAGGTACACTGGATTCCACAGGGAATAACATCGTGGTGTAGAGTTGGATCTTGATCCGAGGCACCAACAGGCTAAAGCTTTGACTGTTCTCAGGATGCTCTGCACCGCCTCCTCTATAGCCCCGCCTCCAGGCACTGGAGCTCAGTTTTGTTAACCAGTCCAGTGTAGTAGCAGGTAAGAGAGACGGTAGATGTTAGTCACATAGACCCACATTCTCACGATGGAAGGGATTAGCGGCTAATGCCATACAAACCCAAAGAAGCCAAGTGCGTCAGGGTGGGCGCCCTTTGGAATCCAGTGTACCTCGCAGAAAGAGATTTAACAATGGTAAGTCTACCATAAATCTCCTTTTATGCAGTGGGGTACACTGGGATTCCACAGGGAATACATCGGGGATGTCCTAAAGCAGTTCCTCAAGGGAGAGGACGCACTGTAGCGGGTATGAGAACCCGGCATCCAAAGGAAGCATCCTGATAAACGTGTTCACTGAGGACCACTGCAGACCGCCCAAGAAGGTCCAACAGACCGAGTAGAATGGGAATTGATAGCAGCAGGAGCCCAGCCTGCGCATAAGCTTGTGCAATCATCATTCCAATCCATCTGGCCAAAGCTTGCTTATTCGCAGGACAGACACGTTTGTGAAAACTAAAAAGGACAAAAAGAGAATCTGACCTTCTGATGGAGGCAGTCCTCTCCACATATATACTGAGAGCCCATACTATATCCAAAGACCGCTCTTTGGAGGACAAACCAGGAGAGATAAAGGCCGGAACCACAATCTGTTGGTTAAGGTGGAACGATGACACCACCTTAGGTAGATAACCAGGGCGAGTTAGAAGAACTGCAGTCAACAGTGAAAAATCAGAAAGGGTGAATGAGATGACAAAGCGCCTAAGTCCGACACCCTCCTAGCAGAGACAACAGCCAGCAGAAACACAACCTTAAGCGTAAGATATTTAAGGTCCGCAGACTGCAGAGGTTCAAATGGAGACTCTTGTAGGGCATTCAGAACAACAGACAGATCCCATGGAGCCACAGGAGGGACATAGGGAGGCTGAATCTGTAAACCACCGAGTGAAAGTATGAACATCAGGCAGAGACGCGATTTTTCTCTGAAACCATAATGACAAGGCAGATATATGAACCTTGAAGGAGGCCAGACGAAGGCCCAAGTCCAGGCCTTGTTGCAGAAAAGCCAAAAGTTTGGCACTGCTGAACTTGTATGCATCATAATTCTTAGCACAGCACGAGAAGTAAGAATTCCAGACCCTATAATAAATCCGAGCTGAAGCTGGTTTACAGGCTATCAGCATAGTTTGAATGACTGCCTCAGAGAATCCCTTGGCCCTCAGAAGTGAAGCTTCAAGAGCCACGCAGTCAAAGCCAGTCAAGCCATATCCTGGTAGACAGAAGGGCCCTGAACAAGGAGGTCTGGGCGTTGAGGAAGTAGAAGAGGATGCTCTATCGAGAAACCCTGCAGGTCTGAGAACCAATGCAATCTGGGCCACACTGGAGCGATTTGAAGTAGTATTCCTCCTTCTTCCTTGAACTTCTGAATTACCCTGGGCAGGAGTGACACTGGAGGAAACACGTATAGCAGCCGAAAGTTCCATGGAATTGCCAGTGTGTCCATGAACGCTGCCTGAGGATCCCTTGTCCTTATTCCGAAGACCGGAACCTTGTGATTGTGTCGAGACGCCATCAGGTCTACATCTGGTAGGCCCCACTTGTCCACTAGGAGTTGAAAGACTTCCTGATGAAGACTCCACTCTCCGGCGTGTACGTCCTGACGACTGAGTAAGTCCGCTTCCCAGTTGAGGCTACCCGGAATGAACACTGCCGATAAGGCTGGCAGATGGCATTCCGCCCATTGAAGAATTTTTGACACTTCCTTCATTGCCATGCGGCTTCGAGTGCCGCCTTGATGATTTATGTATGCCACCGTGGTGGCGTTGTCCGACTATACTTGAACATGCCTGTTCTGTACCAGAGGCAGGGCAAGTTTCAGAGCATTGAACACTGCCCGCAATTCCACCCTGTAGAAAGTGTTGCTCCAACACCGCACCCCAACCCCGCAGACTGGCATCCATCATTAGGAGGACCCAGTTGGAGATTCAGAAGAGACGACCTCTGCTAATTGTTGGTCCTGTAGCCACCAGGTCAGTGACAGACGAACCTCCGGAGTCAATAGTTCATGTGAGATCTGATCTGGTGAGGCAGGCCATCAAACCTGGAAAGGATTAACCACTGCAGAGGGCGGGAATGAAATTGAGCGTACTCTACCATGTCAGAAGCCAACACCATGAGGCCTAGTACTTGCATCGCCAAGTGTATTGACACTCTTGAGCGAGAAAGGAAGTATCTTATCTTGTCCTGAAGCTTCAGGACCTTCTCTGGAGACAAGAACAAACGTTGGTTGTGTGTGTCCAGTAATGGCCCCAGGTGCACCATGCTCTGAGCTGGGACCAGCGAGGATTTCTTCCAATTGATGAGCCACCAGTGGGCTTGTAGGACCGTCTGTTACAGATGATGGATGAGAACCTCTGGGGAGTTTGCCAAGATCAGCAAGTCATCCAGATACGGCAGGATCCTGATACCTTGACCACGGAGAATGGCCGTCATGACTGCCATGACCTTGGTGAAGATCCGAGGAGCTGTAGTCAGTTCAAAGGGCAAGGCTTGGAATTGATAATGTAGGTTGCCAATAGCAAACCGCAGATACTGCTGATGCGACATGGCAATAGGTATGTGTAGGTAAGCATCCTGTATGTCCAGGGATACCATATCATCCTTGGGCTCCAAAGCCAGAACAATAGAGCAAAGAGTTTCCATACGGAATTTAGATACCTTCATAAATTTGTTCAAAGATTTGAGGTTGAGAATGGGCCTGGAGGATCCATTCGGCTTTGGAACAGTGTTTAATAGTACCCCTTGCCTCTCTGAGACAGAGGCACCGACACAATCACGCCTGTGTACAGGAGGGATTGCACAACCAAATGTAGTGTTTTTGCTTTTAACGGATCCGAAGGGATAACAGTCGAGCAAAACTGGCTAAGGGGACGTTTGTTGAAAGAGATGGCTGATCCGTGACCATACATGGGCGAACTGTAGAAGTCGGCATCCCACCCTGGGGTCCTCCAGGGGGAGGCCCGCCTCATCATGCAGCAGGCTTGTCTGATTTGGAAGTAGGCTGATGGGAGAGCCCAAGAACGTTTAGGTTTGGGTTTAGAGGTTTTGGAAGTGCGAGCTTGTCTCAGGTACACCTGACCCTTTGCATTACCTGGAGGTTGAAAGGAATGAAAGATGGTACTTTTAGCCTTTGGAGCTGAAGGATTAGTACTTGGGAGACATGCAGTCTTGGCAGGCGCCAAGTCAGTAACAATCTTGTTCAGATCTTCCCCAAATAGTATGTCTCCCTTAAAAGGAAGCACCTCCAAGGTCTTCTTAGAGTCCAGGTCCACTGACCAGGACCGTAACCACAGAATCTGGCGAGGCCACCTCCTGAATGTAATGGGAGGCTGTGGTAATATATTATGGACATTGTCTGGCATTGTCAGAAAAATTCAGAGGTAGCTCTGCCTCAACTGCTTGAACCCAGCCTTCAATACCTTTTGCAGCCCAAGAGGCTGCCATAGTGGGTGTATGGACAGCACCTGCAAGAGTGTAAATAGACTTCAAGCAGCCCTCCACACGCTTATCTGTCGGTTCCTTCAGAGAGGTGACAGGCAGAGTAGATGACACCACAAGACGGGCTACATGCGAGTCCACTGGTGGAAGTGTTTCCCACTTGGTGCTTAACTCGGCAGAGATAGGATAATGAGCTAGCATCTTTTTAGACAGGGAAAACATCTTTCCTGGAGACTCTAAGGATTCCCGACGTATGTGAACTAAATGGTCAGAATGTGGTGACACTAATTTAGTAACCTTCTGACATTTGATCTTATCAGGTTTCTTAGACGTATCAGGAGGGTCAATCTCATCATCAATCTGAAGAATCAGCTTGATAGCCTCCACGAGGTCAGGAACATCAACCTGTGTTGCAGATTCCTCATCAGAAGCAGCTGTATCAGTGTCTGATGGATCAGTATATTCCTCATACTCATCGGATGAAGTATCCGAAACGAGTGGATTGTGAGGAAGAAATGGCCCACTTAGATGACCCTTTGGTCCCCGTAGGGCGAGGGTTAGGCTTTTGTTTAACCAAGGACTGATTTTATTGCTCTAAGTTGACAGAGTATCCGCCCATGGCAGATTAACTACAGGGACAATATGTGGCTGTAATGACACAGGAGGTCCCACAGGGGGCGTAAGTCATGTTACAAGCATAGTCAGCATATTTGAAAAAGCAGCCCAAGGTGGGACTTGGTGTGCCACCGGTGCTGCAGGCTGACTGGAGCATGCAGAACACCCAGTACCTGAACCCTCAGCTGAAATATTTTCCTCAGGTAAAACCGTGGCATCAGCACTGCCTGAGGCAGGAGCGTCCGCAGAGTTCCCGCCCTGAGCAGCAGACATTATTGGGAATGTAGCCTTAGGGGGTGGTAGTACAATATAACCAGACAAGGACAATACCTGATAAAAAACCCTGTGTTATGTGACTGCAAATGCAGAGCACAAACAGAGGATTTAGGTGGTATGAGGTGACTGAAACACACAGTGAAAAATTCAAAACAGTATATCCTGTGGGACACTATATGGTATATGACACCATGATGCACTTAGCCCCCCCAGGGTACAGAATATAGTGATAGCAATATGTGTGAGATACACAGAATGGAAACGACACAGCAGCTATAGGCACACAGTCACATGTACAATACAGAAATTATCACATATAACAATAAAACTGTACTGGACTAGTAATACTACATATATATATTATATATATATATATATGAATACAGATATAACAATGCACAGTAAACACTGGATGTATATCACAGAATACTTGTACTAAATATCCCTGTAGTAATGCACTTGTTCTTAACTAACACTGTCTAAACGACATGTAGAATACTTAAGTGTCCTGTAAATGCACAGCGTTGATGAGACAGGCGGCTTTACAGAGGAGACATCGCCCAGCAGTCCCAGAATCAGCGCAGCTGTGTAATGGCGCCCAAACGCTGACAGGGAGTGAGGGAGACAGAGAGGAGCAGCTCCAGGGCGGGAACATCTGCTGTAGACAGCGCCTGGGGGAGGGGCTAAAGGTCAGAGCCTTATCCCCTCTGCTGGACCTCATCACCGGGTACTGTGGAGCCTATAGCAAACGGATTTTAGTAAATCCGACCTGTGCTCTTTGCCCTGGTGGATATAGTGGGGTCCCTGTGTGTCTAAAAAATTTTTTTGTAAAATATACACAGTGGCGCAATGGGGAAATGCTGCCTGTGGGGCAAACTGAACCAGTTGGATTTCACCCTAAATCCAAAAAAACGTTTGTAAAAGCAAAAAAGATTGGATCAGTTCCCTCCTTTGGCGCAAAGGGAAAAGATGATGGATTATATCTATGTATCAAACAATAATCCCCCCACTCACACTATGCGAGCGTGGGATATATCCATAAAGGTATCTTTAACACGATATCACACCAATCTGGATCTTGTTCCAGAAGTCAATTGAAAACACAGTTTAAAAATGACTGGGTATCGTACCCCAACTTACACGAAACAGGAGGTGATGACTCCTATCAAGGTATCTTTGGATATCTGGTGTGGCTTTGGATATGCCTCCACGGTGGGCGGTGATCTCATAAATGTAGAAAGATGGAAGAAACAACAAATGTGTAGTATTTCAATTCACGCCACTCTTATGTGCAATTCTACACCATATGATATGACTGTACTTCACTTACACTAAGGTTAAATATTATAGTTACTGATATGTAACAGATTTAAACATCCACCCTACACAGTTGTTTGTTTAGATGGGAGCATACCCCAAACTCACAAAATGGTCAATAGGGTATCTTTACGCATTCAATCATATTCAATTGGCGTACCACAACTCACGAGTATAAAAGCAGAGTTACTCCCATCAAGGTTTCTTTATTGAATTCCTGCTTTGGTAAAACCTTAACCTTATTACCAAATGGTCTTAACTCTGATTATGAGTTAAAGTGGTTCCTGTAAACACAAGTCATTTTTATTTACTATTTGACATAATACATAAGTCTCATGTTTGCATTTCTGGATGTACTTTATATATTTCATGTTTTATTTACTCTTTATTTACTGATTCTTTTTGTTACATGTGGCCGTCCGGACTAACATATAACCGGATTTATGGAGTGTCTGGAATTTGGTCTCATTGACAATAGTTACTTCAACAATATCCAATGTTTATCTGATACATCGTTGCTACAATCACGTGGTCCATAAACTACATTTCCCAGGAACCCGCGGGGTTGGATGGTGTAACACACGGCAAATGCTTTGATGGACACTGGGGACTTTGACTTGTATGGACTTTCTGGCAGAATTATCAATTGACTACATTTCCCAGCATCCCCCCCGTCGGACCGCAGGATCGAAATGACGATAAATGTGGCTGTTTTGTGGTTATTGTATGTGTATGTTATACCTAGAAAGGATTTCTAGATGTTTGTGTAACATTTTTCCAGTTCATAGTAGCCAGGTAATACATGCAGCAACATGCATGTTTTGGACATGAAACTACAATTCCCATGATCCTCCGCGAGACCGGAAATGGCGTTAAAACCATGGTCTTAGTATCTTTTAAATAAGCAAACTAAGGGCCCGAAGATGAAATTTAACATTTAATGATGTGAGAATGAGGAACTAGATGTTCAATAAATGTTTTTTTAGTGAATAAGTAGTATTATAGGAGTTTCGGCGCTGAACAAAGGACTACATTTCCCGTGATCCTTTGCGGCACAGGAAATGAATTAGTTATATCCGGATTGGAAACGCTGTTTAAGATAACTGATTAAGGATCGATTTTAACATTTTAGGACCCAGTTATAATTGTTTTAAGGACAAGGGGTTTTTTTTAGTTTGATTTTTAATATGCAGGTATTGTAAGTTTAAAGTGATACACTAAACCACATGATGAGGTCACTTCCTCTCAATCAATTTCCTGTCGGCACATTATTGCCTACCACTATCATAAATATCTGGCTCCCCACACAGCGGGTCATGTCTTGACAAAGGTCCTAGGACTGAAACGCGTCGACAGACCGCTGTGTGAGTAGCCTTTAATCATTTGAACAGAGATTTGTTATGGACTTTTTCATCATTCCTTTTTTAATTGTGTTATGAGTTTTGATTTTTTTAATTTTAATTTTTTTTTTTTTTATTGTATTTTTTAATCCTTCGATTGCTCTTCTATGAAATTTATGGACTTTTTTTAAAATAAATTTTATACATTGGTTACATGTATCTTTGTGGATCGGTATTTTGGAGGAATAAAACTATTGTTGAATCCTTGGGACATTATAACCGTTTGGGAGTCCATTCTTGACTAACAAAGCAGGAATTCAATAAAGAAACCTTGATGGGAGTAACTCTGCATTTTGTGGTACGCCAATTGAATATGATTGAATGCGTAAAGATACCTTGATAAGAGTCACCCTATTGACCATTTTGTGAGTTTGGGGTATGCGCCCATCTAAACAAACAACTGTGTAGGGTGGATGTTTAAATCTGTTACATATCAGTAACTATAATATTTAACCTTAGTGTAAGTGAAGTACAGTCATATCATATGGTGTAGAATTGCACATGAGTGGCGTGAATTGAAATACTACACATTTGTTTCTTCCATCTTTCTACATTTATGAGATCACCGCCCACCGTGGAGGCATATCCAAAGCCACACCAGATATCCAAAGATACCTTGATAGGAGTCATCACCTCCTGTTTCGTGTAAGTTGGGGTACGATACCCAGTCATTTTTAAACTGTGTTTTCAATTGACTCCTGGAACAAGATCCAGATTGGTGTGATATCGTGTTAAAGATACCTTTATGGATATATCCCACGCTCGCATAGTGTGAGTGGGGGGATTATTGTTTGATACATAGATATAATCCATCATCTTTTCCCTTTGCGCCAAAGGAGCGAACTGATCCAATCTTTTTTGCTTTTACAATGGTGGGGTCCCTGCATGCCACAGTGTCCACGCCAGCGGCATGGTTCATCTCCTGGGGCCGCGACCGGATCGCAATTTCGTTGGGTCCCACCCCGGGGACCCTCTTTTCTCCTCCCTGAAGTGTGGCCACGTGATCCAGGAGAGCAACAGTATGCGTGCCTGTGAAGACCGGGGCGCCTCCGCTGCAAGTACCTGGCAACGAGGGCGTGGGAGTATACAGCGCCGCTGGGGGAGCACAGAATGTCAGCATGACATCCAGGGCATCTAGTGCCTGTGCTGCAGCCCCTGAAGTCTTCTTTCTTCTCAGAAACGCTCTTATTAGGGCTGCCTAATGCACCCCATCCTGTTAGCTGCCTGCACTGCAGGCACCAACTTACAAACTGAGCTCCAGTGCCTGGAGGCGGGGCTATAGAGGAGGCAGTGCAGTGCATCCTGGGAACAGTCAAAGCTTTAGCCTGTTGGTGCATCAGATCAAGATCCAACTCTACACCCCAATGTTATTCCCTGTGGAATACCAGTGTACCCCGCTGCAGAAATCATGATTTTTTCAAACCCTGCACAGACATATACACCATCAGGAGCACCAGGGACACCACATATAGGACAGTCCTTACCCCTCACTGGTGATGTGTCCTGATGGTGTGTGACTGAGCTTTTATCTCTCTCTAGCACATACCTCTCTGATATACCTGTTATATCCTCCCATTGCTCTGGGCACCTGCCCCCTGCAGTATATAATAGGTATTACATACACAGATATCTACACATACTGGGGACACCATCAGGAGCACCAGGGACACCACATATAGGACAGTCCTTACCCCTCACTGGTGATGTGTCCTGATGGTGTGTGACTGAGCTTTTATCTCTCTCTAGCACATACCTCTCTGATATACCTGTTATATCCTCCCATTGCCCTGGGCACCTGCCCCCTGCAGCATATAATAGGTATTACATAGAATGGAGGAGGTGGGTGGCAGGAACTTGTGTCAGGTCTGTTATTATGGTCTATTATTAGATGAAAGCACTCTGTTACTGCCTTGACCCCTGTACCTAGTGTCTGCATACTGCAGAATTAAAAAAAAATATATATATATAAAAATTATAGTGAGGACAGTAATACAAGCTATGACCATTCACCTTCTGTGTCATGAAACAAAAACAGAGGTCAATGAAGCACCCAGGTCAGAAGAAATACTATTCTTAATTAGGTTTTTCTAGAAATAAATTCCACTTGTAAACATATTTCTCCAGTGTAAATAAAGGAAGTATTTGTGAGCCATCTCATTTCTGACATTTCCAACAATCAGAACTTGACAATAGCTAATCTGTGTGACTTCTCTGATGTCTAAAAAGAGATGATTCAACTGTAAAATATTTCCCACACTCAGAGCATGGAAATGGCTTCTCACCTGTGTGACTTCTCTGATGGTTAATAAGATATGATTTACATGAAAAACATTTCCCACAGTCAGAGCATGAAAATGGCTTCTCACCTGTGTGACTTCTCTGATGTGCAACAAGATGTGATTTGTGTGCATAACATTTCCCACACTCAGAGCATAGAAATGGCTTCTCACCTGTGTGACCTCTCTGATGTACAACAAGATTTGATTTTTGTGCAAAACATTTCCCACACTCCGAGCATGGAAATGACTTCTCACCTGTGTGACTTCTCTGATGTATAGCAAGATTTGATTTCATTTTAAAACATTTCTTACATTCAGAACATGGAAATGGCCTTTCACCTGTGTGACTTCTCTGATGGTTAATAAGATATGATTTACATGAAAAACATTTCCCACAGTCAGAGCATGAAAATGGCTTCTCACCTGTGTGACTTCTCTGATGTGCAACAAGATGTGATTTGTGTGCATAACATTTCCCACACTCAGAGCATAGAAATGGCTTCTCACCTGTGTGACCTCTCTGATGTACAACAAGATTTGATTTTTGTGCAAAACATTTCCCACACTCCGAGCATGGAAATGACTTCTCACCTGTGTGACTTCTCTGATGTATAGCAAGATTTGATTTCATTTTAAAACATTTCTTACATTCAGAACATGGAAATGGCCTTTCACCTGTGTGACTTCTCTGATGGTTAATAATATATGATTTACATGAAAAACATTTCCCACAGTCAGAGCATGAAAATGGCTTCTCACCTGTGTGACTTCTCTGATGTGCAACAAGATGTGATTTGTGTGCATAATATTTCCCACACTCAGAGCATAGAAATGGCTTCTCACCTGTGTGACTTCTCTGATGTACAACAAGATTTGATTTGTGTGCAAAACATTTCCCACACTCCGAGCAAGGAAATGACTTCTCACCTGTGTGACTTCTCTGATGTAGAGTAAGATGTCTTTTCTGTGTAAAACTTTTCCCACAGTCAAAACATGGAAATGGTCTCTCGCCTGTGTGACTTCTTTGATGTGTAACAAGATGTGATTTGTGTGCAAAACATTTCCCACATTCACAGCATGGAAATGGTCTCTCATCTGTGTGACTTCTCTGGTGTACAACAAGATCATTTTTCTGTGTAAAACATTTCCCACACTCAGAACATAGAAATGGCCTCTCACCTGTGTGACTTCTCTGATGTGTAACAAGATGTATTTTCCGTGTAAAACATTTCCCACACTCAGAGCATGGAAATGGCTTCTCACCTGTGTGACTTCTCTGATGTGTAACAAGATGTATTTTCCGTATAAAACATTTCCCACACTCAGAGCATGGAAATGGCCTCTCACCTGTGTGACTTCTCTGATGTCTAACAAGCTGTGATTTCCATATAAAACATTTCTCACATTCAGAACATGGAAATGGCTTTTCACCTGTGTGATTTTTCTGATGTCCAACAAGAGAGTATTTCCATGTAAAACATTTCCCACAGTCAAAACATGCAAATGGCTTCTCACCTGTATGAATTCTCTTATGTCTATCAAGAGATGATTTTTTTGAAAAACATTTCCCACACTCAGCGCATGGAAATGAACTCCCACCTGCCTTAGCTGCCTGATGGATAATAAGCTTTGTGTTCTCTGTAGAGCATTTGGCATCTATAATAGAGGGAAATATTTTATCTACTCTAAGAGCTGTACTTGATGTACCAGGAGAACGTTCCTCATTAGAAGTAGGATCAGATGATACATCTGCACTGTGGGGTACTGGATGTATAATTGGGATATTGAGGGTTTTCTCCAGAGAATCTTGTTTGATGTCATCATCTTCTATTTCACAAACTGGAGATAAGATTAGATTTTCCTTCGAGATATTCCTGCTGTTACATCCATCTGCTGGGAATAAAATTATTATATAAATGATGCCCCATACATTTCATTTTCCAAGAAAGACTCTTGTCAAACACCCTTAAATTACCAACAAATGGATAAATTCAAGGTACAATGTAAAACCCATCACCTGGCGTTTTATGCGGGTGTGGTATAATAGATTGTGTCTCGTTAAGACAGTGAAAAGGTCAATAGGGTCAAAAGTTCGACACGAAAATGTTTGACATAAAAAAGGAAGACGCCATTTATTTATCTTTTGCCTTTTTGGGGTTTGTGTGGATAGCTTGGTCATCTGGGACCTCCGATTGTAGAAAGGCATCCCCTCGCGGGGGTCGCAAAAAGGTTTATAACCAATTCTGACATGGACAGAGAAGGGATGAAAAAGTCCAAAAACATGTAAAAAAATAATAATAGGATTTTAATTACCTACCGGTAAATCCTTTTCTCGTAGTCCGTAGAGGATGTTGGGGTCCACATTAGAACCATGGGGTATAGAGGGGTCCCCCAGGAGCCATGGGTACTTTAAGAGCTTAATAGTGTGGGCTGGCTGCTCCCTCTATGCCCCTCCTACCAGACTTTGTGTTAGAAACTGTGCCCGAGGAGACGGACATACTTTGAGAGAAGGAAATACACAGATAGTGGTGAGATTCCTACCAGCTCACACATAACAAGGCAAACCAGGCTCAACCGCCTGAACAATCTCAGCAACAGCTGAACACAGTACTGAAACAAGTAACAACACAGTACTAAACCAAGTAACAAGGCAGTACTGAACCAAGGATCAACTGCAGGAATACGAAGCACCGGGCGGGCGCCCAGCATCCTCTACGGACTACAAGAAAAGGATTTACCAGTAGGTAAGTAAAAATAAGAATTTACTCACCGGTAATTCTATTTCTCGTAGTCCGTAGTGGATGCTGGGAACTCCGTAAGAACCGTGGGGAATAGCGGATCCGCAGGAGACTGGGCACAACTAAAAGAAAGCTTTTGTCCAACTCACCACCGACATCTTCTGGCTCTGTTAGGGGGTGGTGGCAGTGCTGCGGGAGCGAGTGGTCGCCTCGGCGGCTTGCGATTGACACCCTCAGGAGCTCAGTGTCCTGTCAGCGGAGATAGTGGCCATTAACCTCAGAGGGTTGGACACCACTCGCCCCCTAAGTCCCACGAAGCAGGGAGGCTGTTACCAGCAGCCTCCCTGTACCTAACTCTAATAAAAAAAATAAGAAAACTAGAAAAACTCTTATGGAGCTCCCCTAGCTGTGACCGGCTCCTCCGGGCACATTTTCTAAACTGAGTCTGGTAGGAGGGGCATAGAGGGAGGGGCCAGCCCACATTATCAAACTCTTAAAGTGCCCATGGCTCCTGGTGGACCCATCTATACTCCATGGTACTAATGTGGACCCCAGCATCCTCTAGGACGTAAGACAATTTAAAAAAAAACCTGTGTCTACCTTTTTTGTCCACTTCTTGACCCTGTCGACCTTTTGCACTGTCTACCTTTTTCACTTTGACCTTTTGACCCTGTCAACCTAATGTCTGTCTAACATATGGCATCTATCTATTGACTAACTAGACACTGTCTATCTTCTGGATACCGTTTTACGCTCCAATATGCATAGAGCAGGATTTTCATCTTTATTGTAATTATTTCTCCTGGAATTCACTTTGCAATATTAAAGCAATGTGTGGTGAGAATAAAGTTATAATATGTGCTGTCCAATATTACAATATTGTATAAAATGAAAGCTGAAACGTGTGAAGCGTTCCTCCTTCCCCCAGGCTTGTAGGGGAGATGTGCTATGTCCAGGAGACCTATAAATGCGGCAATGCAGAGGATTTACCATGTTTATGTAACATTCACAATATGTCAGCCTGTAAATTATAGCAGAACCGTGCCCTTTATAGGGAACAGCGTGACACCTGCAGGGTCAGTGCATCAGGTGCAGAGAGCATATATGTGTATGTAGCAATAGCTTGCTGTTCTCACAATAATTAAGATATCAAGGTTTCTCATGTAACAACAGTGTGTGGTCAAGCTAAGAACCTATCACAGATAAATATCAATACAGTATTATAATACTCTGTTTCATTTTGCAGATATTGAACAAAGTAAATGACTAAAATCCTAAAACCATTTCCTCATTAAATGTTTATCAGTTAGCTCGAAGGCGCCACTCTAAACAATTTTTGAAGAAAAACCAAAAACATAAAGGCAACAAAGTATTTAAACAGAGATATACATCATTTGTGTTCTTGGAAGTTCTTTTTCAAACCGCTATTTTCTTAAGCCATGTCGCAGATCCCAGAGTTCACATGATAAAAGAAAGATACAACTATATGGGTGTTAATGTTGGGTGTGGTATTGAAAGTCGACAGTAACTAGGTCGACAATGTCTAGCTCGACCACTATTGTTCGACAGTAACTAGGTCGACAGGGTCTTTAGGTCGACATGTTCTAGGTCGACAGGTCAAAAGGTCGACATGAGTTTTTAATGTTATTTTGGTGTCGTTTTCTTCGAGTGATCGTGAACCCCAATTAGTGCACCGCGTTCGCTCGCCATGCTTCGGGCATGGTGCCTTCGCTCCGCTACCGC